>NC_136631.1:29545981-30145981 GCF_933228915.1 Telmatherina bonti
CCCCAGATGAAAAGGATGAATGGTTGCTGTGCTCTCTCCCCCTCTTCCTCAGTGCTGTCTGCAGGATCCTGAAGGTGATGAAGAGGCTCAGATTAAGTCTGATTTAAACTGCGATCCCAGTCAGCGTCAGACCACTATCAGCAGGTAAGCAGCTGCTTCTCGTTCGGTCTGAAGAACCCAAAAACCCTCTAAACAAATGCTGGAAAATCAAGTAATGATGAAGGTGATCAGAACACATACGTAAAAAGTAGTTCAAGCATGATGTTTAGCATCGTTACCCTCTACTGTCAGCATCTCTCTGTGAATATCTGGGAAGTGAGGAGAGCAGCTGCTGGAGTTTTAGGAGAGGAATGTCGTCCTGTTCTGGTCAGATGCAGGATTCCAGCTGCTCTACTGGATCTTGTTGCTGGATTTTGGCTTCCATGATGGATTTTAGGCAGACCAGTTCTCCTGTGAAGCCATGCTGTTGTGATGGATGCAGGATGTGGTTCAGCATCTTGCTGACATCTGCATGTCTCCCCTGTCCCACGCATACAGAGATTCTTCTTGATTTGACACTGTAGATGGAGGATCTTTAAGGAGCAGTTTTCTAAATGTTTAGATCCAGTGTGTTTCATGTTGGTGAAGCTCTGTCCATCTTTCCATCTGAGAGGCTCTGAAATGTTCCTTTTTTACCCAGTTATGTTACTGACTTGTTCCCAGTTAAACCAGTAAAAACTCCTCCATGTCGCTGCATCATATTCACATTTTTCATCAGATGATAAAATGTCTCAGTTTCATCGTCTGATATGTTGTTTATCTTCTACTGGGAAGAAAAAGATGATGAGATTCTGGATTTATTTACATTTTCCACATTTTTCCATGTTCATCTGGAACTCATGTTGGATCAAGAATAAATAATTATTATAATAAATGGCATCAGGCTCTAAATGTGAGGATTTGCTGACAGATTGCAGAAGCTTCTCTGTGAAATGGATGAAAACCAGATGGAAACAGCTTTTTATGGAAACTCAACAAGAAGCAGTTTAGTCCGTCCTGCTGTGTGACATGTTTCTTGTTATTGATATGTTGATGCTGGGTGATGATCTGGTTTTACCGCCCCCTTCGCACCCTCCAGGAGAGACCAAGTCATTCAACAACGTCGAAAGTTGCTTACTTCAAGAGGAAATATGCGGAGGAGGAGGATCTGCACAGAAGTCTTCATGGATATTTTCAAAAAGTACAAACAATTTTTCTTCTTCCTCTTTCCAGAGCTGAACACTGTCCCTCTTCAGTCTCTCTTTGCATGTCCTCATGCATGTGTTTAGCATGTCCTCATGCATGTCTTCCTGCATGTGTTTAGCGTGTCCTCCTGCATGTGTTTAGCATGTCCTCATGCATGTGTTTAGCATGTCCTCCTGCATGTCTTCCTGCATGTGTTTAGCGTGTCCTCCTGCATGTGTTTAGCATGTCCTCATGCATGTGTTTAGCATGTCCTCATGCATGTGTTTAGCATGTCCTCCTGCATGTCTTCCTGCATGTGTTTAGCATGTCCTCATGCATGTGTTTAGCATGTCCTCCTGCATGTCTTCCTGCATGTATTTAGCATGTCCTCATGCATGTGTTTAGCATGTCCTCATGCATGCATCCTGCATGTGTTTAGCGTGTCCTCCTGCATGTGTTTAGCGTGTTCTCCTGCATGTGTTTAGCATGTCTTCCTGCATGTGTTTAGCGTGTCCTCCTGCATGTGTTTAGCATGTCCTCCTGCATGTGTTTAGCGTGTCCTCCTGCATGTGTTTAGCATGTCCTCATGCATGTGTTTAGCATGTCCTCATGCATGTGTTTAGCATGTCCTCATGCATGTGTTTAGCATGTCCTCATGCATGTGTTTAGCATGTCCTCATGCATGCATCCTGCATGTGTTTAGCGTGTCCTCCTGCATGTGTTTAGCGTGTTCTCCTGCATGTGTTTAGCATGTCTTCCTGCATGTGTTTAGCGTGTCCTCCTGCATGTGTTTAGCGTGTTCTCCTGCATGTGTTTAGCATGTCCTCCTGCATGTCTTCCTGCATGTGTTTAGCATGTCCTCCTGCATGTGTTTAGCATGTCCTCATGCATGTGTTTAGCATGTCCTCCTGCATGTCCTCATGCATGTGTTTAGCATGTCCTCCTGCATGTGTTTAGCATGTCTTCCTGCATGTGTTTAGCACGTCCTCCTGCATGTCTTCCTGCATGTGTTTAGCATGTCTTCCTGCATGTGTTTAGCATGTCCTCCTGCATGTGTTTAGCTTGTCCTCCTGCATGTGTTTAGCATGTCCTCCTGCATGTCTTCCTGCATGTGTTTAGCGTGTCCTCCTGCATGTGTTTAGCGTGTTCTCCTGCATGTGTTTAGCATGTCTTCCTGCATGTGTTTAGCGTGTCCTCCTGCATGTGTTTAGCGTGTTCTCCTGCATGTGTTTAGCATGTCTTCCTGCATGTGTTTAGCATGTCCTCCTGCATGTCTTCCTGCATGTGTTTAGCATGTCCTCATGCATGTGTTTAGCATGTCCTCCTGCATGTATTCCTGCATGTGTTTAGCATGTCTTCCTGCACGTGTTTAGCACGTCCTCCTGCATGTCTTCCTGCATGTGTTTAGCATGTCTTCCTGCATGTGTTTAGCATGTCCTCCTGCATGTGTTTAGCTTGTCCTCCTGCATGTGTTTTGTGTGTCCTCCTGCATGCGTTTAGCGTGTCCTCCTGCATGTGTTTAGCGTGTCCTCCTGCATGTGTTTAGCACGTCTTCCTGCATGTGTTTAGCGTGTCCTCCTGCATGTGTTTAGCATGTCCTCCTGCATTTGTTTAGCGTGTCCTCCTGCATTTGTTTAGCGTGTCCTCCTGCATGTGTTTAGCGTGTCCTCCTGCATGTGTTTAGCATGTCCTCCTGCATGTGTTTAGCGTGTCCTCCTGCATGTGTTTAGTGTGTCCTCCTGCATGTGTTTAGCATGTCCTCCTGCACGTGTTTAGCATGTCCTCCTGCATGTCTTCCTGCATGTGTTTAGCATGTCCTCCTGCATGTGTTTAGTGTGTCCTCCTGCATGTGTTTAGCGTGTCCTCCTGCATGTGTTTAGCACGTCCTCCTGCATGTGTTTAGCATGTCTTCCTGCATGTGTTTAGCATGTCCTCCTGCACGTGTTTAGCATGTCCTCCTGCATGTCTTCCTGCATGTGTTTAGCATATCCTCCTGCATGTGTTTAGTGTGTCCTCCTGCATGTGTTTAGTGTGTCCTCCTGCATGTGTTTAGCGTGTCCTCCTGCATGTGTTTAGCACGTCCTCCTGCATGTGTTTAGCATGTCTTCCTGCATGTGTTTAGCATGTCCTCCTGCACGTGTTTAGCATGTCCTCCTGCATGTCTTCCTGCATGTGTTTAGCATGTCCTCCTGCATGTGTTTAGCGTGTCCTCCTGCATGTGTTTAGCGTGTCCTCCTGCATGTGTTTAGCATGTCCTCCTGCATGTGTTTAGCGTGTCCTCCTGCATGTGTTTAGCGTGTCCTCCTGCATGTGTTTAGCACGTCTTCCTGCATGTGTTTAGCGTGTCCTCCTGCATGTGTTTAGCGTGTCCTCCTGCATGTGTTTAGCGTGTCCTCTTGCATGTGTTTAGCGTGTCCTCCTGCATGTGTTTAGCATGTCCTCCTGCATGTGTTTAGTGTGTCCTCCTGCATGTGTTTAGCGTGTCCTCCTGCATGTGTTTAGCACGTCTTCCTGCATGTGTTTAGCGTGTCCTCCTGCATGTGTTTAGCGTGTCCTCCTGCATGTGTTTAGCGTGTCCTCTTGCATGTGTTTAGCGTGTCCTCCTGCATGTGTTTAGCATGTCTTCCTTCTGTTCCATGCATGTTGCTTTGCATTTGCCATCCCAAATGTGAGCTGATATACATGGATGTTTGCTTCCTTTGTGCAGCACCTGATGTTGCAGGAGGACCGAAGCTGCATCCTGAAGCTGTCCCTGGAGAAGCTGAGGTTCCTGGAAAACCCTGAGACTTACCTGAGGCGCTCTGTCCTCATCAACAACCTGCTGAGAAAGATCCACCATGAAGAGAAGGAGGTGGACAGGTGGGTGCACCCCAACAGGAAGAGGGTGAAGATGCTGGTGAGGAACTGCTGCTCCTCAACGTTGAGCCTGGAGGAGCTGCAACATTACCGGCTGCTGCCCTGCTACCCGCCGGCCGGCTGCTTCTACAGCTTCACCAGCCAGCCGCTGCTGCTGTGCAGCTTGGATGAGCACGGCTGAGACTGTGAGGGAACCAGGCAGATTCTGGCCAGGCGGAGGCAGCGAGGCCTCCTTTCCCCTAGGATCAGCCGGATGCCACATGCATCAGCAGGGTTCTCCTGTCTCAGGATCTCTGTCTGTTTTCTTTCTGCTGAGTGCTATCAGGAATTTACAGGCTGATTTTCTGCACCTTCAGCTTGTGAGAAGAACATTCACTGATCTGCTTCTGGTACTGAACGTGTTATGTATGAAATGTTTGCTGTGATAATCTCTGGACACGAGAAGAAACCGAGCCCGTTGGTTGTAAAGCCGCCGGTTCCTGCAACATCAGACTTTACGTTGCAGCACTTTGCTGCCCCTTGCTGGGTAAGAAGAATACTTTCTGTAGCAGCTTTGGTTAAAATCTCACTTAGTTCCTGAAACAGAAGAAAACCCCGCCATTTTAACCCTGACTCGGTTTGGCCTTAATACATTTTATGAAACAAATATTAGTTTTATGGGTTCTTTTTTTTTTTTTTTTTTTTAAAAAGCCTATATTTCACTCTAACAAAGAAATGTGCCATTTCTTATCCTGTTTCTTCACACAATTTAAGATTATAATCATATAAAAACACACAGTTCTTATAAAAATTATATGTAACTGTTGCTAAATGTTGATGAAATGGCATGAATGAGTCTGAACAAAGTCCACTCAGCAGAGCTTATGTGCGACCATCATCTGTTTCTCCTCTAACACATTGATTTTCTTTTCATTTGCAGCTCAGAAAATGTTTTTTGATTAAATATGAAGCCTAACCTCAGCAAAAATCCATGTTTCTTTCTCCAGCTTATCAGTACATGTTTCATGTGAAAGTGTTTGTTTCCTTCGTTTGACTCGTGTTCCTTTGTTTGCAACTTTCATCAACATAACTAAACATTCACAACAAACAAAGAGCAGCTGCTGTTAAAGATCCAGTATTTATATTTTGATTAAAATGTCCTATTTAAGATGATGTCATTTGAACAAGGCTAATTAAACTATTCTAGAAGACTGTTTTGTGTTTGTCATGTTGCTGCGGATGCTTTCAGGTGCCGTTTTTCTCTAATCCAACAGTTTTAATATAAGATTCCTCAAAAAAACAAAAACAAAAAAAACCCCAGGATGTCTGGTTCCAGTTCTGGATAGACACGGTTCTGTTGGTTTTATGTTTGCTGATCCAAATGAAATGGATGAAATGAATGGAGCTAAATATCTAAAACCAGGATATCCATGCCCTAAGCCCAGGGATCCTCAGTTCTAACTCACATTAATGGATAAACAGTTGTGCAGAACTTCACATCAAGCACTTCACAAGTCAGGGTTGCTGCATCTGGGAAACTTGTAAAACCTGCAGGACCTTGTCCTGGAGGGCTGCTTTGGCCCACAGACAGCAGGAGGGAGGCTTTCGGTTTAACTGGAAGGAGTTTGGCCCACCCAGAGACTGATGTTGTCAAGGCAACTAGATGCCTGGGAGAGATCCAGGTAAGTGTCAGCAGATGTTTGAGTATCTTCGGCAAATGAAAGAAAGATGATGGCATGGCAAGGAGAAGCATGTAGATTAAAAAGCTGGGGGACCAGAGAGCCAGTCTGTTGATGGTTGTGACATTCCTGCCTCCCTGAGAGAGAAGCTGAAGAAAGTGAGTGCTGGCCCATATAACTCCTACCTTGCGGAGGCTAGCGGGATCAGTAGCCATCAGCAGGGCGTTCAGAACTCTGACCAAGGCAGTCTCTGTGCTGCTGGAGGGTCTAAAGCCAGACTGGAATGATGGAGAATGGAAGGTGGTGATGCAGCTGGTAAGAAACTACTTTTTTTTTCTTGTAGCTGTCCTGTTACATTTATGTCAGTATTATTTATTTATAATGGTCAATAACAAATGAAAAACACATTAATTGAGCAATTTATGTGTATATATGTATATATATATATATACACATATATATATATATACATATATATATATATATACACATATACCTTGCGGAGGTATATATATATATATATATATATATATATATATATATATATATATATATATATAAAATAAACAGGGGGAAATCTTTGGTGGTGATAAGAGTCTTGTCTGCAACAAAATGTGATTGTATTAATATTTTTATGTTGTGACCTGGCGACCTTCATGGCAAAACTGTACAAGAGAAAAATAAAACAATCATGAGTAACGATTTCTTAAAATGAAGAAAGATTTAATCATATGACGTTTGAAGAGGGTAAGCTGTTTCAGAAAGTTGTGTGGATGGTTTATAAAGACATTATAGCTTGACGTTTAGGGACATTTATAAAACCAGAAGTTAGACCTTTTTTCCCCAAGTTTTTTTGATGGTGGGAAGAGGCTAAAAAAAACAGAGAAGAATTAATTTCTTTTGAGGAAAAACTCTTACAAGTCTTACAATAAATAAGATCAAGTAGAGCCCAGCGGCAGAAGGCAGCGTTTAGTTTCAGAAAATGTAACACAGAAACAAACCACATGGAAGCCGAGCTGCAGAGACACAAAAATCCCTTTCTTCTTTCTCTTTCGCTTCACTTTCTCGTAGATTGGTGGCGATAATGCGCCTCGGAGCTGCTTGCCAGCCGCCCACGCGCACACTAAAGAGACCGTTTATCAAATTTCCGACAGAACCAGAAGGCAACGGGAAGAGCTCGCGCGGCGTGACGGGACTGTGAGCAGGAAGAACCCCGGCTCGGTTCGGTTCGGCCTCAGGGAGGTAAATGAAAACTGCGTTTGCTGTTCTTTGAAGAGTCGCGCGCTTACCTGAAAACGGTTCACCTCTTAGCCGAGATGCACGCGCTGGCTCGCCACCGTTAGCCGGGGAGCTAACACCGCCGCTCCGAGCCGAGCTCTGCAACGCAGCTGAACATGGAGAGGCTGAAGGAGCAGCTCCGCTTTCTGCAGGATCCACACCTCGTCGCCCGCTTTCAGCGCATCTGTGGGGTTCGGAGCAGCTTCACCAGAACCGGCGGGAAGGCAGCGGACCGGGCTCGCTCCTCCAACGGCGCTTGCCACCACTGGAGCGGGGAAACGGTGAGCGGAGTGCCGCTTGCTATGGGAGCCGGGGAGGGGGAGAGTTTACAGGCAGTCCCGGAGGTCAGGAGGAGGATTATCGGTCTGAAAGTCACCAAGAGTCTCGGACATGACAGCGACAGTGCTTTCCAGAACGGGGCGGCAGTGTCCACGGCCACCGCGGGGGGAGAAACGGTCGGCGTGGATCCGGCAGCTGCCGAGGCCGGACCTGGTGCACCCGAGTCGGGATCCCGGGGAGCGGAGAACGGCATGAAAACCCGGGGCAGCACGGTGAAACCTCTGCGCAAAAACTCCCTCACAGGCGAGTCTGGACAGGAGTTCGTGATTGAGAACCGGTTCTTGTTCTACTTGTTCACCTTCGGAACCGAGCTTGGCAACGAGATGTTCTACATCACCTTCTTCCCCTTCATCATGTGGAACGTGGACGCCTGGGTGAGCAGGAGGCTCATCATGATCTGGGTCTGGGTCATGTACCTGGGACAGTGCACCAAGGACGTGATCGGCTGGTCCCGGCCCGCTTCTCCGCCGGTGGTGAAAGTGGAGATGTTTTACAACTCGGAGTACAGCATGCCGTCAACACACGCCATGTCGGGCACGGCCATCCCCTTCTCCCTGTTCTTCCTGACCTACGGCCGCTGGGAGGTAAACACCAGCTCACCCTCACACAGGTGCACAAGCAGCCAGGAGAACAGGGAAGTTAGCTGGAACATGTTTCACAACTTTTTTTTTACCAAAAACAGAGAGAAAAGAGGGAATAGAAACCACAAGCAGGAAGACATTTAGTTATGGGTGAATACTCCATTCTGATTGGCTGCAAGGTGTCCATTAAAACTGTTGTAGGACACCTGTAAAAGAAAAGTCTGATTGTTCTGAATGATTGCTGGCTCTAAGGCTAGTTGGTAACCACGGCAACAGAAACCTAGGGGCCAGTCTTCAAAAGATTTAATCCGGATCAAAATTATCCAGATTTGGATCAAAACAATTTTTTGGATCCAGGATCTGGTTATCCATTTTAGTCTTATGCAGGTTTTGGGTCACCCTGGTCCAGATTCAGTTTTCAAGACTACTCAATCTGGATTACCAGGAACTAAAATGATGTGGGTTAGCCTACGTTATCTGCTTTAACAGTAATGGTTCAGCAAGTAAAAGTTATCCTGATCCTACTAAAAACCTTTAAACGAAAGTTTGTTGTAGTTTATTAAACATGTCTGGATGCCACCGTTAGCTTGTTTACCATTATGGTAAAGTCTAATAACGTCATGAAAACATAGCTTTGAGAGGTCTTGCTAAACATCAAGTTGACTCTTAACACATGTTTGGAGACGGACTCTCAGCTTTCTGCCATGCACACATTCTTGGGTTTGTCTCCTGGTGAACATGTCCTGAAGGACTGAAGGGGAGTTTCGTTTCAACAATCCACTACTGTTGTTCTGCTCATGTCCTGGTGTTTCATGTAGAGGAACAACACAGCTTTGTGTTTGGACACTGCAGGAAGCGATGTTTTGTTCACATCACTGTTTGGACTCAGACTGGAGGAAGTCTGTGTGATTCATACAGAAAGTAGAAAAGAGGCCGGTAAATTGACCACATATGATATGAGAGCTTCTAATAGGCAGAAACAGCCTGGAAAATGATGAATTGGCTGATAAAGGGTGGATTTATTGCTCAACAGTCAGAGAGGCACATGCTGAAAACAAATTGGGTAATAATCCTTAGTTACATTGTTAAACACAGAGAATTATGTAATTCTGTGTGTTCCAGTATTCACTAATCAGTAGTGACAGTAGCTCCAGGTTCTTCTGTCTGTATGTCTGCAGATTCATCTTAAAGCAAAGACTGGCAGGGATCTTTTTCACTGACTTAAAATGTGTGGATCCCAGACAGAAACCTGGGCCAGAACCTGGGTTCCCGCTAGGGCTGGGTGATATATCGAATGTACTCGATATATCGTTGCTAGTCCTCTGTGCGAATATAGAAAATGCCTATATTCATCATATTCGAGTATCCTGTTGTCACACAGTTGTTTTTAGCTGTGGGCGGGGTTTCCTCCCTCCTCATCGACTCTGCACCGCTTTGCACAGAGAGTTAAAACAAGCGCACCTTGTTACGTACAAAACGTGAGCTACGTGCTACGTCATGAGAGGCAGCGTGTAGCCACTTTCTCGCTAAATTTGGCGACTTTTTGTGAAAAGCGACTAGCGACAAATCTAGCAACTTTTACTGGAGTTATTGGAGACTTTCCTGGTGTTTTAGCGACTGACTTTAAAGCGCATATTGTAAAGTTATTGTTACGAGCGAGAGTCTCTCCCCGTCCTAAAGCACTCGGTCGCTCCGGCTGCAGCTGCAGCCAGTCAGAGGAGCAGAGAGGACACCTGCACGACTCCACCTACAGTCACAATGAACAGCCAAATCCGCCACTGATCCCGCTCTGGAATACAGAGTGGGACGTAAATTACAAAGTTTTTTACGTCACGCAAAAATAATTAATTATATTTGGTTACATTCACAGCCTCTGTCACTTACTCGCCTCATCCACTGTGTGTGACACAAGCATATTTATCTAGCTCGTCATGTCTCTAGAAAGTACAGAAAGCAGTGGGAATCAAATCCTGAATTAAAAACTGGCTGAAGCCGTTTATTGGAGACGATACGAGGACATTCTGTATTATAAGACTGATTTCTATGCTAAACTCTGCGATTAAAAAAAAAATACACGACAACTCAAAAACGTATCCATAAAGCAAAGCCTTATAATAGTTCATCATTTGAAAAGTCCCCCCTAGAGCCCCTATTTTCATACGTTGCATTTATTACATCATGCGAAGGCACTTTATTTTGTTTTAAAATGACATGTTTCTGCCACTGCTTTAACTGTTCAATAAATGCGGTTTTGATCAGTTTGCTTCATTACAATTTCATCCTTTTGGCATGAATGTTTAAAATCAGCATATCTTAATGCAGTATGAACAGTTATGTTTTAATGGAGACACAAAATCATCTTACTGATGTGATTGTCTGCACCAAAGCATTAATTCAAGGCTAAGGTAAACATCGAGATATATATCGTATATCGTGACATGCCATAAAAATATCGGGATATTACTAAAAGGTCATATCGCCCAGCCCTAGTTCCCTCGTGTTTACGCATGGGAAAATGCAAGAGTCCGAAGCAGAAAGCCTGACACTCTGAGAGACTGATTGCTGGTCTCGGTGGGATAAGGTGATGAAGGCCCCAGTAATGCTTCTGGTTTTCTACAAACAGGTTTGGTAAGACAGATTTAATTCTGTTCACACTGAAAGCATGAAGTTATAGTAGAGCCCATGTTAGACAAGAGCCATGAAACACTGGGAAGACTGAGAAACACCGGGAATACTCGGACACACAGGGAACACTGGAAAAACTGGGAGGCACTGGAAACACTGGGAAGACTGGTAAACACTATGGACACTAGACATACTGTGGTTTAATACTTTCTGTAAGACTTAGCAGCATCTGGCTAACAAACCAAAACCAATTCTTTTAACTTCCTAAGGACATCATGTTGTGACTGACTGGGAATCAGGGGGACATTCATATGATACAGATGAAGAGAGTGGGGTAAAACCTATTGGAACCAGTAAAAACAGCTGCGTCAACTGGAAGCACAGATATTGGGCGTGACAGAAATAATCGTGACTAATCAAAAAAATTATTTACAGATTAGTCAACAACTAAAATAATCGTTATTTGCAGCCCTAACCATCATGCTTGTGTGTAAAACTTGTTCCGTCCTCCATGAGACGGAACAAGAACTGTGGTCTTCCTCTCGAGGCCGCAGAACAAAACAGATTATTTTTCATCAGGTCCATTCATCCTCCACAAGAAGCTTCTTCGCAGTGGGGAGGGATCTCTGCTCTGCTTTATGTGCAATAACCGGGTTTCGGTTATTTCATATTTACTGATTAAGTTGGTGAGGCAGCTTGTGAACGCTGCTGCGTCTGTGTGTTTTAATGCCACATGTTGTAAAAATGTTTGTACTTTCTCACCACCTCCATCAGCTGCTTAACTTTCCGCTTCCTGCTTTCCCATGTTAACCACTTCAAATGTCCAACCAACCGATACTTCTCGAAGCCCAACAAGAAAAACGTTCTGCCAGCCTGATGTGTCGAACCGTCTTCAGTCATGTCCACGAGAGCAAAATGACATAAGTTTAGCCGGATGTTTCCAGCTAAACAGACAAAACCGCTGCCAAACCGAGGAGAATAAAAGTTACAGTTTGGTCCCGATCTGGGGAGGTTTGTGTGATAAAGCATGAATGTTTGTTATCACACCAACCTCCCCAGTTGGGACCAAACTGTAACTTTGTCTGTTTCCGTCTCAGGAGAAGATTTTTACATTGTGTTGCGCAACGTGAAGCAGAGATACAACGTCCCAGCTCACATATTTTATATTTTTACAACACTATAAAACAAAGTTATGAAATGATTAAAGACAGAAGATAAGAAGAGCGCTTTCTCCAGCGCTGGTGTGGTACATCCATGTTGGTCCAGACTGAGAGGAAACTTGTGTCAGCTGAGTGTAAATCTGCAGGTCAGCTCCAGACCACATGTTAACTTCGTTATTACTCGTGTTTTAGTAACCAGACATGAAACCAAGCGATCCATTTGAGCCAATCAGATGTGATCCTCTCTGCTTGCATGGACTCTTCCTCGAGCTGCTCTGCGACTTTCAGCCCTCCCTTCTCCCCTCTGTGTTGTCTACATTTCCTCATAACTTCTTATGTTTGCGGAGAAGCAGCCGTCTCACACTTAATGTCCAATATGTATTCAAAGCAGCCCGACAAGCACACATGTGTTCTCCATCATGGCTCCAACAACATGTAACCTTTAACTGGGAATAAACCAGAGGAAAGCGCTTCTTTCTGGCTTCACTGTTCACATGAAGCCACTTTATACAGAGTACTTATATAGACTAGGGGAGGAAAAATCAAATTAAATATCTGCCTTTTTTTTTTTTTTTTTTTTTTTTTTTTGCTTTGCGTTTTTTAAAATAGATTTTTTGGTTAAAAATTTTTTTCTCAAATAAATAAAAATAAACCAATATAAATGTTGTCATTTTTATTGTTTTTATTGATCTTTTCACGTCGTCTTGCTGTGCAGAGATAAAAACGTTGAATTTCCCGTCCGTAATATTCATAGTTTCATGTAGTTATTGGCATCAGTCCTGGTGTCTAAAGACCATTAAATGGCAGATGTGGTCCACTTTGCCTTAAAAAGCTGATATTTTTTCACAAATAAGACTAAATGTTTTACTAGGATACAATGTAGACTCGGCAACCACCTTATCATGCCGGGACTGATTAAGCCTTCAGAGTCTTTATGGGCTTTCTGCTCTGAAGTGTCACACCCAAAGAAAATTAATTTTTCTGCAGCTCCAGACTCGCTAAGACGTCGGCATACGGTTGGTTATGCAATCACCACTGTAGGCCTAGAGAGGCTCTCCCTTCCAGACATGAAGTCTGGCTGTGCGAATAACTAGTCATGCCTTTTGATTGGTCGGTTTGTTATAATCTGTTTCTGGGTTTTTGGATTTTCTTGCTGAAAGACTGCAGAAACCTGCAGAAGAGAAACTGCGGCACAACGCTGTTAGTCAGCTACATGAACCAAACCTGACGCACTCCAGCTGAGGCATCAGAATGCCGCAAACACCCAGGAGGTTTCATCAGAGCTTGAAGCATCATGTCATCTTATTATTTAGCATATTATAGTAAATATGTTTGCTGCAGGGCTGCACGGTGGCGCAGTGGTTAGCACTGTGGCCTCACAGCAAGAAGGTCGCTGGTTCAATCCTTGGCTGGTTTGGTCATTGGCCTTTCTGTGTGGAGTTTGCATGTTCTCCCTGTGTATGCGTGGGTTCTCTCCGGGTACTCCGCCTTCCTCCCACCGTCCAAACACATGCATGATAGGTTAATTGGTCACTCTAAATTGCCCCTAGGAGTGAGTGTGAGCGTGAGTGGTTGTTCGTCTCTGTGTGTGGCCCTGCGATGGACTGGCGAGCTGTCCAGGGTGTACCCTGCCTGTCGCCCAAAAGCCAGCTGGGATAGGCTCCAGCTTCCCCGCGACCCTGAATTGGAATAAGCGGTTCGGAAATGAATGAATGTTTGCTGCAGCAGAGAGAAACCAAAGAAAAGCAAGAATCAGCATGTGGATGGTGCAAAGCACCATATGTCGGAAGTGAAACAGCTGGTTTTATCAAAGAAAAGCAGCACAGTTCAGACTGAGTAAGAGCTTTGTCTTCTGATGAGGACTTTCTGGCTTTTAAACTCATCTCCACCAGCGTCGTGTTTCACTTTGGATGTTGTTTTGCTCAAATAAGGACAAAAGAAACAAGCGGCAAGCTCCGGCGGTTAAAAGGGAAGCCTATGTGGAAGTGCATAAAACTGCAGTTCCCCCTTCATCCGCTAGGGGCTGCAAAACAGAGCAAATCCCCATAGACTCCCATGTTAAAAAGACCAACTTCATGGCAGAAATAAACATGTTTACAGTCTGGTTCAAAAATCCATTTTCGGTTTAATGGGTCAGGTTTACCTTCATGACAACTGTGGAGGGAGTGAATTTTTTTTCTAACTCGCCCGTTTAAAAGTAATTTAATCTCGAAGTTCGGCATATTTAGGGACGTGTCCTTTTGATTGCAGGTACCCGATCTCCCGCTTTAAGTAAGAAGAATGTAGAACAACCGCGGTTTTAAGACAGTTAGCAACGTGACTTAGCTTTAGCCCGCTTACCTCCATTAGCTGGTTAGCTCCTGTTATCTCCGAGTTAGCTCGGTTAGCTCTTAGCTACAGAAACCTCGGAGTTTGCTTGATGTCAATCATCCTCCATGACGCTCACAATCCCCCTCTCAGCTCCACCTCTTTGCCCATATTTGTATTTTCCGGGCAAGACGACGCGCATGACGCTGCCAACATGGTGACGATAGGAACCACCCACTGAGCTTCAATTCAGCTCTTCAGAAACCTACGGGTGACGTCACAGAGACTCCGTCCATCTCTTTATATACAGTCTATGGAAAGAAACCATGAGATCCATCCTTAATGCTGATGGGTTATAAATGAAATGCTGTTCATGTGTGTGTGGTGGTAACCGTCACTCATTGTTTTAATGAGATCAGCTCAGATTCTGGAAATTTCAGTGGATACAACACGTCTATCTGATCTTACACCCAGCGAAACCAGATGTTCTTCCTCATTCTGGTGCATGTCGCCGTCATGAGTTCCTGTCACCTGATTGGCTGATCAGATATTGAACAATTGTACCTGACAAGTGAGTGTGTGTTGGTAAAGAACACTGTTCCAGTTAGTGACCAAGTCTTTTATACAAGTTTAATAAGTTTAACACTGCCAAAATACATAAAGAGGCTTTATGTGATGAATAAACATAATAAACATAAAGCTTTATGTGTTTTTCATTTCATTTCATTAATAGCAGTAATTTTTTTTTAAATGATATGCCAGGTCTCTGAATCGGGATCAGATCATGAGGGTTAGGTCAGACTTGCCTTCTATGACTGTAGCTTACGTTGTCAGGTGTCAGAAACCTGTGAAAACACTGAGGGTGATGCCTGCTCTGCGGTCTTGCTGATGTGTTAAATCTTACACGGACACTGTTTGTGTGTTGTAACATGTTTTAATGTCAGAAAGGCTACGGTAAACCAGAATCCAGGTCCACAACAGCACCAATGGAAGGGAAGAGGAAGGGTTGAGTCTTCACCTCCCATTGTGCTCGGCTTTGTGCTGCTTCTTAAGACTTCCTGCCGGCTTGTCTGAGCAAAGCAGGAATGTTTGGATTCAGACGGATTCTCCTCTGTTCCCCTCTCCAACTCACAGTAACACAAGCCAGATGTATGAGGATGACACTGGTCTAACGCAAAGAACCGGAGACCGGACGGGATAAACATAAAGCACAGTTACGGTTGGTGAAGACAGCAATGAGATGGGACGTTTAGGAAGCTGAGGCAGATTCGTACAGACATGAAAGAAGAGGAGACAACAGGCTGGAGGGAGTCTGATGGGGAGAGGACAGGTGGAAGGTGGAGTCAAGATGAAGTGTGTTTTCCAGCTGAATAGAAACAAGCTGGCAAGCAGCTTAGTGTCAGACTTCCTCCCTCTAGCAGGAAGTGAATGTGGGAGCGCTGCAGTTTTCCCGCCAGCATCAGTGATGTTATCATATTTTCCCAGCAGATTTCTGCCAGCTGCAGTTCCAGTTGTTGTGAAAGAGGCAGAAATTGTACCCAGCTGCTGTGAAACTCCAGTTTCACATAAAGTTGTAAAAGTATCTTCTAACATCCAGAAATGACCTGAAAGGGACAAACTTTCATGTTGTCTGGTTCTAACTGAACCCAAACAAACAACACAGTTCTTCATGTGCATGGATGCTATTGGGACTTCCCCTGGACTTGTAGTGTAGGATGACAGGTATGGGGTACGGTGTCTTCCAGCAGAACTTTACTGTGTATAAACACACACGTCTCCACACACAGGTTTGTCTGGTTGGCTGAATGAGTCTCCTTCTGGTGAAAAACCTGCTTTCTGTTCATAGTTCCTCCTTTATTTCACTGATCTTCATATGAAACTCAGACATGCAGCGCTCCCTGAGTCTAAATGCAGTTGAAGATTAGTCAAACCAAACAAAAGTCTGTTAACAGCAGAGGATGGTGTCTGTAAATGTACTCTTGGTTCAGTGGTAAATTATTAACGTGTAATAATTGTCGTGATGACATTAATTGATTATAGCAGAATTAAAAAACATTTTTATTCAGAATAGCAGTGTGACACCTCCTGTGGGCTCACCACATGCTGGAGGGGCCGTAGGGGTCGGGTGCAATGTGAGCTGGATGGCACCAAGAGGCGGGGCCCCTGGCGGTCCGATTCTTGCCTGCACAAACTGGCAGGCGTTGAACATCACTTCTCTGGTGGGGAAGCAGCCTGAGCTTGTGTGTGAGGTTGAGCGGCTTCGGATAGATATAGTTGGACTCACCTTGACGCATGCCGTGGGCTCTGGAACCAGTACCCTCAAGAAGGGCTGGACCTACTTCCACTCTGGAGTTGTTCTCGGTGAGAGGCGCCGAGTTGGTGTGGGCATTCTCAGCAGCCCCTGGCTTGGTGCCTGCATGTTGGGATTTACCCCAGTGGACTAAAGGGTAGCTTCCCTCTAACTTTTGCTGTGGGAACGTGTCCTGACTTTTGTTTGTGCTTATGTGGAGCTGTCAACTGATCACCACCTGGTGGTGAGTTGGCACAGATGGTGGGGGAGAAAGCCGGTCAGATCTGGCAGGTCCAAACATGCCGTGAGGGTCTGGTGGGAACGTCTGGTGGAGTCCCCTGTCAGAGCGAGCTTCAACTCCCACCTTCACCATGTCCCGAGCAAGGCAGGGGACAATGAGACCGAGTGTGCTGTATTCCATGGCTCTTGTTGAGGCCGCCACTCAGAGCTGTGGATGTAAGGTCGTTGGTGCATGTTGTGGTGGTAATTCCAAAACTCATTGGTGGACAACAGCAGTGAGGGATGCTGTCAAGCGAAGAACGAGTCCTATTGGGCCTTTTTCGCCTGTGGGACTCTGGAGGCAGCTGATAGGTAGCGACAGGCTAAGCGTGATGCGGCTTCGGCTGTCGCCAAGGCAAAACTCGGACATGGGAGGAGTTCAGTGAGGCCATGGAGAACCACTTCCATATGGCTGTGGGGCAATTCTGGTCCACCATCTGGCGACTCAGGAGGGGGAAGCAGTGCTCCGTCAACGCTGTGTACATTGGAGATGGGGAGCTGCTGGGACTCGGGATATTGTGGGTCGGTGGAAGAAATACTTCGAAGACCTCCTCAATTCTACCAACTCATCTTGTGATGAGGAAGTAAAGCTGGTGTACTCTCCTATCTCCGGGGCTTAAGTCACTGAGGTGGTTAAAAAGCTCCTTGGCAAGGCCCCGGGGGTGGATGAGATCTGCCCAGAGTTCCTTAAGGCTCTGGATGCTGTGGGGCTGTCCTGGCTAACACGTCTCTGCAACATCGTATGGACATCGGGGACAGCAGACCAGGATGGTGGTCTCTCTTTTCAAGAAGGTGAGCTCCAACAACAGGAGGATCACACTCCTCAGCCTACCCAGTAAGATCTATTCAAGGGTCCTGGAGAGGAGGGTCCATCAGATAGTTAAATGTCTAATAGAGAAGGAGCAGTGCGGCTTTCGTCCTTGTCGCGGAACAGTGAACCAGCTCTATACCCTCTTTGGGGTCCTGGAGGGGGCATGGGAGTTTGTCCAACCAATCTACATGTGCTTTGTGGACCTGGAGAAGGCATTTGACCGTGTATTCCGGGGGTATGGGGTACCGGAGCCCCTTGTACGAGCTGTTTGGTCCCTGTAAGACAGGCATCACAGCTTGGTTCGCATTCCCGGCAGTCGGAGTTGTTTCCAGTAAGGGTTGGAATCCGCCAAGGCTGCCTTTTATCACCGATTCTGTTCATAACTTTTGGAGTTAGTTTGGAGTCCAGTTTGGATGGACAGAATTTCTAGGTGCAGCGGAGGTGTTGAGGGGATCCGGTTTGGTGGCCTCAGGATTGGGTCTCTGCTTTTAGCGGATGACATGGTCCTGTTGGCTTCATCTGGCCGTGATTTCCAGCTCTCAATTCAGCGATTCGTGGCCAAGTGTGAAGCGGCTGGGATGAGAATCAGCACCTCCAAATCTGAGATCATGGTCCACGGCCAAAATAGGGTGGATTGTCCACTCTGGGTCGGGAGTGAGGTCCTGCCTCAAGTGGAGGGGTTTAAATTTCTCGGGGTCTTGTTCACGAGTGAGGGAAGGATGGAGCGCGAGATCGACAGACGGATCAGTGCGGCGTCTGCAGTAATGTGGACTCTGCGCCGGTCTGTCGTGGTGAAGAAGGAGCTGAGCCAGAAGGCGATGCTCTTGATTTACCAGTCGATCTACGTTCCTACCCTCACCTATGGTCATGAGCTGTGGGTCGTGACCGAAAGAACCAGATCTCGTATACAGGAGGCTGAAATGGGTTTCCTCCACATAATAATAGTAATAATAATAATAATAATAGTAATAATAATAGTAATAATTATTATTATCATTATTATTATTAGGTTTTGTCTTCAACATGTAAATGAGTGCATCTGTTTTAACATCACTAAAATATACTGTTCGCTTTACATCGTCTAACAACATAATTACCAGCTGACGTGCAGGCAGCACATTGACTGCTGACATGTTGGAAGAGACTTTTACTGACTGGTTTAAACAATCTGCTTCTCAGAACGCTGTCTTCATCTAACACATGGAATGGCTGCGGTTAATGGTTTCTCCACCCGGAGCTGGCATTATGTCGGATTTAAAATGAACAAAAGGCTTTTAGTGGTGGGTGTAAACCTGTGAATCATTGTCTCCTTCCCGAACAGAAGACACCGACCCGACTTCCGCGTGTTGCGCTGCTGGGTTTTGTCTGCATGGCAGGAGCTGCCTGGCATGTGGATGGTATGTGTTCATATGACCCAGATAAAAACTGCTTTCAGCAGCTTGGCATTAGAAAACCAGTAATCTGAGTCATATGACGGAGAAAATCTGACTTTGGCAGCTCAGATTGCAGCATCAAGCCAGCTTCAGTTTGTCCTTCCTCTCTGCATTTCCAGGTTTTCTTTCTTTGAATAAACTGAAAACTAAGACTTAATTCTTCCCATTAATGCCTGTTTAACTCTGAGCATGTGAACACCTTGTGCTTGACGGTGATGTAGAAATGAACTGGACTTTCCTTCCTCCTGCTGTGCTGCAGACAAGCTGCAGCTGACAGAGATACAGCAGAACTGCTGAAAGATTGATCAGGTCACGGGAGTGCAGCAGACATCAGCAGATAATCATATCCTCTGGATAACTCAGATGTTTCAGCAGGGATTATTTCAAGCCAAGCAGACAGTAGATGTTTTCAATGATTTACTGCTGATTAGAACTTTAGATGTGAATCATTGTACTGAGCTGTCCTTGTCTGTCTCCACCCCCACAGTACCCTCACACCCTAGGCTTCATCCTGGCGCTCTGCTGGTGTGTGCTGGTGTGCTCCAGCCGGATCTACATGGGAATGCATTCGGTTCTGGTAAGTCTCATGCTACGAGCACGGTGCGACTTCAGCTCCATTGTTTGTATATGAATGCAATGCCTAACATTCAGGATAAATATTCTGTTTTGTTTTATGTCAGTCTGCCAGACATGATTCGCCCAGTCTCTGTTTAAAACCCAGCTCTTTATGTCTGACATGATGACCTTATTTTTCTGTTTGCTGTCTGCAGAGCGTCTCTGGTGGAGAACATTCCCATTAGAGAGCTTCGGCTCCTCTGTAGCTGTATAATTAGTTCACAGAAAAGAATAATTTACTATGGAGAAAAGGTGAATTATTGATGATTATAAATGATGCACATGACTGAAATATTCCAGGAACAGTTGTGTGACCGAGCAACTAGATGGAAGCGGAACAGGAAACCTTTCAGCTGTAATTCGAGCTTCAACCTGCAGTAACAGCTGTTCTGGGTCCGGCCCCATGCAGAACGAGACTAAACCCTTCATACCTGATGCAGCCTTCACATCCCCACTTTTCACATACAAAGAGATCAACACTTCATGATCCTGATGATAGCTTACATTATTGATCATTATTATTTGTATGTTTGGTCGTGTTTTTACATCGTTTTTCTACCTGCTTTTCCTGACTGTCCCCTGTCCTTCATCTATCTGTCTTCTGTCCTTCATCTGTCTGTCCCCCATTCTTCATCTGTCTGTCTTCTGTCCTTCATCTGTCTGTCCCCTATCCTTCATCTGTCTGTCTTCTGTCCTTCATCTGTCTGTCCCCTATCCTTCATCTGTCTGTCTTCTGTCCTTCATCTGTCTGTCCCCTATCCTTCATCTGTCTGTCTTCTGTCCTTCATCTGTCTGTCCCCTATCCTTCATCTGTCTGTCTTCTGTCCTTCATCTGTCTGTCCCCTATCCTTCATCTGTCTGTCTTCTGTCCTTCATCTGTCTGTCCCCTATCCTTCATCTGTCTGTCTTCTGTCCATCATCTGTCTGTCCCCTATCCTTCATCTGTCTGTCTTCTGTCCTTCATCTATCTGTCTTCTGTCCTTCATCTGTCTGTCCCCTATCCTTCATCTGTCTGTCTTCTGTCCTTCATCTGTCTGTCCCCTATCCTTCATCTGTCTGTCTTCTGTCCTTCATCTGTCTGTCTCCTATCCTTCATCTGTCTGTCTTCTGTCCTTCATCTGTCTGTCCCCTATCCTTCATCTGTCTGTCTTCTGTCCTTCATCTGTCTGTCCCCTATCCTTCATCTGTCTGTCTTCTGTCCTTCATCTGTCTGTCCCCTATCCTTCATCTGTCTGTCTTCTGTCCTTCATCTGTCTGTCCCCTATCCTTCATCTGTCTGTCTTCTGTCCTTCATCTGTCTGTCTTCTGTCCTTCATCTGTCTGTCTTCTGTCCTTCATCTGTCTGTCTTCTGTCCTTCATCTGTATGTCTTCAGTCCTTCATCTGTCAGTCCTCAGTCCTTCATCTGTCTGTCCTCAGTCCTTCATCTGTCTGTCTTCTGTCCTTCATCTGTCTGTCTTCAGTCCTTCATCTGTCTGTCCTCAGTCCTTCATCTGTCAGTCCTCAGTCCTTCATCTGTCTGTCCCCCATCCTTCATCTGTCTGTCTTCTGTCCTTCATCTGTCTGTCCCCTATCCTTCATCTGTCTGTCTTCTGTCCTTCATCTGTCTGTCCCCTATCCTTCATCTGTCTGTCTTCTGTCCTTCATCTGTCTGTCCCCTATCCTTCATCTGTCTGTCTTCTGTCCTTCATCTGTCTGTCCCCTATCCTTCATCTGTCTTCTGTCCTTCATCTGTCTGTCCCCTATCCTTCATCTGTCTGTCTTCTGTCCTTCATCTGTCTGTCCCCTATCCTTCATCTGTCTGTCTTCTGTCCTTCATCTGTCTGTCCCCTATCCTTCATCTGTCTGTCTTCTGTCCATCATCTGTCTGTCCCCTATCCTTCATCTGTCTGTCTTCTGTCCTTCATCTATCTGTCTTCTGTCCTTCATCTGTCTGTCCCCTATCCTTCATCTGTCTGTCTTCTGTCCTTCATCTATCTGTCTTCTGTCCTTCATCTGTCTGTCCCCTATCCTTCATCTGTCTGTCTTCTGTCCTTCATATGTCTGTCTCCTATCCTTCATCTGTCAGTCCTCAGTCCTTCATCTGTCTGTCCTCAGTCCTTCATCTGTCTGTCTTCAGTCCTTCATCTGTCTGTCTTCAGTCCTTCATCTGTCAGTCCTCAGTCCTTCATCTGTCAGTCCTCAGTCCTTCATCTGTCTGTCTTCTGTCTGTCCTCTGTCCTGCATCTGTCTGTCTTCTGTCTGTCCTCAGTCCTTCATCTGTCTCCTCAGTCCTTCATCTGTCTGTCTTCTGTCTGTCCTCAGTCCTTCATCTGTCTGTCCTCAGTCCTTCATCTGTCTGTCTTCTGTCTGTCCTCAGTCCTTCATCTGTCTCCTCAGTCCTTCATCTGTCTGTCTTCTGTCTGTCCTCAGTCCTTCATCTGTCTGTCTTCTGTCTGTCCTCAGTCCTTCATCTGTCAGTCCTCAGTCCTTCATCTGTCAGTCCTCAGTCCTTCATCTGTCTGTCCTCAGTCCTTCATCTGTATGTCTTCAGTCCTTCATCTGTCTGTCTTCAGTCCTACATCTGTCTGTCTTCAGTCCTTCATCTGTATGTCTTCTGTCCTTCATCTGTCTGTCTTCAGTCCTACATCTGTATGTCTCCAGTCCTTCATCTGTCTTTCCCCTATCCTTCATCTGTCTGTCTTCTGTCCTTCATCTGTCTGTCCCCTATCCTTCATCTGTCTGTCTTCTGTCCTTCATCTGTCTGTCCTCTGTCCTTCATCTGTCTGTCCTCAGTCCTTCATCTGTATGTCTTCAGTCCTTCATCTGTCAGTCCTCAGTCCTTCATCTGTCTGTCCTCAGTCCTTCATCTGTCTGTCTTCAGTCCTTCATCTGTCTGTCTTCAGTCCTTCATCTGTCAGTCCTCAGTCCTTCATCTGTCAGTCCTCAGTCCTTCATCTGTCTGTCTTCTGTCTGTCCTCAGTCCTTCATCTGTATGTCTTCAGTCCTTCATCTGTATGTCTTCAGTCCTTCATCTGTATGTCTTCAGTCCTACATCTGTCTGTCTTCAGTCCTACATCTGTCTGTCTTCAGTCCTTCATCTGTCTGTCTTCAGTCCTACATCTGTATGTCTTCAGTCCTTCATCTGTCTGTCCTCAGTCCTTCATCTTTCTGTTTCAGTCCTTCATCTGTCTGTTTCAGTCCTTCATCTGTCTGTCTTCTGTCCTTCATCTGTCTGTCTTCTGTCTGTCCTCTGTCCTGCATCTGTCTGTCTTCTGTCTGTCCTCAGTCCTTCATCTGTCTCCTCAGTCCTTCATCTGTCTGTCTTCTGTCTGTCCTCAGTCCTTCATCTGTCTGTCCTCAGTCCTTCATCTGTCTGTCCTCAGTCCTTCATCTGTCTGTCTTCTGTCTGTCCTCAGTCCTTCATCTGTCTCCTCAGTCCTTCATCTGTCTGTCTTCTGTCTGTCCTCAGTCCTTCATCTGTCTGTCTTCTGTCTGTCCTCAGTCCTTCATCTGTCAGTCCTCAGTCCTTCATCTGTCTGTCCTCAGTCCTTCATCTGTATGTCTTCAGTCCTTCTTCTGTCTGTCTTCAGTCCTACATCTGTCTGTCTTCAGTCCTTCATCTGTATGTCTTCAGTCCTTCATCTGTCTGTCTTCAGTCCTACATCTGTATGTCTCCAGTCCTTCATCTGTCTTTCCCCTATCCTTCATCTGTCTGTCTTCTGTCCTTCATCTGTCTGTCCCCTATCCTTCATCTGTCTGTCTTCTGTCCTTCATCTGTCTGTCTTCTGTCCTTCATCTGTCTGTCCTCAGTCCTTCATCTGTATGTCTTCAGTCCTTCATCTGTCAGTCCTCAGTCCTTCATCTGTCTGTCCTCAGTCCTTCATCTGTCTGTCTTCTGTCCTTCATCTGTCTGTCTTCTGTCCTTCATCTGTCTGTCTTCAGTCCTTCATCTGTCTGTCCTCAGTCCTTCATCTGTCAGTCCTCAGTCCTTCATCTGTCTGTCCTCAGTCCTTCATCTGTCTGTTTCAGTCCTTCATCTGTCTGTCTTCTGTCCTTCATCTGTCTGTCCTCAGTCCTTCATCTGTCAGTCCTCAGTCCTTCATCTGTCTGTCTTCTGTCCTTCATCTGTCTGTCCTCAGTCCTTCATCTGTATGTCTTCAGTCCTTCATCTGTCTGTCTTCAGTCCTACATCTGTCTGTCTTCAGTCCTTCATCTGTATGTCTTCAGTCCTTCATCTGTCTGTCTTCAGTCCTACATCTGTATGTCTTCAGTCCTTCATCTGTCTGTCCCCTATCCTTCATCTGTCTGTCTTCTGTCCTTCATCTGTCTGTCCCCTATCCTTCATCTGTCTGTCTTCTGTCCTTCATCTGTCTGTCTTCTGTCCTTCATCTGTCTGTCCTCAGTCCTTCATCTGTATGTCTTCAGTCCTTCATCTGTCAGTCCTCAGTGCTTCATCTGTCTGTCCTCAGTCCTTCATCTGTCTGTCTTCTGTCCTTCATCTGTCTGTCTTCAGTCCTTCATCTGTCTGTCCTCAGTCCTTCATCTGTCAGTCCTCAGTCCTTCATCTGTCTGTCTTCTGTCCTTCATCTGTCTGTTTCAGTCCTTCATCTGTCTGTCCTCAGTCCTTCATCTGTCTGTCCTCAGTCCTTCATCTGTCTGTCTTCTGTCCTTCATCTGTCTGTCTTCTGTCTGTCCTCAGTCCTTCATCTGTCCTCAGTCCTTCATCTGTCTGTCTTCTGTCCTTCATCTGTCTGTCTTCTGTCTGTCCTCAGTCCTTCATCTGTCTGTCCTCAGTCCTTCATCTGTCTGTCCTCAGTCCTGCATCTGTCTGTCCTCAGTCCTTCATCTGTCTGTCTTCTGTCTGTCCTCAGTCCTTCATCTGTCTGTCCTCAGTCCTTCATCTGTCTGTCTTCTGTCTGTCCTCAGTCCATCATCTGTCTGTCCTCAGTCCTGCATCTGTCTGTCCTCAGTCCTTCATCTGTCTGTCTTCTGTCCTTCATCTGTCTGTCTTCTGTGTCGTCAGAAGCTCTGATCACAAAGAGCCAGAATTCAGTGGAAAACTTTAGATGAGTCTCTGCACATGTCCAAACTTGCGTTGGAGTGTTTTGTTTCTTGTCTCTTGGTAGCGGCCGAGATGAAGTGCAGCTAGAAGAGCTGGGAAGGTGTAGCGTCACAGTAGTGACACAGAGTTTTCTGTTGAACAACAAGCAGCTGTATTTTACTGTCTGAGCAGATATCTGTTCCACACATCATATTAACATCTGCAACATGACTGGATGTAAACACAGGTGTGGTAATAAAACTTACATGTTTCATTGCTTTTATAGAGGTGTGGTAACCACCATTGTCCTGAGATCAGATTAAACCTTTTCTCACCGGGACACACAGGGACATAAAGTCCTCTCCCGTTCTACTGCGAAAAACTTGACAGATAAATATTCTTATCTACTTTTTATAGTTTAAATATCTCATTCAGCTTCATTCCCAAAAAAAATGCCAAATGTGTAATTACCTCAATTACTTTACGCTTTTAAGTGCAAGTTTGATCACATGATTCTTCTGAAAATAGTCCATGCATTTTATTTCCCATATCATGCATATGATGAGGACGGGGTTTGGTCTGGTATCTAAATCCACGCTGTTCCTTATTCCACTTAATATAAGGAAATAAAAACTAATTAAAAAAAACAGAAGAATCATGTCATCAGACTGGTAGGTAAATGGTTCAATTTCACTGAGCGAAGTGACGGGAAAAAGTGGAGAAATATTGACGTGTAATGGTTTTGGGAAGAGGACTTTCTAATCTTTGATGATCCTAAAGACCAGTACAGCCAAGTGGTCCACACAGTCTGCATGTTAGTTCTGCATAAAATCATTTTTTATGTTTTTACTTTGAAAAGACATAAATACTTTTTTATTTTGACTCTATCTGTCTGGCTGTCTGTCTGTCTAATCTATCTAGTTTGTTCCAAGTTGGGCCTCAAAGATTCTTGAAACTTGCTGTATTTGGGGTCAAAGGGAGGAGCTCAAAGTGTCCAATCTGGACTTCAAACTATTTTTTTTGCATCAGTTGCATCAATCTGGTGTTGCTAGACACCTGTTGCCGGGGTGAAAGTTTCTTGGTGTGGAACCAGCAGACATTACAGCTTGCGGGCCACCTTTCCAAGCAAACTAACAAAATAATTCCAAAAGTATGCTGCAGATGGTGTCAAGATCTTTCCCTCAGGAACCACAAGAAGATCTGTGTTCTTCATATCTCAGCAGGACTCTCTGTTACTTCTGTCTACTGAGTCAAGCAAGGCTGGATAACTGGCATCCTGTAGTGCAGCCAGAGGCAGGCACAATATGATCTGGATTTAGTTGGATTTATGTTAGTAACTGCACCACACCCTAAAAAAAACCTCACCTCAGAGGAGGTTCAATATTCTGATCGTCTCACAGCTAAATAACTGCATCTGTTCTCTAGCTATGAAATTAATCTTATAATTAGCAATGTAAGCACACTAAACCACATGAAAATTCCTTGTTCTAAGTTTTATTTATTTCTGTCCAAGAAGTCTGCCAGTGCACTGCCACCTTGTTGTGGCGCTAGCAGCATCTCCCCAGGTTCATACTGTCATGCCATTGTTCCTGTTTCCACACCCAACCTGCACAGTGGGTGTGTCCTCGGCCTCACTGCTACAGGTTAGTTGCTATTGTAAGGGTGTCAAACACCAACTGGAGCATAAGATATGAAAGCCTCTTTAGTTTAGGTCATGTTTTCATACACTGGTAGCCTCACTTAGTCTTCCCTCCTTTTCCAGGTGACATGCTTTTGTCTTGGATCATGCCTCCATCTGCCTCTGGTTTGCTTTTCCTCATTGCTGAATGTGTTTAAATCCAATTCCCTCCTCCTTTCAGTTTCAGCTGGCTCTGCTAGCTTGGTTGAAAATGGGCTTGCTTCGGCCACAGTAGTGTAAGCTGCCGATTTATGTCCAGATCTAGCAGGGAGAGAAGTGTCTCTGACCTTCTCCTCAGAAGAGCTCCTGAAGACCAACACAGCACTTAAAGCTGGGGACGGTAATGTTGCTCAGAGACATGTTCCTCTGGGTGAAGTGGTTCCTCGTCCTGATAGTAGTCTATACTGGGGCTGGGCGATATATCGAATGTACTCAAGATATCGTGGCTAGTCCTCTGTGCGATATAGAAAATGCCTATATTCATATTCGAGTATCCTGTTGTCACGCAGGTGTTTTTAGCTGTGGGCGGGGTTTCCTCCCTCCTCCTCGACTCTGCACCGCTTTGCACAGAGAGTTAAAGCAAGCGCGCCTAGTTACGTACATAAAGTGAGCTACGTGCTACGTCATGAGAGGCAGCGTGTAGCCACTGTTGCCAACTTGGCGACTTTCTCGCTAAATTTGGCGACTTTTTGTGAAAAGCGACTAGCGACAAATCTAGCGACTTTTACAGGAGTTATTGGAGACTTTCCTGGTGTTTTGTCGACTGACTTTAAAGCGCATATTGTAAAGTTATTGTTATGAACGAGAGTCTCTCCCCATCCTAAAGCACTCGGTCGCTCCGGCTGCAGCTGCAGCCAGTCAGAGGAGCAGAGAGGACACCTGCACGACTCCACCTACAGTCACAATGAACAGCCAAATCCGCCACTGATCCCGCTCTGGATTACAGAGTGGGACGTAAATTACAAAGTTTTTCACGTCACGCAAAAATAATTATTATATTTGATTACATTCACAGCCTCTGTCACTTACTCACCTCATCCACTGTGTGTGTGACACAAGCATATTTATGTAGCTCGTCATGTCTCTAGAAAGTACAGAAAGGAGTGGGAATCAAATCCTGAATTAAAAACTGGCTGAAGCCGTTTATTGGAGAAGATACGAGGACATTCTGCCTGTATTATAAGACTGATTTCTATGCTAAACTCGATTAAACTGCGATTAAAAAAAATACACGACAACTCAAAAAACGTATTCATAAAGCAAAGCCTTATAATAGTTCAACCCAAAGCAAGCTAAAACTAAAAAAAAAAAAAAAAGACTAAACTAAAAGTAAGAAAACTACACAAATTAAAAAAACATAAATGTATCTCTGTCAAAGTGTCTCTTTTGGGTCACTGTGCAGTCCCAAGCCCAGATAGAGGAAGGGGGTTGGACATGCAGCTAGCTATTCCACAAAACATAAGAATCCTTTGGTTAAATTTGATAATCTAACATTTAATAAAGGAGGACAAAGCTGATTTAGGTGGTTTTAATGGTATTCAAAATAATTTTTCAAAAGGATAGCCTGTTTCAGTGGCAAAAAAGAAAAGAATAGAAGAAAAATAGTACAGGATCCATCATCTGGCGGTGGTTTGGATACCGGAGAGACGATGTTGACCAAACAACTGTCGTATGCAAAGTATGTCGCAAAAGTGTCGCCACAAAAGGTAGAAGTACCACAAATTTATTTCATCATTTGAAAAGTCACCCCCTAGAGCACGTATTTTCATACGTTGCATTTATTACATCATGCAAAGGCACTTTACTTTGTTTTAAAATGACATGTTTCTGCCACTGCTTTAACTGTTCAATAAATACGGTTTTGATCAGTTTGCTTCATTATAATTTCATCCTTTTGGCATGAATGTTTAAAATCAGCATATCTTAATGCAGTATGAACAATTATGTTTTAATGGAGACACAAAATCATCTTACTGATGTGATTGTATGCACCAAAGCATTAATTCAAGGCTAAGGTAAATATCGAGATATATATCATATATCGTGACATGGCATAAAAATATCGGGATATTACTAAAAGGTCATATCGCCCAGCCCTAGTTTATACATTCTGTAATCATGAACAATAAGAAATATAGTTAGACCCCTCAGTTTACTGTAAATCTGTAAAAACTGACCAATCCAAACGTTCCGACCCAAATGGAGTTGTTCATTTCTTATATTCCGTAAGCTTCTTCTCCCGGTTCTCCTCCTCCCCCTCCAGCAGTGCATACCTGATAGCCCCACCCTGCATATAAACAGCGTGTTAGGATGAAAATACAAAGTAATGAAGAAGAAACTCGGAAGGCAAACATGGCTGAGAAAATGCATCCTAAAGAGCACACGTAGCTCTGTACTCATAGAGCTCCGCGCTGCAGTCCGAGCAGATCTACATGTACTGTAGATGTACATAGCTTATCACCGATATGTTTTTAGCCTGATCAAAACAAAACCAACAACATGTTTTGGGTAATTTGGTTTTACTTGCAGCTTGTGTCAGAAACACAGTCCTTGATTTTAGGACCAGACCCTCTTTTTAGCAAAAGCCTGGTAGTCTAACTGCTCTGGAAATCAACACGCCAAATAAATCTACATGATTAATCTACATCTACACATGAACATGTCCTCACCGAGCCAGCTTCAGTGTCATCATAATATATGTATTCCTATTCAGGTCCACCTGTAGAACCCTCCCTCAGAGACATGCATTCTTTGATTTAATCCAACCCCACCAGTAAGTCCTGCTCCCAGTCGTTTCACTTACGTTATTCCAGTTATGCAGCAACTTAGCTGTAGATGTATGTAGCGTTTTCATGAGCTACAAATATGATATTCCCATTTACTGATATCATATCAGTTTTCTGTTGTTCCAAAAGCCTTTGGACAGAAAGCACCAGGCTGTTTTAAGAAGTCCAGAACAAACAGCTTTTTCTTCTCATCAAATTAAATAATTAAAAATGAGAGAGCAGAGGTCACAAATATACACAACCAAAGTCATGCCAGCATAAAGCATACCAATACCAACATCAGAATATTGCTGTGCTTGCAGACATAATACTTTGGTTAAGCTAAGGAAGTGGGTTTCCAGCTCCAGCTGATTGGTCAGATTACTGCAGCAGGTTACATAGCCACAGTAAAGAAACAATAATAAATTAGTTTAGTGTTGTCTGAAATATTCATACGAGCTAAAAAATGTGGGCAGTGACAAATCAGTTTAGCGTCAAGATTATTAACGTGTCCAGTCTGAGGTACAGCCAGCTGACATCCACCGTGTTGTTTTCTTCAGGACTGTCTGTTAGAAGCTATGGCTTCAAATGTTTTTTCCAGCTGAATATATACAAGTTGCCTGTACTTGTGTCAGTAGAGGAGAAATGACAGATGTCTGAGAGAAAGCCTCCAGTCTACATGTGGTTAACGACTGCTGATAAAAGTTTGCAGCGGCAGCAATAAAGTCACAAACCCCAGTAATCACCAGCGAGACTTCCCTGTGTTATCTAACTGCTGAGTGTGGTCAGAAGGTTCGAATGATAGCGAGCTGCCAGCTGGACGCTTGCTGTTGACCGATGAGCCAGAGAGTGACGCCACCTCTGCAGCTCTGTGCAGCACCAGTTAATGATTGACTGGCAGATCAAATGGACCTAAACGTGTTTAAGCAGCCAAATTGATCTTGTTACTGTAGCTGGAGCTTTGCTTGCCTTCGTAGTGACTGATCAGTGGGTCGGGCCTGCTGTCAAGAATAAACTCCACTGATTACTGATTTCATCTCCTGAGAAAACACTGATTCCAAACCTGTCGAAGCAAACGGACGCCTTTAATGTTCCAGTGAAGGAAGTTCCTAACCCGAACCCAAACTGTCTCTCATAATAACAAGTGACCATGGAACTACAAAGGTACACAGAAAACATTGGTAATAGATAATGTTACCAATAACAAATAAACCAAAACGATACGAGTACCACTGGCTGTTTCATACAATAATAGATCTCCAGGTTCGTTTACTTATTATTTATCAACTTTATTAATGAGTTTACAATGTTGTTTGGTCTTTAACGTGACCTTTAACCTGAACAGCTCAGTTCAAAAACCAAAACCAAACCAAAAACCAAAAATCTGTAAACAAAAGGGAAAAGTTCAAAATACCAGATTCATCTGATGCATCTGCAAATGTAAAATTTCCATTCTGGGATCCAGTCAGAAGATCCTCCAACATCCTGCTGGGATCCAGTCAGAAGATCCTCCAACATCCTGCTGGGATCCAGTCAGAAGATCCTCCAACATCCTGCTGGGATTCAGTCAGAATATCCTCCAACATCCTGCTGGGATTCAGTCAGAAGATCCTCCAACATCCTGCTGGGATTCAGTGAGAAGATCCTCCCAACATCCTGCTGGGATTCAGTCAGAAGATCCTCCAACATCCTGCTGGGATTCAGTCAGAATATCCTCCAACATCCTGCTGGATTCAGTCAGAAGATCCTCCAACATCCTGCTGGATTCAGTCAGAATATCCTCCAACATCCTGCTGGATTCAGTCAGAAGATCCTCCAACATCCTGCTGGGATTCAGTCAGAAGATCCTCCAACATCCTGCTGGGATCCAGTCAGAATATCCTCCAACATCCTGCTAGGATTCAGTCAGAAGATCCTCCAACATCCTGCTGGGATTCAGTCAGAAGATCCTCCAACATCCTGCTGGGATCCAGTCAGAAGATCCTCCAACATCCTGCTGGGATTCAGTCAGAAGATCCTCCAACATCCTGCTGGGATTCAGTCAGAAGATCCTCCAACATCCTGCTGGGATTCAGTCAGAATATCCTCCAACATCCTGCTGGGATCCAGTCAGAAGATCCTCCAACATCCTGCTGGGATTCAGTCAGAAGATCCTCCAACATCCTGCTGGGATTCAGTCAGAAGATCCTCCAACATCCTGCTGGATTCAGTCAGAAGATCCTCCAACATCCTGCTGGATTCAGTCAGAAGATCCTCCAACATCCTGCTGGGATTCAGTCAGAAGATCCTCCAACATCCTGCTGGATTCAGTCAGAAGATCCTCCAACATCCTGCTGGGATTCAGTCAGAAGATCCTCCAACATCCTGCTGGGATTCAGTCAGAATATCCTCCAACATTTACACATATATGCAACTTATCATTTGAGCATGGACAATTTCCTTCTCAAATGAAAATTGCAAAAGTAGTTCCATTATTTAAAGCAGGTGATAAACACACCTTTACAAACTACCGTCCTGTCTCTCTCTCACCACAGTTTTCAAAAATACTAGAAAAACTATTTAATTCAAGATTACATACTTTTATTGAAAAAAATAAATTGCTCTCTAATAGCCAATATGGTTTTAGACAAAATCGATCAACATCACTTGCCTTAATTGAATTAGTGGAGGAAATCACAAGGTATATTGACAACAATAAATTTATTATGGGAATTTTTATTGATTTACAAAAGGCTTTTGATACCATTGATCATAGCATATTACTAGATAAATTGGAAAAATATGGCATTAGAGGACTACCACATAGATGGATAGGGAGTTATCTGAGGGACAGGCATCAGTTTGTCCAGGTTGAACAGTATAAATCTAATTGTAAGAATATAAAGTGTGGTGTGCCTCAGGGCTCTATTCTCGGGCCAACACTATTTTTACTTTACATTAATGATATTTGTAAAATATCTGAAATAATGAAATTTATACTTTTTGCAGATGATACAAATATTTTATGTTCAGGGCATGACCTGGAGAAACTTCTGAAAGATGTTAATGAAGAAATGTATAAATTAAAAAACGGGTTTAATATAAATAAGCTGTCATTGAATGTAAAAAAGACGAAGCTTATACTGTTTGGTAACCGGAAAAAGGATATGCCAATACAAATAACCATACAAAATACAGTAATAGAGTACAGGAAATTGTGTTTTTAGGTGTGGTTATTGATGAAAAGATGTCTTGGAAACCCCATATCTGTTACTTGCGCTCAAAAGTTGCCAAGTGTGTGGGTGTGATGAAGCGATGTAGTCTGATACTGAATCAGAGTGCTTTGCTTATCCTTTACCATTCCTTCATAATGTCATATTTAAATTACTGTATCGAAGTGTGGGGAAATTGTTACAAATCAAATTTGTTACCATTGATCATTCTCCAAAAAAGAGCCATTAGAGTTGTTCATAAAGTTAAATATAATGATCACACCAACCCACTTTTTCTTAACACATTTAACTTAAAATTACATGATGTGGTAAATTATAAAATGGCACAAATCATGTACAGAGCATCAACAAATTCTCTGCCTGTCAATATTCAAAATTTATTTCAAGATAGAGATGCTCATCATGCATATAATTTGAGAGGAAGTCATAAACTATATCAGACAAAAGTAAGGACAACTCTAAAGGCTATGTGTATTTCTGTGAGGGGAGTCACTCTATGGAACAACTTATCTGAGGAAATGAAAATTTGTAAAAAATCTTTTGTTGTTTAAAAGTATGTTTAAAAGGAAGGTAATGAGTGAGTACCAGGAGGAGATGAGGCAGTGAAAACTTCATGGCCAGGCACATGCACCGAGTGTCAAATTTCTGTCTATGTATTATGTGTTAGAAGTGTATTACCTGATTATGTTTGCTGTGTAAAACACATGGTTGATAACATGTTAAAATGTATTGAAGTCATGTGATCGGGAAGAGCGGGGGGCGGTCGGGAGTGCGTTGGGCCTGTCTTTGTCATTGTCTTGTCTTGTCTTGTCTGTGTTGATTATTGTGTAAATTTTGTAATTTTGTTTTGTGTTATGCTGCGTGGTGTGTGAAGGGGGTGGACTAAAATAAGCATTGCTTCTCCCATCCCCCTTTTCAAACCAAAATTGTAAAAAAAAAATTGTAAAATTGTTTTTGCAAATTGTGAATTTGGTTTGAAACAAATGAATAAACAAACAAACAAACATCCTGCTGGGATCCAGTCAGAAGATCCTCCAACATCCTGCTGGGATCCAGTCAGAAGATCCTCCAACATCCTGCTGGGATCCAGTCAGAAGATCCTCCAACATCCTGCTGGGATCCAGTCAGAAGATCCTCCAACATCCTGCTGGGATCCAGTCAGAATATCCTCCAACATCCTGCTGGGATCCAGTCAGAAGATCCTCCAACATCCTGCTGGATTCAGTCAGAAGATCCTCCAACATCCTGCTGGATTCAGTCAGAAGATCCTCCAACATCCTGCTGGATTCAGTCAGAAGATCCTCCAACATCCTGCTGGATTCAGTCAGAAGATCCTCCAACATCCTGCTGGGATCCAGTCAGAAGATCCTCCAACATCCTGCTGGGATCCAGTCAGAAGATCCTCCAACATCCTGCTGGGATCCAGTCAGAAGATCCTCCAACATCCTGCTGGATTCAGTCAGAAGATCCTCCAACATCCTGCTGGGATTCAGTCAGAAGATCCTCCAACATCCTGCTAGGATTCAGTCAGAAGATCCTCCAACATCCTGCTGGATTCAGTCAGAATATCCTCCAACATCCTGGTTCCAAACTTCAGGTTAAAAGTCAGATTAAAGTTGGAAATGATTTCTTGTGGTTTCATTTTTCAAACATCAGTAAAGCTGAAATGTTTCTGGGGAAGTGAAACACTGAGGACACCCAGCAGGTTCCTGCACACCGTAAAGGATCTCACCATCCTGTGCTTATAAACAGCATGGTTGCTTCTGCAGTAGGTCTGTGGTTGCAGATGTCCTCAACATCTTCAGCCTCCTTATCCTCCTCCCTGTTGTCTTACTGCTAGTGAGCAGGATGAGGGAGGAAGAACTGGTCTGGTCTGATGGTACTTTCACCAGTATCCTCATGTTTACTCCTCTCTTTCCCAGACAGACGGGTAGGAAGACATTTGAACACATTTTCTAGCTCATGTGCATCACGTTGGTTTGTTTTTCACAGCAAACCTTTCTCCTCGTGTCACGGGGAAACAGGGTGCTTTACCTGGTCATTTTGGTGTATAAAGTTAATGAAAACTAGCTGCAGGATCTGGTTCCATCTCTGGCTTCTGGGTGAAAGATCCGTTGGGACATGATTCTGTAGACATCCAGAAAGAGGTGATGAGTTTTACAGATGGACCATCAGACAGCCTTCCTGTCTGCAGGCTGCATGTGGATGTTGCCCAGCTGTTTGCAGGACATCTGTCTGTCTGAAGGAACTTTTCTCTTCACTTTAGTTCATCCACATAAACTCTGGAGAATAAAAGAAAGAAGAAAAGCTTCTTATTAAATTGTCTTTTCCAGATTTCCAGATTTATTTATTTTTTTCCCCTGTTTCCAGATTTACTGTTGTCCTTGTTTTCCTGATTTTTTTAATTTTTTTTTTTATCGTGTGACTGTTTATTCCAGGGACTCTGTCCAATCATACGATGAGCACAAAAATATCCTTATTTACTAGTTTAATGTGTCCTGGCTGTAGACGCATTCATCAGGACTGCCAGGTTCTTCTGCAGCAGGACTGTAGCCGATTCATTTCTGTCTCTGTCTCCTCCAGGACGTCATTGCTGGCTTCCTCTACAGCATCCTCATCCTCCTCTTCATCCTGCCCGCCTTAGACCTGATTGACAACTTCAACCTTACTTGCCGCTACGCTCCACTCATGATCGTATCACTCCATGTGGGCCTGGGCCTCTTCTCCTTCACCTTGGACACTTGGAGTACTTCACGGGGCGACACCGCTCAGATCCTGGGCACCGGGGCCGGCGTGGCCTTGGCATCCCACGTCAACCAGCGCCTGGGTCTGATGCCGGATCTGACACCGGACCAGCTCCCCCTGACTCTGCCGGTCTTTAGCAGCAGCCGGGTAGGCACAGCCATGCTGCGGCACATCCTGGGGGTCCTGGTCCTGGTGGCCACCCGGGCCCTGATGAAGGCTGTTACCATACCACTGGTGTGCTGGGTATCCGGGGTGCCCAGTAGCGACGTGAGGAAGGCTCGGCAGCACACAGAGGTGGAGCTGCCCTACCGCTGCCTGGTTTACGGGACAGTGGGCTTCAGCGTCCTTTTCCTGGTCCCGCTTCTCTTTGCCTTCCTGCAGCTCTAGTGACCAGAACCAGAAGCTAAATGTCTTCTTTTGTGTCCAGAGGTAGTAGAGAAGGGGACTGATGCTGACTTTGTCCCTTCTCCTGTTTGCTCAGGTTAGCCTTGATTCACAAGTGCATCTTCAGTTTCTGTGTTTTGTTTAAAGGCTTCGGTTTGTTTGGCCGTGACGTCTTTCTACCTGGTTGTTTGTACGACCTTCTCCTCCACTATTTCACAGCAAAAAAAAAAAAAAAAACTGAAAAAAACCCTGAAATGTTGTCTGAGATGCTGAAATCGAACCACTTTTACTGATAATTACATAAATGTTAGAATTTACATTCTGTGAATGCTGTCACTGTGAAGTGTTTTAGGAGAGAACCACATACAGCTTGGAGCTGCAGGCCGCAGAAATGTCTCATTTCATCCAGAATATTCAGCTACACTTCAGTAAAACACAGAAATAAAACTTCCCTTGGTTATTTTTGCACATGTCCAACATTTCAGACCCTGATCTCCACACACACCTGCCCCGTTTCCACCAACAGGTCCGACTCGGGTCAGGACGGTAGCCGTACTCAGTGATAGCATAAAGTGGTGGCGGTGCGACACTCAGGACCAAAGCAAGAGGATGGAGGACGTCCAGCAGGTTGTCGTTTTGCTTTTTTCTGGTTATAAACAGCATTAAATCCTCCGTTTATTTGCTTACTTCAGAGTGCTGAGTCACCGATCAGAAGGATTCTTTCCACCAATCAGAGGACTGCAGCGTGTTAAGCTCCTCCCCTGTAGAGTCTGTAACACCGACCCCAACCGAAGGGTCCTGGGAAAGTAGGACTGGGATCAGATCCCAGTTTCTGCCTGTCCGTTTTGATCTGGACCAGTTGGTGGAACCGGGTTCGTACTGGACCATGTGGAAGAAGGGTCATGCCTGCTGGACTGACTTTGTTGTGATTTTTTATGTCTTTTATATGAACTCTGACGTCCTGTCGGCCTCTGTGTTCGAAGGAGTCATAAAAAACAGAATGATGATGAGGAGGATGAAGACCACAAAGTGGGAAAGAACTAAATGGGAAAATCCTGGATCATCCTGGGAATGTTTCAGAATATCTTCCTTAAACAATCAGACATAGTTCACGTCCCATCAGCTGGAAGTTTCCCTTCGCTGCTGCTGGAAGAAGAACTGCTGGAGCTTCTGCTCCTCCTACAGCAATACTGTCATTTCCTTCTCCACATCAGTATTCCCTGATCCTGGTCCTGTCCAAGACCGGATCCTAGGCATCATGCACAAGTCATTTAAACAATGTTCACTGTTTTCCACTGAAGTGCCGTAGAGAAGACAGAGGACCAGACATCGACCGCGAGGAGATGAAGCTGGACAGCTGATGTTTAAACGGCCTCGAAGTCTTTTATTCAGTTTGTTAAAACGAAGACATTTCTTTTCTGAGGGTCCAGATCCAGCATCAGGTCTCTTCCTCTGGTCTGACCTGGATCAGGTCTCTTCCTCTGGTCTGACCTGGATCAGGTCTCTGCCTCTGGTCTGACCTGGATCAGGTCTCTGCCTCTGGTCTGACCTGGATCAGGTCTCTTCCTCAGGTCTGACCTGGATCAGGTCTCTTCCTCTGGTCTGACCTGGATCAGGTCTCTTCCTCTGGTCTGACCTGGATCAGACCTGGATCAGGTCTCTTCCTCTGGTCTGACCTGGATCAGGTCTCTTCCTCTGGTCTGACCTGGATCAGGTCTCTTCCTCAGGTCAGACCTGGATCAGGTCTCTTCCTCTGGTCTGACCTGGATCAGGTCTCTTCCTCAGGTCAGACCTGGATCAGGTCTCTTCCTCTGGTCTGACCTGGATCAGGTCTCTGCCTCTGGTCTGACCTGGATCAGGTCTCTTCCTCTGGTCTGACCTGGATCAGGTCTCTTCCTCTGGTCTGACCTGGATCAGGTCTCTTCCTCTGGTCTGACCTGGATCAGGTCTCTGCCTCTGGTCTGACCTGGATCAGGTCTCTTCCTCTGGTCTGACCTGGATCAGGTCTCTTCCTCTGGTCAGCCCTGGATCAGGTCTCTGCCTCAGGTCTGACCTGGATCAGGTCTCTTCCTCTGGTCTGACCTGGATCAGGTCTCTTCCTCTGGTCTGACCTGGATCAGGTCTCTTCCTCAGGTCTGACCTGGATCAGGTCTCTGCCTCTGGTCTGACCTGGATCAGGTCTCTTCCTCTGGTCTGACCTGGATCAGGTCTCTGCCTCTGGTCTGACCTGGATCAGGTCTCTGCCTCTGGTCTGACCTGGATCAGGTCTCTCCCTCTGGTCTGACCTGGATCAGGTCTCTGCCTCTGGTCTGACCTGGATCAGGTCTCTTCCTCTGGTCTGACCTGGATCAGGTCTCTTCCTCTGGTCTGACCTGGATCAGGTCTCTTCCTCTGGTCAGACCTGGATCAGGTCTCTTCCTCTGGTCAGACCTGGATCAGGTCTCTTCCTCTGGTCTGACCTGGATCAGGTCTCTTCCTCTGGTCTGACCTGGATCAGGTCTCTGCCTCTGGTCTGACCTGGATCAGGTCTCTGCCTCTGGTCTGACCTGGATCAGGTCTCTTCCTCTGGTCTGACCTGGATCAGGTCTCTTCCTCTGGTCTGACCTGGATCAGGTCTCTTCCTCTGGTCTGACCTGGATCAGACCTGGATCAGGTCTCTGCCTCTGGTCTGACCTGGATCAGGTCTCTGCCTCTGGTCTGACCTGGATCAGGTCTCTTCCTCTGGTCTGACCTGGATCAGGTCTCTTCCTCAGGTCAGACCTGGATCAGGTCTCTGCCTCTGGTCAGACCTGGATCAGGTCTCTTCCTCTGGTCAGACCTGGATCAGGTCTCTGCCTCTGGTCTGACCTGGATCAGGTCTCTTCCTATGGTCTGACCTGGATCAGGTCTCTGCCTCTGGTCTGACCTGGATCAGGTCTCTTCCTCTGGTCTGACCTGGATCAGGTCTCTTCCTCTGGTCTGACCTGGATCAGGTCTCTTCCTCTGGTCTGACCTGGATCAGGTCTCTGCCTCAGGTCTGACCTGGATCAGGTCTCTTCCTCTGGTCTGACCTGGATCAGGTCTCTGCCTCTGGTCTGACCTGGATCAGGTCTCTTCCTCTGGTCTGACCTGGATCAGACCTGGATCAGGTCTCTTCCTCTGGTCAGACCTGGATCAGGTCTCTGCCTCTGGTCTGACCTGGATCAGGTCTCTTCCTCTGGTCTGACCTGGATCAGGTCTCTTCCTCTGGTCAGACCTGGATCAGGTCTCTTCCTCAGGTCTGACCTGGATCAGGTCTCTGCCTCTGGTCTGACCTGGATCAGGTCTCTGCCTCTGGTCTGACCTGGATCAGGTCTCTTCCTCAGGTCTGACCTGGATCAGGTCTCTGCCTCTGGTCTGACCTGGATCAGGTCTCTGCCTCTGGTCTGACCTGGATCAGGTCTCTGCCTCTGGTCAGACCTGGATCAGGTCTCTTCCTCTGGTCTGACCTGGATCAGGTCTCTTCCTCTGGTCAGACCTGGATCAGGTCTCTTCCTCTGGTCAGACCTGGATCAGGTCTCTGCCTCTGGTCTGACCTGGATCAGGTCTCTTCCTCTGGTCTGACCTGGATCAGGTCTCTTCCTCTGGTCTGACCTGGATCAGGTCTCTTCCTCTGGTCTGACCTGGATCAGGTCTCTGCCTCTGGTCTGACCTGGATCAGGTCTCTTCCTCTGGTCAGACCTGGATCAGGTCTCTTCCTCTGGTCAGACCTGGATCAGGTCTCTTCCTCAGGTCTGACCTGGATCAGGTCTCTGCCTCTGGTCTGACCTGGATCAGGTCTCTGCCTCTGGTCTGACCTGGATCAGGTCTCTTCCTCTGGTCAGACCTGGATCAGGTCTCTGCCTCTGGTCTGACCTGGATCAGGTCTCTTCCTCTGGTCTGACCTGGATCAGACCTGGATCAGGTCTCTTCCTCTGGTCTGACCTGGATCAGGTCTCTTCCTCTGGTCAGACCTGGATCAGGTCTGACCTGGATCAGGTCTCTGCCTCTGGTCTGACCTGGATCAGGTCTCTTCCTCTGGTCAGACCTGGATCAGGTCTCTGCCTCTGGTCTGACCTGGATCAGGTCTCTTCCTCTGGTCTGACCTGGATCAGGTCTCTTCCTCTGGTCAGACCTGGATCAGGTCTCTGCCTCTGGTCTGACCTGGATCAGGTCTCTTCCTCTGGTCAGACCTGGATCAGGTCTCTTCCTCTGGTCTGACCTGGATCAGACCTGGATCAGGTCTGACCTGGATCAGACCTGGATCAGGTCTCTTCCTCTGGTCAGACCTGGATCAGGTCTCTTCCTCTGGTCAGACCTGGATCAGGTCTCTTCCTCAGGTCTGACCTGGATCAGGTCTCTGCCTCTGGTCTGACCTGGATCAGGTCTCTTCCTCTGGTCTGACCTGGATCAGGTCTCTTCCTCTGGTCTGACCTGGATCTGGTTGTGGTCCTGGGTCAGACCTGGGGAAGAGACCTGGTCCAGGTCAGACCCAGGACCACAACCAGAGATGTCTTCTGGTTCAGTGCCTTGTTTGAGGACATTCCTGTTCTTCCTCCGGTCTTGTAGACGTGTAAAGTCTGAACTGTGGTTTTTGTGTGACCCACGAGGTCTGTTCTGGTTCTGAATGGTTCTGGTTCCCTGTGAGCTCGGACCGACGGTCCTCTTTGTCCACCTGAACGCAAAACCTTTTCCCCTTCGATGAATTCGGGTTCTTTTCTGTCTGTAAACAGTTTTATCATCACACTGTTGAATCTAAATTCATCCTGATTTATATCAACAGGAACTGATAGATTATCTATAATGACATCATTTATATTCATAAATCATATTTTCAGCTCTTTTATTCTATGTGATGGTATGAGATGTGAGCCAGCTACTGGCATCTAGTCTGAACTGGTTTAGATAAATCCAGTGACATGTAATACGTCTTCTGATTCTGTTGCATCGCATTAAGATTTAATAAATCATGAATGTAACTTTATTTCCACATAAAGACCTTTATTAATATCCGGTCTGCTGCTTTTAGTCATTTTCTGTTTGAATCATCTGACATCCCACCTGACGTCATGCAGACCAGCAGGAAACTTCAGGTAGACCACCCTGCAGACAGGATCCCAAAACCTAAAAAGTAGATTTTTCTTTTATAAATCATCAAATGAAAATACATTTTATGCAGTTTCTTGTATTTTTATACAAACTATTTCCAGGAATTTCATGTCAAATCTGAAATTGCGAATAAAATTCTGTTTGTGTAAAATGAAATTGTTGTTTTCATTCCCACCTTCGTGTCAGAGAAATCAGAAAAACTTTGATGCCATTCTCTGTGAACACGTTTCACAGAGTAGAAACTTGTTTCTGTGATAAGGTGCAACATAAAAGCACGGAATAATATTATTAAAGTTGAAATGCAGCTATTCTACGAATAAGGTAAGAGCATGTGGAAAAATTTACATTTTTAAAAAAATGTATAAAATGTAAAAGCTAAAAATAATCTTGTATACATGCAGATACACTACTCACAAAAAGTTAGGGATATTTGGCTTTCAGGTGAAATTTATGGTAAATGCAATATGTTCATGCTACAGTGATATAATATCATAAAAGTAAGACATTTAAGTAGAAGGATGCACTACTGATTTCCTCATCTCAAAAAATTCATTCAACACAAAAGGTAACAACAATGGTAGTTACACCACAACAAAAAATTTGAACGTCTCAATATCTCGTCATGTGCCCTTGAGCATCAATTACAGCTTGACAACGACGTCTCATGCTGTTCACAAGGCAACTTATTGCCTGCTGAGGCATGGCATCCCACTCTTCTTGAAGGGCAGCCCTCAGGTCATTGAGGTTCTGGGGTGCAGGGTTTCGAGCCTCTACACGACGGCTCAGCTGATCCCACAGGTTTTCAATGGGATTCAGGTCTGGAGAGAGTGCAGGCCGTTCCATTTGAGGTCCACCAGTCTCCAACAGCCGTTCCCTGATGATGCGGCCTCGATGAGCAGGAGCATTGTCGTCCATGAAGATGAAATTAGGCCTGTTCTGTTCATGTAGGGGCACAATCACTGGATTAATGATGTTATTCAGGTAGTTTGGACTTGTCACTGTACCATTCACAAAGTGTAGGGCAGTTCTGTACCAAGTGGACACCCCTGCCCACACTGTAACACCGCCACCACCAAAAGCTGGCCTGGTGACAACAGTGGCTGATGCATAGCGCTCTCCCTGACGTCTCCAACATCGTTGCCGGCCATCATTTCTGCTCAGTGTGAATCGACTTTCATCAGAGAACAGCACTGAGGCCCACTGGTTCCTCGTCCAGCGTAAATGCTCCCTGGCCCATGCAAGACGATGATGCCTGTGCCTGGTGGTGTGGTCAGGTACCCGTGCAGGTCGTCTAGCACGCAGACCACGCTGATGGAAACGGTTTGGAATGGTCTGACGTGACACTTGGGTGCCTCTCACCTCTCTTAAACGTGCCTGGAGTTGAGTGGCATTCATCATCCGGTTTCTCAGGGCAGTGTTCACAATGTAGCGGTCATCAGCACGGGATGTGGCCAAAGGACGTCCACTTCTAGGCCTTTCTGTGACTCTTCCAGTCTCTCCATATCTCTGTTGCAACCTGCTGATGACACTCTGCGACACTCCAAGCTCAGTGGCCACTTCTGTCTGAACGTCCTGTTTGAAGCATCACAATGGCAAGGGACTGTTGTTCCATCGTTAGGCGTCGTCTTGGTCTCATGATGTCAAAATGTGAACAGCATGATGAGGACAACTGTTTAAACACCAGCTCTAATTGAACCAGGACATTTATTGGTCAATTCAAGGATCACACACCTGCCCTGATTTTTGCCGTTAAGCTTCTTGTTAGAGAACAGCAACTTGTGCAAAATTTATTGAAACATTTAACAGTTGGACACGTGCATTTAAAAGCTTAGAGAAGATCACATTAAGTTCACCTGTACAGGTTTGAATGCATTTTAGGCTTGTTGTGAAATTTCACCCAAAAGCTGAATATCCCTAACTTTTTGTGAATAGTGTATGTACAGTAGCATCCGAACCTTCTATCACCTCCTCTTCATCAGGACCACCTGTAGCCTGAGTTTCCTGTTAGCTGACAGGAGGGGGAACCAGATGTGGTCTTCTGCTGCTGGAGACCATCTGCTTCCAGGCAGTGCTGAGTGTTCAGACATGTTCAGTGCTTAAATGACCTCTTTCTATCATCTCAAAAGCAGATATTCCTTTTTTTAATCAGCAGAACGTCTCCTCTGTGGATCCTGCAGCTCCTGATGGTTAAGTGATGTGGTTGTCTCAGAGTCAATGTTCTTCCTGCTGCTCTCCATCCTCACATGATGGTGTGGTTTGTCCCAGCATGACCAGTTTCCCACTTCACCCTGCCAGAACTGGCCAGCTGCAGAGGACAGATGCTCCAACTCTCAGTCAGGGGTGCCCAAACTTTTTCCCTCCAAGAGCCAAACTGAAAATGATCCAGTGAGCCACGGCCCAAACACTGCAGCTTTAAGGATTAAACACAAGTGTATAAAGTTATTTCAATTATTGTTCAATAGCAAATACAGTGTTTTTCCTATCTGGGCAAATAAAACGTTACATAAAAAATCAATATGGCAATAAAACAATAAAGCCATAGTTGGAGGAGCAAGAAGCAATAATTACAGCCACTAAACTGCAACGCAGTGCAGCATGTCAGCATTAAGGAACAATGCATGTTGAACAAGGCAAGGTGCTGATACTTAGTGGGACACATGAAGCTGATCTTTGGACATGACCAGTCTCTCCATGTTGGGTTGCACCCGGCTGATTGACAAGGTGAGGATGTCATGGAGGTGTGAGTCAGTATTCGGCATTGATAGAAACAACGACTAGCGGACCAAAAGCAAAGTGCTGCCGGGCAGATTTTGGCCCGCGGGCCCCACTTTGGGCACCCCTGCTCTAAGTTTCATTTCTCATGAATTTCCTTCCTTCTAAATGTGAAAGCTGACGACACTGAAGGTTCAGCTACAGTCTCATTCATCTTGATAAGTTCCAATCAGCCCGCAGGAGGTCACAGAGGAAAACAGCAGTTACATGTGAAATAAACAGCACAACAGTCCAGATGGAGCCTGCAGGTCTGCAGCCCAGCTGTCTGAGCAGGCTGATGCTGCCACCATGTGGAGGCCTCTGATTTGTCTACAGGACACTTTGATTGTGACGCAGTAAATAAATAAACCTCAGAAAAACTTTCAAAGTAAAAGGGTTTCTCAACTCGTTGCATAAAAAACGGTGATTTAGACAAATAAAACAAACAGACCCCCAGCAGGATTTTACACACCAAACACCAGGTCGCTGGAAAACAGGTCATTTCTGACTTCCCAGCTGGAGTTCTGCGGGCAGATGTCAAAGATTCATCTGAAAGCTCATCCTGCCCGAGTACATGAGGTGATTATTTCCAACATTATTATTATTATTATTATTATTATTATTATTATTATTATTATTATTATTAATAATAACAACATTATTATTGTTATTATTATTATTATTATTGTTGTTGTTGTTGTTGTTGTTGTTTTTGCTCGTGCAGGGACCGGAAACTCAGTAAAACACTCAAACGGAACTTTGCTTCGCGCAAAAGGTTCCGGACGGTCTGTAAATAATGTGACGCTCGCGCGCAGCGGACAGAAACGTGACTTCGGTTCTGATCTGTGTTCAGTTTACATCAACATTTTATCCAGAACTTTATCCAAAGGGACCCAGAAAGGTTCTACAAGGTTCAGGATTCCCGGAAGTCGGTACGTCAACACGTCACGTCGGTATGACGTCACTAGGTCTCATGACTGGTTCATCACCAGATTTATATCACATATAGATGATTAAATGATAAAAATATTTTGTTCGTAACCTGGTTTCATGATTTAACTGGAAGAAAATCAAAATGATCCGTAAATATTTTATTATTAATGACGAAATTCTTCATAAAGTTACCCGGATGGATGTTTACAGACTGACGTCATAAATGGCAGCTGCTGAGGGAAAGATCCAGAAGATGTGATGATGTGGGATAATCTGGGTTGTAACAGAGCAGTGTCCAGCAGCATCATCAGCTTCTCTTCACCATGAAAACCCGCTGATCCAACAGAAGAAAAAACTTTTTCTTCTTCAGGGAAAGTTTTGCTTGTTAGATATAATCCACACGTCAGAACAGCAAAACTTTATTTAGAAATAAACCAGTTAATGTTGGTTTCCACTAATAAATATAAACTAGTCAGTAAAGAAAAAAGTTATTTGAACATGTTTACAGTCAGACTTATGGTTACATGACTGTATATTAATCACCTTGTTATGTTGTGTATTTTGTCGTGTCTGTGTTGTACACGATAAAGTTGTTACAAAGTCCTTACAAAGAGATGGAGAGTAGGCCACGCAGTCGGCAGGTCGGTCATATTCCTGTGATCCGTTTCCTTCCAGAACAGACCGGCCGCATCTCTTCTGTTTCAGCTTCCATGGAAAGTTTGGTGGAGAAGCTGCGTGGTCTGTCGGTCGCCCGGCGGTCCCGTCCGAAGACGCCCACCTACCTGCTGCACGCCGCCCTGCGGCCGTCCGGCCCACTGGCTGCGTCCTGCTCCGGCTTCGTCATCCACCTGCATGACAGACACACTCTGGACCCGCTGGGGCAGTACCGGGGCCACACGGGGCCACTGTGCGGGCTCTGCTTTGCTCACGGCTCCACCCAGCTGCTGTACTCGGCCTCTGCAGACGGGACGGTCCGGGCGTGGGACCTGCGGAGTCCTGGAACCGGTGCGGCGCAGCTGTTCAGCAGTGACGCTTCACACTGCTTCTGCAGCTTCGACCTGAACTGCAGCGACACGCTGCTGTGCGCCGGCACTGAGCAGGTCAACGATGAAGACAGCTTCCTGGTCTTCTGGGACCCCAGAAAACCTGATGGAAGACCTCTGGGGGTGTACTCCGAGTCTCATAGCGATGACATCACTCAGGTGTGCTTCCACCCGCGGGACAAAGACCGGCTGGCGTCCGGGTCGACCGACGGGCTTGTTAATGTTTTTGACCTGAGCCGGGGAGCGGAGGAGGAGGCGCTGCTGCTGACCTGTAACAGCGACTCGTCGGCCAGCTCGGTGTGCTGGTCTGGTCCGGACTACTCCCAGCTGCTGTGCCTGAACCACGACCAGGGTCTGCAGCTGTGGGACACGGTCCAGCTCGACACAGACCAGCCTCTCACCATCTTCTCCAGCTCAGACGCTCGCAGCCTCACTCTGCTCCCTGATGGGGGGAGCCTGGATTACTTGGTGGGGGGGCGGTGGCTGGAGGCGGCCGAGAAGCTGCTGGTGGTGGGGGGGGCGAACAGCGGGGATCTCCACCTGATGGAGTGTGACAGCGGGGGGCTCCGTTTGCTCAGAAGTCTGACAGGTGGCCACACCTCCACGGTGCGCTGCTTCCTGTGGGACGCAGCAGGGGAGGCTCTGGTCACCGGGGGGGAGGATGCTCAGCTGTTACTATGGAAACCAGGTAGGAAGCCACCTGCTGCAGAAAAAGAGGAATCGATGAAGAGCGAATCGGCTCTGAAACTCAAATCCAGACCTCATAAAAAACACAGATACCACAGAGAGAAGACGGGACGAAACAAAGACTGAGTCCATCAGAATGATGTCAGAAGGAAGGCTTTTCTGTGACATCATAGTTCGTCTGTTGATCTGTTGTTAAGTTTATTTGCATCAAAAACACAAAACCAGATCAGTTTCTGAGGAGACGTTGCGATGTGGATTTTACCTGGAACAGGTTTGTATGCAGAGCAGCTTGTATGGAATATATCATTCATATAATCATGACTTTTAACTCCAAATAAAAGTTAAATCCGCTTGAAACAGATGAAACATGACCATGAAGTCTGAGTCTGAATGAAAACGACGATTCAGAATTAAACTCACTTTCGAAGTAAAGTGGCTGCTTTATTCCCGTTTTTAATCCGAACTGTTTAATCAGGTCGTTCTGCGCATGCTCATCATCCCGTCCCGATGCCGCACATATTCCACGCTGTCTTCTGCCTCCCGTCTCCAGCACTTTCTCCTCCTTCTCCTACGTAGCTGCTGAAAGAAGCGAAGCAGGATGCTCGCGTCGTACTCGTACTTCGGAATTATAATTAAAATCAAAGAGAAGACAGTTGTTATGATGTAGTTTTCCATGTCGCTGGAAAAAGAAACAGTGGTGAAGTTAGTTTATTTTCAGGAAGTTCGTCACAAGCTTTTGGGATCATTAATTATGGTAAAAACCAAGTGGACTTGCAGAGGACCAGGACAGACTGGACTTACTGTCGGTTCTCCAGGATTCTTCTATGAAGCTGTGGTCTCAGTCCCGAATGTTCCCTGGTCCCTCGTGGGGTTCACCAACAGGTCTGGGATTTCTGCCTCACGGCCACAGCTCCGGCCGGCCGCCTCCACAGCAGAGGCACAGAAAAGAGTCCACGCTAAATCTTCCGCCTCACTCTGGACACAGTTGAAGCTCGCTCTGACGGGGTACTCCACCAGACGTTCCCAGCAGACCCTCACCACACGTTGGGGCCTCCTGACCTGACCAGCTTCCTCCCCCACCATCTGAGCCAACTCACCACCAGGTGGTGATCAGTTTACAGCCCCCCTCTTCACCCAAGTGTCCAAGGCATGTGGCCGCAGGTCCGACGATACGACTACAAAAATCAATCATCGAACTGCGGCCCAGGGAGTCCTGATGCCAGGTGTACATATGGACACTCTTATGTTGGAACATAGTGTTCGTTATGGACAATCCATGACGAGCACAGAAGTCCAATAACACTCAGGTTCGGGGGGGGGGGACCATGCCTCCCAATCACTCCCCTCCAGGTCTCACTGTCATTGCCCACGTGAGCATTGAAGTCCCCGAGCAGAACAATGGAGTCCCCAGAAGGAGCACCCTCCAGCACTCCCTCCAAGGACCCCAGAAAGGGTGGGTACTCTGAACTGCTGTTCGGTGCATAAGCACAGACAACAGTCAGGACCCGTCCCCCCACCCCAGGGCGGAGGGAAGCTACCCGCTTGTCCACCGGGGTAAACCCCAACGTGCACCAAGCTGGGGGGCAATGAGTATGCCCACACCCTCTCAGCACTTCTCACTGGGAGTAACTCCAGAGTGGAAGGTTACTGGTTCCAGAGCCCAGGCCATGTGTCGAGGTGAGTCCAACTGTAGCGGTCTGGAAGAGCTCCTTCCCCGCCAGAGAGGTGGCCTTCCACGTCCCTCAAGCCAGTTCTGCAGCCGGGGATCGGACCGCCAGGGCCCCCGTCTTTGGTCGCCGCCCCGCAGACATTGCACCCGCCGCCTATGGCCCGTCGTGGGCGGTGAAACCCCGGGAGATTAAATTAAAACCAATTTTCAGCTGTTTCAGGCTTGAAATGAAATTTAAACTAATGTGAACTGCTGGCATCGCAGAGTCCATCGCTGCAGTTTTTACATAATAAACAATGAATGATTGTATGTGGAGATAAAAACCAGAAGGACAGAAGATAGTCAAACCACTGGAGGATGGGAGACGATTTGAAGTGATTTTTAAATCATGAATGGATTCTTAAAATGGATAAAATCATCTGTTATTCTCTGGTTCACAATCCCACCATTTATTTGAAAAAAATGGGTTGAGTGGATTTTCTTGTTCGTTGTAACTTCAGTTCATCAAACTCTGCGTTTTATCAGCAACTAAACTGATATACAAACACAGTTTCACACCTCACAACATTCCCGTATGGAATAACAGATCCTCGTCAACCGGAGGGCAAACGGAGCGGCGCTCCAAAGGCCTCTGGTTGGTCAGCCAGTCGACGGACGCAGAAGGGAACCTTTAGGTCATGATGGTTTTATACTATGCATAACATCAATTGTCCCAGAAAACATTTTTAAAAATGTGAAATTTAAAAATGATTTATTTTATTCTGTTGTTAAAGAAAATATTCTGTATTCGCACACGCTCCAGTCCTGAGGTCTCTACAGATCAAATGAAGATTTTCCTCCTGACAGAAAGTCGCCCAATCAGGATCCTTCAGTTTTCAACCAACTTTATCACCAACTAATCTGAATACAATCACAATAAAACTCGAATGGAAATTTCTTTATTCATGGATGCAGGTTCAAAACTAAACCTAAATCTAATCGTAAGAATGATTTTATTTCAGTTGGTTCATTCCTAAATCCGGTTCAGAATAATCATGCAATAAAACTGTTCTCGAGTTATTTAGTTTGATGTGATAGTCTTTTATTTATTTATTTTTTTTTAAATCTTATTTTGTTGTTTAATTTCTTTTCTCTTTGACACACACATGGTAAATCTTGTTGTACTTAATATCTCATTTTTGGGAAATCCTGATGAATTGAAAGGTCAGTGCTTTTATTGATTATCTCAATATATTTGATCTTTTTAAATGTAAGTGTTTCTCAGCTCAGTCTAATAAAATGACCATGTGTTGAAGCTTGATATACACTAGTCGTTGTTTCTATCAATGCCGAATACTGACTCACACCTCCATGACATCCTCACCTTGTCAATCAGCCGGGTGCAACCCAACATGGAGAGACTGGTCATGTCCAAAGATCAGCTTCATGTGTCCCACTAAGTATCAGCACCTTGCCTTGTTCAACATGCATTGTTCCTTAATGCTGACATGCTGCACTGCGTTGCAGTTTAGTGGCTGTAATTATTGCTTCTTGCTCCTCCAACTATGGCTTTATTGTTTTATTGCCATATTGATTTTTTATGTAACGTTTTATTTGCCCAGATAGGAAAAACACTGTATTTGCTATTGAACAATAATTGAAATAACTTTATACACTTGTGTTTAATCCTTAAAGCTGCAGTGTTTGGGCCGTGGCTCACTGGATCATTTTCAGTTTGGCTCTTGGAGGGAAAAAGTTTGGGCACCCCTGACTGAGAGTTGGAGCATCTGTCCTCTGCAGCTGGCCAGTTCTGGCAGGGTGAAGTGAGAAACTGGTCATGCTGGGACAAACCACACCATCATGTGAGGATGGAGAGCAGCAGGAAGAACATTGACTCTGAGACAACCACATCACTTAACCATCAGGAGCTGCAGGATCCACAGAGGAGACGTTCTGCTGATTAAAAAAAGGAATATCTGCTTTTGAGATGATAGAAAGAGGTCATTTAAGCACTGAACATGTCTGAACACTCAGCACTGCCTGGAAGCAGATGGTCTCCAGCAGCAGAAGACCACATCTGGTTCCCCCTCCTGTCAGCTAACAGGAAACTCAGGCTACAGGTGGTCCTGATGAAGAGGAGGTGATAGAAGGTTCAGATGCTACTGTACATACACTATTCACAAAAAGTTAGGGATATTCAGCTTTTGGGTGAAATTTCACAACAAGCCTAAAATGCATTCAAACCTGTACAGGTGAACTTAATGTGATCTTCTCTAAGCTTTTAAATGCACGTGTCCAACTGTTAAATGTTTCAATAAATTTTGCACAAGTTGCTGTTCTCTAACAAGGAGCTTAACGGCAAAAATCAGGGCAGGTGTGTGATCCTTGAATTGACCAATAAATGTCCTGGTTCAATTAGAGCTGGTGTTTAAACAGTTGTCCTCATCATGCTGTTCACATTTTGACATCATGAGACCAAGACGACGCCTAACAATGGAACAACAGTCCCTTGCCATTGCGATGCTTCAAACAGGACGTTCTCAGACAGAAGTGGCCACTGAGCTTGGAGTGTCGCAGAGTGTCATCAGCAGGTTGCAACAGAGATATGGAGAGACTGGAAGAGTCACAGAAAGGCCTAGAAGTGGACGTCCTTTGGCCACATCCCGTGCTGATGACCGCTACATTGTGAACACTGCCCTGAGAAACCGGATGATGAATGCCACTCAACTCCAGGCACGTTTAAGAGAGGTGAGAGGCACCCAAGTGTCACGTCAGACCATTGGAAACCGTTTCCATCAGCGTGGTCTGCGTGCTAGACGACCTGCACGGGTACCTGACCACACCACCAGGCACAGGCATCATCGTCTTGCATGGGCCAGGGAGCATTTACGCTGGACGAGGAACCATTGGGCCTCAGTGCTGTTCTCTGATGAAAGTCGATTCACACTGAGCAGAAATGATGGCCGGCAACGATGTTGGAGACGTCAGGGAGAGCGCTATGCATCAGCCACTGTTGTCACCAGGCCAGCTTTTGGTGGTGGCGGTGTTACAGTGTGGGCAGGGGTGTCCACTTGGTACAGAACTGCCCTACACTTTGTGAATGGTACAGTGACAAGCCCATACTACCTGAATAACATCATTAATCCAGTGATTGTGCCCCTACATGAACAGCACAGGCCTAATTTCATCTTCATGGACGACAATGCTCCTGCTCATCGAGGCCGCATCATCAGGGAACGGCTGTTGGAGACTGGTGTACCTCAAATGGAATGGCCTGCACTCTCTCCAGACCTGAATCCCATTGAAAACCTGTGGGATCAGCTGAGCCGTCGTGTAGAGGCTCGAGACCCTGCACCCCAGAACCTCAATGACCTGAGGGCTGCCCTTCAAGAAGAGTGGGATGCCATGCCTCAGCAGGCAATAAGTTGCCTTGTGAACAGCATGAGACGTCGTTGTCAAGCTGTAATTGATGCTCAAGGGCACATGACGAGATATTGAGACGTTCAAATTTTTTGTTGTGGTGTAACGACCATTGTTGTTACCTTTTGTGTTGAATGAATTTTTTTGAGATGAGGAAATCAGTAGTGCATCCTTCTACTTAAATGTTTTACTTTTATGATATTATATCGCTGTAGCATGAACATATTGCATTTTCCATAAATTTCACCTGAAAGCCAAATATCCATAACTTTTTGTGAGTAGTGTATGTATGTGCCCTGTTTTTGTTTTGTAAAAACTAAAAGACATCAGATAGATGAGTGAAACTCCGGTAAAACCGAGACAGAAGTCACAGAAACCATCCTTTGGTCAGGAGAATGATGTTTTGGTAGTTTCACTGTAATTGGAAACGTTAGCTTCTTTTTCTGCAAAGCTTGTGTTAAAACTTTGTTTAAACCTGCAGATGTGCTTTTCTGTGTGTCCTCTGCCATATGCACACCTGCAGCTGCAGGGGCCAGAAAGCGGAGGGATACTTTATTTATTCCTTTTTCCACCTATACAAGTTGTTGTTTTTAACTATGTCTGTATTATCAGACTGTTTTCAATCAAAATGAGCTGTTTAACTATTTAGATGAATCTATTTCTTGTCACCAAGTCTATGATAGGTGAATCTACATGAGGGTTACAGACTCATATACATTATGGTCTGCTTTTAATGGATTTTAAACAAATAAATCAGGTTTTGGCAAGATGCTGGTGTCTTAAACAAAGGACACTAAAAGTGTTGCATTCATTGTTTTAAAAATGTTTCACAGAATGACGTATGACTGCATGTTTGCTCATGTTTTCTGGATTTATCACTTCCCACAGGGCTGTGAATGCAAGTGTTTCACAGAGTTACAAACCAGATTCAGGTATTAAAAAGAAATCATTTCAGTAACCATTCTAGCCTCTAATGATATCACAATAATCCATTTTCTGTCCCACTACAAAATAGTTATAGTTGACTCAAACATAACTGAAAAGCAACAAATCCTGGAAAGTCAGAACTGATTAAATGTCTTTCAGCTGGATGCAACTACCTAAAAATACATCTAATACTAATAAATCATTGTCACAGCTTTAGTTCTAAACAGCCGATAAGACAAAACACATGAAGAAAAGGAACTTCACAGACCTTGGATTGCTTTCCATTCTCCTACAGCACCACAGTATTCCAGAAATCCAATCGTTTGGAGTTTCCAGAGGTACAAGGGGTTAAATGTTGAGAAACATGGCGGCTGTAGACAAGGCCGACACTGAGCTGAAATCAGAATCCAGTTGAACATCCAGACTGGGAAGACATGCTCTCCAGAAACTCTATCGGCTGGGAGAATCAGAAAAACAAATGGAAAGCGCTGGATCATAAACTGACAGCACCTAACGCTACAGTAGGTAATGTTGCTCAGAGACCTGTTCCTCTGGGTGAAGTGGTTCCTCATCCTGATAGTAGTCTATACATTCTGTTATCATGAACAATAAGAAATATAGTTAGACCCCTCAGTTTACTATAAATCTGTAAAAACTCTGACCAATCCAAACGTTCCGACCCAAATGGAGTTGTTCATTTCTTATTTCTTATATTTGTAAGCTTCCTCTCCCGGCTCCCCTCCTCCCCCTCCAGCAGCGCATACCTGATAGCCACACCCTGCATATAAACAGCGTGTTAGGATGAAAATACAAAGTAGTGAAGAAGAAACTCTGAAGGCAAACATGGCTGAGAAAATGCAGGAATGATTTCCCGACCCGGCTCGGTTTATTTGCCTCCTCCTGCTAAACAGCCGAGAAAGAGAAAATCGTTGGTGGAAGAAGCTGCAAACTAGAAGAGCGCAAACCTCCGCCTAGGCTTTAAAAAGTTCCTGGATCCAAACAGTGATCCGGATCACCACCTAAATTAAACCTGGTCTTCCTTTTCACGTTTCCAACAACTCCTGAAAATTTAATGAAAATCTGTCCAGAACTTTTGAGTTATCTTGAACACAAGCAGATAAACGCCGGTAAAAACACAACCTTCTTGGAGGAGGTAAGAAAAAAGCCTTGAATCACACAAGGAGGAAAACCAGAGGAGGAGGAGCCAAGACAGGGGGAGGAGCCAAGACAGGGGGAGGGGCCAAGACAGGGCGCCATTTCACATCTGGCTAGCTCCCTAACATCACCTACCCCAGCTTTAAGTCAGGCTGCAGCAGGGTGGAGGGGTAGCGGCACGGCCTTCTATCTTTAGGATGGTAATAGACCTACAGCGTTAAAGAGAACGGTCTCCATGCTGGACTTCGCTCCATTTCCTGCATCTAGCTGCTCCACGGCAGTCAGACCGAGGTCCAAAGACCACCTCCAACTTGTAGAATTTCTGTGTTCTTCTGAAATGTGAAGGTTAGTTTATCTAAGAAGAAATTTAAAACGTCTGGAAGACGTCTATTAATGAGAAACATGGCGGATTGCAACCACCCATAACCCCCCCGGACAGGGCCCCGACCAAGACCCGGCAGGACCAGGCCCAGAGCAAAACCACTGCAGGCTGGCGCCACAATGATACCAGAGCCGGGAACGCCAAGGACAAGGACACACCCGTAGCCCACCCCCCTCCGCTGCATCCCAACCCCCCCTCCCACCATCCCTCCCTCTCCCTCCCCGACTACTTTTACTATTAGTGACATGAAAACATCATGATACTTGTACTATTAGTATCATGTTTCTGTATACGTCCACGTCACTCCAACACAACTTCTCTGACCAGTTCCCACATGGGGAGAACTGTCCTCTGTGTGCAGAGGAAAGAGATATTTAATGTTTTAAAATGTTATAACCTATAAGGAAGCCAATATGCATACACACTAATACTTAACATACTTTGAAAAGTGGATCAAGTCACGACAAGAACTACAGCAGCTTGTATTGTGACAGGAGAGTGTAGGAAGCCATTCCCAAAACAGAGGACATGAAAAAAATCACTCAGAGAATCTATTAAGGATCAAATAAAATGAAAAATACTTTATGAATCCCCAAAGGTAAATTCTATATTGTAGAAGATAATTAACTAGAAAAGGTCTTGTTGAGGCTGCTGGCTGCTGGCAGGAAGGACTTTTTTTTATTTTTATTTTTATTGTCAGACTTCAAAACACGTTTGGGTCAGATCTGGCAGACCCAAACGTGTTGTGAGGGTCTGCTGGGAACGTCTGGCTAAGTCCCCTGTCAGAGCGAGCTTCAACTCCCACCTTCAGCAGAGCTTCAACCATGTCCCGAGTGAGGCGGGGGACATTGAGTCCGAATGGGCTGTGTTCCATGCCTCTATTGCTGAGGCGGCCGGCTGGAGCTGTGGCCGTAAGGTCGTTGGTGCCTGTCGTGGCGGTAATCCCAGGACTCGTTGGTGGACACCAGCAGTGAGGGATGTCGTCAAGCTGAAGAAGGAGTCCTATCGGGCCTTCTTGGCCTGTGGGACTCTGGAGGCAGCTGATGGGTACCGACAGGCTAAGCGGCATGCGGCTTCGGCTGTCGCCAAGGCAAAAACTCGGGCATAGGAGGAGTTTGGCGAGGCCATGGAGAAAGACTTCCGGACGGCTTCGAGGAGATTCTGGTCCACCATCCGGCGGCTCAGGAGGGGGAAGCAGTGCTCCATCAATACTGTGTACAGTGGAGGTGGGGAGCTGCTGACCTCAACTCGAGACGTAGTGGGCTGGTGGAAGGAATACTTCGAAGACCTCCTCAATCCTACCAACATGTCTTCCGATGAGGAGGCAGACCTGGTGGACTCAGGGGTGGACTCTCCTATCTCTGGGGCTGAAGTCGCTGAGGTGGTCAAAAAGCTCCTTGGCGGCAAGGCCCCGGGGGTGGGTGAGATCCACCCGGAGTTCCTTAAGGCTCTGAATGCTATGAGGCTGTCCTGGCTGACACGCCTCTGCAGCATTGCGTGGACATCGGGGGCAGTACTGCTGGACTGGCAGACTGGGGTGGTGGTCTTCTTAAAAAGGGGGACCAGAGGGTGTGTTCCAATTACAGGGGAATCACACTCCTCAGCCTCCCTGGTAAGGTCTATTCAGGGGTCCTGGAGAGGAGGGTCCGCCGGATAGTCGAATCCCGGATTGAGGAGGAGCAGTGTGGTTTTCGTCCTGGTCGCGGAACAGTGGACCAGCTCTACACCCTCTTTGGGGTCCTGGAAGGGGCATGGGAATTTGCCCAACCAGTCTACATGTGTTTTGTGGACCTGGAGAAGGCATTCGACCGTGTCCACCGGGGGCTCCTGTGGGGGGTACTCCGGGACTTTGGGGTACCGGACCCCCTTGTACGAGCTGTCCGGTCCCTGTACGACAGGTGTCAGAGCTTGGTCCGCATTGCCGGTAGTAAGTCGGATTCATTTCCGGTGAGGGTTGGACTCCGCCAAGGCTGCCCTTTATCACCGATTCTGTTCATAACTTATATGGACAGAATTTCTAGGCGCAGCCGAGGTGTTGAGGGGATCCAGCTTGGTGGCCTCAGGATTGGGTCTCTGCTTTTTGCAGATGACGTGGTCCTGTTGGCTTCATCTGGTCGTGATCGCCAGCTCTCGCTTGAGCGATTCGCGGCCGAGTGTAAAGCGGCTGGGATGAGAATCAGCACCTCCAAATCTGAGGCCATGGTCCTCAGCCGGAATAGGGTGGATTGCCCTCTCTGGGTCGGGAGTGAGGTCCTGCCTCAAGTGGAGGAGTTTAAATATCTCGGGGTCTTGGTCAGGATGCCTCCTGGACCTCCCTGGTGAGGTGTTCCAGGCACGTCCCTCTGGGAGGAGACCCCGGGGAAGACCCAGGACACGCTGGAGGGATTACATCTCTCGGCTGGCCTGGGAACGCCTCGGGATCCCCCCCCGCAGAGTTGGCAAATGTGGCTGGGGAGAGGGAAGTCTGGGCTTCCCTGCTTAGGCTGCTGCCCCCGCGACCCGACCCCGGATAAGCGGCAGAAGATGGATGGATGGATGGACTTCAAAACAATCATATTGTTCAGAAAATTAAAGACACACGTCTCACTGCAAAGACCATCAGAGACGGGACAGCAAGCGTCAAACAGACCGTTCCAGCTTCGGTCAACTCAAAAGCATGACTGAAGAGACACAAACAACACATTAAGATGCAAAAGACCGAAAGCAACGTTATCTGGATCTGTGGAATATTCTGACCTGCACATATAATATGTCCCACATGCACACTGTAAAACATGTACACACCTGTTTTTTTTCAGTGGCATCATCCCAGCCTGGAGTTCTGCTTTGCTGGAATCACATAAATCTTTGTCAACCATAATAAACATGACTTTTTACTGGCAGTGCCCAATAATAAGATTACTTTCTAAAGAAATATTACATGGCTGATTTCCTTTCTGAGATCATCTGAAGTGAAACGAATGAAATGAAAAATCTGATCCAGCAAGAGAAAGAAAACCAATCAAATTGTTAAGTAAAATGTTAGATTTTTTTGTCTGTTGATTTTTCTTTCACCACTGCTGACCTATCAATTAGATCAACCTTAAATAAAACAATTTATTGTTGTGAATTTCACAGGACAGTCAAAAAGAAAACATGAGTCACATTTAACTGATTTTCTATATGTACACTTTACCTTCTTACTTTCAGACAGAACCTAAAATGCTAAGAGGCTGTCCTGTTAAAATGTACTTTATTTAATAAAAGCATATCACAATGTACTGATAAAGAAATAAAACCATTCATAATGTCTAATTAAAAGGGACATGTCTTAATTAGATATGAGTCTTGCAGAAATACCATTCTTAAATTACTTGATCATATATTTACTGCTACTTTCCCAAAAAAAGTAATCAAAAAGTGCTTCAATCTGTTATTTTATCTTACATTCTTGTCATTTCTTCATCCTAACAGTTTCACTTCGTTCCTTCTGTCTTGTGTTTACACTGATTACGTCATGCATGCAGACGTCCCAACAGTTACGTCATAAACTGTCTCGCTCTGAGCAGCTGTGGCTAGCTGTTAGCTCGTCAATAACATTTTTCTTGGAAATGTAGATATTACCAACGACAAATGTTGTAACAAATACATTAGAAATCTTATGGTACATGTAACGGTTCCTTCTGCTAAATATATTTGGACATTTCTCTTGTACATTAGCTGGAAAAAGATGTGGTTGGTGAATGATCTTTTTTTTTCCTTTACAATAAAATTAAAGAGGTTTCTTACTAAATTATAGACAAAGTTTATCCAGCAAAAAACACTTTAAGAAGATTTCATATTGAGACGGATTACTCTTGCACCTTTCGCAGCCTGGAAGTAAAAACTATTGATCATTTATTTTTATCACTGTTTGTTTACTAAATTGTTCTGGATTAATGTGCAGTTTTATTCTGAGGAAAACAGAACATTCCATACATCTGCAAGATAAGGACATTTTTCTTTATTTTTAAGATAAAAAAAGTGGAAAAGGATTTGATTCTTTTCGTACAACTTGTTCATAAAAGGAAATGGGCTGAGTCGAGCTTTGTAATGTTTTTACAGGAACCTTTTCAATCCAGCGCCTTCATTACAGATCTTGAAAATCCAAAAGCCTTAAAATCGACAGGTATTTTGGATAAATTCTTCTTTCACTTATATAGTTCTCACTGATAATTTGTCTATAGTGTGTGTATGGACATACACACAGGTGAAGATACTCAATTTTATATGTATTTTCCATGGCCTTCATGTTCTCTTTGTACATCTTTTCATATAATTCTTGAGCCCCTGACTTATCAGTTTATGTTCTGTAATTTTGGTTCAATTGTGTAATGAAAATGAAAAAAAAAAAAAAAAAAAAATAGCTGTTAGCATGTTAGCATGAACTACCAGCAGGTGTTTTCTGCAGAAACTAACGGTCAAGGAGCAGAGCACCAGTGCAGACTTAGCAAAAATCCCTTTATAAATCACACCAAACATAATCAGAAGTTGCCAAACATTAGTTAGAAAATGGGTTTTATATTCTATTATATCCCATCATCCTATTTTAAAAATAGCTCACGAGGACCGGAGTTAAAGACCCCTGATGCGATTCAGCTTTTATTTATGCTTACACCCCATCCCAACATTTTGGTGAATCGAGATTCTACTTAACATTAAACAAATTCCCAATAATCAGTTTTTGTCTTAAAATAGTTCATAAAGTTAACCTTCACATTGTTTTCTAGATAAATTAAGTTCACTGAGTCAAGGATTGTCAGTGTTAAACACGAAGTAGTTTTATGTTAGTATTTAGAATAAATTTAGGTCAGCAGACATGAAGCAACTGGCAACATTGACGTTATGCAACTATCTTTTTTATCTGACTTCAGAATGAAAAGGTCAACAGAGCAACTGCATGTCTGCAGACGAGTCCCTCCCAATAACAGATTCACAGTAAAAACAATAAGAAAACTGCAAATCTGTGTGGATATGAGCAGAGGAAGCGCAGGGTTGGGCCCATGGCCTCGGACCGGTTTAGCTTCATTCCAGCACACACACATACACACACACACACACACACACACACACACACACACACACACACACACACACACACACACACACGCACACACACTCGCACGCACGCACGCACACACGCTTCCTTTCACTCTCGGTCCCTGGTTGTTCTCTTGTCCCTTCTTCTCCACCTAACCAACGGTTTTACTGCCTCGTTTCCCCCGTCAGTGATCGACAGGCATGTTCGCCAATCACAAACATTTATCTCCTCCCAGCAGCCAATCAGCGCTCTACGTCGGCCTGAGGCCGCCGAGCATGCTAAGGTGCGTCTCTGTTATGTGTGCCATGGTCTCGACCCAGCAGTGTTGACAATAGGCAAGAAACAGTCCCGAATAAAAACACGAACATTGAGGGGATTGTGGAAGACCAACAGTTCAGTCCAACAGGAATGTAAAAGCGTGAACCTGCTAGTTTTATAGAGCCCTGTTTTATGGGAGTGTGAGGGTTATTCCGCTGGGTTTGGCTGCTTCAGGCCGAGCTTTCGCTGCTCCGTCGCCGCTGGGAGAGGCTGTTCGCACCGCGCTGGAGGCGGCCAAACTCTCCGCACAGATAGGTAACCAAACGTAGGACAAGTCCTCGCCACCGTCTCCGTCGCGAACCGCAGAGGATCAAGGTAAAGTACGACGACTGGAGAGCTTCCAGGCAGTCTGCAGCTTGTCGGCCTCAGGTCGGGACTTGGGACGGCGTGTGTCTCCCAGCCCATCGCGCTGTCAGTCTAGCTAACAGTAGCAGCATTAGCACGGTCCCTGTATTTACATCTGGGATGATGGGTGACCGCCCGAGCCCGCCCAGGTAATGTTTTCTCATTAGAACACTTTAAATTTTAGATTTGACCAATCAAATGTTGTAGATCAGCTTTTTGTGTATTGTTTTTGCAGGATGAACCGAAAGCTAGCAGCTATGAAGCTAATGCTATGTGTTTAACTGGAGCTAGCCCGCGGTAGCTAACCTCAGCTAGCTTTCTCATTTACTCATTATAAAAACAGGGCTTCGTGAAGATGCATTATCTCTAGACGTGATATTTATTATTTTGTGTAGTGAGTGCAGTCTACTAACTAACGTCATGTGATTCATTGTAATGATTTATTTGAAAGCTAATGTGCTAGTTGCTAACGCTAGTGATGCTATCGCGGTGGTAAGTTTGCTGCTTCCAGGCCCAACATCGCCGGACTGCCGAGATCTCCACACATCTTGGCTTAAAAGATACTTTGTAGAAAAAATACTTAGTAGATACAACACATGCATATCATTTGTTTTAGCTTATTTAAGCTCGTAAGTTAGAGACTGATGATTTAGTGTTGAGCCGATCTGAAGGAGCTTTCTGTCATTTCCAGGCTCTCAGAAGGTAAATGCTGATGTTTAATCCAAATGAAAGGAAATGTGAAACTTTGAATGACTTTTCAGGTAACATAGTGTCTCCTTGTCTGTTTACTAAACCTTTATGTCATACTGGTCTGGCATCTTGCATAGACCAGCATGGTGGATAGTGTGTATACAAGCAGAGACCACCATCACCCCTGTTGATGGTTTATGAGGATAGACTGTTGGGACAGATTGTAAGAGTTTAGTGGAGGGATTTATCTGGATTGGGCTAAATAAATGTCTAATCTAAGATCAGATGTTTATTGTTTGCATCTGGCCTCCCCTCTATTAGTCCTGTAATATGCTAGAGGTCAAGCATCCATAAGGATCCGTACATAGTGGCATAGTTTGCTCAGCCTGTGTATTTATGTTTTGGGAAGCCATGCTGGTTTCGCTGTGGTTGTGCTTGAGGATGTTGAAGGGTTTGGAGTGCTGCACCATGTTTAAGGCAGCTCCAGCATCAGCAGAGATAATCTAACATCCAAAGTCTGCTGCTTTTATGTTGATGCTGGTGTAGTAACTGCCTCATTATCAGCTCTGCGTATATGAGATTGTATGTTCAAAAGTTGCTGAGTTCATTTGAACCTGACAGTGTGAGGATAATTGTCCTACAGCGTTCAGGCGTCCTGTCAGATCACAGCATTCATCAGTTGCAGCAGGATATTTAATGACATTTCCATCCTGGAATGAATATGTGAGAAACTGTATGCCGATAATTGAAATATTAGAAAATGAGAAGTAATTACACTTCATGTGATCATGAAAGATATATTAGCTTGACTTTGGAAAGTCAAACATTTGTGGATTGTGTAAAGTTATGAGTTAATTTAACTAAGAAGATAGAAGATTGTGTAGTTGTACAGTTTTCTTCACAAAGAGCAAATAGTTTCAACAAACTTTATAGTCAGTGATGCACATTTACAAAGTGCGTGTGCACAAAAGGACTTCTTTACTGATAAGGACTGTTGAATAGAGTCATAAATCACAGCTGGTTTCTGTTGGACAATATTCACATCACAAGCTGCGTTTCCATCAACAGAGCAAAACCTATATATTGCAATAAAAAACGCACACATTTAGACAAACCTCTCAAATATCACTAAAAAGTTTTTATGCTCATTAAAGTGGTTCTTCAGATGTTTCGATATAAAAGTTTATTGCAAAAGTGTAATGAAACACTTTTTTTTTTTTGTCACATGACAACCCGACAAAGGTGTCATGTTTATTTCCAGTAAAGATGGCGCTGAGTGGAGTAAATGACAGTAGAATACAGAGTTTTACAATGGAGTATAAAGAGAAATGAAGGGAAAAGACTTTGAGAAGCTGTAGCAAATGCTCTTTAACAAGCAGAAATCTGGCTACTTTGCATAAGCTGCATTTTGTTGAAATTTCACAAGTTTTGCTTTTATTTAGTGAAAAACTGTTATGGAAATACAGCTAGAGAGTTATTAGCAATGAACAGGAATAAAGGCTGGGAGACGGTTTTGGTGGCAGAAGAAACATCAGTCTGCTGAGGCGAGAAGAGAAGCAGCCAGGCCTCATGATGAACGGGACTCTTCCCACTTTGGCTGATCATGTGACACCTTACAGTCTTCTGCTGGGACCACCTGTGCTTTCATTCCCACAGTGAGAGTGAGAGGATTCATTCCCTGCATGCTTTCAGTTAGTGATTACAGCCCAGAGTTCAGCATCTCTGCTGTCTCTGCCTCCCTTTCCTCATGCTACATCGACATGAGCTACGTTTCAGTATAAAACTTGTTCTGAAAGCTTCTCATAGAGCCGGAAGCCCCTCGTAGAAGTAAAACACATCATGTTGCGCTCATAAGTTTTATTTTCTGCTTTGTTTTTTAATCCATTTCAAGATAAATCTGGAATATAACGTAGAGAAATGTCGTCTTTATCTCCGACATGATCGCAGCAAAACACAATGAGAGAAAAAAAAATGAGACAATTTAAGTTTCACAAACTTTGTTTTGTTGTGACAGATGTCAGCTGTAGTTTCAGGATGGTTATTATTTTGACATCCCCGCTGATGTAAAAGCACATAAATGCAGATATTCTGTAAACACTTAGTTATTCAAACATTTTCATCTAACACAGGAAACCAGAATTTAAAGAGGTAAAATAATAATGAAATGATAAAATATGACGTAACGATGATTAAATGATAACAGCTTGATTAACAAATGCACTGAAATTCCTGAAGTGTTGCGATCAGAACGTAGAACTCAAAGCTTCACTAACATTTATTAAAGCGGTTTTTCTACTGAGGAAAATGAATAAAACTCTTGGTTTGGGTTTGTTGTACCATTACCACCTGGGACCATCAAACGATCTGTCCTTTTCTTACACCTCTCATTCCCGTTCAGGGTGGCGATAAGCTGGAGTCTATCCCAGCAGTAGGGAGGTGAGATACACCTGGACAGGTAACCATTCCAACAGGACCAACACAGACCCCTCCCATCAGTGTTTATACGATCACCTGTTATTTCAAGCATTTGTGGAGAACAAACTAGACTGTGCAGATTTCCATGGTTTCATGTTTGCTCTGATTGGAAGTTAATGTGAAGGAAAGTTGAGCTGGACGGATGAAGAACTGAGATCTTGCTAGAACCTTCGAAGCCTTTTCTGGAACAGATCCAGAATAATCCTTCAGATGAAGACGTGTTAAGTGTTGGAAGCTCTGTGATGGACTTAGTTGGTTTTATGGACTCGGTTTTCTGATGTAAAGTTTGACCTGAGTGGCTCTTGCAGCCCCCACCCCACCTGACCCCTCCGGCCCCCCGCTTCCGATATGTTTTCATACATTTTGTTCTTTTCCTTCTCCCGGCTCGCTTCACTCGGCATCGCTGCCTCCATTTGTTGACTTCCTGTCATAGAGCGGCTCCCTCCCTCCTCTTCCTTCTTTTCTTTTGCCCTTACCTTTGGTGGTTGTGCCCCCCCCCCCCCCCCCCCCCACTCCTTTCTCGTTGTTCTTTAATCCCACCCTCCCTGAGCCTGTTTGGATGTCATCTGGTCTCTTATGTAAGAGGCTGTGATGCGCCTGACCGGCCGGTGCGGTCCCTGCTTTGTGCTGGCTCTGGAGTCTAGTTGCTGTTGGTAGAAAGTGAGGTACTGATGGTGGTTCATGGAGGTTCCAGTGTGTCTTTGCACAGGTAAGGCATGCGTCAGGTTTCTGTCCCGTGTAGCTGAAGCTCAGCAGGCGGGAACTGTCTACGGGATGCTTTAGTCAGACTGAATCCTTGTGGACTTTATCCTGCAGAAGCAGATGTCTGGTTTGTTCCGTTGTATCAGGATGTCGTTCCACAAGTCAGATCATTAGTGCAAAACTGATGATTGTTAGCCTGTTTCATCTGTTTTTCTCTTTTCCTGATTCACGGTGTAAAATAAAGCAGTGAATCCTCATGAGATGATGGTGGAAGCGGACTACTAACCTGCTGAGAAGTGAAGTTGTAGAGCGATGAGGGTGAGCAGGACAGGTCTCTTTCTCCGTTTCATTGAATTGTGGATCATTTTATAAGATTAGTTCTCACAGGAAAGGTGTGAAAGAGTAGGTCAGAACTGTTGCAGTGTTAGCATTAGTCCCAGATAATCCTGGTGTGATTTCCAGCAGGTTTGGTCTGGTCTGCATGGTCCTGTAGCTGAAGGTTAACAGACCACAGTTTGATATTTCTTCTTCTATTTTAGTTTTACTGACTTTTGCAGTAGTTAGTTAGGCTTCAGGTTAGGGCTGGGCGATATGACCTTTTAGTAATATCCCGATATTTTTATGCCATGTCACGATATACGATATATATCTCGATGTTTACCTTAGCCTTGAATTAATGCTTTGGTGCAGACAATCACATCAGTAAGATGATTTTGTGTCTCCATTAAAACATAATTGTTCATACTGCATTAAGATATGCTGATTTTAAACATTCATGCCAAAAGGATGAAATTGTAATGAAGCAAACTGATCAAAACCGTATTTATTGAACAGTTAAAGCAGTGGCAGAAACATGTCATTTTAAAACAAAATAAAGTGCCTTTACATGATGTATTAAATGCAACGTATGAAAATAGGGGCTCTAGGGGGGACTTTTCAAATGATGAACTATTATAAGGTTTTGCTTTATGGATACGTTTTTGAGTTGTCGTGTATTTTTTTAATTGCAGCGTTTAGCGTAGAAATCAGTCTTATAATACAGGCAGAATGTCCTCGTATCGTCTCCAATAAACGGCTTCAGCCAGTTTTTAATTCAGGATTTGATTCCCACTCCTTCTGTACTTTCTAGAGCAGAGGTGTCCAGCTCCGGTCCTCGAGGGCCAGAATCCTGCAGGTTTTCTATGTATCCCTGCTCAGACACACCTGATTCAAATTAATTAGTAGTAGAGCTTAATCAGTTGTGCACGTCATTGGCTGTTTGATCCATTTAGTGGAAGCTAGATGTGTTGGAACAGGAATACATGGGAAACCTGCAGGACAGCGGCCCTCGAGGACCGACTTTGGACACCCCTGTTCTAGAGACATGACGAGCTAGATAAATATGCTTGTGTCACACACACAGTGGATGAGGCGAGTAAGTGACAGAGGCTGTGAATGTAACCAAATATAATTAATTATTTTTGCGTGACGTGAAAAACTTTGTAATTTACGTCCCACTCTGTATTCCAGAGCGGGATCAGTGGCGGATTTGGCTGTTCATTGTGACTGTAGGTGGAGTCGTGCAGGTGTCCTCTCTGCTCCTCTGACTGGCTGCAGCTGCAGCCGGAGCGACCGAGTGCTTTAGGACGGGGAGAGACTCTCGCTCGTAACAATAACTTTACAATATGCGCTTTAAAGTCAGTCGACAAAACACCAGGAAAGTCTCCAATAACTCCAGTAAAAGTTGCTAGATTTGTCGCTAGTCGCGTTTCACAAAAAGTCGCCAAATTTAGCGAGAAAGTGGCTACACGCTGCCTCTCATGACGTAGCACGTAGCTCACGTTATGTACGTAACAAGGTGCGCTTGTTTTAACTCTCTGTGCAAAGCGGTGCAGAGTCGAGGAGAAGGGAGGAAACCCCGCCCACAGCTAAAAACACCTGCGTGACAACAGGATACTCGAATATGATGAATATAGACATTTTCTATATTCGCACAGGGGACTAGCAACGATATATCGAGTATATTCGATATATTGCCCAGCCCTAGTTCAGGTAAGAAAAATGAAACTATGAAGGAGAAAAAGGGCGATGCCTCGATGCATCGCCACACATTGCCGTTAACTGATGTTCAGCTTGCAACGTTGGTTTTGACCCAGAACTTCAGAACCAGCACAGTTAAGAGGTTTATAAGGTTTATTTTTTCTGTCATGACATGCGTCTGGAAGGCTTTGGGTTTGTTAGCAGCTGAACTGGCTGCTGCCAGGATGATACAGTGTTGTCCAGGAAGGAGTTTTCTTGATGCCAACATTCACCCAGGCGGATCACTAACAAATAAAAGCAGACAAGGAATGCAGACAGATGAGTGTCAGAGTCAGTATCTGAAGAAGAAGCCATTCGCTCTTCTAAACACACCTTAATATTATGGACTCAGTTTCAATCGTGTCATATAGACGTCAGGATTATTTCTCATTTTCCTCTTTTATACCAGGAATCGCCGTTTTCAATGTCTTATTTAACCCCTTAAAGCCAGAGACCTAGAAGATCCGGAGCAAATGAAGACTTGCTCTACAATAGTCAGCTTCATCTTCATGTTGCTGGTGTCTGAGGACACGTAGGGACCTCAGACACATGTAGTCTGTTACTGTGCCTGAGTAAGTTACAATAAAATATGATAATATGCTAGCAACGATTTAATAAACACATTTTTCATTGATCACTTTTCAGGAACTAAATTGTCTGTAAACACGGATGTCTGAACATTAGGACTGAAACTAAACTAAGAGCAACTAAACTAGAAACATCAGCTGATTATAAAAACCTTTAATTTGGTTATTTTTAGTAATTGTCTCATTTGTCAGCCTTCATGAGGACTGATGGGGTTTTTAGTATTAAAGTCTGGAGCAGAACTTGACGAATGTCTGATCTTTGCTGACAAAGTCACTGGGGTAAATATACACGTATAAAATACAAGTGTCTGTTTACAGTCTATTTTCTGGAATAAAAAGCCAGATATCTGATCACATGAAGGGAAATGTATGACTTTTTTAGCTTTTACAGATTCTCTTCTTTTTTTTTTTTATCTCACCCGCATATTAAATCCAATCAGTGGACTCGTAGCCTGAGATGGAAATGATAGAAAATGATGAAAAGATGGTTGAATAGTATAACAGCAGCTGACATGTTGGACACCATGTTGGTACCATCAGTATCGTTCATCATCCTGCTGGTAACCAGTGTGTCTGTACTAACCCTCACTCCTCCCCATGTGTCTCCCAGCAGGGCTATGTCCTCAGCACCCACTACGTCTCCATCTGTGGACAAAGTGGACGGATTTTCCCGGAAGTCTGTCAGGAAGGCCAAGCAGAAGCGGTCGCAGAGCTCGTCCCAGTTCCGGTCTCAGGGCAAACCCATTGAGCTCACGCCCTTACCGCTGCTCAAGGGTAAGAAACAACGTGTAGATGATGCAGTGTAGAACATGCGCACGGTGGAGAAGAAGACGCAAAACACATGGATGATGGGAGTACAACATGTGGCATGACGTCTCTACTAAATGTGCTCCTGTCTGTAATTTGCAATCTAAGAGTGCATTGGTCGGATCATGGGAGTTTTTATTACTCAGGCGCCCATGAAGGCAGCATAGTGAGTGGTGAACTATTGCTGCCCGTACACATGTTGTTACTAAATGCATCAGGTTCATGTTGATTTAAGTGATAAGTAAGGTTTGTCAATATCTAAAATAAGTGTGAACAGCAAAATAAATGAACATATTTTTGGAGTGAACAGTTATTATCATGATTGTTATGATGAAAACAAACAAACAAACAAAGAAAAAATAAAACAACTCTTCCCTCACCCACCCTCCCCTCCCCTCTGGGCAGGGAGATTTGCTCGGGTTAGGGCTGCAACGATTACTCAGGTAACTCGAGTAATCCAAGTACAAAAATTGAGTTTACCTCGAGGCTCCGTTTAATTAATATCATGTGGTGATATTTTTTAATTTATGCATCATGGCGGCACTGTGCTGTTCAGAGGGACTACATCACTGTTTCAGTAAACATATAAAATATTTAAACATGTATAAAATACCGTATTTTCACGACCATAAGGCGCACCGCACCAAAAGGCGCAGTCTCAGTTATGTGCTCCTTTTCTGTATTTAACACATACACAAGGCGCACCTGACCATTGGGCGCGGGTTTTATGTACCGGTACAATCCACGCCCACACTCCCCCCTTTAACATTTTCAATGCACACAAGCATACAAGTATGCCTTTTTAAAAATAGAGCGGGAGCAAAACTGAGTTTGGTTGTGCTTTATTTAAGTATTGATTACAAAGTTGTTGTTTTTTTTTACCGGTAATCGTCATTAGTCAAACCCATCAAAGTCCTCATCCTCTGTTTCGGAGTTGAACAGCTGCGCTAAATCTCCAGCAAACATGTGAGGTTCACTTTCTTCAATGTCAGAGTCACTTTCCGTGCCGTGCGGCTCCTCGGAAATGATGCCGGCTTTTGCGAAAGCGCGGACAACAGTACCAGCAGACACGTTAGCCCAAGCATCTACAATCCATTCGCATATTGTGGCGTAACTCGCCCGGCGCTGCCTTCCACTCTTAGTGAAACTGTGATCTCCATCGGTCATCCATCGCTCCCACGCCGCTCGCAGCCTTACTTTGAACGGCCGGTTCACACCGATGTCCAGCGGTTGTAGTTCCTTCGTCAGGCCTCCCGGAATGACAGCAAGCTCAGAGTTAATTTGTTTCACTTGTTTTTTCACATCAGCTGTGAGATGGGCACGCATAGAGTCACAGATCAACAGCGATGGTGATGTGTGAAAAAAACCACCTGGTCTCTTTACATACACCTCCCTCAGCCATTCTTTCATCATTTCCTCATCCATCCAGCCCTTTACATTTGCCTTAATGATGACTCCTGCTGGAAACTTCTCTTTAGGCAAAGTCTTTCTCTTGAAAATCACCATTGGCGGCAGTTTCTGTCCATTAGCATGGCAGCCAAGCACAATAGTAAAAGAAGACTTTTCGTGCCCCGTTGTGCGTATCGCTACCGTGCTGGTCCCCTTCTTCTCCACAGTGTGACCAACCGGGATGTCGAAGGTGAGCGGCACCTCGTCCATGTTAGTGATGTGGTTGGGCTGGATGCGTTTGTCGGCAATGTGTTTGCTACAGTAAGAGCGGAAAATGTCCAGCTTTTCATTATAATCCGCTGGAAGTTGCTGCGCTACTGTAGTCCTTGTCCGGATGGAAAAATTGCACCGTTTCATGAAACGAAAGCACCAAGACGGACCTCCTTGGAAATGTTCAATTTTCATTTCCTCTGCTAGTGTCTGCTTTTAGTCGAATGGTGACCGTCGAAACGCTTCTCCCACTTATTCTTTGATCGATGATCCACTGCTCCAGTCTTTCCTCCAACTCGGGCCACCTCGCCTTATGTCCGCGGAAACTCAGCTGCGTCTTCTTCACCTGTCGGAGCTCATTTTCCATTTTCCTCCACTTGCGAACCATCGATTCATTAATATTAAATTCTCTCTCGGCTGCTCGATTTCCATGTTGCTTGGCGTAGTTGATGGCCTTCAGCTTAAATTGTGCTTCATAAGCGTGTCTTTTAGCCATGTTTAGGGTTGTTAGAAAAAGGTGTTCTGCATAACGCACATACCTGTTCTTTTATATGCGATCAACGCCCACACTTCACCCTTTAACGTTCTCATGGTGTTCTCTACTACGTCCGATTACAACAACAAAAACAACAACAACACGCACACAAAGGGCGCACTGCACGATAGGGCGCGCCGCACATTTTGAAGAAAATCTAAGACTTTTATGTGCGCCTTATGGTCGTGAAAATACGGTATATAAAAACAGAACCTGTGGCCTACAGTGTGTCTGTACAGTGTGACTGTTTCACCCGGACTGATGACGGACGTTTCCAACAGCAGCGGCGAGCGGTTTGCTTTCTGTCTGAAGATCCTCCTTGCTTTGGTCTCTAATGGCAGAGAATGAAGAAGAGGGGAAGAAAAGGCAGAAAAAGTCGCAGTGTGGGACCATTTCACACTGAAAAGGGCAGAAAACATAGTGCAGTGTGTGTGCTGTAAAGCAGGTCTCAGTGTTGCAGCACCTGAAAGGAAACCCCCCCCCACTTCACCGCTCCAGGAGGAGATCCAGCTTTCTGATTTATATCAACAGCAGCAGCGGCTGTTAAATGTACACTGTTATAACCTGTGATATTAGTCAGCAGTGACAAGGCATGGCGAGTTGCCTGTTGCTAACGCACGTTAACCGTCTTGTAATCCGTCCATCATCTGTCTCTTCCTGCAGCAAACTTTTATTCTGAATTAAACAGACACGCTTTTAACAGGTGCGTCGTCCACCAAGACATCGGCTGGTTCTTCGATACTTTGGACATGATTACAAGTCAGTCCTTCTTTCGACGTGAATTATTCTGTTAAATCTTATAAAAGGTAGAAATTCGCGATCGGTTGAGAATTGTTTCTCCACACATGCACAAACGTGCACAAACACGTTGGCACATTTTAAAATATGATACTTTTAAAACATTTTCCTCATGCATTAGGTAGTAACAACACATGCAACAGCTTCACAAAAATACATTTATAGATTTACTTTGGTTGAGTTTCTAGTATTTGTTTTACAAATTATAATAATAATAAAAAATCGTTAGAGTACTCGATTACTCGAAGAAATAATCGAGTACCTGATTCCAAAAGTACTCGATAGTTGCAGCTCTAGCTCAGGTTCTCTACCAGAGTCCTGGAAGCTTGAGGGTCCTACGCAGTATCTTAGCTGTTCCTAGGACTGATCTCTTCTGGGTGGAGATGTCTGATGTTTCTCCAGGTATCTGTTGGAGCCACTTCTGGCTCCAATGGCATTCTGATATCCCTGTTGTAGATCCCGGTGGTGTGGATCTACAATGTCTGAGTCAAGGGCTCGCTCCTTCTTAGTGTACAGCTTGATGACATCCATGTGGAAGAGGTGACTGATGGTGGGCCCATTCCTGAGTCGGTATCCATAGCAAGTCTTGTTGATTAATTGGCTGAGGGATGTCAGGTCTATGCAGAACAGCAGTGGGAAAGGGCATCTCCATGGTATATGTCACATTTAAACTAGGAGCACCAATTCCAACCTGCAGTCCAGTTCTGATCTGCAGTCCAGTTCTAATCTGCAGTCCAGTTCTGATCTGCAGTCCAGTTCTGATCTCCAGTCCAGTTCTAATCTGCAGTCCAGTTCTAACCTGCAGTCCAGTTCTAACTTGCAGTCCAGTTCTAACCTGCAGTCCAGTTCTAACCTGCAGTCCAGTTCTAACCTGCAGTCCAGTTCCGATCTCAAGTCCAGTTCTAATCTGCAGTCCAGTTCTGATCTCCAGTCCAGTTCTAATCTGCAGTCCAGTTCTGATCTCAAGTCCAGTTCCAACCTGCAGTCCAGTTCTGATCTCAAGTCCAGTTCCAACCTGCAGTCCAGTTCCGATCTCAAGTCCAGTTCTAACCTGCAGTCCAGTTCTGATCTCCAGTCCAGCTCTAACCTGCAGTCCAGTTCTAACCTGCAGTCCAGTTCTGATCTCCAGTCCAGTTCTAACCTGCAGTCCAGTTCTGATCTCCAGTCCAGTTCTAACCTGCAGTCCAGTTCTGATCTCCAGTCCAGTTCTAACCTGCAGTCCAGTTCTGATCTCCAGTCCAGTTCCGATCTGCAGTCCAGTTCCGATCTGCAGTCCAGTTCCGATCTGCAGTCCAGTTCCGATCTCCAGTCCAGTTCTAACCTGCAGTCCAGTTCTAACCTGCAGTCCAGTTCCAACCTGTAGTCCAGTTCTGATCTCCAGTCCAGTTCTGATCTCCAGTCCAGTTCTGATCTCCAGTCCAGTTCTGATCTCCAGTCCAGTTCCAACCTGCAGTCCAGTTCCAACCTGCAGTCCAGTTCCAACCTGCAGTCCAGTTCTAACCTGCAGTCCAGTTCCAACCTGCAGTCCAGTTCTAACCTGCAGTCCAGTTCTGATCTCCAGTCCAGCTCTAACCTGCAGTCCAGCTCTAACCTGCAGTCCAGTTCTGATCTCCAGTCCAGTTCTAACCTGCAGTCCAGTTCTGATCTCCAGTCCAGTTCTAACCTGCAGTCCAGTTCTGATCTCCAGTCCAGTTCTGATCTCCAGTCCAGTTCTAACCTGCAGTCCAGTTCTGATCTCCAGCCCAGTTCTAACCTGCAGTCCAGTTCTGATCTCCAGTCCAGTTCTAACCTGCAGTCCAGTTCTGATCTCCAGTCCAGTTCTAACCTGCAGTCCAGTTCTGATCTCCAGTCCAGTTCCAATCTCCAGTCCAGTTCCAACCTGCAGTCCAGTTCTAACCTGCAGTCCAGTTCTAACCTGCAGTCCAGTTCCAACCTGCAGTCCAGTTCCAACCTGCAGTCCAGTTCCGATCTCCAGTCCAGTTCCGATCTCCAGTCCAGTTCCGATCTCCAGTCCAGTTCTGATCTCCAGTCCAGTTCCAACCTGCAGTCCAGTTCCGATCTCCAGTCCAGTTCTGATCTCCAGTCCAGTTCCAACCTGCAGTCCAGTTCCAACCTGCAGTCCAGTTCCAACCTGCAGTCCAGTTCTGATCTGCAGTCCAGTTCTAACCTGCAGTCCAGTTCTGATCTGCAGTCCAGTTCTGATCTGCAGTCCAGTTCTAACCTGCAGTCCAGTTCTGATCTGCAGTCCAGTTCTGATCTGCAGTCCAGTTCTAACCTGCAGTCCAGTTCTGATCTGCAGTCCAGTTCTGATCTGCAGTCCAGTTCTGATCTCCAGTCCAGTTCCAACCTGCAGTCCAGTTCCGATCTCCAGTCCAGTTCTGATCTGCAGTCCAGTTCTGATCTGCAGTCCAGTTCTAACCTGCAGTCCAGTTCTAACCTGCAGTCCAGTTCCAACCTGCAGTCCAGTTCTGATCTCCAGTCCAGTTCTGATCTCCAGTCCAGTTCTGATCTCCAGTCCAGTTCTGATCTCCAGTCCAGTTCTGATCTCCAGTCCAGTTCTAACCTGCAGTCCAGTTCTAACCTGCAGTCCAGTTCCAACCTGCAGTCCAGTTCCAACCTGCAGTCCAGTTCCAACCTGTAGTCCAGTTCTGATCTCCAGTCCAGTTCTGATCTCCAGTCCAGTTCCAACCTGTAGTCCAGTTCTGATCTCCAGTCCAGTTCTAACCTGCAGTCCAGTTCCAACCTGCAGTCCAGTTCCAACCTGCAGTCCAGTTCTGATCTCCAGTCCAGTTCTGATCTCCAGTCCAGTTCTGATCTCCAGTCCAGTTCTGATCTCCAGTCCAGTTCTGATCTCCAGTCCAGTTCCAACCTGCAGTCCAGTTCCAACCTGCAGTCCAGTTCTAACCTGCAGTCCAGTTCCAACCTGCAGTCCAGTTCCAACCTGCAGTCCAGTTCTAACCTGCAGTCCAGTTCCAACCTGCAGTCCAGTTCCAATCTGCAGTCCAGTTCCAACCTGCAGTCCAGTTCTGATCTCCAGTCCAGTTCTAACCTGCAGTCCAGTTCTAACCTGCAGTCCAGTTCTAACCTGCAGTCCAGTTCCAACCTGCAGTCCAGTTCCAACCTGCAGTCCAGTTCTAACCTGCAGTCCAGTTCCAACCTGCAGTCCAGTTCCAACCTGCAGTCCAGTTCCAACCTGTAGTCCAGTTCTGATCTCCAGTCCAGTTCTGATCTCCAGTCCAGTTCCAACCTGTAGTCCAGTTCTGATCTCCAGTCCAGTTCTAACCTGCAGTCCAGTTCCAACCTGCAGTCCAGTTCCAACCTGCAGTCCAGTTCCGATCTCCAGTCCAGTTCCAACCTGCAGTCCAGTTCCAACCTGCAGTCCAGTTCCAACCTGCAGTCCAGTTCCAACCTGCAGTCCAGTTCTAACCTGCAGTCCAGTTCCAACCTGCAGTCCAGTTCCAACCTGCAGTCCAGTTCTGATCTCCAGTCCAGTTCTTCTTCGTCCCATTTCTTCTCTGTAATCCAGCTTCATAGTTCCTTTTATAAATCCTCATCTGTTGTCTGGTCAGTATGACATCCTAAAGTTTGATTTTCTTTTGGACATTGTCCTCGCAGTGGCACAGGATCCTTTAGATCTGCATTATTAGTTTAGTAACACTTCGACATGGCCTTTGGGTTAAAAATAGCAGCATAAAGATGCATTCTAATGGCTCTGAAAGCCCTGCACTTTGAAAAGGGGTTATTTAAACCAAATGCTTTGTATTTTTACATCGCTTCAGATCATGTGAGTTTGTTAGATGAAAAATACTTTACACAGTTTGATATGTCGGGGTCAGATATTTAACCCTGGGGTCTGAGGTTAGTCATCCGTTACTTTTATTGTTGGACAAAAATGACAGAAATCAGACATTATTACAGATGATAGGGACATCTTTGGCCAAACAAGAAGTGACATCCTCTGTAAAATCCTTCCAGTCTGTTTGCCAGAAATGGTTTGAAACATAGAGCAAAATAAAACCTCTATTATTAAGGATTCTATTATAACTGATTCGTTTCTGCAACGCATCACTTTTGTGTTGCATCCTCAAGCTCCTTTTTTACTCCACATTGCAGCTGTGCAAGCGGTCTGATAATTATGAACTCCCTTTTTTATTTATATTTATTTTAAAAATCAATCTCAATATCCTGATAGATCAGAAAAATGTAAACAATTATAACATTTTAAGTTTTTAAGCTTTATTGTTTCACTGTTGGAAAAATTAGGAAACATTGGCCATATTTGAACGGAAGTTTTAATTCCTCTTTAATTCCAAATAAAAGTTAATAATAGTTTAAAGTGTTGAAAAGTGACCATATAAACACCTAATTCCAAATGCAAACGTCAATTCAGATATAAGTTAATTCTGAGGTAAGTAGCTGGTTTATTCGCATTTTAAATCTGAACTGATTAATTCCTTTGTCATGTAACCCTTAATTCCACTCTAAGTTAATTCCGATGGTTCTGCGCATGCTCGTTACTTTGTCCCGTCCCGATTCCGCGCATATTCCACACGCTGTTTTGCCTCCTGTCTTTGGGAGTCTCTCTTCTTTCTCCTTCTCAGTTGCAGAACAAAGTGAAGTAGTATGCGTGCGTTGTGCTGGTACCTGAAAATTATGATCCAAATAACAGCGAAACGGGTACTTGTTATGTAGTTTTCCATGTTACAACCTAAAAGACGGGAAGCAGGAAGCAAATTTGGATTTTTCCGGTAGATGTCAACACATCACATCCGCCCTCTGTCCAATCAGAATCCCCACCGATCTAAAGCAGAATTAAGGACGTATTTCCATGTAAACTCGTTTATTCGGAATAATTCAATTCCAAATGATTATTTCTGAATTAAAAAAACATCATGTAACCATACCCATTGTTACTGTACAGTGATATTTTCTTTTCAGAACGAGCTAAGCGGCACAGATTTATCACCGGAAAGCAGTATGTTTGGTCTCTTCTGTCTTTCTGAAGTCAAATGTTTTTCATATTTTCCTTTATGGCCAGAAAACATTTGTCTGTAAATATGCTAGTTGATTTGTAATATGACACAGACAATATTGTTGAGGTAAACACTTGTTTTAATCCCTTTTTCAAACTGTTTGTGCGTGCTAACTGCTAGCTTCCCCATAGTATTCTCCATAGATGTTAGCCTTGAGCTAACTTATCAACTTTTATACATTTTCATGTCTAATTTCACATAATTCCACTGAGACAATGGATGTATTTCCAGTGAGATACAGATGTATTTTCCTCATGTTTTCTTAGTTTCATACTCTTCATCAGTAAAAGTTTCAGAATGGATTCAGCCTGGGATCTTTCTTGGGGAATGATCTGCTGAGCTGTTGCAGAAACTCGAACATGCAATGCACACACATTCGGTGGCAGAATATGGGAAGCAGTGAGTGCCAAATAAGTCGATGGATTTGTCGCCACTTCTGTTTTGAAAACAAGTCGCTATAAGGGTACAGAAATACTCTCATCTACTGGTATTACTACAATTAAGATGAAATTGCACATCCCAACCACTTTTACACGCAGATACATAAAATGCTTCTTATTAAATGTAAATAAACAAGATTCGGGGAAGGTGTGTGTTGTGTTGTATTAATGTCTCTGCTGCAGGACTTCCAGCGCTACACAGCTCTGCTGTATTTTCCATCATTTGTAGACCTTTAGTTCTACGTTTAGACAGATTATTACATCTTGTCATGTTTTGCAGGTGAGTTTTTAAATGATTTTCCGCATTTCTAAGTGAATGATGGTGGGGACAGTTTTCTTTAACTGCGCAATGGATCTTCTCCTGCAGGGTCTTAAAAAAACTTAAAAGTAGTAGTAAGTAGTAAGATGCTGGTCTCAAGAAATATCTCTTGATGCCACCGAATTTGTGTGCATCAAGAGATATTTTTGCTTTTATTTTCTTTGACGAACTAAACATGTTTTCCCTCAACCAATAAAGCTCCTTTCAATTTGAAGATTAATGGATTATCATGGCAACTTATTAACAAAAATCGAATGGAGAGAAAAGCGTTTTGTCCCAGCCATTATGTTGAAGTTAGGAATAGTTTATCATTGACTTTGCAAGGAGACATTATGGGGAACATTTTACCCGATGCACAACAAGCCTTTATATACACATGAAAGAAAGCTTCCAGACTCTGTCAGCAAAATGCAAAAATGCTTTTTAATGCAGCATGGGTGGAAAAATGTCCTTCTCAGCCTGGTGGAAATGGGTGAAGAACCCGTTCCAGGCCTGGTGCACCTTGTGCAAAAAGAACATCAAACTGGGAACGATGGGAACCAAAGCTTTGGAGTTGCGTGAGCAACTAGTGAAGCATATCGTCGCATTAAAATGCAAACTGTATATGTCTTAACTGTCAGGTACGGATACCAGCAGACAGACAAGTTCTGTCTCGGAGTCTTCCTTCGCGTCTCGAGCTCGCGTGGGAGGACTGCTCTGTCTCTGACCTCCATGGCAGCAAGCTTTAAAAAAGACATGAGCAAAAAATAGAAAGGAGATGTACAATGCTGCCCAGCTCACCCATGGTTTCTCTCTGGACTCTTGTTCGGCCAATGAAGCCCTCCGACGTGCTCCTGTCTTCCCTCCCTCCCCCTTCCAGCCTCCCCTCAGGAGAAACCTGATCTGCTAGGTGTCTCTTTACACGTTAGCAGCCTCATTGCTCTAAAGGAGTCTGAAGAGGAGCTGGGCTTTGTTGAAGCACCGTAATCCTAATGTTTGTCTTAGATCAGCTGATGCGCCGACGTTCACGACTGTTTGTTGCTTCCTAACGGTGGGAGGAAATCTGATTCAGTGAGTTACAGCATGAGTCGTGGACATAACTGCTAGCATTAAAGTTAGCCTTTCAGGGCTCGTCTTCTTCCAGCAGGTCCAGCCTGTCTGCCGGGGCACTGGACTGGAAATGTATTTTTACTGGTGGAGATGGGAATAGAAAGCTCTCGCTCTGACTGAAGCTAGACGGTGGTGCTCGCTTGTCCCGCAGTTTACTCTGTCATGGTTTTACTGATGGGAGTTGTCTCCTGATCTTTAACATGCAGAATAAAAAAACCAAACTGATTTCATTTTTATTGGAATCAATCATTAACCTTTAACATGTAGAAGGGTATTTTCTTTCTTTTTTTTTTTTTTTTTTTTTTTTTTTTTTACTAGAATCACAGTAGTTTTATTATATCCCAGTAGCTTCAGCCTGTTGGACCATTCAGTAGACCACCAGCTGGTTTTATTTGGAACCTGGAACAAGTGGGAACTCTTTTTCATGTTTAAAGACAGAAACCGCCATCAGGGAACAGATCGCATACATGGTTTTCATGTGACAGATGGCATCCAGGTTTTTAGCAACAACTTGGTTCAGCATACAAGCACAGATGTGTTCAGTGACCCAACACACACACACACACACACACACACACACAAGGCTGCTGCAGAGGCAGGTGTGGTTTAAGTGATGGACACATAGCTTCTGTGGAATTCCTGCAGCATTAGTCTCAGACTGGACCAGTCCATTACCACACTTTTTTTTGTCAGCTTGTCCTGTCCAGCATCACATCAGTAGAACGGTGGTCTGGCTGCTGGGTTGTGCCAAACAAATCTGCTTTCCCAACAGCAGCTTTATGGATACAAGCCCCTCTTGTTACTTCGTATTACTCTTTCTTCTTTCCTTATATAAAATAAAGGAGAAAAAAAGAGAAAGTGAGGAAAAGGGGGAGAGAGAGAGAGAGATACACCAGATAGACATCAACCGTTTGAGCTGGGCATTGTAAAGAGAGAGAGAGAGACAGAGAGATGCTACACCTGTAAGGTAACGGACCACCACCTGCAGCCCCTCCAAGAAAACAAAACCAACAATTATCACAACAACTTACAGGACAGACAAGCTGAGGGAAAAGAAAGTTCATCCTGACGACAAACATAAAGAACAAACAACATAAAGATAACTGGAGTTGATGATTAAACCCACTGGACGTTACAGCGGCTGGAGCAGCATGCTGGGTAGTAAATGTGATTAGTGACCCCTCCCCCAGAGATCAGAGGTTGACCAGGGGATCTACGGGGCCCTGGAGTCCAGTCATCACCTGAGGGCATGAATCCCAGCCAACCCACCACAGGGGCGACCACGCATCCCCCCCAGAGAGAGACCACAGCCAGGGCACTCCCCAGCCATGAGCTGTAGGAGGCTGGCGAGGCGGGGTAGAAGAACCTCCTGGACTAGGACGGCACACGGCTCCTAGTGGGAGTAAATTCTCTGGTCTGCAGTGCAGGATGCAGGATCAGTGGACAAGACGAGAGCAGAAAGGAATCGTGTTGTGAAACGGTGTGACAGTGATGTGCAGGTTTTTGTCCCGTCAACAGCGGCGTGAAACGGCCTGCTGCCGTGTGCGTGTTGCTGGACACCGTTGCAGAGAGCAAAGTTTACCAGGAGCGCGGCATGTGTTAATGATTGACAGCAGCCTGGCGCCGTGCAGCAGCGCCTGGACGAGACCTGAGAACATGCAGGGTGGAACATGTATAGGCTCATAATATGTATTTATATGGTTTAGGTTTTTTCCATCCCACGCTACCTGCTCCCAGTTTGTGCAGCCAGAAGGCAGCAGACAACAAGCATCAGTTTGACTGCAGTTTCAGCCTGGAGAGCATCAGGATGTGTCTGCACATGCTGGGTGTCACCGAGTTTTAAAGTTCTGCCTCCGCTGAAAGAAAAATGTCCTCTTGTCCAGTGAACATGGCGGCGTTTCATATTGATCAGTTTTGCAGCTGCAGCCAGACTCTGGCTAACGGTGGCAAAGGTGACAGAGATATTTCTGTTTTGGTTTGTGAAACCAACCTTGTGTGTGTGTTTGGTGAACGTTACTCAGCTTTAGCTTGACATGTAACGTGTAGCGACTCCTCTCCCATAACGTCAGAGGTGAAAACACGCTGATGGATCACATGCCCATGTCATGCAGTAAGATTTACCATTTCATGACATTTTCTTTCTTTTGTTTTATTGGAATTATTTTAATCATTGAACCAGATCCTTTTATGATGTGTGTTTTTAAAGGTGCGCCCCTCGGTCTGCCTGACCCGTTTGTTTTGGTCTAATCTTAGACGGCTGATAAAGGAATGGAATTTCTCCACTGTGAGATTAATAAAGTTTTCTGACCAAATCAGATGTTTTAAACAGATAAATAATCTGTTTGTTGCATCATCAACCTATTTATTCAGAAAATATTTTCAAAAAATTATAATAATTCAGAAGTTCATATTTATTATTTTAATTTATTTTTAATTGTTTTAGTAAAAAAGATCTTGTTTATTTTTTTTTTTATTCTGCTTTTTTGATCAATTATTGTGGAATTAAAAAACAAAAAACTGACACATTTAGTGAATTTGTCTAATTCAGAAGGGTGGCAGCGGCTCAGGTGGTAGAGCCCGCTCGTCTTGTGACCTGATGGTCGGCGGTTTGAGTCCTGCTCCCCTATGGACCGGTTCTAAGCCCAGGTAAATGCAGTGGGTTTCGTCAGGAAGGACATCTGGCGTAAAACGTGTCAGTTTACTGGTGCGATGATTAGCGGTAGCGAGCCCTTCAGAGAGACGAACCGAAAGGGACACGTTAGCATTTAGCTAATTCTGTGTAAATCAGGATTTATTAATCTGGCTAGATGTATTCTGAAAGTTTCTTGCTGTAGAGGACGATCAGTTCGACCGTCTTACAGGTGAAGTAGACATGCTGATAATAGAAAGTATGGTGTTTACATGCGAGTACGATGGTGGTAGTAGTGATAACAGGTGATGGCAGCCATGCTGCTGGTTGTGTGGTGAGCAGAGGGAGCAGATGTTCCCGCCACCGGTGTTTAGCCTGTTCAGTAATCCTTTATGTAACTTGTTACTTTGACTGCAGGAGGTGGAGTACAGTCCGTTTCAGTCAAGCTTACATGTGCACCAGTGTTTAGCTGCTCACAGTCATCAGACAGTCAGCGTAGCATCCAGTATGACCAGTATGAGTTTATGTCTGATGTTTCTCCACTGTGAACGACCCTCTTCCAGCAGCGGTCTCACCTGCATCAGTACGGTTCTGTTTCTAGCTGCGTGACGATGGCGTACATACAGAACATAATATCTCCATTCCCTCTGCTCCAATCACCTGCTGCGTCCATCTGTCCGAGCCACTCGCTCTCACGCTGTAACTCAAGCTCGCTTGCCCTTCACACATCTTCACCACTTTTAGAGATGTGGGGCTTTCCCTTTCACACACGCTGTGTGTGTCTGTGTGTGTGCGTGCGTGCGTGTGCGTGCGTGCGCACTACTCAGCTTACACCTTCCCAGACTTGTGTTTCCACTAAAGTCTGCTGTATCATCTGAGAACAGTGAAGCACAGTGCGCTGGTTTCCATCAAACCGTTTTCATTTCCAGTCTGGTTCCAGTTTGGTCCGCTGGCAGACTGGTCGCTTATCCTGAATAATGTCACACATTTAGGGACGAGACTTTAGTTCATCGCAATTAGTCACAGAAAAACAATCATAATTTAATCTTATGATTGCTGCGTTTACATGGGAGTTTTAATTTCTGTTTAACTCAGAATAAAAGTTAATTCTGCTGTAAACTGATGAAAAACGACCATGTAAACACTTAATTCCTGATGCAGATTTTTATTCAGAATTAAACTTAATTCCGATGTAAGTGTCTGGATTATTCGTATTTTAATTCTGAACTACATAATTCCTCCGCCATGTAAACCTTCATTCTGCTCTAAGTTAACGCCGGTCGTTCTGAGCATGCTCGTTACCTTGTCCTGTCCCGATGACGCGCGTTGTTTTACCTCCCGTGTTCGGTGGTCTATCTTTCTTCTCCTTCTCAGTTGCTGCAGAAAGTGAAGTAGTATGCTGGTGTTGAGCTGCTACTTCACATTTATAATAAAAATAGCGGCGAAACTGGTTCTTATTATGTAGTTTTTATAAGTTACGACTGAAAAGACGAGAAGCAGGGAGCCAGCTTTGTTTATTTCCGGTATACGTCATACGTCACGTTCACCCTCTGTCCAATCAGAACCCTTCCCAACCCGCCGCTCTAAAGAGGAATTAAGTGTTTCATGTAAACCTCCATTCAGAATGATTATTTTCATGGAAACTCGTAGGAGAATATGTTAAGTCCGAATGATTTAATTCTGAATTATTAATTCCGAATTAAAAAACATCATGTAACCGCAGCCAATGTTTGACAGTTTCATGGTACAGCGATTAAAGAAATGCATATGTAAGATCTCCTCTAAATTTTATGCATATTTGTCTCTATATTGGGATTTTTTAGAATATTTGAGGATAAAGCAACTCTTAACAACACGTATAGCAACTTTTTCTTGTAATTTTGGAGTAGGGTTATTAAGATACTAAACAGTTTAAACTCAGTACGGATACGAGGGATGGTGCTCAATTCTTGATTGATATTTTACACAAAATAATGCAACGAGTTTTACTATGTTGGAAAGATCTTAATTATTCTGACCTGACCAGCGTCAGAACTAGGCACAGTTAACTTTTGCCAACATCTGAAATTCTATATTCTGTTTGAAGAGAAATTTGCTCACGTTCTGATACTCTGCGTCTAATCCAGAATGAGAGTTTGGTCCACTTTTCACTGGCTCTAAACAACAATCTTACATTTCAGTCTTTCTACCAGCACAAGCTGCTTTTGGCCACAATTTGGATTTAATTGTTTTAAACCCAAATTGTTTAAAATAAATGTAATGAATTTTTGTAGACATTACAGCTGAGTTTACAATGTTAATGTCTGACTATTATTTAATTTAGTAACTCACTAAAATCCATTAAAAAAAATAAAATGTTGCTTTTGGTGGAAAGTATTTTTATATGCATATAATGCAATTTAATAAAGATTAATTATTTACAAAGCTTGAAATTACAACATTTTAAATCAACATGAAGATTTTCTATCCTGACTGACGGACAGGGTCGTGATGTGCAGATTGATCCGTAACCCGTCGATCTATTTAATCGCGGTGGGTAAATAATGCAACGAGTGTATCCTCTGTTCTTGTGTCGAATAGGTGACAAGCAAAGTTTGGCAAGATTATTTTACATAGGTCATGACTTGTGAGTTGAGAAACACCCAGTGGGGCTCTGGGAAGTACCGTGTGATTGGTTGGACTTATGAGTTGGGCGTGGTTATTGAAGTGGCGAGAAAGGACCAACATTTTTACAACATGTGGCATTAAAACACACGGACCCAGCCGCATGTGCATGACCCGCCCAGCCGCGTGTGCACGACCCGCCCAGCCGCGTGTGCACGACCCGCCCTGCCGCGTGTGCACGACCCGCCCTGCCGCGTGTGCACGACCCGCCCTGCCGCGTGTGCACGACCCGCCCAGCCGCGTGTGCACGACCCGCCCTGCCGCGGACGAAGTTTCCCGTTAAGTATGAAACAACCATGTTGACTGCACACAAAGCAGACATGGCAGCACGCAGTGATTCCTCCCCGCTGCAGACGAAGCTTCTCGTGGAGAATTAATGGATCAGACGAAAAAGAATTTTTCTCTTGTTGCGACGTTGAACAATGTTCCTGCTTCTTGTGGAGGATGTAACAAGCTCTAGACTAGATCCAGACTGGAGGAACTGAAGCTTTCAGGTCGTGTAGAACTGTGAGCGTCATCACACAGCAGATAACGGAGGAGCAAGTGTCTCCCTGTACGATCTCTGGACAAGCTGTTGAGACATTAGCATCCTGGTTTGGGTGCTAATGACGGTAGACTGAGATGTTTACTGTAAAGTTTAACTTCCATCAGCAGTTCTGCATGAAACATAGATTATCCTTCTGCCAATGAAATGATCTGAGCACGTGATGGAAGTGGGCTCATCTCCCGCCAGTGTGTTGATTCAGACTGCTGTTTTCATCCGCATGCAGAGCGCTGCTCTGAACCAGGCCATCGTAGGCCTGATGTAGACCTAAACCTTCTATGTTTGATGACTGACAGTCTGAGGCGGCTGCCGTGGGACTAACAGGGATTGAAGAGCAGGTCTTCTAGTAGATCTAATCTATTCTTATACATGGACTTGTACACATGAAGGCTGGTTGTGTAATCAGCCTGACTTCTGGGGCCTCATTTATAAAGCTGTTGCACGCATAAAATCCGCCATACGCCAATTATAGCTAACTGTTGGGGTTTATAAAAACATGACTTGGCGGTAAAATGGCCCTACCTTCACGTCAACTCTTTCCTGCCGTACGGACAGCATCTGGATGAGCGGGAAACACCAACTGCAGAAAGTAACCAAAGTTTGTGAAATTTAAGACAAAATGAACATTCACACAAAATGCTGTAAATAAAAATTATTTCCAAAATGAAAAAAATGCATATTTAATGTTGACTCACTGCAAAAATAAATCTGGATTTACAACAGAAATGTTAATAAAAACGTCAACCTCTAATATTTGTTCTGAAACGAAGTAGTTCCACATGTTATGAAAGCCAGATCACACAGTGAGTCGTACAGTAGCTGCTATACTAATAAAGTTTTTAATGAATAATTAAAGCTAAAACGACATGGTTGCTGTGCAGAATTGACCATAATTAATCAGAACTGATGGTTGGATGTAAAATGCACCCCAATACATAAAGATGCACGGTGGCTTATCGGTCCCGGCTGGAGGACATGGCGCTTTATAGGCTCCAGGCCAGCTTCTTATCTGTGAGAGTGGGCAGCCGCCCTCCGTTCACTTTCTCCTCCATTTTAATGTCTGACCACTTTATTTTTACTTTCTGGATAAGTCCGGTGGTCTGATGAGGCGTTGGCAGCGTCTGTCCCCTGCTGACGCTCCTCAGCAGGGGCGATGTCCATCCCGTGTCCACCAAATAAAATATTTTTACATTTTATAACCTTATCTATTAAAATTTCTTCCTCAAATTCCAGAAATTTTTTTTCCCCCTGTTAAGCCTCATGGAAATGAGATTGATTGTTTATCAGGTTGTTCACCTGACCGTTTATAGCCAACATGTGACAAGATGTTTCCTCACATGTGCCAAATGTAATGTTGAATCTGATTTATAGAAAGAAACAGGCGTGGGACGTGCGTGCCGCATCTCCTGTAGCCACCTGTAGTCATCTTTGCTACGCGTAGTTTTATAAATCTCCTGGACCAGACATCCAACTGCTTTCTCTCTCTGTCTGTCTCTCTCTCTCTCTCGCTCTCTCGCTCTGTGTCTGGTTTGGCTTTTTTCCATTATTAATTAAGCTGCAGCGACTTGTCTTTGTTGCTCTGCCAAGCGGCCCAGATGAGTTTCTGCAGAACCAGAACAGGCGGACAGCGAGGAGAAAATAAAGCTGAAGCGTCAGTGTTTCCACCAGCCTGCTCATAAAGTATCTCAGAATAACCAGGATGCTGTAGAACTCATTGGCTTAAGAATCTGTGATGTTTCTGTAGAAAAGAGTTCCATGACTTTTGAAAGTTTTTGTTTAGTCAGCTGATGAGTGTGTGTCCTTCTGGCTTTCACTCCACATCTGCTTCAGCGAGGGTTCAGATGGACTCACCTCCGCTCTGTTACAGATGTCATCTCAGTCCTACATTTCTCCAGCTGGATGACTTCCAGCAGCTTTTTCAGCCGCTCCATGTGAAAGCTAATCCCCCGCATCATGAGTGGGTTTTTACAGACTGCTGGATTAAGAAAAGATGACATTATTACCAGCTAAATGCACCGGGGGGATGAAGATAAATGCCCTCACTGATGTGGATCCTGAGGTCCATGTAAGTCTCATGACAAACCGGACTCTGCATGGACATGATGTTCCAGGTAGCCGAGACAGTGAGAGGTTCTGGTCTTCTGGTTATTATGAAGAGGAAGAAATATTGATCTACATGTGGCAAATGATAGTGAAATGTTTACCTGTGATCAGATCTACTTTTTACTGCCGTAACCAGATGTCAGCTTCAGAAAGAAGGCGTGAACCTGTTTCTGATCGTTTTGGAGTGAAGTAACTCAGTGACTGGAGAGCGATGTGAGGGTTACTACATCCAGAGGATTGTAACAGTTTGCTTTGGACTGGATGACGGATTTGTGTTGATCATTTACAGAAGTTCTGCTTCTGTCTTGGTGTTGCTTTGCAGCTGAGAAGTGATTTTATTCATTCATGCCCTCCCTCACCCTGCTGCAGCCCGTTAGCTGTCTCTGCAGAGAGATTACTGCGTCCTGTGTGATTATCTGTCTAATAATAGCTTCCTTAAAGGCTGTTCACATGCTCTGATGGCGGCAGGATCCTGAAGCTCTACAACCCCAGTCAGCCCTGAACTGCAGAGACGGCATACTGTCCACTTCTTCTGACTGAAACGCCAATACAGCCACTACTGATACAAGGTTGTTGATGAAGCATCCACATGTACACTAAAACTGGCAGGGCAAGGGGTCCTGAGGACTAAGACTGAGAAACCCTGGCCTTTACGATACGACCAGATACTCTGCTCTCTACTAGAGGGTGGATTTTCACTCCTGTCTCATTCCACTCCCACAGAAACAACTTGTCCTGTGCCAATGCAAAATAAAAAGACCTGTTCCGACCCAATCCAGATAAAAATTCTTCCCAATCACATCCCACTCCCACTAGAATGATTCCTACTCCTGTTTTTTTTTATTTATTTAGTCTTACCTAATCAGCATTACATGTAACGTTGCAATGTGCATCATTTTTTGCCATATTGATTTCTCCGCAGGTGTTTTCTAAGTCTTATTTAGAGTTATTTTAATTCAGAGGGAGAAGCAGTGTTGGCTTCTGGGTAGTGTAGTTCTTTTTTTTTTTTTTTTAAACTTGGTTACAGTGTAGGATGATTCAGTGACAACTACGACGTGGCAACGCTCGTGGTTTTTTCTTTTCTTTTGCTGGTTGTTAATCGCTTGGTTCCCGTTCCGGTCTGCTCCCCTTACCTGTTTATCCTATACCGTCCCAATTACGTGATTACTTGTAAAATGGACTCTCTTCCTGTGGGAATCCCGCAGGAATCCCATGATCCATCTCAACGCTAGGAATCCCATGATCCATCTCAACGCTAGGAATCCCATGATCCACCTCAACGCTAGGAATCCCATGATCCACCTCAACGCTAGGAATCCCATGATCCACCTCAACGCTAGAAATCCCATGATCCATCTCAACGCTAGAAATCCCATGATCCATCTCAACGCTAGGAATCCCATGATCCATCTCAACGCTAGGAATCCCATGATCCACCTCAATGCTAGGAATCCCATGATCCACCTCAACGCTAGGAATCCCATGATCCACCTCAACGCTAGAAATCCCATGATCCACCTCAACGCTAGGAATCCCATGATCCACCTCAACGCTAGGAATCCCATGATCCACCTCAACGCTAGGAATCCCATGATCCACCTCAACGCTAGGAATCCCATGATCCACCTCAACGCTAGGAATCCCATGATCCACCTCAACGCTAGGAATCCCATGATCCACCTCAACGCTAGGAATCCCATGATCCACCTCAATGCTAGGAATCCCATGATCCACCTCAACGCTAGGAATCCCATGATTCACCTCAACGCTAGGAATCCCATGATCCACCTCAATGCTAGGAATCCCATGATCCACCTCAACGCTAGGAATCCCATGATCCACCTCAACGCTAGGAATCCCATGATCCATCTCAACGCTAGGAATCCCATGATCCATCTCAACGCTAGGAATCCCATGATCCATCTCAACGCTAGGAATCCCATGATCCACCTCAACGCTAGGAATCCCATGATCCACCTCAACGCTAGGAATCCCATGATCCACCTCAATGCTAGGAATCCCATGATCCACCTCAACGCTAGAAATCCCATGATCCATCTCAACGCTAGGAATCCCATGATCCATCTCAACGCTAGGAATCCCATGATCCACCTCAATGCTAGGAATCCCATGATCCACCTCAATGCTAGGAATCCCATGATCCACCTCAACGCTAGGAATCCCATGATCCACCTCAACGCTAGGAATCCCATGATCCACCTCAACGCTAGGAATCCCATGATCCACCTCAACGCTAGGAATCCCATGATCCACCTCAACGCTAGGAATCCCATGATCCACCTCAACGCTAGGAATCCCATGATCCACCTCAACGCTAGGAATCCCATGATCCACCTCAACGCTAGGAATCCCATGATCCACCTCAATGCTAGGAATCCCATGATCCACCTCAACGCTAGGAATCCCATGATCCACCTCAACGCTAGGAATCCCATGATTCACCTCAACGCTAGGAATCCCATGGATCATGGGATTCCTGAAAAATGTCAGCCTCCGTCCAGTCAAACGCCTGTCCATCCACATGTTCTGTAGGGACAAAGAGAAGACGTTTCCTCAGGTCGATGTCCTACCACAACTCTGTATTTGTGCTGGTTATTATGTGAATTCACTGTCACATGGAATTTCTGTTTCTATAATTAGATCATCTGGATTTCTTAACTGAAGGAAATCACTAATGTCCAGTTTAAGACCTTCAGTCTGTCCCCAGTGGATCCTGTGGGACTTATGGTTGGGTTGTGGTCTATTCAGACATCAGTCTTCCTGTAGATGCATAGATTAATGCAAGTCTGCATCTTGTCATCTGTCGTGCTCCTCTGGGGACAGTTGTGTCAGTAAAATGGTGTCATGTCTGGGTAGGCAGCTGGAATTGGAGAGGCATGGACGTGGTGTACAGCAGTGTTTAGGTGGAGGCTCACAGTAACGGCAATATGTATTTCAGGATAGAAGCTTGTAAAGAAACAATGGCTGTCAGTGAGTGATGCAAACTTTCAGGGCTTCTGTTACTGGAACACAGTGCTGGTTGCATGCTGGAACTCTGTTGTCTTTTTAATGTTTTTAGGGGGTTAGGGTTAACCCAAGCCTGCCGAGCAGCACAGAGCCCAAAGTCATTATGTTTTAGTGTTTAATGTGACACAAAATCAGTTATGTTACATTTCCAGATTCTCTGGATGATGCCTCACCTTTCTCTGAAACATTTTTCTGTGTCTAAGTAGCAAAATCCGAAACTTATTTCCATTAACTTGTCCAAGGTCGTGGACTTGGGTCAGTGTGAAGTTTTGGCTCAACAAACTACAGTCTGACACTTTGCAGTTTTTACGCGATTACAAACACATGTATTGTGTAAAAAGTTGCAAAATTTTAAATTTTAACTTCAGAAAGACAAAAGAAAATGACATATTTATGAATCGAATGCATATCACAAAGCTAGACACCTCTGCACACTATAAAATTTTTTTAAATCTGGCGGCTCCATTATGAGTCTACAGAGAAGTCATGCACTCCACTTTATCAGAAGTATGCAAATAAGCTCAACTTGGCCATCTTTTTTTTTTTTTTTTTTTTTTTTACCAGATCACTCAATTGTCACCAAACTTTTCTAAAGTGTAACAAGTTTGGCCATGATAGGCTGAGGTTTCAGACAACAGTTCTTTTTTTTTTTTTTTTTTTTTTTTTTTTAACAAAAATGTATCCAAAACAACCCAGTAACCAGACCATTATTCTGCTGCTATAGTGCTGAAGAAAAGTGAAAAGATCAATAAAAACAATAAAATGACAATATTTTTTATAATGGATTATATGTGTCTGTAAAATTGTGAAGCAAAAATCCCGATATTTGATTTTTTCGATTCGATTTCCCACCCTGAACACTTAATAGTTTTAAAGATTTTTAAATAGCTCCATATCTATCTAAGGAGAACAAAAAAAAAATCCCAGCGCTCTATGAACAGTCCCTAATAGCTGTTAATATGTAAATTAATTTTGGACAAAGCTAGCATTTTTTTATGAATATTTAAAAATTTCAACTTTTAACTCAAAAATCAAAAAATATTTTTAATTTCTTAAATGTCAGTCAGAGGAAGTCAAACATACTACCTAACATGCCGGAGTGTGCCGTGGTCATCCCAGATTTTTCCAGATTTTTCGAAGTGACCGCTCAGGAGTTCAGTTCAGATTTTATTTTTATTTTTGAAGAATTCACACACAGTGGAAGACATAAACATGGGCCTGCCGCAATAAGTCATTTAATCGCATGATATGAAAAAATACGCACACTGAGTTTGCTGGATGGAATAATTTTAATTTGCGTTTTTCTCTCTCTCACTCACTGTCTCACCCAAAGTGCCTCATTTGTTTTCAGACAATTTTAATTAAACACAGAAATACAACAAGCTTCCATCTGCACTTAAAACACAATATTCAAGTGCAGTTTTCCCACCTGGGAAAAAGAGACCTTAACAAACAGGCTAGCTCCATCTTCCTGACAGTCCACGATCACTGGGGACTTTCACCTGGAAATTATGTTAAAGATACTTCCTGTTGGTCATTGGATCAGTGCGGTGTCTGCAGTAATGCGGACTCTGCGCCGGTCTGTTGTGGTGAAGAAGGAGCTGAGCCAGAAGGCGAAGCTCTCGATTTACCAGTCCATCTACGTTCCTACCCTCACCTATGGTCATGAGCTGTGGGTCGTGACCAAAAGAACCAGATCTCGTATACAGGCGGCTGAAATGAGTTTCCTCCACAGGGTGGCCGGGCTCTCCCTATAGGAGGAGCTCGGTCATTCAAGAGGGCATCAGAGGTAGAGCCTCTGCTTCTCCGCATGAAGAGGAACCAGTTGAGGTGGCTCGGGCATCTGGTCAGGATGCCTCCTGGACCTCCCTGGTGAGGTGTTCCAGGCACGTCCCTCTGGGAGGAGACCCCGGGGAAGACCCAGGACACGCTGGAGGGATTATATCTCTCGGCTGGCCTGGGAACGCCTCGGGATCCCCCCCGCAGAGTTGGGAAATGTGGCTGGGGAGAGGGAAGTCTGGGCTTCCCTGCTTCGGCTGCTGCCCCCGTGACCTGACCGGAAAAAAGGATGGATGATGTGGACGAACTACCTGTCAACATCCAACATCTTATCTTTATCTTTATCCTTATCTGTCTCTAGTTTATTATTGCCACTCAGTTATTCATGTTTGCACAAAATATGTACTTTTTGTCCATTTTGTTAAAATCATCAATATCTGTGTTGTCCATTGCTCTTGTCTTTCTTCATACACCACGTTTTAAGGTTCAGAGGTCAGAGAAATTGTTAAATGCAGTATTATTCGATTAACCAACAGCTTGTATCTTCAGTAACAATTTTTCTTTTACATTTATTTCTTAATTTTTCTCAGTAATGTTTACAGAATACATGTTGGCATTGTACTCCACAGAAATACCAGAGTAGGGATTGCTGTAAATGTTCAGACTTTCTTTTTGTTTTTCCATTTCCCGTAAGTGAAGTTGTGTGTATAGGTATATAAGTGTATGCATGCTGGGTGTTTTTGTGTCATTGGTATAATTAATTTCCTTTTTATTCTCTGATTTAATTGTTGGATATTTGGTAATGTGCAACATGTATATCTGGATCTTTTCCAAATGAAAATGTTCCAAACAAAAATGATCCATTTGTGGAAGTACAGGTCCAGGTCTGGGTTGTATTGATGTGGGAGAATTGTTGCAGGATCAGGATGAAAACATCCACTGACTGATGGCTGGTTCCTTACGTCACCTTTATCCGTTCTATGAAGCAGTTGTTTCCAGACAGGAAGAATAAAAGATGAGCCAATGAAAAGCAGGAGGCTGACTCCTCCACCTGAGGCTTGTAGCGAGAGCTAGTTACATCCTAACCTCATGGACATATCTGGAGAAATAAGCTGTGATTCAGTGTGCAGCTGTGTTCTTCTCCAGATAATCTGATGTGCTGCATCTTTCTCTCCCCTCTGTTTGTTTCGTCCATCCAGACGTGCCGGCACCGGAGCAGCCGGAGCTGTTCCTGAAGAAGCTGCAGCAGTGCTGTACTGTCTTCGACTTCATGGACACGCTGTCAGACCTCAAGATGAAGGAGTACAAGCGCTCCACGCTTAATGAGCTGGTGGACTATGTGACTGTCAGCCGGGGTTACCTGACGGAACAAGCCTACCCCGAGGTCGTCAAAATGGTAAGGAAGGGTCACAGGTCTAACACAATCCAGTTGTTACGGATTTCAAAATTGTTTTCCCAGTCAGGAAACGCAGCACCTCCATGAACCACGTCACAGTTCCACATCTGGACTCTTTCATCCATTCATTCGAGTGCAACATGAGACCATTCTCTCTCTCATCCAGTCGTCATGATAAACAAGCTTGTTTCCTTTCATCCATTCATCCCTGTGTAACATGAGCCCATTAACCCTTTCATCCATTCATCACTGTGACATGAGCCCATTAACCCATTCATCCATTCATCACTGTGACATGAGCCCATTAACCCATTCATCCATTCATCACTGTGACATCAGCCCATTAACCCATTCATCCATTCATCACTGTGACATCAGCCCATTAACCCATTCATCCCTGTGACATGAGCCTATTAAACCTTTCATTCATTCATCCCTGTGACATGAGCCCATTAACCCTTTCATCCATTCATCACTGTGACATGAGCCCATTAACCCATTCATCCCTGTGTGACATGAGCCCATTAACCCATTCATCCCTGTGACATGAGCCTATTAAACCTTTCATTCATTCATCCCTGTGACATGAGCCCATTAACCCTTTCATCCATTCATCCCTGTGACATGAGCCCATTAACCCTTTCATCCATTCATCACTGTGACATGAGCCCATTAACCCATTCATCCCTGTGTGACATGAGCCCATTAACCCATTCATCCCTGTGACATGAGCCCATTAAACCTTTCATCCATTCATCCCAGTGACATGAGCCCATTAACCCTTTCATCCATTCATCACTGTGACATGAGCCCATTAAACCATGAACAGTGCTTTGTCCGCTGGTTCTGGGAACATATTTCAGCAAACACGTTGGGTCAGTTATGCCTGCAGCAGACAGATGTTGGGTTTGTCAGATCTGCAGCAGACAGACGTTGGGTCAGTTACGCTTGCAGCAGACAGATGTTGGGTCAGTTACGCTTGCAGCAGACAGACGTTGAGTCAGTTACGCTTGCAGCACACAGACGTTGGGTCAGTTACGCTTGCAGCAGACAGACGTTGGGTCAGTTACGCCTGCAGCAGACAGATGTTGGGTTTGTCAGATCTGCAGCAGACAGACGTTGGGTCAGTTATGCCTGCAGCAGACAGACGTTGGGTCAGTTACGCCTGCAGCAGACAGACGTTGGGTCAGTTACGCCTGCAGCAGACAGACGTTGGGTCAGTTACGCCTGCAGCAGACAGACGTTGGGTCAGTTACGCCTGCAGCCGACAGACGTTGGGTCAGGTACGCCTGCAGCAGACAGATGTTGGGTTTGTCAGATCTGCAGCAGACAGACGTTGGGTCAGTTACGCTTGCAGCAGACAGACGTTGGGTCAGTTACGCTTGCAGCAGACAGACGTTGGGTCAGTTACGCTTGCAGCACACAGACGTTGGGTCAGTTACGCTTGCAGCAGACAGACGTTGGGTCAGTTACGCTTGCAGCAGACAGACGTTGAGTCAGTTACGCCTGCAGCAGACAGATGTTGGGTTTGTCAGATCTGCAGCAGACAGACGTTGGGTCAGTTACGCCTGCAGCAGACAGACGTTGGGTCAGTTACGCTTGCAGTCGACAGACGTTGGGTCAGTTACGCCTGCAGCAGACAGATGTTGGGTTTCTCAGATCTGCAGCAGACAGACGTTGGGTCAGTTGCGCCTGCAGCAGACAGACGTTGGGTCAGGTACGCCTGCAGCAGACAGATGTTGGGTTTGTCAGATCTGCAGCAGACAGACGTTGGGTCAGTTACGCCTGCAGCAGACACACGTTGGGTCAGTTACGCCTGCAGCAGACAGATGTTGGGTTTGTCAGATCTGCAGCAGACAGACGTTGGGTCAGTTACGCTTGCAGCAGACAGATGTTGGGTTTGTCAGATCTGCAGCAGACAGACGTTGGGTCAGTTACGCTTGCAGCACACAGACGTTGGGTCAGTTACGCTTGCAGCACACAGACGTTGGGTCAGTTACGCTTGCAGCAGACAGACGTTGGGTCAGTTACGCTTGCAGTCGACAGACGTTGGGTCAGTTACGCCTGCAGCAGACAGATGTTGGGTTTGTCACATCTGCAGCAGACAGACGTTGGGTCAGTTATGCCTGCAGCAGACAGACGTTGGGTCAGTTATGCCTGCAGCAGACAGACGTTGGGTCAGTTATGCCTGCAGCAGACAGACGTTGGGTCAGTTATGCCTGCAGCAGACAGACGTTGGGTCAGTTACGCTTGCAGTCGACAGACGTTGGGTCAGTTACGCCTGCAGCAGACAGATGTTGGGTTTGTCAGATCTGCAGCAGACAGACGTTGGGTCAGTTACGCTTGCAGCAGACAGACGTTGGGTCAGTTACGCTTGCAGCAGACAGACGTTGGGTCAGTTACGCCTGCAGCAGACAGATGTTGGGTCAGTTACGCTTGCAGCCGACAGACGTTGGGTCAGGTACGCTTGCAGCAGACAGATGTTGGGTCAGTTACGCTTGCAGCAGACAGATGTTGGGTTTGTCAGATCTGCAGCAGACAGACGTTGGGTCAGTTACGCTTGCAGCACACAGACGTTGGGTCAGTTACGCTTGCAGCACACAGACGTTGGGTCAGTTACGCTTGCAGCAGACAGACGTTGGGTCAGTTACGCTTGCAGTCGACAGACGTTGGGTCAGTTACGCCTGCAGCAGACAGATGTTGGGTTTGTCACATCTGCAGCAGACAGACGTTGGGTCAGTTATGCCTGCAGCAGACAGACGTTGGGTCAGTTATGCCTGCAGCAGACAGACGTTGGGTCAGTTATGCCTGCAGCAGACAGACGTTGGGTCAGTTATGCCTGCAGCAGACAGACGTTGGGTCAGTTACGCTTGCAGTCGACAGACGTTGGGTCAGTTACGCCTGCAGCAGACAGATGTTGGGTTTGTCAGATCTGCAGCAGACAGACGTTGGGTCAGTTACGCTTGCAGCAGACAGACGTTGGGTCAGTTACGCTTGCAGCAGACAGACGTTGGGTCAGTTACGCTTGCAGCAGACAGACGTTGGGTCAGTTACGCCTGCAGCAGACAGATGTTGGGTCAGTTACGCTTGCAGCCGACAGACGTTGGGTCAGGTACGCTTGCAGCAGACAGATGTTGGGTTTGTCAGATCTGCAGCAGACAGACGTTGGGTCAGGTACGCCTGCAGCCGACAGACGTTGGGTCAGTTATGCCTGCAGCAGACAGACGTTGGGTCAGTTACGCTTGCAGCAGACAGATGTTGGGTCAGTTACGCTTGCAGCAGACAGACGTTGGGTCAGGTACGCCTGCAGTAGACAGATGTTGGGTTTGTCAGATCTGCAGCAGACAGACGTTGGGTCAGTTACGCTTGCAGCAGACAGACGTTGGGTCAGTTGCGCCTGCAGCAGACAGACGTTGGGTCAGTTGCGCCTGCAGCAGACAGACGTTGGGTCAGTTACGCTTGCAGCAGACAGACGTTCGGTCAGTTACGCCTGCAGCAGACAGACGTTGGGTCAGTTACGCCTGCAGCAGACAGATGTTGGGTTTGTCAGATCTGCAGCAGACAGACGTTGGGTCAGTTACGCCTGCAGCAGACAGATGTTGGGTTTGTCAGATCTGCAGCAGACAGACGTTGGGTCAGTTACGCCTGCAGCAGACAGATGTTGGGTTTGTCAGATCTGCAGCAGACAGACGTTGGGTCAGTTACGCCTGCAGCAGACAGATGTTGGGTTTGTCAGATCTGCAGCAGACAGACGTTGGGTCAGTTACGCTTGCAGCAGACAGATGTTGGGTCAGTTACGCTTGCAGCAGACAGACGTTGGGTCAGGTGCGCCTGCAGCAGACAGATGTTGGGTCAGGTACGCCTGCAGCAGACAGATGTTGGGTTTGTCAGATCTGCAGCAGACAGACGTTGGGTCAGGTACGCCTGCAGCCGACAGACGTTGGGTCAGTTACGCCTGCAGCAGACAGATGTTGGGTCAGGTACGCCTGCAGCCGACAGACGTTGGGTCAGGTACGCCTGCAGCAGACAGATGTTGGGTTTGTCAGATCTGCAGCAGACAGACGTTGGGTCAGTTACGCTTGCAGCAGAAAGATGTTGGGTCAGTTACGCTTGCAGCAGACAGACGTTGGGTCAGGTACGCCTGCAGCAGACAGATGTTGGGTTTGTCAGATCTGCAGCAGACAGACGTTGGGTCAGTTACGCTTGCAGCAGACAGACGTTGGGTCAGTTACGCTTGCAGCAGACAGACGTTGGGTCAGTTACGCTTGCAGCAGACAGACGTTGGGTCAGTTGCGCCTGCAGCAGACAGACGTTGGGTCAGTTGCGCCTGCAGCAGACAGACGTTGGGTCAGTTACGCCTGCAGCAGACAGACGTTGGGTCAGTTACGCTTGCAGCAGACAGACGTTGGGTTTGTCAGATCTGCAGCAGACAGACGTTGGGTCAGTTACGCTTGCAGCAGACAGATGTTGGGTCAGTTACGCTTGCAGCAGACAGACGTTGGGTCAGGTACGCCTGCACCAGACAGATGTTGGGTCAGGTACGCCTGCAGCAGACAGATGTTGGGTTTGTCAGATCTGCAGCAGACAGACGTTGGGTCAGGTACGCCTGCAGCCGACAGACGTTGGGTCAGGTACGCCTGCAGCCGACAGACGTTGGGTCAGGTACGCCTGCAGCAGACAGATGTTGGGTTTGTCAGATCTGCAGCAGACAGACGTTGGGTCAGTTACGCTTGCAGCAGACAGATGTTGGGTCAGTTACGCTTGCAGCAGACAGACGTTGGGTCAGGTACGCCTGCAGCAGACAGATGTTGGGTTTGTCAGATCTGCAGCAGACAGACGTTGGGTCAGGTCCGCCTGCAGCAGACAGACGTTGGGTCAGGTACGCCTGCAGCAGACAGACGTTGGGTCAGGTACGCCTGCAGCAGACAGACGTTGGGTCAGTTACGCTTGCAGCAGACAGACGTTGGGTCAGTTATGCCTGCAGCAGACAGACGTTGGGTCAGGTACGCCTGCAGCAGACAGACGTTGGGTCAGTTATGCCTGCAGCAGACAGACGTTGGGTCAGGTACGCCTGCAGCAGACAGACGTTGGGTCAGTTATGCCTGCAGCAGACAGACGTTGGGTCAGGTACGCCTGCAGCAGACAGACGTTGGGTCAGTTACGCCTGCAGCAGACAGACGTTGGGTCAGTCACGCCTGCAGCAGACAGATGTTGGGTTTGTCAGATCTGCAGCAGACAGACGTTGGGTCAGTTACGCTTGCAGCAGACAGACGTTGGGTCAGTTATGCCTGCAGCAGACAGACGTTGGGTCAGTTATGCCTGCAGCAGACAGACGTTGGGTCAGTTATGCCTGCAGCAGACAGACGTTGGGTCAGTTATGCCTGCAGCAGACAGACGTTGGGTCAGTTACGCTTGCAGCAGACAGATGTTGGGTCAGTTACGCTTGCAGCAGACAGACGTTGGGTCAGGTACGCCTGCAGCAGACAGATGTTGGGTTTATCAGATCTGCAGCAGACAGACGTTGGGTCAGTTACGCTTGCAGCACACAGATGTTGGGTCAGTTACGCTTGCAGCCGACAGACGTTGGGTCAGGTACGCCTGCAGCAGACAGATGTTGGGTTTGTCAGATCTGCAGCAGACAGACGTTGGGTCAGTTACGCTTCCAGCAGACAGATGTTGGGTCAGTTACGCTTGCAGCAGACAGACGTTGGGTCAGGTACGCCTGCAGCAGACAGATGTTGGGTTTGTCAGATCTGCAGCAGACAGACGTTGGGTCAGTTACGCTTGCAGCAGACAGACGTTGGGTCAGTTACGCTTGCAGCACACAGACGTTGGGTCAGTTACGCTTGCAGCAGACAGACGTTGGGTCAGTTGCGCTTGCAGCAGACAGATGTTGGGTTTGTCAGATCTGCAGCAGACAGACGTTGGGTCAGTTATGCCTGCAGCGACAGACGTTGGGTCAGTTATGCCTGCAGCAGACAGACGTTGGGTCAGTTACGCCTGCAGCCGACAGACGTTGGGTCAGGTACGCCTGCAGCCGACAGACGTTGGGTCAGGTACGCCTGCAGCCGACAGACGTTGGGTCAGTTACGCTTGCAGCAGACAGATGTTGGGTCAGTTACGCTTGCAGCAGACAGACGTTGGGTCAGGTACGCCTGCAGCAGACAGATGTTGGGTTTGTCAGATCTGCAGCAGACAGACGTTGGGTCAGTTACGCTTGCAGCAGACAGACGTTGGGTCAGTTACGCTTGCAGCACACAGACGTTGGGTCAGTTACGCTTGCAGCAGACAGACGTTGGGTCAGTTGCGCCTGCAGCAGACAGACGTTGGGTCAGTTGCGCCTGCAGCAGACAGATGTTGGGTCAGTTACGCTTGCAGCAGACAGACATTGGGTCAGTTACATCTTGCAGCAGACAGACGTTGGGTCAGGTACGCCTGCAGCAGACAGACGTTGGGTCAGGTACGCCTGCAGCAGACAGACGTTGGGTCAGGTACGCCTGCAGCAGACAGACGTTGGGTCAGTTACGCTTGCAGCAGACAGATGTTGGGTCAGTTACCCCTTCAGCAGACAAATGTTGGGTCAGGTACGCTTGCAGCCGACAGACATTGGGTCAGGTACGCCTGCAGCAGACAGACAGGTGTTGGGTTTGTCAGATCTGCAGCAGACAGACGTTGGGTCAGTTATGCCTGCAGCAGACAGACGTTGGGTCAGGTACGCCTGCAGCAGACAGACGTTGGGTCAGTTACGCTTGCAGCAGACAGACGTTGGGTCAGTTACGCCTGCAGCAGACGGACGTTGGGTCAGTTACGCCTGCAGCAGACAGATGTTGGGTTTGTCAGATCTGCAGCAGACAGACGTTGGGTCAGTTATGCCTGCAGCAGACAGACGTTGGGTCAGTTATGCCTGCAGCAGACAGACGTTGGGTCAGTTATGCCTGCAGCAGACAGACGTTGGGTCAGTTACGCTTGCAGTCGACAGACGTTGGGTCAGTTACGCCTGCAGCAGACAGACGTTGGGTCAGTTACGCCTGCAGCAGACAGACGTTGGGTCAGTTACGCCTGCAGCAGACAGATGTTGGGTTTGTCAGATCTGCAGCAGACAGACGTTGGGTCAGTTACGCTTGCAGCAGACAGATGTTGGGTCAGTTACGCTTGCAGCAGACAGACGTTGGGTCAGGTACGCCTGCAGCAGACAGATGTTGGGTTTGTCAGATCTGCAGCAGACAGACGTTGGGTCAGTTACGCTTGCAGCAGACAGACGTTGGGTCAGTTACGCTTGCAGCACACAGACGTTTGGTCAGTTACGCTTGCAGCAGACAGACGTTGGGTCAGTTGCGCCTGCAGCAGACAGACGTTGGGTCAGTTGCGCCTGCAGCAGACAGACGTTGGGTCAGTTACGCCTGCAGCAGACAGACGTTGGGTCAGTTACGCTTGCAGCAGACAGACGTTGGGTTTGTCAGATCTGCAGCAGACAGACGTTGGGTCAGTTACGCTTGCAGCAGACAGATGTTGGGTCAGTTACGCTTGCAGCAGACAGACGTTGGGTCAGGTACGCCTGCACCAGACAGATGTTGGGTCAGGTACGCCTGCAGCAGACAGATGTTGGGTTTGTCAGATCTGCAGCAGACAGACGTTGGGTCAGGTACGCCTGCAGCCGACAGACGTTGGGTCAGGTACGCCTGCAGCCGACAGACGTTGGGTCAGGTACGCCTGCAGCAGACAGATGTTGGGTTTGTCAGATCTGCAGCAGACAGACGTTGGGTCAGTTACGCTTGCAGCAGACAGATGTTGGGTCAGTTACGCTTGCAGCAGACAGACGTTGGGTCAGGTACGCCTGCAGCAGACAGATGTTGGGTTTGTCAGATCTGCAGCAGACAGACGTTGGGTCAGTTACGCTTGCAGCACACAGACGTTGGGTCAGTTACGCTTGCAGCAGACAGACGTTGGGTCAGTTACGCTTGCAGCACACAGACGTTGGGTCAGTTACGCTTGCAGCAGACAGACGTTGGGTCAGTTGCGCTTGCAGCAGACAGACGTTGGGTCAGTTGCGCCTGCAGCAGACAGATGTTGGGTCAGTTGCGCCTGCAGCCGACAGACGTTGGGTCAGGTACGCCTGCAGCAGACAGATGTTGGGTCAGTTACGCTTGCAGCAGACAGACATTGGGTCAGTTACGCTTGCAGCAGACAGACGTTGGGTCAGGTCCGCCTGCAGCAGACAGACGTTGGGTCAGGTACGCCTGCAGCAGACAGACGTTGGGTCAGGTACGCCTGCAGCAGACAGACGTTGGGTCAGTTACGCTTGCAGCAGACAGACGTTGGGTCAGTTATGCCTGCAGCAGACAGACGTTGGGTCAGGTACGCCTGCAGCAGACAGACGTTGGGTCAGTTATGCCTGCAGCAGACAGACGTTGGGTCAGGTACGCCTGCAGCAGACAGACGTTGGGTCAGTTATGCCTGCAGCAGACAGACGTTGGGTCAGGTACGCCTGCAGCAGACAGACGTTGGGTCAGTTACGCCTGCAGCAGACAGACGTTGGGTCAGTCACGCCTGCAGCAGACAGATGTTGGGTTTGTCAGATCTGCAGCAGACAGACGTTGGGTCAGTTACGCTTGCAGCAGACAGACGTTGGGTCAGTTATGCCTGCAGCAGACAGACGTTGGGTCAGTTATGCCTGCAGCAGACAGACGTTGGGTCAGTTATGCCTGCAGCAGACAGACGTTGGGTCAGTTACGCTTGCAGCAGACAGATGTTGGGTCAGTTACGCTTGCAGCAGACAGACGTTGGGTCAGGTACGCCTGCAGCAGACAGATGTTGGGTTTATCAGATCTGCAGCAGACAGACGTTGGGTCAGTTACGCTTGCAGCACACAGATGTTGGGTCAGTTACGCTTGCAGCCGACAGACGTTGGGTCAGGTACGCCTGCAGCAGACAGATGTTGGGTTTGTCAGATCTGCAGCAGACAGACGTTGGGTCAGTTACGCTTGCAGCAGACAGATGTTGGGTCAGTTACGCTTGCAGCAGACAGACGTTGGGTCAGGTACGCCTGCAGCAGACAGATGTTGGGTTTGTCAGATCTGCAGCAGACAGACGTTGGGTCAGTTACGCTTGCAGCAGACAGACGTTGGGTCAGTTACGCTTGCAGCACACAGACGTTGGGTCAGTTGCGCTTGCAGCAGACAGATGTTGGGTTTGTCAGATCTGCAGCAGACAGACGTTGGGTCAGTTATGCCTGCAGCGACAGACGTTGGGTCAGTTATGCCTGCAGCAGACAGACGTTGGGTCAGTTACGCCTGCAGCCGACAGACGTTGGGTCAGGTACGCCTGCAGCCGACAGACGTTGGGTCAGGTACGCCTGCAGCCGACAGACGTTGGGTCAGGTACGCTTGCAGCAGACAGATGTTGGGTTTGTCAGATCTGCAGCAGACAGACGTTGGGTCAGTTACGCTTGCAGCAGACAGATGTTGGGTCAGTTACGCTTGCAGCAGACAGACGTTGGGTCAGGTACGCCTGCAGCAGACAGATGTTGGGTTTGTCAGATCTGCAGCAGACAGACGTTGGGTCAGTTACGCTTGCAGCAGACAGACGTTGGGTCAGTTACGCTTGCAGCACACAGACGTTGGGTCAGTTACGCTTGCAGCAGACAGACGTTGGGTCAGTTGCGCCTGCAGCAGACAGACGTTGGGTCAGTTGCGCCTGCAGCAGACAGATGTTGGGTCAGTTACGCTTGCAGCAGACAGACATTGGGTCAGTTACATCTTGCAGCAGACAGACGTTGGGTCAGGTACGCCTGCAGCAGACAGACGTTGGGTCAGGTACGCCTGCAGCAGACAGACGTTGGGTCAGGTACGACTGCAGCAGACAGACGTTGGGTCAGTTACGCTTGCAGCAGACAGATGTTGGGTCAGTTACCCCTTCAGCAGACAAATGTTGGGTCAGGTACGCTTGCAGCCGACAGACATTGGGTCAGGTACGCCTGCAGCAGACAGACAGGTGTTGGGTTTGTCAGATCTGCAGCAGACAGACGTTGGGTCAGTTATGCCTGCAGCAGACAGACGTTGGGTCAGGTACGCCTGCAGCAGACAGACGTTGGGTCAGTTACGCTTGCAGCAGACAGACGTTGGGTCAGTTACGCCTGCAGCAGACAGACGTTGGGTCAGTTACGCCTGCAGCAGACAGATGTTGGGTTTGTCAGATCTGCAGCAGACAGACGTTGGGTCAGTTATGCCTGCAGCAGACAGACGTTGGGTCAGTTATGCCTGCAGCAGACAGACGTTGGGTCAGTTATGCCTGCAGCAGACAGACGTTGGGTCAGTTACGCTTGCAGTCGACAGACGTTGGGTCAGTTACGCCTGCAGCAGACAGACGTTGGGTCAGTTACGCCTGCAGCAGACAGACGTTGGGTCAGTTACGCCTGCAGCAGACAGATGTTGGGTTTGTCAGATCTGCAGCAGACAGACGTTGGGTCAGTTACGCTTGCAGCAGACAGATGTTGGGTCAGTTACGCTTGCAGCAGACAGACGTTGGGTCAGGTACGCCTGCAGCAGACAGATGTTGGGTTTATCAGATCTGCAGCAGACAGACGTTGGGTCAGTTATGCCTGCAGCAGACAGACGTTGAGTCAGTTACGCTTGCAGTCGACAGACGTTGGGTCAGTTACGCCTGCAGCAGACAGATGTTGGGTTTGTCAGATCTGCAGCAGACAGACGTTGGGTCAGTTACGCTTGCAGTCGACAGACGTTGGGTCAGTTACGCCTGCAGCAGACAGATGTTGGGTTTGTCAGATCTGCAGCAGACAGACATTGGGTCAGTTACGCTTGCAGCAGACAGATGTTGGGTCAGTTACGCTTGCAGCAGACAGACGTTGGGTCAGTTAGCCTGCAGCAGACAGATGTTGGGTCAGTTACGCTTGCAGCCGACAGACGTTGGGTCAGGTACGCCTGCAGCAGACAGATGTTGGGTTTGTCAGATCTGCAGCAGACAGACGTTGGGTCAGGTACGCCTGCAGCAGACAGACGTTGGGTCAGTTACCCTTGCAGCAGACAGACGTTGGGTCAGGTACGCCTGCAGCAGACAGACGTTGGGTCAGTTGCGCCTGCAGCAGACAGACGTTGGGTCAGTTACGCTTGCAGCAGACAGACGTTGGGTCAGTTACGCTTGCAGCAGACAGATGTTGGGTCAGGTACGCCTGCAGCAGACAGACGTTGGGTCAGGTATGCCTGCAGCAGACAGACGTTGGGTCAGTTACGCTTGCAGCAGACAGACGTTGGGTCAGTTACGCTTGCAGCAGACAGATGTTGGGTCAGTTACGCTTGCAGTCGACAGACGTTGGGTCAGTTACGCCTGCAGCAGACAGATGTTGGGTTTGTCAGATCTGCAGCAGACAGACGTTGGGTCAGTTATGCCTGCAGCAGACAGACGTTGGGTCAGGTATGCCTGCAGCAGACAGATGTTGGGTCAGTTACGCCTGCAGCAGACAGACGTTGGGTCAGTTAGCCTGCAGCAGACAGATGTTGGGTCAGTTACGCTTGCAGCCGACAGACGTTGGGTCAGGTACGCCTGCAGCAGACAGATGTTGGGTTTGTCAGATCTGCAGCAGACAGACGTTGGGTCAGGTACGCCTGCAGCAGACAGACGTTGGGTCAGTTACCCTTGCAGCAGACAGACGTTGGGTCAGGTACGCCTGCAGCAGACAGACGTTGGGTCAGTTGCGCCTGCAGCAGACAGACGTTGGGTCAGTTACGCTTGCAGCAGACAGACGTTGGGTCAGTTACGCTTGCAGCAGACAGATGTTGGGTCAGGTACGCCTGCAGCAGACAGACGTTGGGTCAGGTATGCCTGCAGCAGACAGACGTTGGGTCAGTTACGCTTGCAGCAGACAGACGTTGGGTCAGTTACGCTTGCAGCAGACAGATGTTGGGTCAGTTACGCTTGCAGTCGACAGACGTTGGGTCAGTTACGCCTGCAGCAGACAGATGTTGGGTTTGTCAGATCTGCAGCAGACAGACGTTGGGTCAGTTATGCCTGCAGCAGACAGACGTTGGGTCAGGTATGCCTGCAGCAGACAGATGTTGGGTCAGGTACGCCTGCAGCAGACAGATGTTGGGTCAGGTGCGCCTGCAGCAGACAGACGTTGGGTCAGTTACACCTGCAGCAGACAGACGTTGGGTCAGTTATGCCTGCAGCAGACAGACGTTGGGTCAGTTATGCCTGCAGCAGACAGACGTTGGGTCAGTTATGCCTGCAGCGACAGACGTTGGGTCAGTTATGCTTGCAGCAGACAGACGTTGGGTCAGTTACGCTTGCAGTCGACAGACGTTGGGTCAGTTACGCCTGCAGCAGACAGATGTTGGGTTTGTCAGATCTGCAGCAGACAGACGTTGGGTCAGTTACGCTTGCAGCAGACAGATGTTGGGTCAGTTACGCCTGCAGCAGACAGATGTTGGGTTTGTCAGATCTGCAGCAGACAGACGTTGGGTCAGTTACGCTTGCAGCAGACAGATGTTGGGTCAGTTACGCCTGCAGCAGACAGATGTTGGGTCAGGTACGCCTGCAGCAGACAGATGTTGGGTTTGTCAGATCTGCAGCCGACAGACGTTGGGTCAGGTACGCCTGCAGCAGACAGACGTTGGGTCAGGTACGCCTGCAGCCGACAGACGTTGGGTCAGGTACGCCTGCAGCCGACAGACGGGTCAGGTACGCCTGCAGCCGACAGATGTTGGGTCAGTTATGCCTGCAGCAGACAGACGTTGGGTCAGTTACGCTTGCAGCAGACAGATGTTGGGTCAGTTACGCTTGCAGCAGACAGAAATTGGGTCAGTTACGCTTGCAGCAGACAGACGTTGGGTCAGTTACGCTTGCAGCAGACAGGCGTTGGGTCAGTTACGCTTGCAGCAGACAGACGTTGGGTCAGTTACGCTTGCAGCAGACAGATGTTGGGTCAGTTACGCTTGCAGCAGACAGACGTTGGGTCAGTTACGCTTGCAGCAGACAGATGTTGGGTCAGTAACGCCTGCAGCAGACAGACGTTGGGTCAGTTACGCTTGCAGCAGACAGGCGTTGGGTCAGTTACGCTTGCAGCAGACAGAATTTGGGTCAGTTACGCTTGCAGCAGACAGACGTTGGGTCAGGTACGCCTGCAGCAGACAGACGTTGGGTCAGTTACGCTTGCAGCAGACAGGCGTTGGGTCAGTTACGCTTGCAGCAGACAGATGTTGGGTCAGTTACGCTTGCAGCAGACAGATGTTGGGTCAGTTACGCTTGCAGCAGACAGATGTTGGGTCAGTTAAGCTTGCAGCAGACAGACGTTGGGTCAGTTACGCCTGCAGCAGACAGACGTTGGGTCAGTTACGCCTGCAGCAGACAGACATTGGGTCAGGTACGCTTGCAGCAGACAGACATTGGGTCAGGTACGCCTGCAGCAGACAGACGTTGGGTCAGTTACGCCTGCAGCAGACAGACGTTGGGTCAGTTACGCTTGCAGCAGACAGATGTTGGGTCAGTTACGCCTGCAGCAGACAGACGTTGGGTCAGTTACGCTTGCAGCAGACAGACGTTGGGTCAGTTACGCTTGCAGCAGACAGATGTTGGGTCAGTTACGCTTGCAGCAGACAGACGTTGGGTCAGGTACGCCTGCAGCAGACAGACGTTGGGTCAGTTACGCTTGCAGCAGACAGACGTTGGGTCAGTTACGCTTGCAGCAGACAGACGTTGGGTCAGTTACGCTTGCAGCAGACAGATGTTGGGTCAGTTACGCCTGCAGCCGACAGACATTGGGTCAGGTACGCCTGCAGCAGACAGACAGGTGTTGGGTTTGTCAGATCTGCAGCAGACAGACGTTGGGTCAGGTACGCCTGCAACAGACAGATGTTGGGTCAGGTATGCCTGCAGCAGACAGATGTTGGGTCAGGTATGCCTGCAGCAGACAGATTTTGGGTCAGGTGCGCCTGCAGCAGACAGACGTTGGGTCAGTTACGCCTGCAGCAGACAGACGTTGGGTCAGTTGCGCCTGCAGCAGACAAACGTTGGGTCAGTTACGCTTACAGCAGACAGACGTTGGGTCAGTTACGCTTGCAGCAGACAGATGTTGGGTCAGTTACGCCTGCAGCAGACAAATGTTGGGTCAGGTACGCTTGCAGCCGACAGACATTGGGTCAGGTACGCCTGCAGCAGACAGACAGGTGTTGGGTTTGTCAGATCTGCAGCAGACAGACGTTGGGTCAGGTACGCCTGCAACAGACAGATGTTGGGTCAGGTATGCCTGCAGCAGACAGATTTTGGGTCAGGTGCGCCTGCAGCAGACAGACGTTGGGTCAGTTACGCCTGCAGCAGACAGACGTTGGGTCAGTTGCGCCTGCAGCAGACAAACGTTGGGTCAGTTACGCTTACAGCACACAGACGTTGGGTCAGTTACGCCTGCAGCAGACAGACGTTGGATCAGTTACGCTTGCAGCAGACAGATGTTGGGTCAGTTACGCTTGCAGCAGACAGACGTTGGGTCAGTTACGCCTGCAGCAGACAGACGTTGGGTCAGTTGCGCCTGCAGCAGACAGACGTTGGGTCAGTTTCGCCTGCAGCAGACAGACGTTGGGTCAGTTACGCCTGCAGCAGACAGATGTTGGGTCAGTTACGCCTGCAGCAGACAGACGTTGGGTCAGTTACGCTTGCAGCCGACAGACGTTGGGTCAGTTACGCCTGCAGCAGACAGACGTTGGGTCAGTTGCGCCTGCAGCAGACAGACGTTGGGTCAGTTTCGCCTGCAGCAGACAGATGTTGGGTCAGTTACGCCTGCAGCAGACAGATGTTGGGTCAGTTACGCCTGCAGCAGACAGATGTTGGGTCAGTTACGCCTGCAGCAGACAGACGTTGGGTCAGTTACGCCTGCAGCAGACAGACGTTGGGTCAGTTACACTTGCAGCAGACAGACGTTGGGTCAGTTACGCCTGCAGCAGACAGACGTTGGGTCAGTTGCGCCTGCAGCAGACAGACGTTGGGTCAGTTACGCTTGCAGCAGACAGACGTTGGGTCAGTTTCGCCTGCAGCAGACAGATGTTGGGTCAGTTACGCCTGCAGCAGACAGATGTTGGGTCAGTTACGCCTGCAGCAGACAGACGTTGGGTCAGTTACGCCTGCAGCAGACAGATGTTGGGTCAGTTACGGCTGCAGCCGCAGATGTTTTTCCAACCCACAGCGGTAACTTTAAGCGTCATCTTTCTTTTCCAGGTGTCTCACAACATTTTCCGGACCCTTCCGCCCAGCGACAGCAACGAGTTTGACCCTGAAGAGGATGAGCCGACACTCGAAGCCTCCTGGCCACACCTACAGGTGGGTTGTGTGTTTCTCTCTTAGTTACGTATGATCCACACCGTGTGGGGTGAACAGATCCGTGGGTTTCCATTCAGTCTCTGGTTGCTCTCAGCTCTCTCATGATAATAAATCATCTGTTGGTCTTGATCGTCTGTGAAAGAGGCTGTGTATCCCTGCATGGTCACCTGCTGACCAAGCCGTACGAAGCTTCCAATATTATTAACTTGTTAATTCAACCGGGGTTGATAATACCAAACCCCCCAGATGGGGATGTGTCCGCTGCCGGTGCCGTGGTTATTTACCTTCATGAAGCCACAAGGGGAAAGATCTTTGAATCTGTTGTTGAATGCTTAAAACTGAAATGACTCCTGAAGTTCAGTAGCTTTAATAGTTACTGACTTGCACTGACTTTTAACTTTTGTTAAAAGCAGCTTCTCTTTGGCTTTGTTGTCATGCTTTCGCTGCACACACAGCCAGAAACATCCAGGGTTTTCTGTCTCTTTGTTTTCTTTTTTAATATGCAGCAGCCTCTCATATTAGCAGATTAGTCAACCTCCTCTTTGCTTTTTACTGATCCACCTCAGGACACCTTCAGCTGCAGATCAAACGGAGTATCAGCCAGTATATTCTTCATCTGATGCTGATGCAGCTCATTCAGGAGCTACAAATGTTGGATGTTTTCTTCTTTTTCTTTTCTTTATAACCAAGCAGAACTCCTGTGCAGGTGGTGTTGCATAGACAGGAAGCAGCAGCAACTCATCCAGCTTTTCTGCTTCATGTTGCGTAGACATGGTGAAAAACTCTTAAATGAATGAAGATTCTAGAAAACATTTACATATGATCAAATTCCACCATATTGCACATTTTACTGCTAATTCCAGTGTCTGGCATTCTCGCCTGTGTCGTTCTGCACTGAACTGCAGGTCTAAGGTTTGCCGTTTCCAAACCACAAACTGATACAGCGCACAGCAGATCGGACAGCCCACCCTTCTCTGGACTTATTAGCACGCTGTCAGCTCCGTAAAGAGGAAACTCACAATAATAGATGCAGATTGGCATTCAGAGAGAGAAGTCCTTCACTCTGGGCTGGGAATTGTCAGGCACACCAGTTCCACACTTTAAGCTTATATGCTCCTTTTCTTTTTCCCTCCTCTCTCCAGTTGGTATACGAGTTCTTCATCCGGTTCTTGGAGAGTCAGGAATTCCAGCCAAGCATTGCCAAAAAGTACATAGACCAGAAGTTTGTCCTACAGGTGAGTAGTCCTCTGATCCTCTGTAAGGTCCCAGTCCCTCCGTCTCTCCCCTTCTGTGTAAAAATTCCCTCTTTCTTCCATCTCTGTCTCGCTGTGTGCAGCTCTTAGAGTTGTTCGACAGCGAGGATCCTCGGGAGAGAGACTATCTGAAGACAGTCTTGCATAGAATCTACGGCAAATTCCTGGGACTGAGGGCTTTTATACGAAAACAGATCAATAATATTTTTCTACGGTGAGTAAAACATGGAAACAGTTAGTTTATCAGACCTGCCTCCGTCAGACGAGCAGGTTTCAGCAAGTTAAACGGTCAGGAGACGCAATCGTGGCGCTCTGCGGCCTTCAACACAGCTGGATGACAACAGACTGGACTCCTGTTTGTTATCCACTGCTGTGAATACATGTTTAAAACATCAGTTCCTCCAGTGCTGCCCCAACAACCTGATGAACACAAAAACACAGTTTTACATTTTTCCTGTCATAATATTTAATCATGTTTTATGTATATTTTGAGTGAGTCTTGTGAATGTGTGACTTCAGTTACGCTGCTAGCTGTTTCTGACAGACACACCCGATCGAGTAGTCTTTTGATTTATTGTCTTCTGCTTCTGTTTTCTGGTCTTCCCTGTCCTCCTCTGTCGGCTCTGCAGTTTTGTTTATGAGACGGAGCATTTCAATGGGGTGGCGGAGTTGCTGGAGATCTTGGGGAGGTATGTGAAAGCCTAAAAGGCCTCAGACCTTCTGCACAATCACAGCTGGACAGTCCAGAGAGTATGGAAGTGATTCTGTAGCATAACAGAAAGGCTTTTTTCCATTTTTAGAACATACCTGCTTTTTTCTTTACTAAAAAAAAAAAAAAAAACGATGAATAAATAATCTAAACTGCAGTTTCTTTTTCTTTGAGACTGCTCGTAGCTTCATTAAAATGATGAAAAAAGGACATTTAAGATTAAATTTTCAAAGCATTCCCAGCAAACGTGCCAAAATTCAATTTGAAATGTAAAACATGGTGATGCCGAGATCCTCCGCTGCTGCTAACGCTTTAGGATAACAAAGGTTTCTGCTGCATTGAAAATGATTAATACACGTCGCTGCATCTCTCAGAGTGATTATAATACATGCGACCAGGTTCAGCATGTTGGTGGCCACATTGAAGTAGGAGGATTCAAGTCGCGGTCTCTGTCGGGCCGGTCTCTGACGGGCACATGGCACAGTGGTTAGTACTGTGGCCTCACAGCAAGAAGGTCGCTGGTTCGATCCTTGGCTGGTGGCCAGTCAGTGGCCTTTCTGTGTGGAGTTTGCATGTTCTCCCCGTGTATGCGTGGGTTCTCTCCGGGTTCTCCGGCTTCCTCCCACCATCCAAAGACATGCATGATAGGTTAATTGGTCACTCTAAATTGCCCCTAGGAATGAGTGTGAGCGTGAGTAGTTGTGTGTCTCTCTCTGTGTGGCCCTGTGATGGACTGGCGAGCTGTCCAGGGTGTACGCTGCCTGTCGCCCAAAGCCAGCCGGGATAGGCTCCAGCTTCCCCGCGACCCTGAATTGGATTAAGCAGTTCAGAAATGAAGGAATGTTCTACAGATGCTACAATGCTAAAACCATTCTGTTTTAGTTTGTAGCGTTTGTTTATTTGAGTCAAATAATGCAGCTTTCACAATGAAATGAAAAAAGCATTTCTGCTAATGGATATTTATTTTCACTTTGACCTTTTTAATTGAATTTTTGTGCATGTTTTGAAATATGAATATTAAAATTACTGTCTTTATTATTTCAATTAAATTACAAAATGAGCAGTCATGAAGAAAAAAAGAAAATGCGCTTTGGATTCTTTACTATTGATTTTATTTATGAGTAAAGAAAATGCAGCTATATTTTGAAAATTAAAAGCATTTCTGTTCATCCATTTTAATGTGAATTATGGTACAGAATCGCTTCAATAAGAGAACTCAACTAAATGCTCACTTTCAGGCTTTTTGCCATTTTAGACTCTTATAGACAGTAAACAAAAAACACTGATACTTGTTCACAGAACAGCCTTACTTCTGTCTTCTTACATAATGAGGAAACTGAAATATTAACAGTTTTCTTCTCATTGCAACTTGAAACATCAGCAACTGAGGCAACAAAACACCTGAGAGGACAAAGCAGTCAAAAAGAGTCAAAGTACTTCAGATAAAACTTTACAACAATTGCAGCTGTACAGCGTGGTGCAGAGGAAGCATTACCATGGAAACACTTCATGATACAACAAATCTTATAAAACAAAAGAAGTCCATCTGGGTAAAATAGCTACGTTCTGCAGATTACGTTTGGGATAAATAAAGTAGTTTACATTTCATTAATTCAGTCTGGTCCTCTAGAGTTCACCATAAATCTGTTTTACCTCTCATTTATTCTGCTCCACGTCCAAATGATGTGAACACATTTACTTTTATAGCAGGTAACTTCCCAGATAGCAGAAAACGTCTCGTATAGCACTGCTCTAAATGGTGGAACAGATCATCTGTTTATTCACAGCCTTAGTCCTCACTTCAGATCAAAGACACCTTATCTTGTAAACAACAACAATAATCAGTCTATAGCAGAAAAGTTGAATATTCCAAACAGCCCCTTGGCTAACAAGAGGAAGGTCAGCATCCTAGCTTCTTAGCAGAGTTCAAGACAGAAGTTAGGAAACAAATGTTGAACAAGCCCAACAAACATACAGCAGGTGCCAACGTATCTTTATTTACTGCAGGATTGATCTGACTCATAAAAGTCATCGAGTAAATCATAAAGAATGAGACGGAGATAGTTTTATCTGTACATGTGCAGCCTGGAAGCTCCATCTTGTTTCTTTGCTTCATGTCGCCTCAAGGCTGCATCAGCCAATGAATAGTCTCCTTTTTGTCACTGATCTTCCACGTCTTTGATGTACGCTCACAGCGAAGCTCTTTCATGTTCTGTCGTTTTAATTTATTATTTTGTCTCTTCTTTCTTCTCAGTATAATCAATGGTTTTGCTCTGCCTCTGAAAGCAGAGCATAAACAGTTTCTGGTCAAAGTATTGATTCCCCTCCATACTGTCAGGAGTCTGTCCCTCTTCCATGCACAGGTATGCCGACCGTCTCATTACACCATTTTATCTCATGTCTCTTCATATTAAAGTTTAGAGCTGAAATAACGAGTTATTTACACGTGCTTTGTCGTATTTTATACACCTGTGTTCAAAAATATTTCTGTGTTTTGATGTTTTTGCAGAGAAAGTAACAAAAACAAACAGCTGTAGAGTTTTAGTATTTGCCCAAACCAGGAAATTTAACCTCTTCATTCGGGAAGCACACAAACCACACATACAAAGTGTCAGTCTCATCAGAGTGGAAACCTCCGGAGGTTAAAAGTGAAGGCTATGCAAAAGTACATAAAGCTGCAGTTCCGCCTTCATCCACTAGGGGCTCCATAACAGAGCAAATCCCCATAGACTCCCATGTTAAAAAGACCAACTTCACAGCAGGAATAAACATGTTTACAGCAGGAATAAACATGTTTACAGCAGGAATAAACATGTTTACAGCAGGAATAAACATGTTTACAGCCGGAATAAACATGTTTACAGCCGGAATAAACATGTTTACAGCAGAAATAAATATGTTTACAGCAGGAATAAACATGTTTACAGCAGAAATAAACACGTTTACAGCCTGGTTCAAAAATCAATTTTAGGTTTAATAGGTCAGGTTTACGTTCATGACAACTGTGGGGGGAGTTAATTTTTTTTAAAATTTTGCCTGTTTAAACAGGTTTGACAGGTACCCGATCTCCCCCTTTTACCGTGGTTTTTAGCCGGTTAAAACCGTGACTTAGCTTTAGCCCGCTTACCTCCATTAGCTGGTTAGCTCCTGTTATCTCCAGGTTAGCTTTTAGCTACAGGCAGCTCGGAGTTCGCTCGATGTCAATCATCCACCATGACGCTCACAGCCCCCCTCTCAGCTCCACCTCTTTGCCCATATTTGTATTTTCCGGGCGAGATGACACGCATGTCCCTGCCAAGATGGTGACGGTAGGAACCGCCCACCGAGCTTCAATTCAGCTCTTCAGAAACCTACGGGTGACGTCACGGAGGCTCCGCCCATCTTTACTATATACAGACTATGGGTGACTCCCACTGGAGGGGAAAAACGACAAGTTGCGTTGCGGACAGACAGACTGGGTCACAGAAAAAAAACCCCTGTAATTTCTGTGCTTTAAAGCAGCTGCTTTTGCCACCCGACATAAGTAGGCTGTTTAATATTCAGCGGCGGATTCGGCGAATCCTAAGCAGGCCATCGACGTGCCTGCTGCACGCTCCTTTAATGTGTGGCTTCCTTTCAGGTGCGTTCAACATCCCCGAAGTTACGGTGGAGACGTCGGCTGCAGAAAAGCCTGCATGCCAACGAGATATGCGTCTGAATGCGGTTTGGGAATATTTTAGGTTCAAACGGAAAAATAAAGTTGAGTTGCAGCGATGCAAATGGAAGCAACGTGTGAAACTTCTCCTAACATTTAAAGGACAAACACGCGGATTGTTCTGTGACTTCAGGACCGACAGGTGATCCTGTAGTTCACCTGTTCACTGCGCTGTAATGTGGAAGGAAACGGCACATAGCCTTCACCTGCCTAGTAGTAAACCTACAGTAACCTGCACACACACAGACATAAAACATGGTCGATAAATGCATTTTAAAAAGATAAAATACGTTGTTAGAATATTTTAATAATTAAATGGCCTTCAGAAATTAACTGTTTTATTAAAGTCACACAAGCATGATTTTATACAGAGGCATCACGCCACTACTCATTTAATCTAAAAACATTGGAAAAGGAAATGAAACCATTCTATCATCCTACAATATTTTAATTTATTTAGACAGATGAGATCCAGTTTCTTTTTCTAGCTATGGACATACAATGTTTCATGTATAGTTTCCAAACACAAACCTGTTCAACAACGAGACTGAGTCAAATAAATCAACATTCAAAATAAAATAACCTTGTTAAATAAAATACTGAACCTTCTGGACTCTTGTTTTCTAGCTGAGGAAGCTACAAAGGTAAAACGGTGATACAACCAGCCAGCCGAGTTTCAGCAGCTAGTTTTATTTAACATGGTGCTTTTAATTTGAAAGTCATTGCTTTGTTTTACTGTTCTAAAAGACAGAAAGTTTCAGTCCCATGCCAGTTATTTATTTAGATTATTTATGTTATTATTCCCAAAGACTGTTTTAAAATGAAGGAAATATTGACATTAGTGTGTTTTTACTATAATACAAAAGGTACCAAAAGATATTGAAATGAAAAATAGTCACGGTATCTAAACAGAAACTTGGTATTGTGACAACTGTAGTAGAAATCCATCATATTACCATCAGAGTTATACCCAACTTTTTTTGTTTTGTTGAACAAATCTAATCTTTCAAAGTGAATGAAATGGTTGAAACACGACATTTTTAACTGTCTCTGTCGTCTTCCTGCAGCTGGCTTATTGCATCGTACAGTTCTTAGAGAAAGACCCAACATTAACAGAACCAGTGAGTATGACTTCATGACCAGTTTCTCCCCATGTTTACGTTCACAACAACCTTTAAAGTGTTTTCAGCAACGATGTAAATAAAGCGACGCGTCTCCTCATCCTCAGGTTATCAGAGGCTTACTGAAGTTCTGGCCGAAAACCTGCAGTCAGAAAGAGGTGATGCTCGCTGCTTGTTCCCCTTCCAGCTGTGTGTCGCATCTTCCCTAACCTCTGCCCTTATGCCCGGCTTCAGGTGATGTTCCTAGGAGAGCTAGAGGAGATCCTGGACGTCATCGAACCCACGCAGTTCGTCAAGATCCAGGAGCCACTTTTCAAACAGATTTCCAGATGTGTGTCCAGCCCACATTTCCAGGTCAGTGGCGGTATGATTGGCGTGGAGGTGTGTCAGTTTTACCGTTTGGTGTTAACGTCTGACTGTCTGGTCTTAGGTTGCAGAACGAGCTCTGTACTACTGGAACAACGAATACATCATGAGTCTGATTGAAGAGAACTCGAGCGTCATCCTGCCCATCATGTTCGCCAGCCTCTACAGGATCTCTAAAGAGCACTGGAACCCGTAAGTAGACCTGGACGCCAAGTCTGCAGCGTCTTTCAAACACGCCACACTCAGCTGCCATCGCAGGAAAACAGGAACATTATTTAACTTTCACTCCTTAAAACTGCCTGAGAAGAAGAAAAGGAGAAGAAGAGTCAACATGAGACTGTCTGTGGTTGTCTGGAGACATCTGGCAGGACAGCGAGGATGTAGATCTACGGCGAGGATGTAGATCTACGGCGAGGATGTAGATCTACAGCGAGGATTAGGATCTACGGCCAGGATGTAGATCTACGGCCAGGATGTAGATCTACGGCCAGGATGTAGATCTACGGCCAGGATGTAGATCTACAGCGAGGATTAGGATCTACAGCGAGGATTAGGATCTACAGCGAGGATTAGGATCTACAGCGAGGATTAGGATCTACGGCCAGGATGTAGATCTACGGCGAGGATTAGGATCTACGGCCAGGATTAGGATCTACGGCCAGGATGTAGATCTACACCGAGGATTAGGATCTACGGCCAGGATGTAGATCTACGGCGAGGATTAGGATCTACGGCGAGGATTAGGATCTACGGCCAGGATGTAGATCTACGGCCAGGATGTAGATCTACGGCCAGGATGTAGATCTACAGCGAGGATTAGGATCTACGGCCAGGATGTAGATCTACAGCGAGGATTAGGATCTACGGCCAGGATGTAGATCTACAGCGAGGATTAGGATCTATGGCCAGGATGTAGATCTACAGCGAGGATTAGGATCTACGGCCAGGATGTAGATCTACAGCGAGGATTAGGATCTACGGCCAGGATGTAGATCTACAGCGAGGATTAGGATCTACGGCCAGGATGTAGATCTACAGCGAGGATTAGGCTCTACGGCCAGGATGTAGATCTACAGCGAGGATTAGGATCTATGGCCAGGATGTAGATCTACAGCGAGGATTAGGATCTACGGCCAGGATGTAGATCTACAGCGAGGATTAGGATCTACGGCCAGGATGTAGATCTACAGCGAGGATTAGGATCTACGGCCAGGATGTAGATCTACAGCGAGGATTAGGATCTACGGCCAGGATGTAGATCTACAGCGAGGATTAGGATCTACGGCCAGGATGTAGATCTACAGCGAGGATTAGGATCTATGGCCAGGATGTAGATCTACAGCGAGGATTAGGATCTACGGCCAGGATGTAGATCTACAGCGAGGATTAGGATCTACGGCCAGGATGTAGATCTACGGCGAGGATTAGGATCTACAGCGAGGATTAGGATCTACGGCCAGGATGTAGATCTACAGCGAGGATTAGGATCTACGGCCAGGATGTAGATCTACAGCGAGGATTAGGATCTATGGCCAGGATGTAGATCTACAGCGAGGATTAGGATCTATGGCCAGGATGTAGATCTACAGCGAGGATTAGGATCTACGGCCAGGATGTAGATCTACAGCGAGGATTAGGATCTACGGCCAGGATGTAGATCTACAGCGAGGATTAGGATCTACGGCCAGGATGTAGATCTACAGCGAGGATTAGGATCTACGGCCAGGATGTAGATCTACAGCGAGGATTAGGATCTACGGCCAGGATGTAAATCTACGGGGAGGATTAGGATCTACAGCGAGGATGAAGATCTAGGGCCAGGATGTAGATCTACAAGCAGGGCGGACTCCTAGAGGTGGGATGTCGGACTAGTCCCCGTTCTAGACCAGGATCTGGAGGAAGTGTGCAGCAGCTGATCGTCTCGTCCTGTTCCGGACATTTGAGTCGTTTCCAGCGGACAGGATGGGTTTGGGTTGTACGTCTGACCTGGTTCTGTCCTCCTCCTCTCAGGGCCATCGTGGCGCTGGTCTACAATGTCCTGAAGGCCTTCATGGAGATGAACAGTACCTTATTCGATGAACTCACAGCCACCTACAAGTCGGACCGCCAACGGTAAGAAACCTCTTTCTGGATGTTTGTCAGCAGGAGTTTCCTTCACCCAGTCCAGAAACCCTGCAGGTGATTAGAAACACCAGACAGGGTTAAGAGCTAACGCTGGGTGGGAGCGTGTTGGAACAGATGTGTGTGTGTGTGTGTGTGTGTGTGTGTGTGTGTGTGTGTGTGTGTATATGTGTGTGTGTGTGTGTGTGTGTGTGTGTATATGTGTGTGTGTGTTTTCATTCACACCTTCATCTGGTTGTTTCAGTGAAAAGAAGAAGGAGAAGGAGCGAGAGGAGCTGTGGAAGAAGCTGGAGGACCTGGAGCTGAAGCGGGGCCTTAGGAGCGACGGGATCATCCCGACTTAACGAAGACAGCACTGCGCTCCCCCTCCCTCCTCTCCACCCGACTCCCCCCCCCCCCCCCTCCTCCACATCAGAGCTCCAGACTCAGGCCGTGGTCTCTGGATGGACACGGAGCGCCGCCGGTTCTTCTTCATTGTTTTTGTTTCTTATTGTTTCTCCTGTGTTTGTGCGACTTACTTTACAGTAGATTCATCACGTCCGTTTTCATTATTTCAACAGCACTGTAAATAATTATTTTTCTTTTTTTTTTTTCCCTTAAGCTGATATTATTGCAGACAGAAAAACAAAACAATAATAATAATAATAATAAAAAAATAAAAAAAAATAGAAAAAAATAGAAAATGAGAAAATGACTTGTATGGGAGGGGGATGTACCAACAAAAAAAGTCAAAACTTTTTGGACTGTGTGACATGAACTCCTGAAAAAGAAGAAAAACCAGACAAAGAGAAGATGGGTTGAATTTGAGCTTCATCCTCCTCCTCCTCTTCACTACAGTCCCACGTTGCTTTTCTTTTCCTGGTTTTCCTCTGTGTGTTCTTCTTGTTGCCTTCATCTTTCCGTTCTCCTGCCCTCCTGTTTGTCACATCTGCCTAGACCGAGACCGACTAGATGTAACGCAGAGGACGCCTCTCCTCTCCACATCCTTTTCTAAACAGGCAATAAACCAAACATACAGGGACTTCTTCAGTATTCACAAACATCCACTCAGTATTTACAAGTTCTGCTCCATCCCCGCAGAAGATGCTGAAACGTGTTTGTTATGTAAATTAGCCACGTCTGACAGAGTGCAAGTTGTACATGATTCAACGTTTAGGTCTTAATGGGTGGAGTCCAGGTTTTAGGGGAGAGGAAGACCCTCAGGAGTCCGGGCTTTAGGGGAGAGGAAGACCCTCGGGAGTCCAGGTTTTAGGGGAGAGGAAGACCCTCAGGAGTCCGGGCTTTAGGGGAGAGGAAGACCCTTGTTCACACATTATTCATCCAGTCTGATGACGATGATGATGATGATGATGTTAGTTGGAGCTCAGCAGGCAAACAGCCGTGATCTGGTCAGATGTCTCATCCATGCTGCTCCAACGGCAGCAGAACCGAACAAGTCTAAATCCTGCTTCATAAAAACCTGAAACTATGATGATGACCCCCCCGACGCCCCCCCACCACCTTACCATCCTTGCTGGATGTTTTAATCCTCCTGACGACCCAAACAAACCAGAAAAACCCGACTTTAAACCCAAATGCATGTAAACACACTCCGTTCATCTTGGCCCACCCCGTCCCCTCTCCATCTCTCCTTGTCTGACCTTTGACCCCCCCCCCCTTCCCCAAACCTACCAGATATGGTTGGTGACAGTCTGGAACTGGTACCATCCTGCGATCACTGAGACTTCCAGCGTTTCTCAGAGGAGCACCATCCTGTCCCCCGCCCCCCCATCCAGAGGGAGGGGGGGAGATTGATGTTCCAGTATTACAGCGGTGAGGAAGGACGAGTGTGTACATTGTAACTGAATGCAGTACTCTACTGTTTATCGTAGTATTTTAGCCTTGTTTTGCTTGGAGACGGTGGAGAGGAGTATCCAGTATATAAGAGGTATTATGGAACAAGACTACCTGCTATTTATGATAGTGTCTCCCCCCCCCCCTTTTAAGTCTGTTTTCTCTCTGTCTCACTTCCCCCGCTTGCTTTTTATCTTATTTTGGATATTTTGATGAAATTTCTTTTGACCATTGGAAATAGTTTTTTTAGTTGGGGAGGGAATGGGGTAGTAAAGGCAGGGGAATGTGGAGGGAAGGCATGGAGCAGACCACTTTGTCCTGTTTGGGACTACCTTTGACAGTGACCCCCCCTCGCCAGAATTACTGTGTGCTTTAGAACGGCCCAAATATAACATGATTTAAAGCTGAAAAAGGGTTGGAGAAATACAGATGTTTAATTATTTTAAAAAAATAAAGAGATATTAAATTAAACCTGTTTTGTGATAAAGTCCAGATGCTGATTTTCTTTATTTCCAGGCTGAGGAGCGTGAACACTCATTTCCTCTGGTTGCTAAATCTAAAGAAACAAGTAAAAAATCAGATTCTGACTGACGTCCAGATGGTGGCGAGCATTGTTGGGGTCAAAATGGAGGATGACCACATCTAAAAACAGTATATAAACCTCATCAGGTCATATTTAATCCCAGTAGAAGATAAAACCAGATGATGAAACACATTTTATCCACTGATGGAAAATCTACGTCGATTGTGAATCTGATGGTAGAAACACGTCTGTTAAAAGTTCCAGGTGGTGATTAACACTTTGTCCCAGGCATAGAGATTTCTTCTACAATGTAGATGAAGGATCTGAGGAGAATTTTCTGAATGTTTGGATCCAGTTTGTCTCAGGTTAAAAAGGTTTAGTCCGTCTTTCCATGTGAGGGGGTCTGAAATGCTCCTTTTACACCCAATCACCCTTACCCTGTTCCAGTTAAACCAGTCTGTTACTGGCCTGTCCCCGGTTAAACCAGTCACGTTAACTGGCCTGTCCCCAGTTAAACCAGTCATGTTACTGGCCTGTCCCCGGTTAAACCAGTCATGTTACTGGCCTGTCCCCAGTTAAACCAGTCATGTTACTGGCCTGTCCCCGGTTAAACCAGTCAGGTTACTGGCCTGTACCCGGTTAAACCAGTCATGTTACTGGCCTGTCCCCGGTTAAACCAGTCGCGTTACTGGCCTGTACCGGTTAAACCAGTCAGGTTACTGGCCTGTACCCGGTTAAACCAGTAGCGTTACTGGCCTGTCCCCGGGTAAACCAGTCTGTTACTCTCCTGTACCCAGCTAAACCAGTCATGTTACTGGCCTTTACCCGGTTAAACCAGTCATGTTACTGGCCTGTCCCCGGTTAAACCAGTCTGTTACTGGCATGTCCCCGGTTAAACCAGTCTGTTACTGGCATGTCCCCGGTAAAACCAGTCACGTTACTGGCATGTCCCCGGTTAAACCAGTCACGTTACTGGCCTGTCCCCGGTTAAACCAGTCACGTTACTGGCCTGTACCCGGTTAAACCAGTCACGTTAACTGGCCTGTCCCCAGTTAAACCAGTCACGTTATTGGCCTGTCCCCGGTTAAACCAGTCATGTTACTGGCCTGTCCCCAGTTAAACCAGTCATGTTACTGGCCTGTCCCCGGTTAAACCAGTCGCGTTACTGGCCTGTACCCAGTTGAACCAGTCTGTTACTATCCTGTCCCCGGTTAAACCAGTCATGTTACTGGCCTGTACCCGGTTAAACCAGTCTGTTACTGGCCTGTCCCCGGTTAAACCAGTCTGTTACTGGCATGTCCCCGGTTAAACCAGTCTGTTACTGGCCTGTCTCCGGTTAAACCAGTCACGTTCCTGGCCTGTACCCGGTTAAACCAGTCACGTTACTGGCCTGTACCCGGTTAAACCAGTCACTGGCATGTCCCTGGTTAAACCAGTCACGTTACTGTCCTGTACCCGGTTAAACCAGTCACGTTAACTGGCCTGTACCCGGTCAAACCAGTCGCATTACTGGCCTTTTCCCGTTAAACGAGTCATGTCACTGACCTTTCCACGGTTAAACCAGTCTGTTACTGGCCTGTACCGGTTAAACCAGTCAGGTTACTGGCCTGTACCCGGTTAAACCAGTCTGTTACGGGCCTGTCTCCGGTTAAACCAGTCAGGTTACTGGCCTGTACCCGGTTAAACCAGTCACGTTAACTGGCCTGTACCCGGTTAAACCAGTCACGTTAACTGGCCTGTCCCCGGTTAAACCAGTCGCATTACTGGCCTTTTCCCGTTAAACCAGTCATGTCACTGACCTTTCCACGGTTAAACCAGTCTGTTACTGGCCTGTACCCAGTTGAACCAGTCATGTTACTGGCCTGTACCGGTTAAACCAGTCACGTTAACTGGCCTGTACCCGGTTAAACCAGTAACGCTAACTGGCCTGTCCCCGGTTAAACCAGTCATGTTACTGGCCTGTCCCCGGTTAAACCAGTCGCGTTACTGGCCTGTACCGGTTAAACCAGTCAGGTTACTGGCCTGTACCCGGTTAAACCAGTAGCGTTACTGGCCTGTCCCCGGGTAAACCAGTCTGTTACTCTCCTGTACCCAGCTAAACCAGTCATGTTACTGGCCTTTACCCGGTTAAACCAGTCATGTTACTGGCCTGTCCCCGGTTAAACCAGTCTGTTACTGGCATGTCCCCGGTTAAACCAGTCTGTTACTGGCATGTCCCCGGTTAAACCAGTCACGTTACTGGCATGTCCCCGGTTAAACCAGTCACGTTACTGGCCTGTCCCCGGTTAAACCAGTCACGTTACTGGCCTGTACCCGGTTAAACCAGTCACGTTAACTGGCCTGTCCCCAGTTAAACCAGTCACGTTATTGGCCTGTCCCCGGTTAAACCAGTCATGTTACTGGCCTGTCCCCAGTTAAACCAGTCATGTTACTGGCCTGTCCCCGGTTAAACCAGTCGCGTTACTGGCCTGTACCCAGTTGAACCAGTCTGTTACTATCCTGTCCCCGGTTAAACCAGTCATGTTACTGGCCTGTACCCGGTTAAACCAGTCAGGTTACTGGCCTGTACCCGGTTAAACCAGTCGCATTACTGGCCTGTCCCCGGGTAAACCAGTCTGTTACTCTCCTGTACCCAGCTAAACCAGTCATGTTACTGGCCTGTCCCCGGTTAAACCAGTCATGTTACTGGCCTGTCCCCGGTTAAACCAGTCATGTTACTGGCCTGTCTCCGGTTAAACCAGTCATGTCACTGACCTGTACCTGATTAAACCAGTCACGTTATTGGCCTGTACCCGGTTAAACCAGTCTGTTACTGGCCTGTCCCCGGTTAAACCAGTCTGTTACTGGCATGTCCCCGGTTAAACCAGTCTGTTACTGGCCTGTCTCCGGTTAAACCAGTCACGTTCCTGGCCTGTACCCGGTTAAACCAGTCACGTTACTGGCCTGTACCCGGTTAAACCAGTCACTGGCATGTCCCTGGTTAAACCAGTCACGTTACTGTCCTGTACCCGGTTAAACCAGTCACGTTAACTGGCCTGTACCCGGTCAAACCAGTCGCATTACTGGCCTTTTCCCGTTAAACGAGTCATGTCACTGACCTTTCCACGGTTAAACCAGTCTGTTACTGGCCTGTACCGGTTAAACCAGTCAGGTTACTGGCCTGTACCGGTTAAACCAGTCAGGTTACTGGCCTGTACCCGGTTAAACCAGTCTGTTACGGGCCTGTCTCCGGTTAAACCAGTCAGGTTACTGGCCTGTACCCGGTTAAACCAGTCACGTTAACTGGCCTGTACCCGGTTAAACCAGTCACGTTAACTGGCCTGTCCCCGGTTAAACCAGTCGCATTACTGGCCTTTTCCCGTTAAACCAGTCATGTCACTGACCTTTCCACGGTTAAACCAGTCTGTTACTGGCCTGTACCCAGTTGAACCAGTCATGTTACTGGCCTGTACCGGTTAAACCAGTCACGTTAACTGGCCTGTACCCGGTTAAACCAGTAACGCTAACTGGCCTGTCCCCGGTTAAACCAGTCATGTTACTGGCCTGTCCCCGGTTAAACCAGTCATGTTACTGGCCTGTACCGGTTAAACCAGTCATGTTACTGGCCTGTACCGGTTAAACCAGTCTGTTACTGGCCTGTCTCCGATTAAACCAGTCAGGTTACTGGCCTGTACCCAGTTAAACCAGTCATGTCACTGGCCTGTCCCCGGTTAAACCAGTCGCGTTACTGGCCTGTACCCAGTTGAACCAGTCTGTTACTATCCTGTCCCCGGTTAAACCAGTGTGTTACTGACCTGTACCTGATTAAACCAGTCACGTTATTGGCCTGTACCCGGTTAAACCAGTGTGTTACTGGCCTGTACCGGTTAAACCAGTCACGTTACTGGCCTGTACCCGGTTAAACCAGTCATGTTAACTGGCCTGTACCCGGTTAAACCAGTCATGTTACTGGCCTGTACCCAGTTAAACCAGTCAGGTTACTGGCCTGTACCCGGTTAAACCAGTCAGGTTACTGGCCTGTACCCGGTTAAACCAGTCGCGTTACTGGCCTGTACCCAGTTGAACCAGTCTGTTACTATCCTGTCCCCGGTTAAACCAGTGTGTTACTGGCCTGTACCTGTTAAACCAGTCACATTACTGGCCTGTACCCGGTTAAACCAGTCACGTTAACTGGCCTGTACCCGGTTAAACCAGTCACGTTAACTGGCCTGTACCCGGCTAAACCAGTCACGTTAACTGGCCTGTCCCCAGTTAAACCAGTCATGTTACTGGCCTGTACCCGGTTAAACCAGTCAGGTTACTGGCCTGTACCCGGTTAAACCAGTGTGTTACTGGCCTGTACCGGTTAAACCAGTCACATTACTGGCCTGTACCCGGTTAAACCAGTCACGTTAATTGGCCTGTACCCGGTTAAACCAGTCACGTTAACTGGCCTGTCCCCAGTTTAACCAGTCAGGTTACTGGCCTGTACCCGGTTAAACCAGTCACGTTACTGGCCTGTACCCGGTTAAACCAGTCTGTTACTGGCATGTCCCTGGTTAAACCAGTCGCGTTACTGGACTGTCTCCGGTTAAACCAGTCACGTTACTGTCCTGTACCCGGTTAAACCAGTCACGTAAACTGGCCTATACCCGGTCAAACCAGTCGCATTACTGGCCTTTTCCCGTTAAACGAGTCATGTCACTGACCTTTCCACGGTTAAACCAGTCTGTTACTGGCCTGTACCGGTTAAACCAGTCAGGTTACTGGCCTGTACCCGGTTAAACCAGTCTGTTACGGGCCTGTCTCCGGTTAAACCAGTCATGTTACTGGCCTGTACCGGTTAAACCAGTCTGTTACTGGCCTGTCTCCGGTTAAACCAGTCAGGTTACTGGCCTGTACCCGGTTAAACCAGTCATGTCACTGGCCTGTCCCCGGTTAAACCAGTTGCGTTACTGGCCTGTACCCAGTTCAACCAGTCTGTTACTATCCTGTCCCCGGTTAAACCAGTCACGTTAACTGGCCTGTACCCGGTTAAACCAGTCACGTTAACTGGCCTGTCCCCAGTTAAACCAGTCATGTTACTGGCCTGTACCCGGTTAAACCAGTCAGGTTACTGGCCTGTACCCGATTAAACCAGTCGCTTTACTGGCCTGTCCCCGGTTAAACCAGTCGCGTTACTGGCCTGTACCCAGTTGAACCAGTCACGTTAACTGGCCTGTACCCGGTTAAACCAGTCGCGTTACTGGCCTGTACCCAGTTGAACCAGTCTGTTACTATCCTGTCCCCGGTTAAACCAGTGTGTTACTGGCCTGTACCGGTTAAACCAGTCATGTTACTGGCCTGTACCCAGTTAAACCAGTCACGTTAACTGGCCTGTCCCCAGTTAAACCAGTCATGTTACTGGCCTGTACCCGGTTAAACCAGTCAGGTTACTGGCCTGTACCCGGTTAAACCAGTCGCTTTACTGGCCTGTCCCCGGTTAAACCAGTTGCGTTACTGGCCTGTACCCAGTTCAACCAGTCTGTTACTATCCTGTCCCCGGTTAAACCAGTCACGTTAACTGGCCTGTACCCGGTTAAACCAGTCACGTTAACTGGCCTGTCCCCAGTTAAACCAGTCATGTTACTGGCCTGTACCCGGTTAAACCAGTCAGGTTACTGGCCTGTACCCGGTTAAACCAGTCGCTTTACTGGCCTGTCCCCGGTTAAACCAGTCGCGTTACTGGCCTTTACCCAGTTGAACCAGTCACGTTAACTGGCCTGTACCCGGTTAAACCAGTCGCGTTACTGGCCTGTACCCAGTTGAACCAGTCTGTTACTATCCTTTCCCCGGTTAAACCAGTGTGTTACTGGCCTGTACCGGTTAAACCAGTCATGTTACTGGCCTGTACCCGGTTAAACCAGTCGCGTTAACTGGCCTGTACCCAGTTGAACCAGTCTGTTACTATCCTGTCCCCGGTTAAACCAGTGTGTTACTGGCCTGTACCGGTTAAACCAGTCATGTTACTGGCCTGTACCCAGTTAAACCAGTCACGTTAACTGGCCTGTCCCCAGTTAAACCAGTCATGTTACTGGCCTGTACCCGGTTAAACCAGTCATGTTACTGGCCTGTACCCGGTTAAACCAGTCAGGTTACTGGCCTGTACCCGGTTAAACCAGTCGCTTTACTGGCCTGTACCCGGTTAAACCAGTCGCGTTTCTGGCCTGTCCCCAGTTAAACCAGTCTGTTACTGGCCTGTCTCCGGTTAAGCCAGTCAGGTTACTGGCCTGTACCCGGTTAAACCAGTCATGTCACTGGCCTGTCCCCGGTTAAACCAGTCGCGTTACTGGCCTGTACCCAGTTGAACCAGTCTGTTACTATCCTGTCCCCGGTTAAACCAGTCTGTTACTGGCCTGTCCCCGGTTAAACCAGTCAGGTTACTGGCCTGTACCCAGTTAAACCAGTAGCGTTACTGGCCTGTCCCGTGGTCAACCAGTCTGTTACTCTCCTGTACCCAGCTAAACCAGTCATGTTACTGGCCTTTACCCGGTTAAACCAGTCATGTTACTGGCCTGTACCCAGTTGAACCAGTCTGTTACTATCCTGTCCCCGGTTAAACCAGTGTGTTACTGGCCTGTACCTGTTAAACCAGTCACATTACTGGCCTGTACCCGGTTAAACCAGTCACGTTAACTGGCCTGTACCCGGCTAAACCAGTCACGTTAACTGGCCTGTCCCCAGTTAAACCAGTCATGTTACTGGCCTGTACCCGGTTAAACCAGTCAGGTTACTGGCCTGTACCCGGTTAAACCAGTGTGTTACTGGCCTGTACCGGTTAAACCAGTCACATTACTGGCCTGTACCCGGTTAAACCAGTCACGTTAATTGGCCTGTACCCGGTTAAACCAGTCACGTTAACTGGCCTGTCCCCAGTTTAACCAGTCAGGTTACTGGCCTGTACCCGGTTAAACCAGTCACGTTACTGGCCTGTACCCGGTTAAACCAGTCTGTTACTGGCATGTCCCTGGTTAAACCAGTCGCGTTACTGGACTGTCTCCGGTTAAACCAGTCACGTTACTGTCCTGTACCCGGTTAAACCAGTCACGTTACTGTCCTGTACCCGGTTAAACCAGTCACGTAAACTGGCCTATACCCGGTCAAACCAGTCGCATTACTGGCCTTTTCCCGTTAAACGAGTCATGTCACTGACCTTTCCACGGTTAAACCAGTCTGTTACTGGCCTGTACCGGTTAAACCAGTCAGGTTACTGGCCTGTACCCGGTTAAACCAGTCTGTTACGGGCCTGTCTCCGGTTAAACCAGTCAGGTTACTGGCCTGTACCCGGTTAAACCAGTCACGTTAACTGGCCTGTCCCCGGTTAAACCAGTCGCATTACTGGCCTTTTCCCGTTAAACCAGTCATATCACTGACCTTTCCACGGTTAAACCAGTCTGTTACTGGCCTGTACCCAGTTGAACCAGTCTGTTACTGGCCTGTACCGGTTAAACCAGTCACGTTAACTGGCCTGTACCCGGTTAAACCAGTAACGCTAACTGGCCTGTCCCCGGTTAAACCAGTCATGTTACTGGCCTGTCCCCGGTTAAACCAGTCATGTTACTGGCCTGTACCGGTTAAACCAGTCTGTTACTGGCCTGTCCCCGGTTAAACCAGTCATGTTACTGGCCTGTACCGGTTAAACCAGTCTGTTACTGGCCTGTCTCCGGTTAAACCAGTCAGGTTACTGGCCTGTACCCGGTTTAACCAGTCATGTCACTGGCCTGTCCCCGGTTAAACCAGTTGCGTTACTGGCCTGTACCCAGTTCAACCAGTCTGTTACTATCCTGTCCCCGGTTAAACCAGTCACGTTAACTGGCCTGTACCCGGTTAAACCAGTCACGTTAACTGGCCTGTCCCCAGTTAAACCAGTCATGTTACTGGCCTGTACCCGGTTAAACCAGTCAGGTTACTGGCCTGTACCCGGTTAAACCAGTCGCTTTACTGGCCTGTCCCCGGTTAAACCAGTCGCGTTACTGGCCTGTACCCAGTTGAACCAGTCACGTTAACTGGCCTGTACCCGGTTAAACCAGTCGCGTTACTGGCCTGTACCCAGTTGAACCAGTCGCGTTACTATCCTGTCCCCGGTTAAACCAGTGTGTTACTGGCCTGTACCGGTTAAACCAGTCATGTTACTGGCCTGTACCCAGTTAAACCAGTCACGTTAACTGGCCTGTCCCCAGTTAAACCAGTCATGTTACTGGCCTGTACCCGGTTAAACCAGTCAGGTTACTGGCCTGTACCCGGTTAAACCAGTCGCTTTACTGGCCTGTACCCGGTTAAACCAGTCGCGTTTCTGGCCTGTCCCCGGTTAAACCAGTCATGTTACTGGCCTGTCCCCGGTTAAACCAGTCATGTTACTGGCCTGTACCGGTTAAACCAGTCATGTTACTGGCCTGTACCGGTTAAACCAGTCTGTTACTGGCCTGTCTCCGGTTAAGCCAGTCAGGTTACTGGCCTGTACCCGGTTAAACCAGTCATGTCACTGGCCTGTCCCCGGTTAAACCAGTCGCGTTACTGGCCTGTACCCAGTTGAACCAGTCTGTTACTATCCTGTCCCCGGTTAAACCAGTCTGTTACTGGCCTGTCCCCGGTTAAACCAGTCAGGTTACTGGCCTGTACCCAGTTAAACCAGTAGCGTTACTGGCCTGTCCCGTGGTAAACCAGTCTGTTACTCTCCTGTACCCAGCTAAACCAGTCATGTTACTGGCCTTTACCCGGTTAAACCAGTCATGTTACTGGCCTGTACCCAGTTGAACCAGTCTGTTACTATCCTGTCCCCGGTTAAACCAGTGTGTTACTGGCCTGTACCGGTTAAACCAGTCACGTTACTGGCCTGTACCCCGTTAAACCAGTCACGTTAACTGGCCTGTCCCCAGTTAAACCAGTCACGTTATTGGCCTGTCCCCGGTTAAACCAGTCATGTTACTGGCCTGTCCCCAGTTAAACCAGTCATGTTACTGGCCTGTCCCCGGTTAAACCAGTCGCATTACTGGCCTGTACCCAGTTGAACCAGTCTGTTACTATCCTGTCCCCGGTTAAACCAGTCATGTTACTGGCCTGTACCCGGTTAAACCAGTCAGGTTACTGGCCTGTACCCGGTTAAACCAGTCGCATTACTGGCCTGTCCCCGGGTAAACCAGTCTGTTACTCTCCTGTACCCAGCTAAACCAGTCATGTTACTGGCCTGTCCCCGGTTAAACCAGTCATGTTACTGGCCTGTCTCCGGTTAAACCAGTCTGTTACTGGCCTGTCTCCGGTTAAACCAGTCACGTTCCTGGCCTGTACCCGGTTAAACCAGTCACGTTACTGGCCTGTACCCGGTTAAACCAGTCACTGGCATGTCCCTGGTTAAACCAGTCGCGTTACTGGCCTGTCTCCGGTTAAACCAGTCACGTTACTGTCCTGTACCCGGTTAAACCAGTCACGTTAACTGGCCTGTACCCGGTCAAACCAGTCGCATTACTGGCCTTTTCCCGTTAAACGAGTCATGTCACTGACCTTTCCACGGTTAAACCAGTCTGTTACTGGCCTGTACCGGTTAAACCAGTCAGGTTACTGGCCTGTACCCGGTTAAACCAGTCTGTTACGGGCCTGTCTCCGGTTAAACCAGTCAGGTTACTGGCCTGTACCCGGTTAAACCAGTCACGTTAACTGGCCTGTACCCGGTTAAACCAGTCACGTTAACTGGCCTGTCCCCGGTTAAACCAGTCGCATTACTGGCCTTTTCCCGTTAAACCAGTCATGTCACTGACCTTTCCACGGTTAAACCAGTCTGTTACTGGCCTGTACCCAGTTGAACCAGTCAAGTTACTGGCCTGTACCGGTTGAACCAGTCACGTTAACTGGCCTGTACCCGGTTAAACCAGTAACGCTAACTGGCCTGTCCCCGGTTAAACCAGTCATGTTACTGGCCTGTCCCCGGTTAAACCAGTCATGTTACTGGCCTGTACCGGTTAAACCAGTCATGTTACTGGCCTGTACCGGTTAAACCAGTCATGTTACTGGCCTGTCTCCGGTTAAACCAGTCAGGTTACTGGCCTGTACCCAGTTAAACCAGTCATGTCACTGGCCTGTCCCCGATTAAACCAGTCGCGTTACTGGCCTGTACCCAGTTGAACCAGTCTGTTACTATCCTGTCCCCGGTTGAACCAGTGTGTTACTGACCTGTACCTGATTAAACCAGTCACGTTATTGGCCTGTACCCGGTTAAACCAGTCACGTTAACTGGCCTGTCCCCAGTTAAACCAGTCATGTTACTGGCCTGTCCCCGGTTAAACCAGTCATGTTACTGGCCTGTCCCCGGTTAAACCAGTCGCGTTACTGGCCTGTACCCAGTTGAACCAGTCTGTTACTCTCCTGTCCCCGGTTAAACCAGTGTGTTACTGGCCTGTACCGGTTAAACCAGTCACGTTAACTGGCCTGTACCCGGTTAAACCAGTCACGTTAACTGGCCTGTCCCCAGTTAAACCAGTCATGTTACTGGCCTGTACCCGGTTAAACCAGTCAGGTTACTGGCCTGTACCCGGTTAAACCAGTCATGTTACTGGCCTGTCCCCGGTTAAACCAGTCGCGTTACTGGCCTTTACCCAGTTGAACCAGTCTGTTACTATCCTGTCCCCGGTTAAACCAGTGTGTTACTGGCCTGTACCTGTTAAACCAGTCACATTACTGGCCTGTACCCGGTTAAACCAGTCACGTTAACTGGCCTGTACCCGGCTAAACCAGTCACGTTAACTGGCCTGTCCCCAGTTAAACCAGTCATGTTACTGGCCTGTACCCGGTTAAACCAGTCAGGTTACTGGCCTGTACCCGGTTAAACCAGTCATGTTACTGGCCTGTCCCCGGTTAAACCAGTCGCGTTACTGGCCTGTACCCAGTTGAACCAGTCTGTTACTATCCTGTCCCCGGTTAAACCAGTGTGTTACTGGCCTGTACCGGTTAAACCAGTCACATTACTGGCCTGTACCCGGTTAAACCAGTCACGTTAACTGGCCTGTACCCGGTTAAACCAGTCACGTTAACTGGCCTTTCCCCAGTTAAACCAGTCACGTTCCTGGCCTGTACCCGGTTAAACCAGTCACGTTACTGGCCTGTACCCGGTTAAACCAGTCTGTTACTGGCATGTCCCTGGTTAAACCAGTCGCGTTACTGGCCTGTCTCCGGTTAAACCAGTCACGTTACTGTCCTGTACCCGGTTAAACCAGTCACGTTAACTGGCCTGTACCCGGTCAAACCAGTCGCATTACTGGCCTTTTCCCGTTAAACGAGTCACGTCACTGACCTTTCCACGTTTAAACCAGTCTGTTACTGGCCTGTACCGGTTAAACCAGTCAGGTTACTGGCCTGTACCCGGTTAAACCAGTCTGTTACGGGCCTGTCTCCGGTTAAACCAGGCAGGTTACTGGCCTGTACCCGGTTAAACCAGTCACGTTAACTGGCCTGTCCCCGGTTAAACCAGTCGCATTACTGGCCTTTTCCCGCTAAACCAGTCATATCACTGGCCTTTCCCCGGTTAAACCAGTCATGTTACTGGCCTGTCCCCGGTTAAACCAGTCATGTCACTGACCTGTCCCCGGTTAAACCAGTCTGTTACTGGCCTGTCCCCGGTTAAACCAGTCACGTTACTGGCCTGTCCCCAGTTAAACCAGTCACGTTACTGGCCTGTCCCCGGTTAAACCAGTCGCGTTACTGGCCTGTACCCAGTTGAACCAGTCTGTTACTGGCCTGTCCCCGGTTAAACCAGTCACGTTACTGGCCTGTACCCGGTTAAACCAGTCTCGTTAGCTGGCCTGTACCGGGTTAAACCAGTCACGTTAACTGGCCTGTCCCCAGTTAAACCAGTCACGTTATTGGCCTGTCCCCGGTTAAACCAGTCATGTTACTGGCCTGTCCCCAGTTAAACCAGTCATGTTACTGGCCTGTCCCCGGTTAAACCAGTCGCGTTACTGGCCTGTACCCAGTTGAACCAGTCTGTTACTATCCTGTCCCCGGTTAAACCAGTCATGTTACTGGCCTGTACCCGGTTAAACCAGTCAGGTTACTGGCCTGTACCCGGTTAAACCAGTCGCATTACTGGCCTGTCCCCGGGTAAACCCGTCTGTTACTCTCCTGTACCCGGTTAAACCAGTCACGTTAACTGGCCTGTCCCCAGTTAAACCAGTCAGGTTACTGGCCTGTACCCGGTTAAACCAGTCACGTTACTGGCCTGTACCCGGTTAAACCAGTCTGTTACTGGCATGTCCCTGGTTAAACCAGTCGCGTTACTGGAATGTCTCCGGTTAAACCAGTCACGTTACTGTCCTGTACCCGGTTAAACCAGTCACGTAAACTGGCCTATACCCGGTCAAACCAGTCGCATTACTGGCCTTTTCCCGTTAAACGAGTCATGTCACTGACCTTTCCACAGTTAAACCAGTCTGTTACTGGCATGTACCGGTTAAACCAGTCTGTTACTGGCCTGTACCCAGTTGAACCAGTCTGTTACTGGCCTGTACTGGTTAAACCAGTCACGTTAACTGGCCTGTACCCGGTTAAACCAGTAACGCTAACTGGCCTGTCCCCGGTTAAACCAGTCATGTTACTGGCCTGTCCCCGGTTAAACCAGTCATGTTACTGGCCTGTACCGGTTAAACCAGTCATGTTACTGGCCTGTACCGGTTAAACCAGTCTGTTACTGGCCTGTACCCGGTTAAACCAGTCTGTTACGGGCCTGTCTCCGGTTAAACCAGTCAGGTTACTGGCCTGTACCCGGTTAAACCAGTCAGGTTACTGGCCTGTACCCGGTTAAACCAGTCGCTTTACTGGCCTGTACCCGGTTAAACCAGTCGCGTTTCTGGCCTGTCCCCGGTTAAACCAGTCATGTTACTGGCCTGTCCCCGGTTAAACCAGTCATGTTACTGGCCTGTACCGGTTAAACCAGTCATGTTACTGGCCTGTACCGGTTAAACCAGTCTGTTACTGGCCTGTCTCCGGTTAAGCCAGTCAGGTTACTGGCCTGTACCCGGTTAAACCAGTCATGTCACTGGCCTGTCCCCGGTTAAACCAGTCGCGTTACTGGCCTGTACCCAGTTGAACCAGTCTGTTACTATCCTGTCCCCGGTTAAACCAGTCTGTTACTGGCCTGTCCCCGGTTAAACCAGTCAGGTTACTGGCCTGTACCCAGTTAAACCAGTAGCGTTACTGGCCTGTCCCGTGGTAAACCAGTCTGTTACTCTCCTGTACCCAGCTAAACCAGTCATGTTACTGGCCTTTACCCGGTTAAACCAGTCATGTTACTGGCCTGTACCCAGTTGAACCAGTCTGTTACTATCCTGTCCCCGGTTAAACCAGTGTGTTACTGGCCTGTACCGGTTAAACCAGTCACGTTACTGGCCTGTACCCCGTTAAACCAGTCACGTTAACTGGCCTGTCCCCAGTTAAACCAGTCACGTTATTGGCCTGTCCCCGGTTAAACCAGTCATGTTACTGGCCTGTCCCCAGTTAAACCAGTCATGTTACTGGCCTGTCCCCGGTTAAACCAGTCGCATTACTGGCCTGTACCCAGTTGAACCAGTCTGTTACTATCCTGTCCCCGGTTAAACCAGTCATGTTACTGGCCTGTACCCGGTTAAACCAGTCAGGTTACTGGCCTGTACCCGGTTAAACCAGTCGCATTACTGGCCTGTCCCCGGGTAAACCAGTCTGTTACTCTCCTGTACCCAGCTAAACCAGTCATGTTACTGGCCTGTCCCCGGTTAAACCAGTCATGTTACTGGCCTGTCTCCGGTTAAACCAGTCTGTTACTGGCCTGTCTCCGGTTAAACCAGTCACGTTCCTGGCCTGTACCCGGTTAAACCAGTCACGTTACTGGCCTGTACCCGGTTAAACCAGTCACTGGCATGTCCCTGGTTAAACCAGTCGCGTTACTGGCCTGTCTCCGGTTAAACCAGTCACGTTACTGTCCTGTACCCGGTTAAACCAGTCACGTTAACTGGCCTGTACCCGGTCAAACCAGTCGCATTACTGGCCTTTTCCCGTTAAACGAGTCATGTCACTGACCTTTCCACGGTTAAACCAGTCTGTTACTGGCCTGTACCGGTTAAACCAGTCAGGTTACTGGCCTGTACCCGGTTAAACCAGTCTGTTACGGGCCTGTCTCCGGTTAAACCAGTCAGGTTACTGGCCTGTACCCGGTTAAACCAGTCACGTTAACTGGCCTGTACCCGGTTAAACCAGTCGCATTACTGGCCTTTTCCCGTTAAACCAGTCATGTCACTGACCTTTCCACGGTTAAACCAGTCTGTTACTGGCCTGTACCCAGTTGAACCAGTCAAGTTACTGGCCTGTACCGGTTGAACCAGTCACGTTAACTGGCCTGTACCCGGTTAAACCAGTAACGCTAACTGGCCTGTCCCCGGTTAAACCAGTCATGTTACTGGCCTGTCCCCGGTTAAACCAGTCATGTTACTGGCCTGTACCGGTTAAACCAGTCATGTTACTGGCCTGTACCGGTTAAACCAGTCATGTTACTGGCCTGTCTCCGGTTAAACCAGTCAGGTTACTGGCCTGTACCCAGTTAAACCAGTCATGTCACTGGCCTGTCCCCGATTAAACCAGTCGCGTTACTGGCCTGTACCCAGTTGAACCAGTCTGTTACTATCCTGTCCCCGGTTGAACCAGTGTGTTACTGACCTGTACCTGATTAAACCAGTCACGTTATTGGCCTGTACCCGGTTAAACCAGTCACGTTAACTGGCCTGTCCCCAGTTAAACCAGTCATGTTACTGGCCTGTCCCCGGTTAAACCAGTCATGTTACTGGCCTGTCCCCGGTTAAACCAGTCGCGTTACTGGCCTGTACCCAGTTGAACCAGTCTGTTACTCTCCTGTCCCCGGTTAAACCAGTGTGTTACTGGCCTGTACCGGTTAAACCAGTCACGTTACTGGCCTGTACCCGGTTAAACCAGTCACGTTAACTGGCCTGTACCCGGTTAAACCAGTCACGTTAACTGGCCTGTCCCCAGTTAAACCAGTCATGTTACTGGCCTGTACCCGGTTAAACCAGTCAGGTTACTGGCCTGTACCCGGTTAAACCAGTCATGTTACTGGCCTGTCCCCGGTTAAACCAGTCGCGTTACTGGCCTTTACCCAGTTGAACCAGTCTGTTACTATCCTGTCCCCGGTTAAACCAGTGTGTTACTGGCCTGTACCTGTTAAACCAGTCACATTACTGGCCTGTACCCGGTTAAACCAGTCACGTTAACTGGCCTGTACCCGGCTAAACCAGTCACGTTAACTGGCCTGTCCCCAGTTAAACCAGTCATGTTACTGGCCTGTACCCGGTTAAACCAGTCAGGTTACTGGCCTGTACCCGGTTAAACCAGTCATGTTACTGGCCTGTCCCCGGTTAAACCAGTCGCGTTACTGGCCTGTACCCAGTTGAACCAGTCTGTTACTATCCTGTCCCCGGTTAAACCAGTGTGTTACTGGCCTGTACCGGTTAAACCAGTCACATTACTGGCCTGTACCCGGTTAAACCAGTCACGTTAACTGGCCTGTACCCGGTTAAACCAGTCACGTTAACTGGCCTTTCCCCAGTTAAACCAGTCACGTTCCTGGCCTGTACCCGGTTAAACCAGTCACGTTACTGGCCTGTACCCGGTTAAACCAGTCTGTTACTGGCATGTCCCTGGTTAAACCAGTCGCGTTACTGGCCTGTCTCCGGTTAAACCAGTCACGTTACTGTCCTGTACCCGGTTAAACCAGTCACGTTAACTGGCCTGTACCCGGTCAAACCAGTCGCATTACTGGCCTTTTCCCGTTAAACGAGTCACGTCACTGACCTTTCCACGTTTAAACCAGTCTGTTACTGGCCTGTACCGGTTAAACCAGTCAGGTTACTGGCCTGTACCCGGTTAAACCAGTCTGTTACGGGCCTGTCTCCGGTTAAACCAGGCAGGTTACTGGCCTGTACCCGGTTAAACCAGTCACGTTAACTGGCCTGTCCCCGGTTAAACCAGTCGCATTACTGGCCTTTTCCCGCTAAACCAGTCATATCACTGGCCTTTCCCCGGTTAAACCAGTCATGTTACTGGCCTGTCCCCGGTTAAACCAGTCATGTCACTGACCTGTCCCCGGTTAAACCAGTCTGTTACTGGCCTGTCCCCGGTTAAACCAGTCACGTTACTGGCCTGTCCCCAGTTAAACCAGTCATGTTACTGGCCTGTCCCCGGTTAAACCAGTCGCGTTACTGGCCTGTACCCAGTTGAACCAGTCTGTTACTGGCCTGTCCCCGGTTAAACCAGTCACGTTACTGGCCTGTACCCGGTTAAACCAGTCTCGTTAGCTGGCCTGTACCGGGTTAAACCAGTCACGTTAACTGGCCTGTCCCCAGTTAAACCAGTCACGTTATTGGCCTGTCCCCGGTTAAACCAGTCATGTTACTGGCCTGTCCCCAGTTAAACCAGTCATGTTACTGGCCTGTCCCCGGTTAAACCAGTCGCGTTACTGGCCTGTACCCAGTTGAACCAGTCTGTTACTATCCTGTCCCCGGTTAAACCAGTCATGTTACTGGCCTGTACCCGGTTAAACCAGTCGCGTTACTGGCCTGTACCCGGTTAAACCAGTCGCATTACTGGCCTGTCCCCGGGTAAACCCGTCTGTTACTCTCCTGTACCCGGTTAAACCAGTCACGTTAACTGGCCTGTCCCCAGTTAAACCAGTCAGGTTACTGGCCTGTACCCGGTTAAACCAGTCACGTTACTGGCCTGTACCCGGTTAAACCAGTCTGTTACTGGCATGTCCCTGGTTAAACCAGTCGCGTTACTGGAATGTCTCCGGTTAAACCAGTCACGTTACTGTCCTGTACCCGGTTAAACCAGTCACGTAAACTGGCCTATACCCGGTCAAACCAGTCGCATTACTGGCCTTTTCCCGTTAAACGAGTCATGTCACTGACCTTTCCACAGTTAAACCAGTCTGTTACTGGCATGTACCGGTTAAACCAGTCTGTTACTGGCCTGTACCCAGTTGAACCAGTCTGTTACTGGCCTGTACTGGTTAAACCAGTCACGTTAACTGGCCTGTACCCGGTTAAACCAGTAACGCTAACTGGCCTGTCCCCGGTTAAACCAGTCATGTTACTGGCCTGTCCCCGGTTAAACCAGTCATGTTACTGGCCTGTACCGGTTAAACCAGTCATGTTACTGGCCTGTACCGGTTAAACCAGTCTGTTACTGGCCTGTACCCGGTTAAACCAGTCTGTTACGGGCCTGTCTCCGGTTAAACCAGTCAGGTTACTGGCCTGTACCCGGTTAAACCAGTCACGTTAACTGGCCTGTCCCCGGTTAAACCAGTCGCATTACTGGCCTTTTCCCGTTAAACCAGTCATATCACTGACCTTTCCACGGTTAAACCAGTCTGTTACTGGCCTGTACCCAGTTGAACCAGTCTGTTACTGGCCTGTACCGGTTAAACCAGTCACGTTAACTGGCCTGTACCCGGTTAAACCAGTAACGCTAACTGGCCTGTCCCCGGTTAAACCAGTCATGTTACTGGCCTGTCCCCGGTTAAACCAGTCATGTTACTGGCCTGTACCGGTTAAACCAGTCATGTTACTGGCCTGTACCGGTTAAACCAGTCTGTTACTGGCCTGTCTCCGGTTAAACCAGTCAGGTTACTGGCCTGTACCCGGTTAAACCAGTCATGTCACTGGCCTGTCCCCGGTTAAACCAGTTGCGTTACTGGCCTGTACCCAGTTGAACCAGTCTGTTACTATCCTGTCCCCGGTTAAACCAGTCACGTTAACTGGCCTGTCCCCAGTTAAACCAGTCATGTTACTGGCCTGTACCCGGTTAAACCAGTCACGTTAACTGGCCTGTACCCGGTTAAACCAGTCAGGTTACTGGCCTGTACCCGGTTAAACCAGTCGCTTTACTGGCCTGTCCCCGGTTAAACCAGTCGCGTTACTGGCCTGTACCCAGTTGAACCAGTCACGTTAACTGGCCTGTACCCGGTTAAACCAGTCGCGTTACTGGCCTGTACCCAGTTGAACCAGTCTGTTACTATCCTGTCCCCGGTTAAACCAGTGTGTTACTGGCCTGTACCGGTTAAACCAGTCATGTTACTGGCCTGTACCCAGTTAAACCAGTCACGTTAACTGGCCTGTCCCCAGTTAAACCAGTCATGTTACTGGCCTGTACCCGGTTAAACCAGTCAGGTTACTGGCCTGTACCCGGTTAAACCAGTCGCTTTACTGGCCTGTACCCGGTTAAACCAGTCGCTTTACTGGCCTGTACCCGGTTAAACCAGTCGCGTTTCTGGCCTGTCCCCGGTTAAACCAGTCATGTTACTGGCCTGTCCCCGGTTAAACCAGTCATGTTACTGGCCTGTACCGGTTAAACCAGTCATGTTTCTGGCCTGTACCGGTTAAACCAGTCTGTTACTGGCCTGTCTCCGGTTAAGCCAGTCAGGTTACTGGCCTGTACCCGGTTAAACCAGTCATGTCACTGGCCTGTACCCGGTTAAACCAGTCGCGTTACTGGCCTGTACCCGGTTAAACCAGTCGCGTTACTGGCCTGTACCCAGTTGAACCAGTCTGTTACTATCCTGTCCCCGGTTAAACCAGTCTGTTACTGGCCTGTCCCCGGTTAAACCAGTCAGGTTACTGGCCTGTACCCAGTTAAACCAGTAGCGTTACTGGCCTGTCCCCGGGTAAACCAGTCATGTTACTGGCCTCTACCCAGTTGAACCAGTCTGTTACTATCCTGTCCCCGGTTAAACCAGTGTGTTACTGGCCTGTACCGGTTAAACCAGTCACGTTACTGGCCTGTACCCGGTTAAACCAGTCACGTTAACTGGCCTGTCCCCAGTTAAACCAGTCACGTTTTTGGCCTGTCCCCGGTTAAACCAGTCATGTTACTGGCCTGTCCCCAGTTAAACCAGTCATGTTACTGGCCTGTCCCCGGTTAAACCAGTCGCGTTACTGGCCTGTACCCAGTTGAACCAGTCTGTTACTATCCTGTCCCCGGTTAAACCAGTCATGTTACTGGCCTGTACCCGGTTAAACCAGTCACGTTAACTGGCCTGTCCCCAGTTAAACCAGTCATGTTACTGGCCTGTACCCGGTTAAACCAGTCAGGTTACTGGCCTGTACCCGGTTAAACCAGTCATGTTACTGGCCTGTCCCCGGTTAAACCAGTCGCGTTACTGGCCTTTACCCAGTTGAACCAGTCTGTTACTATCCTGTCCCCGGTTAAACCAGTGTGTTACTGGCCTGTACCTGTTAAACCAGTCACATTACTGGCCTGTACCCGGTTAAACCAGTCACGTTAACTGGCCTGTACCCGGCTAAACCAGTCACGTTAACTGGCCTGTCCCCAGTTAAACCAGTCATGTTACTGGCCTGTACCCGGTTAAACCAGTCAGGTTACTGGCCTGTACCCGGTTAAACCAGTCATGTTACTGGCCTGTCCCCGGTTAAACCAGTCGCGTTACTGGCCTGTACCCAGTTGAACCAGTCTGTTACTATCCTGTCCCCGGTTAAACCAGTGTGTTACTGGCCTGTACCGGTTAAACCAGTCACATTACTGGCCTGTACCCGGTTAAACCAGTCACGTTAACTGGCCTGTACCCGGTTAAACCAGTCACGTTAACTGGCCTTTCCCCAGTTAAACCAGTCACGTTCCTGGCCTGTACCCGGTTAAACCAGTCACGTTACTGGCCTGTACCCGGTTAAACCAGTCTGTTACTGGCATGTCCCTGGTTAAACCAGTCGCGTTACTGGCCTGTCTCCGGTTAAACCAGTCACGTTACTGTCCTGTACCCGGTTAAACCAGTCACGTTAACTGGCCTGTACCCGGTCAAACCAGTCGCATTACTGGCCTTTTCCCGTTAAACGAGTCACGTCACTGACCTTTCCACGTTTAAACCAGTCTGTTACTGGCCTGTACCGGTTAAACCAGTCAGGTTACTGGCCTGTACCCGGTTAAACCAGTCTGTTACGGGCCTGTCTCCGGTTAAACCAGGCAGGTTACTGGCCTGTACCCGGTTAAACCAGTCACGTTAACTGGCCTGTCCCCGGTTAAACCAGTCGCATTACTGGCCTTTTCCCGCTAAACCAGTCATATCACTGGCCTTTCCCCGGTTAAACCAGTCATGTTACTGGCCTGTCCCCGGTTAAACCAGTCATGTCACTGACCTGTCCCCGGTTAAACCAGTCTGTTACTGGCCTGTCCCCGGTTAAACCAGTCACGTTACTGGCCTGTCCCCAGTTAAACCAGTCATGTTACTGGCCTGTCCCCGGTTAAACCAGTCGCGTTACTGGCCTGTACCCAGTTGAACCAGTCTGTTACTGGCCTGTCCCCGGTTAAACCAGTCACGTTACTGGCCTGTACCCGGTTAAACCAGTCTCGTTAGCTGGCCTGTACCGGGTTAAACCAGTCACGTTAACTGGCCTGTCCCCAGTTAAACCAGTCACGTTATTGGCCTGTCCCCGGTTAAACCAGTCATGTTACTGGCCTGTCCCCAGTTAAACCAGTCATGTTACTGGCCTGTCCCCGGTTAAACCAGTCGCGTTACTGGCCTGTACCCAGTTGAACCAGTCTGTTACTATCCTGTCCCCGGTTAAACCAGTCATGTTACTGGCCTGTACCCGGTTAAACCAGTCGCGTTACTGGCCTGTACCCGGTTAAACCAGTCGCATTACTGGCCTGTCCCCGGGTAAACCCGTCTGTTACTCTCCTGTACCCGGTTAAACCAGTCACGTTAACTGGCCTGTCCCCAGTTAAACCAGTCAGGTTACTGGCCTGTACCCGGTTAAACCAGTCACGTTACTGGCCTGTACCCGGTTAAACCAGTCTGTTACTGGCATGTCCCTGGTTAAACCAGTCGCGTTACTGGAATGTCTCCGGTTAAACCAGTCACGTTACTGTCCTGTACCCGGTTAAACCAGTCACGTAAACTGGCCTATACCCGGTCAAACCAGTCGCATTACTGGCCTTTTCCCGTTAAACGAGTCATGTCACTGACCTTTCCACAGTTAAACCAGTCTGTTACTGGCATGTACCGGTTAAACCAGTCTGTTACTGGCCTGTACCCAGTTGAACCAGTCTGTTACTGGCCTGTACTGGTTAAACCAGTCACGTTAACTGGCCTGTACCCGGTTAAACCAGTAACGCTAACTGGCCTGTCCCCGGTTAAACCAGTCATGTTACTGGCCTGTCCCCGGTTAAACCAGTCATGTTACTGGCCTGTACCGGTTAAACCAGTCATGTTACTGGCCTGTACCGGTTAAACCAGTCTGTTACTGGCCTGTACCCGGTTAAACCAGTCTGTTACGGGCCTGTCTCCGGTTAAACCAGTCAGGTTACTGGCCTGTACCCGGTTAAACCAGTCACGTTAACTGGCCTGTCCCCGGTTAAACCAGTCGCATTACTGGCCTTTTCCCGTTAAACCAGTCATATCACTGACCTTTCCACGGTTAAACCAGTCTGTTACTGGCCTGTACCCAGTTGAACCAGTCTGTTACTGGCCTGTACCGGTTAAACCAGTCACGTTAACTGGCCTGTACCCGGTTAAACCAGTAACGCTAACTGGCCTGTCCCCGGTTAAACCAGTCATGTTACTGGCCTGTCCCCGGTTAAACCAGTCATGTTACTGGCCTGTACCGGTTAAACCAGTCATGTTACTGGCCTGTACCGGTTAAACCAGTCTGTTACTGGCCTGTCTCCGGTTAAACCAGTCAGGTTACTGGCCTGTACCCGGTTAAACCAGTCATGTCACTGGCCTGTCCCCGGTTAAACCAGTTGCGTTACTGGCCTGTACCCAGTTGAACCAGTCTGTTACTATCCTGTCCCCGGTTAAACCAGTCACGTTAACTGGCCTGTCCCCAGTTAAACCAGTCATGTTACTGGCCTGTACCCGGTTAAACCAGTCACGTTAACTGGCCTGTACCCGGTTAAACCAGTCAGGTTACTGGCCTGTACCCGGTTAAACCAGTCGCTTTACTGGCCTGTCCCCGGTTAAACCAGTCGCGTTACTGGCCTGTACCCAGTTGAACCAGTCACGTTAACTGGCCTGTACCCGGTTAAACCAGTCGCGTTACTGGCCTGTACCCAGTTGAACCAGTCTGTTACTATCCTGTCCCCGGTTAAACCAGTGTGTTACTGGCCTGTACCGGTTAAACCAGTCATGTTACTGGCCTGTACCCAGTTAAACCAGTCACGTTAACTGGCCTGTCCCCAGTTAAACCAGTCATGTTACTGGCCTGTACCCGGTTAAACCAGTCAGGTTACTGGCCTGTACCCGGTTAAACCAGTCGCTTTACTGGCCTGTACCCGGTTAAACCAGTCGCTTTACTGGCCTGTACCCGGTTAAACCAGTCGCGTTTCTGGCCTGTCCCCGGTTAAACCAGTCATGTTACTGGCCTGTCCCCGGTTAAACCAGTCATGTTACTGGCCTGTACCGGTTAAACCAGTCATGTTTCTGGCCTGTACCGGTTAAACCAGTCTGTTACTGGCCTGTCTCCGGTTAAGCCAGTCAGGTTACTGGCCTGTACCCGGTTAAACCAGTCATGTCACTGGCCTGTACCCGGTTAAACCAGTCGCGTTACTGGCCTGTACCCGGTTAAACCAGTCGCGTTACTGGCCTGTACCCAGTTGAACCAGTCTGTTACTATCCTGTCCCCGGTTAAACCAGTCTGTTACTGGCCTGTCCCCGGTTAAACCAGTCAGGTTACTGGCCTGTACCCAGTTAAACCAGTAGCGTTACTGGCCTGTCCCCGGGTAAACCAGTCATGTTACTGGCCTCTACCCAGTTGAACCAGTCTGTTACTATCCTGTCCCCGGTTAAACCAGTGTGTTACTGGCCTGTACCGGTTAAACCAGTCACGTTACTGGCCTGTACCCGGTTAAACCAGTCACGTTAACTGGCCTGTCCCCAGTTAAACCAGTCACGTTTTTGGCCTGTCCCCGGTTAAACCAGTCATGTTACTGGCCTGTCCCCAGTTAAACCAGTCATGTTACTGGCCTGTCCCCGGTTAAACCAGTCGCGTTACTGGCCTGTACCCAGTTGAACCAGTCTGTTACTATCCTGTCCCCGGTTAAACCAGTCATGTTACTGGCCTGTACCCGGTTAAACCAGTCAGGTTACTGGCCTGTACCCGGTTAAACCAGTCGCATTACTGGCCTGTCCCCGGGTAAACCAGTCTGTTACTCTCCTGTACCCAGCTAAACCAGTCATGTTACTGGCCTGTCCCCGGTTAAACCAGTCATGTTACTGGCCTGTCTCCGGTTAAACCAGTCATGTCACTGACCTGTACCTGATTAAACCAGTCACGTTATTGGCCTGTACCCGGTTAAACCAGTCTGTTACTGGCCTGTCCCCGGTTAAACCAGTCTGTTACTGGCATGTCCCCGGTTAAACCAGTCTGTTACTGGCCTGTCTCCGGTTAAACCAGTCATGTTCCTGGCCTGTACCCGGTTAAACCAGTCACGTTACTGGCCTGTACCCGGTTAAACCAGTCACTGGCATGTCCCTGGTTAAACCAGTCGCGTTACTGGCCTGTCTCCGGTTAAACCAGTCACGTCACTGTCCTGTACCCGGTTAAACCAGTCACGTTAACTGGCCTGTACCCGGTCAAACCAGTCGCATTACTGGCCTTTTCCCGTTAAACGAGTCATGTCACTGACCTTTCCACGGTTAAACCAGTCTGTTACTGGCCTGTACCGGTTAAACCAGTCAGGTTACTGGCCTGTACCCGGTTAAACCAGTCTGTTACGGGCCTGTCTCCGGTTAAACCAGTCAGGTTACTGGCCTGTACCCGGTTAAACCAGTCACGTTAACTGGCCTGTACCCGGTTAAACCAGTCACGTTAACTGGCCTGTCCCCGGTTAAACCAGTCGCATTACTGGCCTTTTCCCGTTAAACCAGTCATGTCACTGACCTTTCCACGGTTAAACCAGTCTGTTACTGGCCTGTACCCAGTTGAACCAGTCAAGTTACTGGCCTGTACCGGTTAAACCAGTCACGTTAACTGGCCTGTACCCGGTTAAACCAGTAACGCTAACTGGCCTGTCCCCGGTTAAACCAGTCATGTTACTGGCCTGTCCCCGGTTAAACCAGTCATGTTACTGGCCTGTACCGGTTAAACCAGTCATGTTACTGGCCTGTACCGGTTAAACCAGTCATGTTACTGGCCTGTCTCCGGTTAAACCAGTCAGGTTACTGGCCTGTACCCAGTTAAACCAGTCATGTCACTGGCCATTCCCCGGTTAAACCAGTCGCGTTACTGGCCTGTACCCAGTTGAACCAGTCTGTTACTATCCTGTCCCCGGTTAAACCAGTGTGTTACTGACCTGTACCTGATTAAACCAGTCACGTTATTGGCCTGTACCCGGTTAAACCAGTCACGTTAACTGGCCTGTCCCCAGTTAAACCAGTCATGTTACTGGCCTGTCCCCGGTTAAACCAGTCATGTTACTGGCCTGTCCCCGGTTAAACCAGTCGCGTTACTGGCCTGTACCCAGTTGAACCAGTCTGTTACTATCCTGTCCCCGGTTAAACCAGTGTGTTACTGGCCTGTACCGGTTAAACCAGTCACGTTACTGGCCTGTACCCGGTTAAACCAGTCACGTTAACTGGCCTGTACCCGGTTAAACCAGTCACGTTAACTGGCCTGTCCCCAGTTAAACCAGTCATGTTACTGGCCTGTACCCGGTTAAACCAGTCAGGTTACTGGCCTGTACCCGGTTAAACCAGTCATGTTACTGGCCTGTCCCCGGTTAAACCAGTCGCGTTACTGGCCTGTACCCAGTTGAACCAGTCTGTTACTATCCTGTCCCCGGTTAAACCAGTGTGTTACTGGCCTGTACCTGTTAAACCAGTCACATTACTGGCCTGTACCCGGTTAAACCAGTCATGTTAACTGGCCTGTACCCGGCTAAACCAGTCACGTTAACTGGCCTGTCCCCAGTTAAACCAGTCATGTTACTGGCCTGTACCCGGTTAAACCAGTCAGGTTACTGGCCTGTACCCGGTTAAACCAGTCATGTTACTGGCCTGTCCCCGGTTAAACCAGTCGCGTTACTGGCCTGTACCCAGTTGAACCAGTCTGTTACTATCCTGTCCCCGGTTAAACCAGTGTGTTACTGGCCTGTACCGGTTAAACCAGTCACATTACTGGCCTGTACCCGGTTTAACCAGTCACGTTAACTGGCCTGTACCCGGTTAAACCAGTCACGTTAACTGGCCTGTCCCCAGTTAAACCAGTCACGTTCCTGGCCTGTACCCGGTTAAACCAGTCACGTTACTGGCCTGTACCCGGTTAAACCAGTCTGTTACTGGCATGTCCCTGGTTAAACCAGTCGCGTTACTGGCCTGTCTCCGGTTAAACCAGTCACGTTACTGTCCTGTACCCAGTTAAACCAGTCACGTTAACTGGCCTGTACCCGGTCAAACCAGTCGCATTACTGGCCTTTTCCCGTTAAACGAGTCATGTCACTGACCTTTCCACGGTTAAACCAGTCTGTTACTGGCCTGTACCGGTTAAACCAGTCACGTTACTGGCCTGTACCCGGTTAAACCAGTCTGTTACGGGCCTGTCTCCGGTTAAACCAGTCAGGTTACTGGCCTGTCCCCGGTTAAACCAGTCGCATTACTGGCCTTTTCCCGTTAAACCAGTCATATCACTGGCCTTTCCCCGGTTAAACCAGTCATGTTACTGGCCTGTCCCCGGTTAAACCAGTCATGTCACTGACCTGTCCCCGGTTAAACCAGTCTGTTACTGGCCTGTCCCCGGTTAAACCAGTCACGTTACTGGCCTGTACCCGGTTAAACCAGTCACCTTAACTGGCCTTTACCGGGTTAAACCAGTCACGTTAACTGGCCTGTCCCCAGTTAAACCAGTCACGTTATTGGCCTGTCCCCGGTTAAACCAGTCATGTTACTGGCCTGTCCCCAGTTAAACCAGTCATGTTACTGGCCTGTCCCCGGTTAAACCAGTCGCGTTACTGGCCTGTACCCAGTTGAACCAGTCTGTTACTGGCCTGTCCCCGGTTAAACCAGTCACGTTACTGGCCTGTACCCGGTTAAACCAGTCTCGTTAACTGGCCTGTACCGGGTTAAACCAGTCACGTTAACTGGCCTGTCCCCAGTTAAACCAGTCACGTTATTGGCCTGTCCCCGGTTAAACCAGTCATGTTACTGGCCTGTCCCCAGTTAAACCAGTCATGTTACTGGCCTTTCTCCGGTTAAACCAGTCGCGTTACTGGCCTGTACCCAGTTGAACCAGTCTGTTACTATCCTGTCCCCGGTTAAACCAGTCATGTTACTGGCCTGTACCCGGTTAAACCAGTCAGGTTACTGGCCTGTACCCGGTTAAACCAGTCGCATTACTAGCCTGTCCCCGGGTAAACCCGTCTGTTACTCTCCTGTACCCAGCTAAACCAGTCATATTACTGGCCTGTCCCCGGTTAAACCAGTCATGTTACTGGCCTGTCTCCGGTTAAACCAGTCATGTCACTGACCTGTACCTGATTAAACCAGTCACGTTATTGGCCTGTACCCGGTTAAACCAGTCTGTTACTGGCCTGTCCCCGGTTGAACCAGTCTGTTACTGGCATGTCCCCGGTTAAACCAGTCTGTTACTGGCCTGTCTCCGGTTAAACCAGTCACGTTACTGGCCTGCACCCGGTTAAGCCAGTCACGTTACTGGCCTGCACCCGGTTAAGCCAGTCACGTTACTGGCCTGTCCCTGGTTAAACCAGTCGCGTTACTGGCATGTCCCTGGTTAAACCAGTCGCGTTACTGGCCTGTCTCCGGTTAAACCAGTCACGTTACTGGCCTGTACCCGGTTAAACCAGTCTGTTACTGGCATGTCCCATGTTAAACCAGTCTGTTACTGGCCTGTACCGGTTAAACCAGTCACGTAACTGGCCTGTACCCGGTTAAACCAGTCACGTTAACTGGCCTGTCCCCGGGTAAACCCGTCTGTTACTCTCCTGTACCCAGCTAAACCAGTCATGTTACTGGCCTGTCCCCGGTTAAACCAGTCATGTTACTGGCCTGTCTCCGGTTAAACCAGTCATGTCACTGACCTGTACCTGATTAAACCAGTCACGTTATTGGCCTGTACCCGGTTAAACCAGTCTGTTACTGGCCTGTCCCCGGTTGAACCAGTCTGTTACTGGCATGTCCCCGGTTAAACCAGTCTGTTACTGGCCTGTCTCCGGTTAAACCAGTCACGTTACTGGCCTGTACCCGGTTAAACCAGTCTGTTACTGGCATGTCCCATGTTAAACCAGTCTGTTACTGGCCTGTACCGGTTAAACCAGTCACGTAACTGGCCTGTACCCGGTTAAACCAGTCACGTTAACTGGCCTGTACCCGGTTAAACCAGTCACGTTAACTGGCCTGTACCCGGTTAAACCAGTCACGTTAACTGGCCTGTCCCCGGTTAAACCAGTCGCATTACTGGCCTTTTCCCGTTAAACCAGTCATGTCACTGACCTTTCCACGGTTAAACCAGTCTGTTACTGGCCTGTACCCAGTTGAACCAGTCTGTTACTGGCCTGTACCGGTTAAACCAGTCACGTTAACTGGCCTGTACCCGGTTAAACTAGTAACGCTAACTGGCCTGTCCCCGGTTAAACCAGTCATGTTACTGGCCTGTCCCCGGTTAAACCAGTCATGTTACTGGCCTGTACCGGTTAAACCAGTCATGTTACTGGCCTGTACCGGTTAAACCAGTCACGTTACTGGCCTGTACCCGGTTAAACCAGTCACGTTAACTGGCCTGTACCCGGTCAAACCAGTCGCATTACTGGCCTTTTCCCGTTAAACGAGTCATGTCACTGACCTTTCCACGGTTAAACCAGTCTGTTACTGGCCTGTACCGGTTAAACCAGTCAGGTTACTGGCCTGTACCCGGTTAAACCAGTCACGTTACGGGCCTGTCTCCGGTTAAACCAGTCATGTTACTGGCCTGTACCCGCTTAAACCAGTTATGTCACTGGCCTGTCCCCGGTTAAACCAGTCATGTCACTGGCCTGTCCCCAGTTAAACCAGTCGCGTTACTGGCCTGTACCCAGTTGAACCAGTCTGTTACTATCCTGTCCCCGGTTAAACCAGTGTGTTACTGACCTGTACCTGATTAAACCAGTCACGTTATTGTCCTGTACCCGGTTAAACCAGTCACGTTAACTGGCCTGTACCCGGTCAAACCAGTCGCATTACTGGCCTTTTCCCGTCAAAGGAGTCATGTCACTGACCTTTCCACGGTTAAACCAGTCTGTTACTGGCCTGTACCGGTTAAACCAGTCAGGTTACTGGCCTGTACCCGGTTAAACCAGTCTGTTACGGGCCTGTCTCCGGTTAAACCAGTCAGGTTACTGGCCTTTACCCGGTTAAACCAGTCATGTCACTGGCCTGTCCCCGGTTAAACCAGTCATGTCACTGGCCTGTCCCCGGTTAAACCAGTCGCGTTACTGGCCTGTACACAGTTGTACCAGTCTGTTACTATCCTTTCCCCGGTTAAACCAGTGTGTTACTGACCTGTACCGGGTTAAACCAGTCACGTTATTGGCCTGTACCCGGTTAAACCAGTCACGTTAACTGGCCTGTCCCCAGTTAAACCAGTCATGTTACTGGCCTGTCCCCGTTTAAACCAGTCATGTTACTGGCCTGTCCCCGGTTAAACCAGTCGCGTTACTGGCCTGTACCCAGTTGAACCAGTCTGTTACTATCCTGTCCCCGGTTAAACCAGTGTGTTACTGGCCTGTACCGGTTAAACCAGTCACGTTACTGGCCTGTACCCGGTTAAACCAGTCACGTTAACTGGCCTGTACCCGGTTAAACCAGTCACGTTAACTGGCCTGTCCCCAGTTAAACCAGTCATGTTACTGGCCTGTACCCGGTTAAACCAGTCAGGTTACTGGCCTGTACCCGGTTAAACCAGTCAGGTTACTGGCCTGTACCCGGTTAAACCAGTCGCATTACTGGCCTGTCCCCGGGTAAACCAGTCTGTTACTCTCCTGTACCCAGCTAAACCAGTCATGTTACTGGCCTGTCCCCGGTTAAACCAGTCATGTTACTGGCCTGTCTCCGGTTAAACCAGTCATGTCACTGACCTGTACCTGATTAAACCAGTCACGTTATTGGCCTGTACCCGGTTAAACCAGTCTGTTACTGGCCTGTCCCCGGTTAAACCAGTCTGTTACTGGCATGTCCCCGGTTAAACCAGTCTGTTACTGGCCTGTCTCCGGTTAAACCAGTCATGTTCCTGGCCTGTACCCGGTTAAACCAGTCACGTTACTGGCCTGTACCCGGTTAAACCAGTCACTGGCATGTCCCTGGTTAAACCAGTCGCGTTACTGGCCTGTCTCCGGTTAAACCAGTCACGTCACTGTCCTGTACCCGGTTAAACCAGTCACGTTAACTGGCCTGTACCCGGTCAAACCAGTCGCATTACTGGCCTTTTCCCGTTAAACGAGTCATGTCACTGACCTTTCCACGGTTAAACCAGTCTGTTACTGGCCTGTACCGGTTAAACCAGTCAGGTTACTGGCCTGTACCCGGTTAAACCAGTCTGTTACGGGCCTGTCTCCGGTTAAACCAGTCAGGTTACTGGCCTGTACCCGGTTAAACCAGTCACGTTAACTGGCCTGTACCCGGTTAAACCAGTCACGTTAACTGGCCTGTCCCCGGTTAAACCAGTCGCATTACTGGCCTTTTCCCGTTAAACCAGTCATGTCACTGACCTTTCCACGGTTAAACCAGTCTGTTACTGGCCTGTACCCAGTTGAACCAGTCAAGTTACTGGCCTGTACCGGTTAAACCAGTCACGTTAACTGGCCTGTACCCGGTTAAACCAGTAACGCTAACTGGCCTGTCCCCGGTTAAACCAGTCATGTTACTGGCCTGTCCCCGGTTAAACCAGTCATGTTACTGGCCTGTACCGGTTAAACCAGTCATGTTACTGGCCTGTACCGGTTAAACCAGTCATGTTACTGGCCTGTCTCCGGTTAAACCAGTCAGGTTACTGGCCTGTACCCAGTTAAACCAGTCATGTCACTGGCCATTCCCCGGTTAAACCAGTCGCGTTACTGGCCTGTACCCAGTTGAACCAGTCTGTTACTATCCTGTCCCCGGTTAAACCAGTGTGTTACTGACCTGTACCTGATTAAACCAGTCACGTTATTGGCCTGTACCCGGTTAAACCAGTCACGTTAACTGGCCTGTCCCCAGTTAAACCAGTCATGTTACTGGCCTGTCCCCGGTTAAACCAGTCATGTTACTGGCCTGTCCCCGGTTAAACCAGTCGCGTTACTGGCCTGTACCCAGTTGAACCAGTCTGTTACTATCCTGTCCCCGGTTAAACCAGTGTGTTACTGGCCTGTACCGGTTAAACCAGTCACGTTACTGGCCTGTACCCGGTTAAACCAGTCACGTTAACTGGCCTGTACCCGGTTAAACCAGTCACGTTAACTGGCCTGTCCCCAGTTAAACCAGTCATGTTACTGGCCTGTACCCGGTTAAACCAGTCAGGTTACTGGCCTGTACCCGGTTAAACCAGTCATGTTACTGGCCTGTCCCCGGTTAAACCAGTCGCGTTACTGGCCTGTACCCAGTTGAACCAGTCTGTTACTATCCTGTCCCCGGTTAAACCAGTGTGTTACTGGCCTGTACCTGTTAAACCAGTCACATTACTGGCCTGTACCCGGTTAAACCAGTCATGTTAACTGGCCTGTACCCGGCTAAACCAGTCACGTTAACTGGCCTGTCCCCAGTTAAACCAGTCATGTTACTGGCCTGTACCCGGTTAAACCAGTCAGGTTACTGGCCTGTACCCGGTTAAACCAGTCATGTTACTGGCCTGTCCCCGGTTAAACCAGTCGCGTTACTGGCCTGTACCCAGTTGAACCAGTCTGTTACTATCCTGTCCCCGGTTAAACCAGTGTGTTACTGGCCTGTACCGGTTAAACCAGTCACATTACTGGCCTGTACCCGGTTTAACCAGTCACGTTAACTGGCCTGTACCCGGTTAAACCAGTCACGTTAACTGGCCTGTCCCCAGTTAAACCAGTCACGTTCCTGGCCTGTACCCGGTTAAACCAGTCACGTTACTGGCCTGTACCCGGTTAAACCAGTCTGTTACTGGCATGTCCCTGGTTAAACCAGTCGCGTTACTGGCCTGTCTCCGGTTAAACCAGTCACGTTACTGTCCTGTACCCAGTTAAACCAGTCACGTTAACTGGCCTGTACCCGGTCAAACCAGTCGCATTACTGGCCTTTTCCCGTTAAACGAGTCATGTCACTGACCTTTCCACGGTTAAACCAGTCTGTTACTGGCCTGTACCGGTTAAACCAGTCACGTTACTGGCCTGTACCCGGTTAAACCAGTCTGTTACGGGCCTGTCTCCGGTTAAACCAGTCAGGTTACTGGCCTGTCCCCGGTTAAACCAGTCGCATTACTGGCCTTTTCCCGTTAAACCAGTCATATCACTGGCCTTTCCCCGGTTAAACCAGTCATGTTACTGGCCTGTCCCCGGTTAAACCAGTCATGTCACTGACCTGTCCCCGGTTAAACCAGTCTGTTACTGGCCTGTCCCCGGTTAAACCAGTCACGTTACTGGCCTGTACCCGGTTAAACCAGTCACCTTAACTGGCCTTTACCGGGTTAAACCAGTCACGTTAACTGGCCTGTCCCCAGTTAAACCAGTCACGTTATTGGCCTGTCCCCGGTTAAACCAGTCATGTTACTGGCCTGTCCCCAGTTAAACCAGTCATGTTACTGGCCTGTCCCCGGTTAAACCAGTCGCGTTACTGGCCTGTACCCAGTTGAACCAGTCTGTTACTGGCCTGTCCCCGGTTAAACCAGTCACGTTACTGGCCTGTACCCGGTTAAACCAGTCTCGTTAACTGGCCTGTACCGGGTTAAACCAGTCACGTTAACTGGCCTGTCCCCAGTTAAACCAGTCACGTTATTGGCCTGTCCCCGGTTAAACCAGTCATGTTACTGGCCTGTCCCCAGTTAAACCAGTCATGTTACTGGCCTTTCTCCGGTTAAACCAGTCGCGTTACTGGCCTGTACCCAGTTGAACCAGTCTGTTACTATCCTGTCCCCGGTTAAACCAGTCATGTTACTGGCCTGTACCCGGTTAAACCAGTCAGGTTACTGGCCTGTACCCGGTTAAACCAGTCGCATTACTAGCCTGTCCCCGGGTAAACCCGTCTGTTACTCTCCTGTACCCAGCTAAACCAGTCATATTACTGGCCTGTCCCCGGTTAAACCAGTCATGTTACTGGCCTGTCTCCGGTTAAACCAGTCATGTCACTGACCTGTACCTGATTAAACCAGTCACGTTATTGGCCTGTACCCGGTTAAACCAGTCTGTTACTGGCCTGTCCCCGGTTGAACCAGTCTGTTACTGGCATGTCCCCGGTTAAACCAGTCTGTTACTGGCCTGTCTCCGGTTAAACCAGTCACGTTACTGGCCTGCACCCGGTTAAGCCAGTCACGTTACTGGCCTGCACCCGGTTAAGCCAGTCACGTTACTGGCCTGTCCCTGGTTAAACCAGTCGCGTTACTGGCATGTCCCTGGTTAAACCAGTCGCGTTACTGGCCTGTCTCCGGTTAAACCAGTCACGTTACTGGCCTGTACCCGGTTAAACCAGTCTGTTACTGGCATGTCCCATGTTAAACCAGTCTGTTACTGGCCTGTACCGGTTAAACCAGTCACGTAACTGGCCTGTACCCGGTTAAACCAGTCACGTTAACTGGCCTGTCCCCGGGTAAACCCGTCTGTTACTCTCCTGTACCCAGCTAAACCAGTCATGTTACTGGCCTGTCCCCGGTTAAACCAGTCATGTTACTGGCCTGTCTCCGGTTAAACCAGTCATGTCACTGACCTGTACCTGATTAAACCAGTCACGTTATTGGCCTGTACCCGGTTAAACCAGTCTGTTACTGGCCTGTCCCCGGTTGAACCAGTCTGTTACTGGCATGTCCCCGGTTAAACCAGTCTGTTACTGGCCTGTCTCCGGTTAAACCAGTCACGTTACTGGCCTGTACCCGGTTAAACCAGTCTGTTACTGGCATGTCCCATGTTAAACCAGTCTGTTACTGGCCTGTACCGGTTAAACCAGTCACGTAACTGGCCTGTACCCGGTTAAACCAGTCACGTTAACTGGCCTGTACCCGGTTAAACCAGTCACGTTAACTGGCCTGTACCCGGTTAAACCAGTCACGTTAACTGGCCTGTCCCCGGTTAAACCAGTCGCATTACTGGCCTTTTCCCGTTAAACCAGTCATGTCACTGACCTTTCCACGGTTAAACCAGTCTGTTACTGGCCTGTACCCAGTTGAACCAGTCTGTTACTGGCCTGTACCGGTTAAACCAGTCACGTTAACTGGCCTGTACCCGGTTAAACTAGTAACGCTAACTGGCCTGTCCCCGGTTAAACCAGTCATGTTACTGGCCTGTCCCCGGTTAAACCAGTCATGTTACTGGCCTGTACCGGTTAAACCAGTCATGTTACTGGCCTGTACCGGTTAAACCAGTCACGTTACTGGCCTGTACCCGGTTAAACCAGTCACGTTAACTGGCCTGTACCCGGTCAAACCAGTCGCATTACTGGCCTTTTCCCGTTAAACGAGTCATGTCACTGACCTTTCCACGGTTAAACCAGTCTGTTACTGGCCTGTACCGGTTAAACCAGTCAGGTTACTGGCCTGTACCCGGTTAAACCAGTCACGTTACGGGCCTGTCTCCGGTTAAACCAGTCATGTTACTGGCCTGTACCCGCTTAAACCAGTTATGTCACTGGCCTGTCCCCGGTTAAACCAGTCATGTCACTGGCCTGTCCCCAGTTAAACCAGTCGCGTTACTGGCCTGTACCCAGTTGAACCAGTCTGTTACTATCCTGTCCCCGGTTAAACCAGTGTGTTACTGACCTGTACCTGATTAAACCAGTCACGTTATTGTCCTGTACCCGGTTAAACCAGTCACGTTAACTGGCCTGTACCCGGTCAAACCAGTCGCATTACTGGCCTTTTCCCGTCAAAGGAGTCATGTCACTGACCTTTCCACGGTTAAACCAGTCTGTTACTGGCCTGTACCGGTTAAACCAGTCAGGTTACTGGCCTGTACCCGGTTAAACCAGTCTGTTACGGGCCTGTCTCCGGTTAAACCAGTCAGGTTACTGGCCTTTACCCGGTTAAACCAGTCATGTCACTGGCCTGTCCCCGGTTAAACCAGTCATGTCACTGGCCTGTCCCCGGTTAAACCAGTCGCGTTACTGGCCTGTACACAGTTGTACCAGTCTGTTACTATCCTTTCCCCGGTTAAACCAGTGTGTTACTGACCTGTACCGGGTTAAACCAGTCACGTTATTGGCCTGTACCCGGTTAAACCAGTCACGTTAACTGGCCTGTCCCCAGTTAAACCAGTCATGTTACTGGCCTGTCCCCGTTTAAACCAGTCATGTTACTGGCCTGTCCCCGGTTAAACCAGTCGCGTTACTGGCCTGTACCCAGTTGAACCAGTCTGTTACTATCCTGTCCCCGGTTAAACCAGTGTGTTACTGGCCTGTACCGGTTAAACCAGTCACGTTACTGGCCTGTACCCGGTTAAACCAGTCACGTTAACTGGCCTGTACCCGGTTAAACCAGTCACGTTAACTGGCCTGTCCCCAGTTAAACCAGTCATGTTACTGGCCTGTACCCGGTTAAACCAGTCAGGTTACTGGCCTGTACCCGGTTAAACCAGTCATGTTACTGGCCTGTCCCCGGTTAAACCAGTCAGGTTACTGACCTGTACCCGGTTAAACCAGTCGCTTTACTGGCCTGTCCCCGGGTAAACCAGTCTGTTACTGGCCTGTACCCAGCTAAACCAGTCATGTTACTGGCCTGTACCGGTTAAACCAGTCATGTTACTGGCCTGTACCCGGTTAAACCAGTCACGCTAACTGGGCTGTACCCGGTTAAACCAGTCAGGTTACTGGCCTGTACCCGGTTAAACCAGTCATGTTACTGACCTGTACCTGATTAAACCAGTCACGTTATTGGCCTGTACCCGGTTAAACCAATCTGTTACTGGCCTGTACCCGGTTAAACCAATCTGTTACTGGCCTGTCCCCGGGTAAACCAGTCTGTTACTGGCATGTCCCCGGTTAAACCAGTCTGTTACTGGCCTTACTCCGGTTAAACCAGTCATGTTACGCGCCTGTTTCCGGTTAGACCAGTCAGGTTACTGGCCCTTACCCAGCTACACCAGTCATGTTACTTGCCTGTCCCCGGTTAAGCCAGTCACGTTACTGGCCTGTACCCGGTTAAACCAGTCTGTTACTGGCATGTCCCTCGTTAAACCAGTCGCGTTACTGGCCTGTCTCCGGTTGAACCAGTCACGTTACTGGCCTGTACCCGGTTAAACCAGTCTGTTACTGGCATGTCCCCTGTTAAACCAGTCTGTTACTGGCCGGTACCGGTTAAACCAGTCACGTAACTGGCCTGTACCCGGTAAAACCAGTCACGTTAACTGGCCTGTATCCGGTTAAACCAGTCACGTTAACTGGCCTGTACCCGGTTAAACCAGTCACGTTAACTGGCCTGTCCCCGGTTAAACCAGTCGCATTACTGGCCTTTTCCCGTTAAACCAGTCATGTCACTGACCTGTCCACAGTTAAACCAGTCTGTCACTGACCTTTCCACGGTTAAACCAGTCTGTTACTGGCCTGTACCGGTTAAACCTGTCACGTTAACTGGCCTGTACCCGGTTAAACCAGTAACGCTAACTGGCCTGTACCCGGTTAAACCAGTCATGTTACTGGCATGTCCCCGGTTAAACCAGTCATGTTACTGGCCTGTACCGGTTAAACCAGTCATGTTACTGGCCTGTACCGGTTAAACCAGTCATGTTACTGGCCTGTACCGGTTAAACCAGTCAGGTTACTGGCCTGTCTCCGGTTAAACCAGTCAGGTTACTGGCCTGTACCCGGTTAAACCAGTCATGTCACTGACCTGTACCTGATTAAACCAGTCACGTTATTGGCCTGTACCCGGTTAAACCAATCTGTTACTGGCCTGTCCCCGGTTAAACCAGTCACGTTACTGGCATGTCCCCGGTTAAACCAGTCTGTTACTGGCCTTTCTCCGGTTAAACCAGTCACGTTATTGGCCTGTACCCGGTTAAACCAATCTGTTACTGGCCTGTCCCCGGTTAAACCAGTCTGTTACTGGCATGTCCCCGGTTAAACCAGTCTGTTACTGGCCTGTCTCCGGTTAAACCAGTCAGGTTCCTGGCCTGTACCGGTTAAACCAGTCACGTTACTGGCCTGTACCCGGTTAAACCAGTCACGTTAACTGGCCTGTACCCGGTTAAACCAGTCACGTTAACTGTCCTGTCCCCAGTTAAACCAGTCGCATTACTGGCCTTTTCCCGTTAAACCAGTCATGTCACTGACCTTTCCACGGTTAAACCAGTCTTTTACTGGCCTGTACCCAGTTGAACCAGTCTGTTACTGGCCTGTACCGGTTAAACCAGTCACGTTAACTGGCCTGTACCCGGTTAAACCAGTCACGTTAACTGGCCTGTACCCGGTTAAACCAGTCACGCTAACTGGCCTGTACCCGGTTAAACCAGTCATGTTACTGGCCTGTCCCCGGTTAAACCAGTCATGTTACTGGCCTGTACCGGTTAAACCAGTCTGTTACTGGCCTGTCTCCGGTTAAACCAGTCATGTCACTGACCTGTACCTGATTAAACCAGTCACGTTATTGGCCTGTACCCGGTTAAACCAGTCTGTTACTGGCATGTCCCCGGTTAAACCAGTCTGTTACTGGCCTGTCTCTGGTTAAACCAGTCACGTTACTGGCCTGTACCCGGTTAAACCAGTCTGTTACTGGCATGTCCCCGGATAAACCAGTCTGTTACTGGCCTGTACCCCGGTTAAACCAGTCACGTTACTGGCCTGCACCGGTTAAACCAGTCACGTAACTGGCCTGTACCCGGTTAAACCAGTCACGTTAACTGGCCTGTACCCGGTTAAACCAGTCACGTTAACTGGCCTGTCCCCGGTTAAACCAGTCACGTTAACTGTCCTGTCCCCGGTTAAACCAGTCGCATTACTGGCCTTTTCCCGTTAAACCAGTCATGTCACTGACCTTTCCACGGTTAAACCAGTCTGTTACTGGCCTGTACCCAGTTGAACCAGTCTGTTACTGGCCTGTACCGGTTAAACCAGTCACGTTAACTGGCCTGTACCCGGTTAAACCAGTCACGTTAACTGGCCTGTACCCGGTTAAACCAGTCACGCTAACTGGCCTGTACCCGGTTAAACCAGTCATGTTACTGGCCTGTCCCCGGTTAAACCAGTCATGTTACTGGCCTGTCCCCGGTTAAACCAGTCATGTCACTGGCCTGTACCGGTTAAACCAGTCATATTACTGGCCTGTACCGGTTAAACCAGTCTTTTACTGGCCTGTCTCCGGTTAAACCAGTCAGGTTACTGGCCTGTACCCGGTTAAACCAGTCATGTCACTGACCTGTGCCTGATTAACCCAGTCACGTTATTGGCCTGTCCCCGGTTAAACCAATCTGTTACTGGCCTGTCCCCGGTTAAACCAGTCACGTTACTGGCATGTCCCCGGTTAAACCAGTCAGTTACTGGCCTGTCTCCGGTTAAACCAGTCACGTTACTGGCCTGTACCCAGTTAAACCAGTCACGTAACTGGCCTGTACCCGGTTAAACCAGTCACGTTAACTGGCCTGTACCCGGTTAAACCAGTCACGTTAACTGGCCTGTACCCGGTTAAACCAGTCACGTTAACTGGCCTGTACCCGGTTAAACCAGTCGCATTACTGGCCTTTTCCCGTTAAACCAGTCATGTCACTGACCTTTCCACGGTTAAACCAGTCTGTTACTGGCCTGTACCGGTTAAACCAGTCACGTTAACTGGCCTGTACCCGGTTAAACCAGTCACGCTAACTGGCCTGTACCGGTTAAACCAGGCATGTTACTGGCCTGTACCCGGTTAAACCAGTCAGGTTACTGGCCTGTACCCCGTTAAACCAGTCTGTTACTGGCATTTCCCCGGTTAAACCAGTCTGTTACTGGCCTGTACCGGTTAAACCAGTCATGTTACTGGCCTGTACCAGTTAAACCAGTCTGTTACTGGCCTGTCTCCGGTTAAAGCAGTCAGGTTACTGGCCTGTACCCGGTTAAACCAGTCATGTCACTGACCTGTACCTGATTAAACCAGTCACGTTATTGGCCTGTACCCGGTCAAACCAATCTGTTACTGGCCTGTCCCCGGTTAAACCAGTCACGTTACTGGCATGTCCCCGGTTAAACCAGTCTGTTACTGGCCTTTCTCCGGTTAAACCAGTCATGTTACTGGCCTGTCCCCAGTTAAACCAGTCATGTTACTGGCCTTTCTCCGGTTAAACCAGTCGCGTTACTGGCCTGTACCCAGTTGAACCAGTCTGTTACTATCCTGTCCCCGGTTAAACCAGTCATGTTACTGGCCTGTACCCGGTTAAACCAGTCAGGTTACTGGCCTGTACCCGGTTAAACCAGTCGCATTACTAGCCTGTCCCCGGGTAAACCCGTCTGTTACTCTCCTGTACCCAGCTAAACCAGTCATATTACTGGCCTGTCCCCGGTTAAACCAGTCATGTTACTGGCCTGTCTCCGGTTAAACCAGTCATGTCACTGACCTGTACCTGATTAAACCAGTCACGTTATTGGCCTGTACCCGGTTAAACCAGTCTGTTACTGGCCTGTCCCCGGTTGAACCAGTCTGTTACTGGCATGTCCCCGGTTAAACCAGTCTGTTACTGGCCTGTCTCCGGTTAAACCAGTCACGTTACTGGCCTGCACCCGGTTAAGCCAGTCACGTTACTGGCCTGTCCCTGGTTAAACCAGTCGCGTTACTGGCATGTCCCTGGTTAAACCAGTCGCGTTACTGGCCTGTCTCCGGTTAAACCAGTCACGTTACTGGCCTGTACCCGGTTAAACCAGTCTGTTACTGGCATGTCCCATGTTAAACCAGTCTGTTACTGGCCTGTACCGGTTAAACCAGTCACGTAACTGGCCTGTACCCGGTTAAACCAGTCACGTTAACTGGCCTGTCCCCGGGTAAACCCGTCTGTTACTCTCCTGTACCCAGCTAAACCAGTCATGTTACTGGCCTGTCCCCGGTTAAACCAGTCATGTTACTGGCCTGTCTCCGGTTAAACCAGTCATGTCACTGACCTGTACCTGATTAAACCAGTCACGTTATTGGCCTGTACCCGGTTAAACCAGTCTGTTACTGGCCTGTCCCCGGTTGAACCAGTCTGTTACTGGCATGTCCCCGGTTAAACCAGTCTGTTACTGGCCTGTCTCCGGTTAAACCAGTCACGTTACTGGCCTGTACCCGGTTAAACCAGTCTGTTACTGGCATGTCCCATGTTAAACCAGTCTGTTACTGGCCTGTACCGGTTAAACCAGTCACGTAACTGGCCTGTACCCGGTTAAACCAGTCACGTTAACTGGCCTGTACCCGGTTAAACCAGTCACGTTAACTGGCCTGTACCCGGTTAAACCAGTCACGTTAACTGGCCTGTCCCCGGTTAAACCAGTCGCATTACTGGCCTTTTCCCGTTAAACCAGTCATGTCACTGACCTTTCCACGGTTAAACCAGTCTGTTACTGGCCTGTACCCAGTTGAACCAGTCTGTTACTGGCCTGTACCGGTTAAACCAGTCACGTTAACTGGCCTGTACCCGGTTAAACTAGTAACGCTAACTGGCCTGTCCCCGGTTAAACCAGTCATGTTACTGGCCTGTCCCCGGTTAAACCAGTCATGTTACTGGCCTGTACCGGTTAAACCAGTCATGTTACTGGCCTGTACCGGTTAAACCAGTCACGTTACTGGCCTGTACCCGGTTAAACCAGTCACGTTAACTGGCCTGTACCCGGTCAAACCAGTCGCATTACTGGCCTTTTCCCGTTAAACGAGTCATGTCACTGACCTTTCCACGGTTAAACCAGTCTGTTACTGGCCTGTACCGGTTAAACCAGTCAGGTTACTGGCCTGTACCCGGTTAAACCAGTCACGTTACGGGCCTGTCTCCGGTTAAACCAGTCATGTTACTGGCCTGTACCCGGTTAAACCAGTTATGTCACTGGCCTGTCCCCGGTTAAACCAGTCATGTCACTGGCCTGTCCCCAGTTAAACCAGTCGCGTTACTGGCCTGTACCCAGTTGAACCAGTCTGTTACTATCCTGTCCCCGGTTAAACCAGTGTGTTACTGACCTGTACCTGATTAAACCAGTCACGTTATTGTCCTGTACCCGGTTAAACCAGTCACGTTAACTGGCCTGTACCCGGTCAAACCAGTCGCATTACTGGCCTTTTCCCGTCAAAGGAGTCATGTCACTGACCTTTCCACGGTTAAACCAGTCTGTTACTGGCCTGTACCGGTTAAACCAGTCAGGTTACTGGCCTGTACCCGGTTAAACCAGTCTGTTACGGGCCTGTCTCCGGTTAAACCAGTCAGGTTACTGGCCTTTACCCGGTTAAACCAGTCATGTCACTGGCCTGTCCCCGGTTAAACCAGTCATGTCACTGGCCTGTCCCCGGTTAAACCAGTCGCGTTACTGGCCTGTACACAGTTGTACCAGTCTGTTACTATCCTTTCCCCGGTTAAACCAGTGTGTTACTGACCTGTACCGGGTTAAACCAGTCACGTTATTGGCCTGTACCCGGTTAAACCAGTCACGTTAACTGGCCTGTCCCCAGTTAAACCAGTCATGTTACTGGCCTGTCCCCGTTTAAACCAGTCATGTTACTGGCCTGTCCCCGGTTAAACCAGTCGCGTTACTGGCCTGTACCCAGTTGAACCAGTCTGTTACTATCCTGTCCCCGGTTAAACCAGTGTGTTACTGGCCTGTACCGGTTAAACCAGTCACGTTACTGGCCTGTACCCGGTTAAACCAGTCACGTTAACTGGCCTGTACCCGGTTAAACCAGTCACGTTAACTGGCCTGTCCCCAGTTAAACCAGTCATGTTACTGGCCTGTACCCGGTTAAACCAGTCAGGTTACTGGCCTGTACCCGGTTAAACCAGTCATGTTACTGGCCTGTCCCCGGTTAAACCAGTCAGGTTACTGACCTGTACCCGGTTAAACCAGTCGCTTTACTGGCCTGTCCCCGGGTAAACCAGTCTGTTACTGGCCTGTACCCAGCTAAACCAGTCATGTTACTGGCCTGTACCGGTTAAACCAGTCATGTTACTGGCCTGTACCCGGTTAAACCAGTCACGCTAACTGGGCTGTACCCGGTTAAACCAGTCAGGTTACTGGCCTGTACCCGGTTAAACCAGTCATGTTACTGACCTGTACCTGATTAAACCAGTCACGTTATTGGCCTGTACCCGGTTAAACCAATCTGTTACTGGCCTGTACCCGGTTAAACCAATCTGTTACTGGCCTGTCCCCGGGTAAACCAGTCTGTTACTGGCATGTCCCCGGTTAAACCAGTCTGTTACTGGCCTTACTCCGGTTAAACCAGTCATGTTACGCGCCTGTTTCCGGTTAGACCAGTCAGGTTACTGGCCCTTACCCAGCTACACCAGTCATGTTACTTGCCTGTCCCCGGTTAAGCCAGTCACGTTACTGGCCTGTACCCGGTTAAACCAGTCTGTTACTGGCATGTCCCTCGTTAAACCAGTCGCGTTACTGGCCTGTCTCCGGTTGAACCAGTCACGTTACTGGCCTGTACCCGGTTAAACCAGTCTGTTACTGGCATGTCCCCTGTTAAACCAGTCTGTTACTGGCCGGTACCGGTTAAACCAGTCACGTAACTGGCCTGTACCCGGTAAAACCAGTCACGTTAACTGGCCTGTATCCGGTTAAACCAGTCACGTTAACTGGCCTGTACCCGGTTAAACCAGTCACGTTAACTGGCCTGTCCCCGGTTAAACCAGTCGCATTACTGGCCTTTTCCCGTTAAACCAGTCATGTCACTGACCTGTCCACAGTTAAACCAGTCTGTCACTGACCTTTCCACGGTTAAACCAGTCTGTTACTGGCCTGTACCGGTTAAACCTGTCACGTTAACTGGCCTGTACCCGGTTAAACCAGTAACGCTAACTGGCCTGTACCCGGTTAAACCAGTCATGTTACTGGCATGTCCCCGGTTAAACCAGTCATGTTACTGGCCTGTACCGGTTAAACCAGTCATTTTACTGGCCTGTACCGGTTAAACCAGTCAGGTTACTGGCCTGTCTCCGGTTAAACCAGTCAGGTTACTGGCCTGTACCCGGTTAAACCAGTCATGTCACTGACCTGTACCTGATTAAACCAGTCACGTTATTGGCCTGTACCCGGTTAAACCAATCTGTTACTGGCCTGTCCCCGGTTAAACCAGTCACGTTACTGGCATGTCCCCGGTTAAACCAGTCTGTTACTGGCCTTTCTCCGGTTAAACCAGTCACGTTATTGGCCTGTACCCGGTTAAACCAATCTGTTACTGGCCTGTCCCCGGTTAAACCAGTCTGTTACTGGCATGTCCCCGGTTAAACCAGTCTGTTACTGGCCTGTCTCCGGTTAAACCAGTCAGGTTCCTGGCCTGTACCGGTTAAACCAGTCACGTTACTGGCCTGTACCCGGTTAAACCAGTCACGTTAACTGGCCTGTACCCGGTTAAACCAGTCACGTTAACTGTCCTGTCCCCAGTTAAACCAGTCGCATTACTGGCCTTTTCCCGTTAAACCAGTCATGTCACTGACCTTTCCACGGTTAAACCAGTCTTTTACTGGCCTGTACCCAGTTGAACCAGTCTGTTACTGGCCTGTACCGGTTAAACCAGTCACGTTAACTGGCCTGTACCCGGTTAAACCAGTCACGTTAACTGGCCTGTACCCGGTTAAACCAGTCACGCTAACTGGCCTGTACCCGGTTAAACCAGTCATGTTACTGGCCTGTCCCCGGTTAAACCAGTCATGTTACTGGCCTGTACCGGTTAAACCAGTCTGTTACTGGCCTGTCTCCGGTTAAACCAGTCATGTCACTGACCTGTACCTGATTAAACCAGTCACGTTATTGGCCTGTACCCGGTTAAACCAGTCTGTTACTGGCATGTCCCCGGTTAAACCAGTCTGTTACTGGCCTGTCTCTGGTTAAACCAGTCACGTTACTGGCCTGTACCCGGTTAAACCAGTCTGTTACTGGCATGTCCCCGGATAAACCAGTCTGTTACTGGCCTGTACCCCGGTTAAACCAGTCACGTTACTGGCCTGCACCGGTTAAACCAGTCACGTAACTGGCCTGTACCCGGTTAAACCAGTCACGTTAACTGGCCTGTACCCGGTTAAACCAGTCACGTTAACTGGCCTGTCCCCGGTTAAACCAGTCACGTTAACTGTCCTGTCCCCGGTTAAACCAGTCGCATTACTGGCCTTTTCCCGTTAAACCAGTCATGTCACTGACCTTTCCACGGTTAAACCAGTCTGTTACTGGCCTGTACCCAGTTGAACCAGTCTGTTACTGGCCTGTACCGGTTAAACCAGTCACGTTAACTGGCCTGTACCCGGTTAAACCAGTCACGTTAACTGGCCTGTACCCGGTTAAACCAGTCACGCTAACTGGCCTGTACCCGGTTAAACCAGTCATGTTACTGGCCTGTCCCCGGTTAAACCAGTCATGTTACTGGCCTGTCCCCGGTTAAACCAGTCATGTCACTGGCCTGTACCGGTTAAACCAGTCATATTACTGGCCTGTACCGGTTAAACCAGTCTTTTACTGGCCTGTCTCCGGTTAAACCAGTCAGGTTACTGGCCTGTACCCGGTTAAACCAGTCATGTCACTGACCTGTGCCTGATTAACCCAGTCACGTTATTGGCCTGTCCCCGGTTAAACCAATCTGTTACTGGCCTGTCCCCGGTTAAACCAGTCACGTTACTGGCATGTCCCCGGTTAAACCAGTCAGTTACTGGCCTGTCTCCGGTTAAACCAGTCACGTTACTGGCCTGTACCCAGTTAAACCAGTCACGTAACTGGCCTGTACCCGGTTAAACCAGTCACGTTAACTGGCCTGTACCCGGTTAAACCAGTCACGTTAACTGGCCTGTACCCGGTTAAACCAGTCACGTTAACTGGCCTGTACCCGGTTAAACCAGTCGCATTACTGGCCTTTTCCCGTTAAACCAGTCATGTCACTGACCTTTCCACGGTTAAACCAGTCTGTTACTGGCCTGTACCGGTTAAACCAGTCACGTTAACTGGCCTGTACCCGGTTAAACCAGTCACGCTAACTGGCCTGTACCGGTTAAACCAGGCATGTTACTGGCCTGTACCCGGTTAAACCAGTCAGGTTACTGGCCTGTACCCCGTTAAACCAGTCGCGTTACTGGCCTGTCCCCGGGTAAACCAGTCATGTTACTGGCCTGTACCCAGCTAAACCAGTCATGTTACTGGCCTGTCCCCGGGTAAACCTGTCACGTTATTGGCCTGTACCCCGTTAAACCAGTCGCGTTACTGGCCTGTCCCCGGGTAAACCAGTCTGTTACTGGCATTTCCCCGGTTAAACCAGTCTGTTACTGGCCTGTACCGGTTAAACCAGTCATGTTACTGGCCTGTACCAGTTAAACCAGTCTGTTACTGGCCTGTCTCCGGTTAAAGCAGTCAGGTTACTGGCCTGTACCCGGTTAAACCAGTCATGTCACTGACCTGTACCTGATTAAACCAGTCACGTTATTGGCCTGTACCCGGTCAAACCAATCTGTTACTGGCCTGTCCCCGGTTAAACCAGTCACGTTACTGGCATGTCCCCGGTTAAACCAGTCTGTTACTGGCCTTTCTCCGGTTAAACCAGGCATGTTACTGGCCTGTACCCGGTTAAACGAGTCAGGTTACTGGCCTGTACCCCGTTAAACCAGTCGCGTTACTGGCCTGTCCCCGGTTAAACCAGTCATGTTACTGGCCTGTACCGGTTAAACCAGTCTGTTACTGGCCTGTCTCCGGTTAAACCAGTCATGTCACTGACCTGTACCTGATTAAACCAGTCACGTTATTGGCCTGTACCCGGTTAAACCAGTCTGTTACTGGCATGTCCCCGGTTAAACCAGTCTGTTACTGGCCTGTCTCTGGTTAAACCAGTCACGTTACTGGCCTGTACCCGGTTAAACCAGTCTGTTACTGGCATGTCCCCGGATAAACCAGTCTGTTACTGGCCTGTACCCCGGTTAAACCAGTCACGTTACTGGCCTGCACCGGTTAAACCAGTCACGTAACTGGCCTGTACCCGGTTAAACCAGTCACGTTAACTGGCCTGTACCCGGTTAAACCAGTCACGTTAACTGGCCTGTCCCCGGTTAAACCAGTCACGTTAACTGTCCTGTCCCCGGTTAAACCAGTCGCATTACTGGCCTTTTCCCGTTAAACCAGTCATGTCACTGACCTTTCCACGGTTAAACCAGTCTGTTACTGGCCTGTACCCAGTTGAACCAGTCTGTTACTGGCCTGTACCGGTTAAACCAGTCACGTTAACTGGCCTGTACCCGGTTAAACCAGTCACGTTAACTGGCCTGTACCCGGTTAAACCAGTCACGCTAACTGGCCTGTACCCGGTTAAACCAGTCATGTTACTGGCCTGTCCCCGGTTAAACCAGTCATGTTACTGGCCTGTCCCCGGTTAAACCAGTCATGTCACTGGGCTGTACCGGTTAAACCAGTCATATTACTGGCCTGTACCGGTTAAACCAGTCTTTTACTGGCCTGTCTCCGGTTAAACCAGTCAGGTTACTGGCCTGTACCCGGTTAAACCAGTCATGTCACTGACCTGTGCCTGATTAACCCAGTCACGTTATTGGCCTGTCCCCGGTTAAACCAATCTGTTACTGGCCTGTCCCCGGTTAAACCAGTCACGTTACTGGCATGTCCCCGGTTAAACCAGTCAGTTACTGGCCTGTCTCCGGTTAAACCAGTCACGTTACTGGCCTGTACCCAGTTAAACCAGTCACGTAACTGGCCTGTACCCGGTTAAACCAGTCACGTTAACTGGCCTGTACCCGGTTAAACCAGTCACGTTAACTGGCCTGTACCCGGTTAAACCAGTCGCATTACTGGCCTTTTCCCGTTAAACCAGTCATGTCACTGACCTTTCCACGGTTAAACCAGTCTGTTACTGGCCTGTACCGGTTAAACCAGTCACGTTAACTGGCCTGTACCCGGTTAAACCAGTCACGCTAACTGGCCTGTACCGGTTAAACCAGGCATGTTACTGGCCTGTACCCGGTTAAACCAGTCAGGTTACTGGCCTGTACCCCGTTAAACCAGTCGCGTTACTGGCCTGTCCCCGGGTAAACCAGTCATGTTACTGGCCTGTACCCAGCTAAACCAGTCATGTTACTGGCCTGTCCCCGGGTAAACCTGTCACGTTATTGGCCTGTACCCCGTTAAACCAGTCGCGTTACTGGCCTGTCCCCGGGTAAACCAGTCTGTTACTGGCCTTTCTCCGGTTAAACCAGTCAGGTTACTGGCCTGTACCCGGTTAAACCAGTCATGTCACTGACCTGTACCTGATTAAACCAGTCACGTTATTGGCCTGTACCCGGTTAAACCAATCTGTTACTGCCCTGTCCCTGGTTAAACCAGTCACGTTACTGGCACGTCCCCGATTAAACCAGTCTGTTACTGGCCTGTCTCCGGTTAAACCAGTCACGTTACTGGCCTGTACCCAGTTAAACCAGTCACGTAACTGGCCTGTACCCGGTTAAACCAGTCACGTTAACTGGCCTGTACCCGGTTAAACCAGTCACGTTAACTGGCCTGTCCCCGGTTAAACCAGTCGCATTACTGGCCTTTTCCCGTTAAACCAGTCATGTCACTGACCTTTCCACGGTTAAACCAGTCACGTTTCTGGCCTGTACCCAGTTAAACCAATCTGTTACTGGCCTGTACCGGTTAAACCAGTCAGTTACTGGCATTTCCCCGGTTAAACCAGTCTGTTACTGGCCTGTACCGGTTAAACCAGTCATGTTACTGGCCTGTACCAGTTAAACCAGTCTGTTACTGGCCTGTCTCCGGTTAAAGCAGTCAGGTTACTGGCCTGTACCCGGTTAAACCAGTCATGTCACTGACCTGTACCTGATTAAACCAGTCACGTTATTGGCCTGTACCCGGTCAAACCAATCTGTTACTGGCCTGTCCCCGGTTAAACCAGTCACGTTACTGGCATGTCCCCGGTTAAACCAGTCTGTTACTGGCCTTTCTCCGGTTAAACCAGGCATGTTACTGGCCTGTACCCGGTTAAACGAGTCAGGTTACTGGCCTGTACCCCGTTAAACCAGTCGCGTTACTGGCCTGTACCCGGTTAAACCAGTCTGTTACTGGCATGTCCCCGGTTAAACCAGTCTGTCACTGGCCTGTCTCCGGTTAAACCAGTCACGTTACTGGCCTGTACCGGTTAAACCAGTCACGTTACTGGCCTGTACCGGTTAAACCAGTCACGTAACTGGCCTGTACCCGGTTAAACCAGTCACGTTAACTGGCCTGTACCCGGTTAAACCAGTCACGTTAACTGTCCTGTCCCCGGTTAAACCAGTCGCTTTACTGGCCTTTTCCCGTTAAACCAGTCATGTCACTGACCTTTCCACGGTTAAACCAGTCTGTTACTGGCCTGTACCCGGTTAAACCAGTCATGTTACTGGCCTGTACCAGTTAAACCAGTCATGTTACTGGCCTGTACCGGTTAAACCAGTCACGTTACTGGCCTGTCTCCGGTTAAACCAGTCAGGTTACTGGCCTGTACCCGGTTGAACCAGTCATGTCACTGACCTGTACCTGATTAAACCAGTCACGTTAGTGGCCTGTACCCGGTTAAACCAATCTGTTACTGGCCTGTTCCCGGATAAACCAGTCACGTTACTGGCATGTCCCCGGTTAAACCAGTCTGTTACTGGCCTGTCTCCGGTTAAACCAGTCACGTTACTGGCCTGTACCCGGTTAAACCAATCTGTTACTGGCCTGTCCCCGATTAAACCAGTCACGTTACTGGCATGTCCCCGGTTAAACCAGTCTGTTACTGGCCTGTCTCCGGTTAAACCAGTCACGTTACTGGCCTGTACCCGGTTAAACCAGTCTGTTACTGGCCTGTCACCGGTTACACCAGTCTGTTACTTGCCTGTACCGGTTAAACCAGTCATGTTACTGGCCTGTACCCGGTTAAACCGGTCACGTTAACTGGCCTGTACCCGGTTGAACCTGTCACGTTAACTGGCCTGTACCCGGTCAAACCAGTCGCATTACTGGCCTTTGCCCGTTAAACCAGTAATGTCACTGACCTTTCCACGGTTAAACCAGTCTATTACTGGCCTGTACCGGTTAAACCAGTCAGGTAACTGGCCTTTACCCGGTCAAACCAGTCTGTTACTGGCCTGTACCCAGTTGAACCAGTCATGTCACTGACCTGTACCTGATTAAACCAGTCACGTTATTGGCCTGTACCCGGTTAAACCAGTCTGTTACTGGCCTGTCCCCGGTGAAACCAGTCACGTTACTGGCATGTCCCCGGTTAAACCAGTCACGTTAACTGGCCTGTACCCGGTTAAACCAGTCACGTTATTGGCCTGTACCCGGTTAAACCAATCTGTTACTGGCCTGTCCCCGGTTAAACCAGTCACGTTACTGGCATGTCCCCGGTTAAACCAGTCTGTTTCTGGCCTGTCTCCGGTTAAACCAGTCAGGTTACTGGCCTGTACCCAGTTAAACCAGTCAGTTACTGGCCTGTCTCCGTTACTGGCCTGTACCCAGTTAAACCAGTCACGTTAACTGGACTGTACCAGGTTAAACCAGTCACCTTAACTGGACTGTACCCGGTTAAACCAATCTGTTACTGGCCTGTCCCCGGTTAAACCAGTCACGTTACTGGCATGTCCCCGGTTAAACCAGTCTGTTACTGGCCTGTCTCCGGTTAAACCAGTCAGGTTACTGGCTTGTCTCCGGTTAAACCAGTCACGTTAACTGGCCTGTCCCCGGTTAAACCAGTCGCATTACTGGCCTTTTCACGTTAAACCAGTCATGTCATTGACCTTTCCACGGTTAAACCAGTCTGTTACTGGCCTGTACCCAGTTGAACCAGTTTGTTACTGGCCTGTACCGGTTAAACCAGTCACGCTAACTGGCCTGTACCCGGTTAAACCAGTCATGTTACTGGCCTGTACCGGTTAAACCAGTCTGTTACTTGCCTGTCTCCGGTTAAACCAGTCAGGTTACTGGCCTGTCCCCGGTTAAACCAGTCACGTTACTGGCATGTCCCCGGTTAAACCAGTCACGTTACTGGCCTTTCTCTGGTTAAACCAGGCATGTTACTGGCCTGTACCCGGTTAAACCAGTCAGGTTACTGGCCTGTACCCGGTTAAACCAGTCGTGTTACTGGCCTGTCCCCGGGTAAACCAGTCTGTTATTGGCCTGTACCCAGCTAAACCAGTCACGTTATTGGCCTGTACCCGGTTAAACCAGTCTGTTACTGGCATGTCCCCGGTTAAACCAGTCTGTTACTGGCCTGTCTCCGGTTGAACCAGTCACGTTACTGGCCTGTACCGGTTAAACCAGTCACGTTAACTGGCCTGTCCCCGGTTAAACCAGTCACGTTACTGGCATGTCCCCGGTTAAACCAGTCTGTTACTGGCCTTTCTCCGGTTAAACCAGTCACGTTATTGCCTGTACCCGGTTAAACCAATCTGTTACTGGCCTGTCCCCGGTTAAACCAGTCTGTTACTGGCATGTCCCCGGTTAAACCAGTCTGTTACTGGCCTGTCTCCGGTTAAACCAGTCACGTTCCTGGCCTGTACCGGTTAAACCAGTCACGTTACTGGCATGTCCCCGGTTAAACCAGTCTGTTACTGGCCTGTCTCCGGTTAAACCAGTCACGTTCCTGGCCTGTACCGGTTAAACCAGTCACGTTACTGGCCTGTACCCGGTTAAACCAGTCACGTTAACTGGCCTGTACCCGGTTAAACCAGTCACGTTTACTGTCCTGTCCCCAGTTAAACCAGTCGCATTACTGGCCTTTTCCCGTTAAACCAGTCATGTCACTGACCTTTCCACGGTTAAACCAGTCTTTTACTGGCCTGTACCCAGTTGAACCAGTCTGTTACTGGCCTGTACCGGTTAAACCAGTCACGTTAACTGGCCTGTACCCGGTTAAACCAGTCACATTAACTGGCCTGTACCCGGTTAAACCAGTCACGCTAACTGGCCTGTACCCGGTTAAACCAGTCATGTTACTGGCCTGTCCCCGGTTAAACCAGTCATGTTACTGGCCTGTACCGGTTAAACCAGTCTGTTACTGGCCTGTCTCCGGTTAAACCAGTCAGGTTACTGGCCTGTACCTGGTTAAACCAGTCATGTCACTGACCTGTACCTGATTAAACCAGTCACGTTATTGGCCTGTACCCGGTTAAACCAGTCTGTTACTGGCATGTCCCCGGTTAAACCAGTCAGTTACTGGCCTGTCTCTGGTTAAACCAGTCACGTTACTGGCCTGTACCCGGTTAAACCAGTCTGTTACTGGCATGTCCCCGGATAAACCAGTCTGTTACTGGCCTGTACCCGGTTAAACCAGTCACGTTACTGGCCTGCACCGGTTAAACCAGTCACGTAACTGGCCTGTACCCGGTTAAACCAGTCACGTTAACTGGCCTGTACCCGGTTAAACCAGTCACGTTAACTGGCCTGTCCCCGGTTAAACCAGTCACGTTAACTGTCCTGTCCCCGGTTAAACCAGTCGCATTACTGGCCTTTTCCCGTTAAACCAGTCATGTCACTGACCTTTCCACGGTTAAACCAGTCTGTTACTGGCCTGTACCCAGTTGAACCAGTCTGTTACTGGCCTGTACTGGTTAAACCAGTCATGTTAACTGGCCTGTACCCGGTTAAACCAGTCACGTTAACTGGCCTGTACCCGGTTAAACCAGTCACGCTAACTGGCCTGTACCCGGTTAAACCAGTCATGTTACTGGCCTGTCCCCGGTTAAACCAGTCATGTTACTGGCCTGTCCCCGGTTAAACCAGTCATGTTACTGGCCTGTACCGGTTAAACCAGTCATATTACTGGCCTGTACCGGTTAAACCAGTCTGTTACTGGCCTGTCTCCGGTTAAACCAGTCAGGTTACTGGCCTGTACCCGGTTAAACCAGTCATGTCACTGACCTGTGCCTGATTAACCCAGTCACGTTATTGGCCTGTCCCCGGTTAAACCAATCTGTTACTGGCCTGTCCCCGGTTAAACCAGTGACGTTACTGGCATGTCCCCGGTTAAACCAGTCAGTGACTGGCCTGTCTCTGGTTAAACCAGTCACGTTACTGGCCTGTACCCAGTTAAACCAGTCACGTAACTGGCCTGTACCCGGTTAAACCAGTCACGTTAACTGGCCTGTACCCGGTTAAACCAGTCACGTTAACTGGCCTGTACCCGGTCAAACCAGTCGCATTACTGGCCTTTTCCCGTTAAACCAGTCATGTCACTGACCTTTCCACGGTTAAACCAGTCTGATACTGGCCTGTACCGGTTAAACCAGTCACGTTAACTGGCCTGTACCCGGTTAAACCAGTCACGCTAACTGGCCTGTACCGGTTAAACCAGTCATGTTACTGGCCTGTACCGGTTAAAGCAGTCTGTTACTGGCCTGTCTCCGGTTAAACCAGTCAGGTTAGTGGCCTGTCTCCGGTTAAACCAGTCACGTTACTGGCCTGTACCCAGTTAAACCAGTCACGTAACTGGCCTGTACCCGGTTAAACCAGTCACGTTAACTGGCCTGTACCCGGTTAAACCAGTCACGTTAACTGGCCTGTCCCCGGTTAAACCAGTCGCATTACTGGCCTGTACCCAGTAGAACCAGTCTGTTACTGGCCTGTACCGGTTAAACCAGTCACGTTAACTGGCCTGTACCCGGTTAAACCAGTCACGCTAACTGGCCTGTACCTGGTTAAACCAGTCATGTTACTGGCCTGTCCCCAGTTAAACCAGTCATGTTACTGGCCTGTACCGTTTAAACCAGTCATGTTACTGGCCTGTACCGGTTAAACCAGTCTGTTACTGGCCTGTCTCCGGTTAAACCAGTCAGGTTACTGGCCTGTACCCGGTTAAACCAGTTATGTCACTGACCTGTACCTGATTAAACCAGTCACGTTATTGGCCTGTACCCGGTTAAACCAATCTGTTACTGGCCTGTCCCCGGTTAAACCAGTCACGTTACTGGCATGTCCCCGGTTAAACCAGTCTGTTACTGGCCTTTCTCCGGTTAAACCAGGCATGTTACTGGCCTGTACCCGGTTAAACCAGTCAGGTTACTGGCCTGTACCCCGTTAAACCAGTCGCGTTACTGGCCTGTCCCCGGGTAAACCAGTCATGTTACTGGCCTGTACCCAGATAAACCAGTCATGTTACTGGCCTGTCCCCGGGTAAACCTGTCACGTTATTGGCCTGTACCCCGTTAAACCAGTCGCGTTACTGGCCTGTCCCCGGGTAAACCAGTCTGTTACTGGCCTTTCTCCGGTTAAACCAGTCAGGTTACTGGCCTGTACCCGGTTAAACCAGTCATGTCACTGACCTGTACCTGATTAAACCAGTCACGTTATTGGCCTGTACCCGGTTAAACCAATCTGTTACTGCCCTGTCCCTGGTTAAACCAGTCACGTTACTGGCATGTCCCCGATTAAACCAGTCTGTTACTGGCCTGTCTCCGGTTAAACCAGTCACGTTACTGGCCTGTACCCAGTTAAACCAGTCACGTAACTGGCCTGTACCCGGTTAAACCAGTCACGTTAACTGGCCTGTACCCGGTTAAACCAGTCACGTTAACTGGCCTGTCCCCGGTTAAACCAGTCGCATTACTGGCCTTTTCCCGTTAAACCAGTCATGTCACTGACCTTTCCACGGTTAAACCAGTCACGTTTCTGGCCTGTACCCAGTTAAACCAATCTGTTACTGGCCTGTACCCGGTTAAACCAGTCTGTTACTGGCATTTCCCCGGTTAAACCAGTCTGTTACTGGCCTGTACCGGTTAAACCAGTCATGTTACTGGCCTGTACCGGTTAAACCAGTCTGTTACTGGCCTGTCTCCGGTTAAAGCAGTCAGGTTACTGGCCTGTACCCGGTTAAACCAGTCATGTCACTGACCTGTACCTGATTAAACCAGTCACGTTATTGGCCTGTACCCGGTCAAACCAATCTGTTACTGGCCTGTCCCCGGTTAAACCAGTCACGTTACTGGCATGTCCCCGGTTAAACCAGTCTGTTACTGGCCTTTCTCCGGTTAAACCAGGCATGTTACTGGCCTGTACCCGGTTAAACGAGTCAGGTTACTGGCCTGTACCCCGTTAAACCAGTCGCGTTACTGGCCTGTACCCGGTTAAACCAGTCTGTTACTGGCATGTCCCCGGTTAAACCAGTCTGTTACTGGCCTGTCTCCGGTTAAACCAGTCACGTTACTGGCCTGTACCGGTTAAACCAGTCACGTAACTGGCCTGTACCCGGTTAAACCAGTCACGTTAACTGGCCTGTACCCGGTTAAACCAGTCACGTTAACTGTCCTGTCCCCGGTTAAACCAGTCGCATTACTGGCCTTTTCCCGTTAAACCAGTCATGTCACTGACCTTTCCACGGTTAAACCAGTCTGTTACTGGCCTGTACCCGGTTAAACCAGTCATGTTACTGGCCTGTACCAGTTAAACCAGTCATGTTACTGGCCTGTACCGGTTAAACCAGTCACGTTACTGGCCTGTCTCCGGTTAAACCAGTCAGGTTACTGGCCTGTACCCGGTTGAACCAGTCATGTCACTGACCTGTACCTGATTAAACCAGTCACGTTATTGGCCTGTACCCGGTTAAACCAATCTGTTACTGGCCTGTTCCCGGATAAACCAGTCACGTTACTGGCATGTCCCCGGTTAAACCAGTCTGTTACTGGCCTGTCTCCGGTTAAACCAGTCACGTTACTGGCCTGTACCCGGTTAAACCAATCTGTTACTGGCCTGTCCCCGATTAAACCAGTCACGTTACTGGCATGTCCCCGGTTAAACCAGTCTTTTACTGGCCTGTCTCCGGTTAAACCAGTCACGTTACTGGCCTGTACCCGGTTAAACCAGTCTGTTACTGGCCTGTCACCGGTTACACCAGTCTGTTACTTGCCTGTACCGGTTAAACCAGTCATGTTACTGGCCTGTACCCGGTTAAACCAGTCACGTTAACTGGCCTGTACCCGGTTGAACCTGTCACGTTAACTGGCCTGTACCCGGTCAAACCAGTCGCATTACTGGCCTTTGCCCGTTAAACCAGTCATGTCACTGACCTTTCCACGGTTAAACCAGTCTATTACTGGCCTGTACCGGTTAAACCAGTCAGGTAACTGGCCTTTACCCGGTCAAACCAGTCTGTTACTGGCCTGTACCCAGTTGAACCAGTCATGTCACTGACCTGTACCTGATTAAACCAGTCACGTTATTGGCCTGTACCCGGTTAAACCAGTCTGTTACTGGCCTGTCTCCGGTTAAACCAGTTAGGTTACTGGCCTGTACCCAGTTAAACCAGTCAGTTACTGGCCTGTCTCCGTTACTGGCCTGTACCCGGTTAAACCAGTCACGTTAACTGGACTGTACCCGGTTAAACCAGTCACCTTAACTGGACTGTACCCGGTTAAACCAATCTGTTACTGGCCTGTCCCCGGTTAAACCAGTCACGTTACTGGCATGTCCCCGGTTAAACCAGTCTGTTACTGGCCTGTCTCCGGTTAAACCAGTCAGGTTACTGGCCTGTACCCGGTTAAACCAGTCACGTTAACTGGCCTGTCCCCGGTTAAACCAGTCGCATTACTGGCCTTTTCACGTTAAACCAGTCATGTCATTGACCTTTCCACGGTTAAACCAGTCTGTTACTGGCCTGTACCCAGTTGAACCAGTTTGTTACTGGCCTGTACCGGTTAAACCAGTCACGCTAACTGGCCTGTACCCGGTTAAACCAGTCATGTTACTGGCCTGTACCGGTTAAACCAGTCTGTTACTTGCCTGTCTCCGGTTAAACCAGTCAGGTTACTGGCCTGTCCCCGGTTAAACCAGTCACGTTACTGGCATGTCGCCGGTTAAACCAGTCACGTTACTGGCCTTTCTCTGGTTAAACCAGGCATGTTACTGGCCTGTACCCGGTTAAACCAGTCAGGTTACTGGCCTGTACCCGGTTAAACCAGTCGTGTTACTGGCCTGTCCCCGGGTAAACCAGTCTGTTATTGGCCTGTACCCAGCTAAACCAGTCACGTTATTGGCCTGTACCCGGTTAAACCAGTCTGTTACTGGCATGTCCCCGGTTAAACCAGTCAGGTTACTGGCCTGTCTCCGGTTGAACCAGTCACGTTACTGGCCTGTACCGGTTAAACCAGTCACGTTAACTGGCCTGTACCCGGTTAAACCAGTCACGTTAACTGGCTTGTACCCGGTTAAACCAGTCACATTAACTGGCCTGTCCCCGGTTAAACCAGTCGCATTACTGGCCTGTCCCCGGTTAAACCAGTCATGTCACTGACCTGTACCTGATTAAACCAGTCACGTTATTGGCCTGTACCCGGTTAAACCAGTCTGTTACTTGCATGTCTCCTGTTAAACCAGTCACGTTACTGGCCTGTACCGGTTAAACCATTCACGTTACTGGCCTGTACCCGGTTAAACCGGTCATGTTAACTGGCCTGTACCCGGTTAAACCAGTCATGTTACTGGCCTTTCCCCGGTTAAACCAGTCATGTTACTGGCCTGTACCGGTTAAACCAGTCATGTTACTGGCCTGTACCCGGTTAAACCAGTCACGTTAACTGGCCTGTCCCCGGTTAAACCAGTCGCATTACTGGCCTTTTCCCGTTAAACCAGTCATGTCATTGACCTTTCCACGGTCAAACCAGTCTGTTACTGGCCTGTACCCAGTTGAACCAGTCTGTTACTGGCCTGTACCGGTTAAACCAGTCACGCTAACTGGCCTGTACCCGGTTAAACCAGTCATGTTACTGGCCTGTACCCGGTTAAACCAGTCATGTTACTGGCCTGTACCGGTTAAACCAGTCAGGTTACTGGCCTGTACCCGGTTAAACCAGTCACGTTACTGGCATGTCCCCGGTTAAACCAGTCACGTTACTGGCCTTTCTCTGGTTAAACCAGGCATGTTACTGGCCTGTACCCGGTTAAACCAGTCAGGTTACTGGCCTGTACCCGGTTAAACCAGTCGTGTTACTGGCCTGTCCCCGGGTAAACCAGTCTGTTATTGGCCTGTACCCAGCTAAACCAGTCACGTTATTGGCCTGTACCCGGTTAAACCAGTCTGTTACTGGCATGTCCCCGGTTAAACCAGTCTGTTACTGGCCTGTCTCCGGTTGAACCAGTCACGTTACTGGCCTGTACCGGTTAAACCAGTCACGTAACTGGCCTGTACCCGGTTAAACCAGTCACGTTAACTGGCTTGTACCCGGTTAAACCAGTCACATTAACTGGCCTGTCCCCGGTTAAACCAGTCGCATTACTGGCCTGTCCCCGGTTAAACCAGTCATGTCACTGACCTGTACCTGTTTAAACCAGTCACATTATTGGCCTGTACCCGGTTAAACCAGTCTGTTACTGGCATGTCTCCGGTTAAACCAGTCACGTTACTGGCCTGTACCGGTTAAACCAGTCACGTAACTGGCCTGTACCCGGTTAAACCGGTCACGTTAACTGGCCTGTACCCGGTTAAACCAGTCATGTTACTGGCCTTTCCCCGGTTAAACCAGTCATGTTACTGGCCTGTACCGGTTAAACCAGTCATGTTACTGGACTGTACGGGTTAAACCAGTCACGTTACTGGCCTGTCTCCGGTTAAACCAGTCAGGTTACTGGCCTGTACCCGGTTGAACCAGTCATGTCACTGACCTGTACCTGATTAAACCAGTCTGTTACTGGCATGTCCCCTGTTAAACCAGTCTGTCACTGGCCTGTCTCCGGTTAAACCAGTCACGTTTCTGGCCTGTACCCGGTTAAACCAATCTGTTACTGGCCTGTCCCCGGTTAAACCAGTCACGTTACTGGCATGTGCCCGGTTAAACCAGTCTGTTACTGGCCTGTCTCCGGTTAAACCAGTCACGTTACTGGCCTGTACCCGGTTAAACCAGTATGTTACTGGCCTGTCCCCGGTTACACCAGTCTGTTACTTGCCTGTACCGGTTAAACCAGTCATGTTACTGGCCTGTACCCGGTTAAACCAGTCACGTTAACTGGCCTGTACCCGGTTGAACCTGTCACGTTAACTGGCCTGTACCCGGTCAAACCAGTCACATTACTGGCCTTTGCCCGTTAAACCAGTCATGTCACTGACCTTTCCACGGTTAAACCAGTCTGTTACTGGCCTGTACCCGGTTACACCAATCTGTTACTGGCCTGTCCCTGGTTAAACCAGTCACGTTACTGGCATGTGCCCGGTTAAACCAGTCTGTTACTGGCCTGTCTCCGGTTAAACCAGTCACGTTACTGGCCTGTACCCGGTTAAACCAGTCTGTTACTGGCCTGTCCCCGGTTACACCAGTCTGTTACTTGCCTGTACCGGTTAAACCAGTCATGTTACTGGCCTGTACCCGGTTAAACCAGTCACGTTAACTGGCCTGTACCCGGTTGAACCTGTCACGTTAACTGGCCTGTACCCGGTCAAACCAGTCACATTACTGGCCTTTGCCCGTTAAACCAGTCATGTCACTGACCTTTCCACGGTTAAACCAGTCTGTTACTGGCCTGTACCCGGTTAAACCAATCTGTTACTGGCCTGTCCCCGGTTAAACCAGTCACGTTACTGGCATGTGCCCGGTTAAACCAGTCTGTTACTGGCCTTTCTCCGGTTAAACCAGTCACGTTACTGGCCTGTACCCGGTTAAACCAGTCTGTTACTGGCCTGTCCCCGGTTACACCAGTCTGTTACTTGCCTGTACCGGTTAAACCAGTCATGTTACTGGCCTGTACCCGGTTAAACCAGTCACGTTAACTGGCCTGTACCCGGTTGAACCTGTCACGTTAACTGGCCTGTACCCGGTCAAACCAGTCACATTACTGGCCTTTGCCCGTTAAACCAGTCATGTCACTGACCTTTCCACGGTTAAACCAGTCTGTTACTGGCCTGTACCGGTTAAACCAGTCAGGTTACTGGCCTTTACCCGGTTAAACCAGTCTGTTACTGGCCTGTCTCCGGTTAAACCAGTCAGGTTACTGGCCTGTACCCGGTTAAACCAGTCATGTCACTGACCTGTACCTGATTAAACCAGTCACGTTATTGGCATGTCCCCTGTTAAACCAGTCTGTTACTGGCCTGTACCGGTTAAACCAGTCATGTTTCTGGCTTTTACCCGGTTAAACCAGTCAAAAAAAAAAAACCAGTCAGGTTACTGGCCTGTACCCGGTTAAACCAGTCACGTTAACTGGCCTGTCCCCGGTTAAACTAGTCGCATTACTGGCCTTTTCCCGTTAAACCAGTCATGTCACTGACCTTTCCACGGTTAAACCAGTCTGTTACTGGCCTGTACCGGTTAAACCAGTCACGTTATTGGCCTGTACCCGGTTAAACCAATCTGTTACTGGCCTGTCCCCGGTTAAACCAGTCAGGTTACTGGCCTTTACCCGGTTAAACCAGTCTGTTACTGGCCTGTCTCCGGTTAAACCAGTCAGGTTACTGGCCTGTACCCGGTTGAACCAGTCATGTCACTGACCTGTACCTGATTAAACCAGTCACGTTATTGGCCTGTACCCGGTTAAACCAGTCTGTTACTGGCCTATCCCCGGTTAAACCAGTCACGTTGCTGGCATGTCCCCGGTTAAACCAGTCTGTTACTGGCCTGTACCGGTTAAACCAGTCATGTTACTGGCTTTTACCCGGTTAAACCAGTCAAAAAAAAAAAAACAGTCAGGTTACTGGCCTGTCTCCGGTTAAACCAGTCGCATTACTGGCCTTTTCCCGTTAAACCAGTCATGTCACTGACCTTTCCACGGTTAAACCAATCTGTTACTGGCCTGTACCCGGTTGAACCAGTCTGTTACTGGCCTGGACCGGTTAAACCAGTCACGTTAACTGGCCTGTACCCGGTTAAACCAGTCACGCTAACTGGCCTGTACCCGGTTAAACCAGTCATGTTACTGGCCTGTCCCCGGTTAAACCAGTCATGTTACTTGCCTGTACCGGTTAAACCAGTCGCGTTACTGGCCTGTACCCGGTTAAACCAGTCTGTTACTGGCATTTCCCCGGTTAAACCAGTCTGTTACTGGCCTGTACCGGTTAAACCAGTCATGTTACTGGCCTGTACCGGTTAAACCAGTCTGTTACTGGCCTGTCTCCGGTTAAAGCAGTCAGGTTACTGGCCTGTACCCGGTTAAACCAGTCATGTCACTGACCTGTACCTGATTAAACCAGTCACGTTATTGGCCTGTACACGGTCAAACCAATCTGTTACTGGCCTGTCCCTGGTTAAACCAGTCACGTTACTGGCATGTCCCCGGTTAAACCAGTCTGTTACTGGCCTTTCTCCGGTTAAACCAGGCATGTTACTGGCCTGTACCCGGTTAAACGAGTCAGGTTACTGGCCTGTACCCCGTTAAACCAGTCGCGTTACTGGCCTGTACCCGGTTAAACCAGTCTGTTACTGGCATGTCCCCGGTTAAACCAGTCTGTTACTGGCCTGTCTCCGGTTAAACCAGTCACGTTACTGGCCTGTACCGGTTAAACCAGTCACGTTACTGGCCTGTACCGGTTAAACCAGTCACGTAACTGGCCTGTACCCGGTTAAACCAGTCACGTAACTGGCCTGTACCCGGTTAAACCAGTCACGTTAACTGGCCTGTACCCGGTTAAACCAGTCACGTTAACTGTCCTGTCCCCGGTTAAACCAGTCGCATTACCGGCCTTTTCCCGTTAAACCAGTCATGTCACTGACCTTTCCACGGTTAAACCAGTCTGTTACTGGCCTGTACCCGGTTAAACCAGTCACGTTAACTGGCCTGTACCCGGTTAAACCAGTCACGCTAACTGGCCTGTACCCGGTTAAACCAGTCATGTTACTGGCCTGTACCGGTTAAACCAGTCATGTTACTGGCCTGTACCGGTTAAACCAGTCTGTTACTGGCCTGTCTCCGGTTACACCAGTCACGTTAACTGGCCTGTACCCGGTTAAACCAGTCTCGCTAACTGGCCTGTACCCGGTTAAACCAGTCATGTTACTGGCCTGTCCCTGGTTAAACCAGTCATGTTACTGGCCTGTACCGGTTAAACCAGTCACGTTACTGGCCTGTACCGGTTAAACTAGTCTATTACTGGCGTGTCTCCGGTTAAACCAATCAGGTTACTGGCCTGTACCCGTTTAAACCAGTCATGTCACTGACCTGTACCTGATTAAACCAGTCACGTTATTGGCCTGTACCCGGTTAAACCAATCTGTTACTGGCCTGTCCCCGGTTAAACCAGTCAGTTACTGGCCTGTCTCCGGTTAAACCAGTCACGTTACTGGCCTGTACCCAGTTAAACCAGTCACGTAACTGGCCTGTACCCGGTTAAACCAGTCACGTTAACTGGCCTGTACCCGGTCAAACCAGTCACGTTAACTGGCCTGTACCCGGTTAAACCAGTCACATTACTGGCCTTTTCCCGTTAAACCAGTCATGTCACTGACCTTTCCACGGTTAAACCAGTCTGTTACTGGCCTGTACCCAGTTGAACCAGTCTGTTACTGGCCTGTACCGGTTAAACCAGTCACGTTAACTGGCCTGTACCCGGTTAAACCAGTCACGCTAACTGGCCTGTACCCGGTTAAACCAGTCATGTTACTGGCCTGTCCCCGGTTAAACCAGTCATGTTACTGGCCTGTACCGGTTAAACCAGTCATGTTACTGGCCTGTACCGGTTAAACCAGTCTGTTACTGGCCTGTCTCCGGTTAAACCAGTCAGGTTACTGGCCTGTACCCGGTTAAACCAGTCATGTCACTGACCTGTACCTGATTAAACCAGTCACGTTATTGGCCTGTACCCGGTTAAACCAATCTGTTACTGGCCTGTCCCCGGTTAAACCAGTCACGTTACTGGCATGTCCCCGGTTAAACCAGTCAGTTACTGGCCTGTCTCCGGTTAAACCAGTCACGTTACTGGCCTGTACCCAGTTAAACCAGTCACGTAACTCTCCTGTACCCGGTTAAACCAGTCACGTTAACTGGCCTGTACCCGGTTAAACCATTCACGTTAACTGGCCTGTACCCGGTTGAACCAGTCGCATTACTGGCCTTTTCCCGTTAAACCAGTCATGTCACTGACCTTTCCACGGTTAAACCAGTCTGTTACTGGCCCGTACACAGTTGAACCAGTCAATTACTGGCCTGTACCGGTTAAACCAGTCACGTTAACTGGCCTGTACCCGGTTAAACCAGTCACGCTAACTGGCCTGTACCCGGTTAAACCAGTCATGTTACTGGCCTGTCCCCGGTTAAACCAGTCATGTTACTGGCCTGTACCGGTTAAACCAATCAGGTTACTGGCCTGTACCCGGTTAAACCAGTCATGTCACTGACCTGTACCTGATTAAACCAGTCACGTTATTGGCCTGTACCCGGTTAAACCAATCTGTTACTGGCCTGTCTCCGGTTAAACCAGTCACGTTAACTGGCCTGTACCCGGTTAAACCAGTCACGCTAACTGGCCTGTACCCGGTTAAACCAGTCATGTTACTGACCTTTCCACGGTTAAACCAGTCTGTTACTGGCCTGTACCCAGTTGAACCAGTCTGTTACTGGCCTGTACCGGTTAAACCAGTCACGTTAACTGGCCTGTACCGGTTAAACCAGTCACGTTACTGGCCTTTCTCCGGTTAAACCAGTCAGGTTACTGGCCTGTACCCGGTTGAACCAGTCATGTCACTGACCTGTTACGTATTAAACCAGTCACGTTATTGGCCTGTACCCGGTTAAACCAATCTGTTACTGGCCTGTTCCCGGATAAACCAGTCAGTTACTGGCATGTCCCCGGTTAAACCAGTCTGTTACTGGCCTGTCTCAGGTTAAACCAGTCACGTTACTGGCCTGTACCCGGTTAAACCAATCTGTTACTGGCCTGTCCCCGATTAAACCAGTCACGTTACTGGCATGTCCCCGGTTAAACCAGTCTGTTACTGGCCTGTACCCGGTTAAACCAGTCTGTTACTGGCCTGTCCACGGTTAAACCAGTCACGTTACTGTCATGTCCCCGGTTAAACCAGTCTGTTACTGGCCTGTCTCCGGTTAAACCAGTCACGTTACTGGCCTGTACCCAGTTAAACCAGTCAGTTACTGGCCTGTCTCCGTTACTGGCCTGTACCCGGTTAAACCAGTCACGTTAACTGGCCTGTCCCCGGTTAAACCAGTCACGTTACTGGCATGTCCCCGGTTAAACCAGTCTGTTACTGGCCTGTCTCCGGTTAAACCAGTCAGGTTACTGGCCTGTACCCGGTTAAACCAGTCACGTTAACTGGCCTGTCCCCGGTTAAACCAGTCGCATTACTGGCCTTTTCCCGTTAAACCAGTCATGTCATTGACCTTTCCACGGTTAAACCAGTCTGTTACTGGCCTGTACCCAGTTGAACCAGTCTGTTACTGGCCTGTACCGGTTAAACCAGTCACGTTACTGGCCTTTCTCTGGTTAAACCAGGCATGTTACTGGCCTGTACCCGGTTAAACCAGTCATGTTACTGGCCTGTACCCGGTTAAACCAGTCGTGTTACTGGCCTGTCCCCGGGTAAACCAGTCTGTTATTGGCCTGTACCCAGCTAAACCAGTCACGTTATTGGCCTGTTCCCCGTTAAACCAGTCTGTTACTGGCATGTCCCCGGTTAAACCAGTCTGTAACTGGCCTGTCTCCGGTTGAACCAGTCACGTTACTGGCCTGTACCGGTTAAACCAGTCACGTAACTGGCCTGTACCCGGTTAAACCAGTCACGTTAACTGGCTTGTACCCGGTTAAACCAGTCTCATTAACTGGCCTGTCCCCGGTTAAACCAGTCGCATTACTGGCCTGTCCCCGGTTAAACCAGTCATGTCACTGACCTGTACCTGATTAAACCAGTCACGTTATTGGCCTGTACCCGGTTAAACCAGTCTGTTACTGGCATGTCTCCGGTTAAACCAGTCACGTTACTGGCCTGTACCGGTTAAACCAGTCATGTAACTGGCCCGTACCCGGTTAAACCAGTCACGTTAACTGGCCTGTACCCGGTTAAACCAGTCATGTTACTGGCCTTTCCCCGGTTAAACCAGTCATGTTACTGGCCTGTACCGGTTAAACCAGTCATGTTACTGGCCTGTACGGGTTAAACCAGTCACGTTACTGGCCTGTCTCCGGTTAAACCAGTCAGGTTACTGGCCTGTACCCGGTTGAACCAGTCATGTCACTGACCTGTACCTGATTAAACCAGTCACGTTATTGGCCTGTACCCGGTTAAACCAATCTGTTACTGGCCTGTTCCCGGATAAACCAGTCACGTTACTGGCATGTCCCCGGTTAAACCAGTCTGTTACTGGCCTGTCTCCGGTTAAACCAGTCACGTTACTGGCCTGTACCCGGTTAAACCAATCTGTTACTGGCCTTTCCCCGATTAAACCAGTCACGTTACTGGCATGTCCCCGGTTAAACCAGTCTGTTACTGGCCTGTCTCCGGTTAAACCAGTCACGTTACTGGCCTGTACCCGGTTAAACCAGTCGTTTACTGGCCTGTCACCGGTTACACCAGTCTGTTACTTGCCTGTACCGGTTAAACCAGTCATGTTACTGGCCTGTACCCGGTTAAACCAGTCACGTTAACTGGCCTGTACCCGGTTGAACCTGTCACGTTAACTGGCCTGTACCCGGTCAAACCAGTCGCATTACTGGCCTTTGCCCGTTAAACCAGTCATGTCACTGACCTTTCCACGGTTAAACCAGTCTGTTACTGGCCTGTACCGGTTAAACCAGTCAGGTAACTGGCCTTTACCCGGTCAAACCAGTCTGTTACTGGCCTGTACCTGATTAAACCAGTCACGTTATTGGCCTGTACCCGGTTAAACCAGTCTGTTACTTGCCTATCCCCGGTTAAACCAGTCACGTTACTGGCATGTCCCCGGTTAAACCAGTCACGTTAACTGGCCTGTACCCGGTTAAACCAGTCACATTAACTGGCCTGTACCCGTTCAAACCAGTCGCATTACTGGCCTTTTCCCGTTAAACCAATCATGTTACTGGCCTGTACCGGTTAAACCAGTCAGGTTACTGGCCTGTACCCGGTTAAACCAGTCTGTTACTGGCCTTTCTCCCAGTTAAACCAGTCACGTTATTGGCCTGTACCCGGTTAAACCAATCTGTTACTGGCCTGTCCCCGGTTAAACCAGTCACGTTACTGTCATGTACCCGGTTAAACCAGTCTGTTACTGGCCTGTCTCCGGTTAAACCAGTCACGTTACTGGCCTGTACCCAGTTAAACCAGTCAGTTACTGGCTTGTCTCCGTTACTGGCCTGTACCCGGTTAAACCAGTCACGTTAACTGGACTGTACCCGGTTAAACCAGTCACCTTAACTGGACTGTACCCGGTTAAACCAATCTGTTACTGGCCCGTCCCCGGTTAAACCAGTCACGTTACTGGCATGTCCCCGGTTAAACCAGTCTGTTACTGGCCTGTCTCCGGTTAAACCAGTCACGTTTCTGGCCTGTACCCGGTTAAACCAGTCACGTTAACTGGCCTGTCCCCGGTTAAACCAGTCGCATTACTGGCCTTTTCCCGTTAAACCAGTCATGTCATTGACCTTTCCACGGTTAAACCAGTCTGTTACTGGCCTGTACCCAGTTGAACCAGTCTTTTACTGGCCTGTACCGGTTAAACCAGTCACGCTAACTGGCCTGTACCCGATTAAACCAGTCATGTTACTTGCCTGTCTCCGGTTAAACCAGTCAGGTTACTGGCCTGTACCCGGTTAAACCAATCTGTTACTGGCCTGTCCCCGGTTAAACCAGTCACGTTACTGGCATGTGCCCGGTTAAACCAGTCTGTTACTGGCCTGTACCGGTTAAACCAGTCTGTTACTTGCCTGTCTCCGGTTAAACCAGTCAGGTTACTGGCCTGTCCCCGGTTAAACCAGTCACGTTACTGGCATGTCCCCGGTTAAACCAGTCACGTTACTGGCCTTTCTCTGGTTAAACCAGGCATGTTACTGGCCTGTACCCGGTTAAACCAGTCAGGTTACTGGCCTGTACCCGGTTAAACCAGTCGTGTTACTGGCCTGTCCCCGGGTAAACCAGTCTGTTATTGGCCTGTACCCAGCTAAACCAGTCACGTTATTGGCCTGTACCCGGTTAAACCAGTCTGTTACTGGCATGTCCCCGGTTAAACCAGTCTGTTACTGGCCTGTCTCCGGTTGAACCAGTCACGTTACTGGCCTGTACCGGTTAAACCAGTCACGTAACTGGCCTGTACCCGGTTAAACCAGTCACGTTAACTGGCTTGTACCCGGTTAAACCAGTCACATTAACTGGCCTGTCCCCGGTTAAACCAGTCATGTTACTGGCCTGTACCGGTTAAACCAGTCATGTTACTGGCCTGTACGGGTTAAACCAGTCACGTTACTGTCCTGTCTCCGGTTAAACCAGTCAGGTTACTGGCCTGTAACCGGTTGAACCAGTCATGTCACTGACCTGTACCTGATTAAACCAGTAACGTTATTGACCTGTACCCGGTTAAACCAGTCTGTTACTGGCGTGTCCCCGGTTAAACCAGTCACGTTACTGGCATGTCCCCGGTTAAACCAGTCTGTTACTGGCCTGTCTCCGGTTAAACCAGTCACGTTTCTGGCCTGTACCCGGTTAAACCAATCTGTTACTGGCCTGTCCCCGGTTAAACCAGTCACGTTACTGGCATGTGCCCGGTTAAACCAGTCTGTTACTGGCCTGTCTCCGGTTAAACCAGTCACGTTACTGGCCTGTACCCGGTTAAACCAGTCTGTTACTGGCCTGTCCCCGGTTACACCAGTCTGTTACTTGCCTGTACCGGTTAAACCAGTCATGTTACTGGCCTGTACCCGGTTAAACCAGTCACGTTAACTGGCCTGTACCCGGTTGAACCTGTCACGTTAACTGGCCTGTACCCGGTCAAACCTGTCACATTACTGGCCTTTGCCCGTTAAACCAGTCATGTCACTGACCTTTCCACGGTTAAACCAGTCTGTTACTGGCCTGTACCGGTAAAACCAGTCAGGTTACTGGCCTTTACCCGGTTAAACCAGTCTGTTACTGGCCTGTCTCCGGTTAAACCAGTCAGGTTACTGGCCTGTACCCGGTTGAACCAGTCATGTCACTGACCTGTTTCCGGTTAAACCAGTCACGTTTCTGGCCTGTACCCGGTTAAACCAATCTGTTACTGGCCTGTCCCCGGTCAAACCAGTCACGTTACTGGCATGTGCACGGTTAAACCAGTCTGTTACTGGCCTGTCTCCGGTTAAACCAGTCACGTTAACTGGCCTGTACCCGGTTGAACCTGTCACGTTAACTGGCCTGTACCCGGTCAAACCAGTCACATTACTGGCCTTTGCCCGTTAAACCAGTCATGTCACTGACCTTTCCACGGTTAAACCAGTCTGTTACTGGCCTGTACCCGGTTAAACCAATCTGTTACTGGCCTGTCCCCGGTTAAACCAGTCACGTTACTGGCATGTGCCCGGTTAAACCAGTCTGTTACTGGCCTGTCTCCGGTTAAACCAGTCACTTTACTGGCCTGTACCCGGTTAAACCAGTCTGTTACTGGCCTGTCCCCGGTTACACCAGTCTGTTACTTGCCTGTACCGGTTAAACCAGTCATGTTACTGGCCTGTACCCGGTTAAACCAGTCACGTTAACTGGCCTGTACCCGGTTGAACCTGTCACGTTAACTGGCCTGTACCCGGTCAAACCAGTCACATTACTGGCCTTTGCCCGTTAAACCAGTCATGTCACTGACCTTTCCACGGTTAAACCAGTCTGTTACTGGCCTGTACCGGTTAAACCAGTCAGGTTACTGGCCTTTACCCGGTTAAACCAGTCTGTTTCTGGCCTGTCTCCGGTTAAACCAGTCAGGTTACTGGCCTGTACCCGGTTAAACCAGTCATGTCACTGACCTGTACCTGATTAAACCAGTCACGTTATTGGCATGTCCCCGGTTAAACCAGTCTGTTACTGGCCTGTACCGGTTAAACCAGTCGTGTTACTGGCTTTTACCCGGTTAAACCAGTCAAAAAAAAAAAAACAGTCAGGTTACTGGCCTGTACCCGGTTAAACCAGTCTTGTCACTGACCTGTACCCGGTTAAACCAGTCACGTTAACTGGCCTGTCCCCGGTTAAACTAGTCGCATTACTGGCCTTTTCCCGTTAAACCAGTCATGTCACTGACCTTTCCACTGTTAAACCAGTCTGTTACTGGCCTGTACCCGGTTGAACCAGTCTGTTACTGGCCTGTACCGGTTAAACCAGTCACGTTATTGGCCTGTACCCGGTTAAACCAATCTGTTACTGGCCTGTCCTCGGTTAAACCAGTCAGGTTACTGGCCTTTACCCGGTTAAACCAGTCTGTTACTGGCCTGTCTCCGGTTAAACCAGTCAGGTTACTGGCCTGTACCCGGTTGAACCAGTCATGTCACTGACCTGTACCTGATTAAACCAGTCACGTTATTGGCCTGTACCCGGTTAAACCAGTCTGTTACTGGCCTATCCCCGGTTAAACCAGTCACGTTGCTGGCATGTCCCCGGTTAAACCAGTCTGTTACTGGCCTGTACCGGTTAAACCAGTCATGTTACTGGCTTTTACCCGGTTAAACCAGTCAAAAAAAAAAAAAACAGTCAGGTTACTGGCCTGTACCCGGTTAAACCAGTCTTGTCACTGACCTGTCTCCGGTTAAACCAGTCGCATTACTGGCCTTTTCCCGTTAAACCAGTCATGTCACTGACCTTTCCACGGTTAAACCAATCTGTTACTGGCCTGTACCCGGTTGAACCAGTCTGTTACTGGCCTGGACCGGTTAAACCAGTCACGTTAACTGGCCTGTACCCGGTTAAACCAGTCACGCTAACTGGCCTGTACCCGGTTAAACCAGTCATTTTACTGGCCTGTCCCCGGTTAAACCAGTCATGTTACTTGCCTGTACCGGTTAAACCAGTCACGTTATTGGCCTGTACCCGGTTAAACCAGTCTGTTACTGGTATGTCCCCGGTTAAACCAGTCTGTTACTGGCCTGTCTCCGGTTAAACCAGTCACGTTACTGGCCTGTACCGGTTAAACCAGTCACGTAACTGGCCTGTACCCGGTTAAACCAGTCACGTTAACTGGCCTGTTCCCGGTTAAACCAGTCACGTAAATTGGCCTGTCCCCGGTTAAACCAGTCGCATTACTGGCCTTTTCCCGTTAAACCAGTCATGTCACTGACCTTTCCACGGTTAAACCAGTCTGTTACTGGCCTGTACCCAGTTGAACCAGTCTGTTACTGGCCTGTACCGGTTAAACCAGTCACGTTAACTGGCCTGTACCCGGTTAAACCAGTCACGCTAACTGGCCTGTACCCGGTTAAACCAGTCACGCTAACTGGCCTGTACCCAGTTAAACCAGTCATGCTACTGGCCTGTCCCCGGTTAAACCAGTCATGTTACTGGCCTGTACCGGTTAAACCAGTCATGTTACTGGCCTGTACCGGTTAAACTAGTCTATTACTGGCGTGTATCCGGTTAAACCAATCAGGTTACTGGCCTGTACCCGTTAAACCAGTCATGTCACTGACCTTTCCACGGTTAAACCAGTCTGTTACTGGCCTGTACCCAGTTGAACCAGTCTGTTACTGGCCTGTACCGGTTAAACCAGTCACGTTAACTGGCCTGTACCCGGTTAAACCAGTCACGCTAACTGGCCTGTACCCGGTTAAACCAGTCATGTTACTGGCCTGTCCCAGGTTAAACCAGTCATGTTACTGGCCTGTACCCAGTTAAACCAGTCACGTAACTCTCCTGTACCCGGTTAAACCAGTCACGTTAACTGGCCTGTACCCGGTTAAACCATTCACGTTAACTGGCCTGTACCCGGTTAAACCAGTCGCATTACTGGCCTTTTCCCGTTAAACCAGTCATGTCACTGACCTTTCCACGGTTAAACCAGTCTGTTTCTGGCCCGTACCCAGTTGAACCAGTCTGTTTCTGGCCTGTACCGGTTAAACCAGTCACGTTAACTGGCCTGTACCCGGTTAAACCAGTCACGCTAACTGGCCTGTACCCGGTTAAACCAGTCATGTTACTGGCCTGTCCCCGGTTAAACCAGTCATGTTACTGGCCTGTCCCGGTTAAACCAATCAGGTTACTGGCCTGTACCCGGTTAAACCAGTCTGTTACTGGCCTGTCCCCGGTTACACCAGTCTGTTACTTGCCTGTACCGGTTAAACCAGTCATGTTACTGGCCTGTACCCGGTTAAACCAGTCACGTTAACTGGCCTGTACCCGGTTGAACCTGTCACGTTAACTGGCCTGTACCCGGTCAAACCTGTCACATTACTGGCCTTTGCCCGTTAAACCAGTCATGTCACTGACCTTTCCACGGTTAAACCAGTCTGTTACTGGCCTGTACCGGTAAAACCAGTCAGGTTACTGGCCTTTACCCGGTTAAACCAGTCTGTTACTGGCCTGTCTCCGGTTAAACCAGTCAGGTTACTGGCCTGTACCCGGTTGAACCAGTCATGTCACTGACCTGTTTCCGGTTAAACCAGTCACGTTTCTGGCCTGTACCCGGTTAAACCAATCTGTTACTGGCCTGTCCCCGGTTAAACCAGTCACGTTACTGGCATGTGCACGGTTAAACCAGTCTGTTACTGGCCTGTCTCCGGTTAAACCAGTCACGTTAACTGGCCTGTACCCGGTTGAACCTGTCACGTTAACTGGCCTGTACCCGGTCAAACCAGTCACATTACTGGCCTTTGCCCGTTAAACCAGTCATGTCACTGACCTTTCCACGGTTAAACCAGTCTGTTACTGGCCTGTACCCGGTTAAACCAATCTGTTACTGGCCTGTCCCCGGTTAAACCAGTCACGTTACTGGCATGTGCCCGGTTAAACCAGTCTGTTACTGGCCTGTCTCCGGTTAAACCAGTCACTTTACTGGCCTGTACCCGGTTAAACCAGTCTGTTACTGGCCTGTCCCCGGTTACACCAGTCTGTTACTTGCCTGTACCGGTTAAACCAGTCATGTTACTGGCCTGTACCCGGTTAAACCAGTCACGTTAACTGGCCTGTACCCGGTTGAACCTGTCACGTTAACTGGCCTGTACCCGGTCAAACCAGTCACATTACTGGCCTTTGCCCGTTAAACCAGTCATGTCACTGACCTTTCCACGGTTAAACCAGTCTGTTACTGGCCTGTACCGGTTAAACCAGTCAGGTTACTGGCCTTTACCCGGTTAAACCAGTCTGTTTCTGGCCTGTCTCCGGTTAAACCAGTCAGGTTACTGGCCTGTACCCGGTTAAACCAGTCATGTCACTGACCTGTACCTGATTAAACCAGTCACGTTATTGGCATGTCCCCGGTTAAACCAGTCTGTTACTGGCCTGTACCGGTTAAACCAGTCGTGTTATTGGCTTTTACCCGGTTAAACCAGTCAAAAAAAAAAAAACAGTCAGGTTACTGGCCTGTACCCGGTTAAACCAGTCTTGTCACTGACCTGTACCCGGTTAAACCAGTCACGTTAACTGGCCTGTCCCCGGTTAAACTAGTCGCATTACTGGCCTTTTCCCGTTAAACCAGTCATGTCACTGACCTTTCCACTGTTAAACCAGTCTGTTACTGGCCTGTACCCGGTTGAACCAGTCTGTTACTGGCCTGTACCGGTTAAACCAGTCACGTTATTGGCCTGTACCCGGTTAAACCAATCTGTTACTGGCCTGTCCTCGGTTAAACCAGTCAGGTTTCTGGCCTTTACCCGGTTAAACCAGTCTGTTACTGGCCTGTCTCCGGTTAAACCAGTCAGGTTACTGGCCTGTACCCGGTTGAACCAGTCATGTCACTGACCTGTACCTGATTAAACCAGTCACGTTATTGGCCTGTACCCGGTTAAACCAGTCTGTTACTGGCCTATCCCCGGTTAAACCAGTCACGTTGCTGGCATGTCCCCGGTTAAACCAGTCTGTTACTGGCCTGTACCGGTTAAACCAGTCATGTTACTGGCTTTTACCCGGTTAAACCAGCCAAAAAAAAAAAAAACAGTCAGGTTACTGGCCTGTACCCGGTTAAACCAGTCTTGTCACTGACCTGTCTCCGGTTAAACCAGTCGCATTACTGGCCTTTTCCCGTTAAACCAGTCATGTCACTGACCTTTCCACGGTTAAACCAATCTGTTACTGGCCTGTACCCGGTTGAACCAGTCTGTTACTGGCCTGGACCGGTTAAACCAGTCACGTTAACTGGCCTGTACCCGGTTAAACCAGTCACGCTAACTGGCCTGTACCCGGTTAAACCAGTCATTTTACTGGCCTGTCCCCGGTTAAACCAGTCATGTTACTTGCCTGTACCGGTTAAACCAGTCACGTTATTGGCCTGTACCCGGTTAAACCAGTCTGTTACTGGTATGTCCCCGGTTAAACCAGTCTGTTACTGGCCTGTCTCCGGTTAAACCAGTCACGTTACTGGCCTGTACCGGTTAAACCAGTCACGTAACTGGCCTGTACCCGGTTAAACCAGTCACGTTAACTGGCCTGTTCCCGGTTAAACCAGTCACGTTAATTGGCCTGTCCCCGGTTAAACCAGTCGCATTACTGGCCTTTTCCCGTTAAACCAGTCATGTCACTGACCTTTCCACGGTTAAACCAGTCTGTTACTGGCCTGTACCGGTTAAACCAGTCAGGTTACTGGCCTTTACCCGGTTAAACCAGTCTGTTTCTGGCCTGTCTCCGGTTAAACCAGTCAGGTTACTGGCCTGTACCCGGTTAAACCAGTCATGTCACTGACCTGTACCTGATTAAACCAGTCACGTTATTGGCATGTCCCCGGTTAAACCAGTCTGTTACTGGCCTGTACCGGTTAAACCAGTCGTGTTATTGGCTTTTACCCAGTTAAACCAGTCAAAAAAAAAAAAACAGTCAGGTTACTGGCCTGTACCCGGTTAAACCAGTCTTGTCACTGACCTGTACCCGGTTAAACCAGTCACGTTAACTGGCCTGTCCCCGGTTAAACTAGTCGGATTACTGGCCTTTTCCCGTTAAACCAGTCATGTCACTGACCTTTCCACTGTTAAACCAGTCTGTTACTGGCCTGTACCCGGTTGAACCAGTCTGTTACTGGCCTGTACCGGTTAAACCAGTCACGTTATTGGCCTGTACCCGGTTAAACCAATCTGTTACTGGCCTGTCCTCGGTTAAACCAGTCAGGTTACTGGCCTTTACCCGGTTAAACCAGTCTGTTACTGGCCTGTCTCCGGTTAAACCAGTCAGGTTACTGGCCTGTACCCGGTTGAACCAGTCATGTCACTGACCTGTACCTGATTAAACCAGTCACGTTATTGGCCTGTACCCGGTTAAACCAGTCTGTTACTGGCCTATCCCCGGTTAAACCAGTCACGTTGCTGGCATGTCCCCGGTTAAACCAGTCTGTTACTGGCCTGTACCGGTTAAACCAGTCATGTTACTGGCTTTTACCCGGTTAAACCAGCCAAAAAAAAAAAAAACAGTCAGGTTACTGGCCTGTACCCGGTTAAACCAGTCTTGTCACTGACCTGTCTCCGGTTAAACCAGTCGCATTACTGGCCTTTTCCCGTTAAACCAGTCATGTCACTGACCTTTCCACGCTTAAACCAGTCTGTTTCTGGCCCGTACCCAGTTGAACCAGTCTGTTTCTGGCCTGTACCGGTTAAACCAGTCACGTTAACTGGCCTGTACCCGGTTAAACCAGTCACGCTAACTGGCCTGTACCCGGTTAAACCAGTCATGTTACTGGCCTGTCCCCGGTTAAACCAGTCATGTTACTGGCCTGTCCCGGTTAAACCAATCAGGTTACTGGCCTGTACCCGGTTAAACCAGTCTGTTACTGGCCTGTCCCCGGTTACACCAGTCTGTTACTTGCCTGTACCGGTTAAACCAGTCATGTTACTGGCCTGTACCCGGTTAAACCAGTCACGTTAACTGGCCTGTACCCGGTTGAACCTGTCACGTTAACTGGCCTGTACCCGGTCAAACCTGTCACATTACTGGCCTTTGCCCGTTAAACCAGTCATGTCACTGACCTTTCCACGGTTAAACCAGTCTGTTACTGGCCTGTACCGGTAAAACCAGTCAGGTTACTGGCCTTTACCCGGTTAAACCAGTCTGTTACTGGCCTGTCTCCGGTTAAACCAGTCAGGTTACTGGCCTGTACCCGGTTGAACCAGTCATGTCACTGACCTGTTTCCGGTTAAACCAGTCACGTTTCTGGCCTGTACCCGGTTAAACCAATCTGTTACTGGCCTGTCCCCGGTTAAACCAGTCACGTTACTGGCATGTGCACGGTTAAACCAGTCTGTTACTGGCCTGTCTCCGGTTAAACCAGTCACGTTAACTGGCCTGTACCCGGTTGAACCTGTCACGTTAACTGGCCTGTACCCGGTCAAACCAGTCACATTACTGGCCTTTGCCCGTTAAACCAGTCATGTCACTGACCTTTCCACGGTTAAACCAGTCTGTTACTGGCCTGTACCCGGTTAAACCAATCTGTTACTGGCCTGTCCCCGGTTAAACCAGTCACGTTACTGGCATGTGCCCGGTTAAACCAGTCTGTTACTGGCCTGTCTCCGGTTAAACCAGTCACTTTACTGGCCTGTACCCGGTTAAACCAGTCTGTTACTGGCCTGTCCCCGGTTACACCAGTCTGTTACTTGCCTGTACCGGTTAAACCAGTCATGTTACTGGCCTGTACCCGGTTAAACCAGTCACGTTAACTGGCCTGTACCCGGTTGAACCTGTCACGTTAACTGGCCTGTACCCGGTCAAACCAGTCACATTACTGGCCTTTGCCCGTTAAACCAGTCATGTCACTGACCTTTCCACGGTTAAACCAGTCTGTTACTGGCCTGTACCGGTTAAACCAGTCAGGTTACTGGCCTTTACCCGGTTAAACCAGTCTGTTTCTGGCCTGTCTCCGGTTAAACCAGTCAGGTTACTGGCCTGTACCCGGTTAAACCAGTCATGTCACTGACCTGTACCTGATTAAACCAGTCACGTTATTGGCATGTCCCCGGTTAAACCAGTCTGTTACTGGCCTGTACCGGTTAAACCAGTCGTGTTATTGGCTTTTACCCGGTTAAACCAGTCAAAAAAAAAAAAACAGTCAGGTTACTGGCCTGTACCCGGTTAAACCAGTCTTGTCACTGACCTGTACCCGGTTAAACCAGTCACGTTAACTGGCCTGTCCCCGGTTAAACTAGTCGCATTACTGGCCTTTTCCCGTTAAACCAGTCATGTCACTGACCTTTCCACTGTTAAACCAGTCTGTTACTGGCCTGTACCCGGTTGAACCAGTCTGTTACTGGCCTGTACCGGTTAAACCAGTCACGTTATTGGCCTGTACCCGGTTAAACCAATCTGTTACTGGCCTGTCCTCGGTTAAACCAGTCAGGTTTCTGGCCTTTACCCGGTTAAACCAGTCTGTTACTGGCCTGTCTCCGGTTAAACCAGTCAGGTTACTGGCCTGTACCCGGTTGAACCAGTCATGTCACTGACCTGTACCTGATTAAACCAGTCACGTTATTGGCCTGTACCCGGTTAAACCAGTCTGTTACTGGCCTATCCCCGGTTAAACCAGTCACGTTGCTGGCATGTCCCCGGTTAAACCAGTCTGTTACTGGCCTGTACCGGTTAAACCAGTCATGTTACTGGCTTTTACCCGGTTAAACCAGCCAAAAAAAAAAAAAACAGTCAGGTTACTGGCCTGTACCCGGTTAAACCAGTCTTGTCACTGACCTGTCTCCGGTTAAACCAGTCGCATTACTGGCCTTTTCCCGTTAAACCAGTCATGTCACTGACCTTTCCACGGTTAAACCAATCTGTTACTGGCCTGTACCCGGTTGAACCAGTCTGTTACTGGCCTGGACCGGTTAAACCAGTCACGTTAACTGGCCTGTACCCGGTTAAACCAGTCACGCTAACTGGCCTGTACCCGGTTAAACCAGTCATTTTACTGGCCTGTCCCCGGTTAAACCAGTCATGTTACTTGCCTGTACCGGTTAAACCAGTCACGTTATTGGCCTGTACCCGGTTAAACCAGTCTGTTACTGGTATGTCCCCGGTTAAACCAGTCTGTTACTGGCCTGTCTCCGGTTAAACCAGTCACGTTACTGGCCTGTACCGGTTAAACCAGTCACGTAACTGGCCTGTACCCGGTTAAACCAGTCACGTTAACTGGCCTGTTCCCGGTTAAACCAGTCACGTTAATTGGCCTGTCCCCGGTTAAACCAGTCGCATTACTGGCCTTTTCCCGTTAAACCAGTCATGTCACTGACCTTTCCACGGTTAAACCAGTCTGTTACTGGCCTGTACCGGTTAAACCAGTCAGGTTACTGGCCTTTACCCGGTTAAACCAGTCTGTTTCTGGCCTGTCTCCGGTTAAACCAGTCAGGTTACTGGCCTGTACCCGGTTAAACCAGTCATGTCACTGACCTGTACCTGATTAAACCAGTCACGTTATTGGCATGTCCCCGGTTAAACCAGTCTGTTACTGGCCTGTACCGGTTAAACCAGTCGTGTTATTGGCTTTTACCCGGTTAAACCAGTCAAAAAAAAAAAAACAGTCAGGTTACTGGCCTGTACCCGGTTAAACCAGTCTTGTCACTGACCTGTACCCGGTTAAACCAGTCACGTTAACTGGCCTGTCCCCGGTTAAACTAGTCGCATTACTGGCCTTTTCCCGTTAAACCAGTCATGTCACTGACCTTTCCACTGTTAAACCAGTCTGTTACTGGCCTGTACCCGGTTGAACCAGTCTGTTACTGGCCTGTACCGGTTAAACCAGTCACGTTATTGGCCTGTACCCGGTTAAACCAATCTGTTACTGGCCTGTCCTCGGTTAAACCAGTCAGGTTACTGGCCTTTACCCGGTTAAACCAGTCTGTTACTGGCCTGTCTCCGGTTAAACCAGTCAGGTTACTGGCCTGTACCCGGTTGAACCAGTCATGTCACTGACCTGTACCTGATTAAACCAGTCACGTTATTGGCCTGTACCCGGTTAAACCAGTCTGTTACTGGCCTATCCCCGGTTAAACCAGTCACGTTGCTGGCATGTCCCCGGTTAAACCAGTCTGTTACTGGCCTGTACCGGTTAAACCAGTCATGTTACTGGCTTTTACCCGGTTAAACCAGCCAAAAAAAAAAAAAACAGTCAGGTTACTGGCCTGTACCCGGTTAAACCAGTCTTGTCACTGACCTGTCTCCGGTTAAACCAGTCGCATTACTGGCCTTTTCCCGTTAAACCAGTCATGTCACTGACCTTTCCACGGTTAAACCAATCTGTTACTGGCCTGTACCCGGTTGAACCAGTCTGTTACTGGCCTGGACCGGTTAAACCAGTCACGTTAACTGGCCTGTACCCGGTTAAACCAGTCACGCTAACTGGCCTGTACCCGGTTAAACCAGTCATTTTACTGGCCTGTCCCCGGTTAAACCAGTCATGTTACTTGCCTGTACCGGTTAAACCAGTCACGTTATTGGCCTGTACCCGGTTAAACCAGTCTGTTACTGGTATGTCCCCGGTTAAACCAGTCTGTTACTGGCCTGTCTCCGGTTAAACCAGTCACGTTACTGGCCTGTACCGGTTAAACCAGTCACGTAACTGGCCTGTACCCGGTTAAACCAGTCACGTTAACTGGCCTGTTCCCGGTTAAACCAGTCACGTTAATTGGCCTGTCCCCGGTTAAACCAGTCGCATTACTGGCCTTTTCCCGTTAAACCAGTCATGTCACTGACCTTTCCACGGTTAAACCAGTCTGTTACTGGCCTGTACCCAGTTGAACCAGTCTGTTACTGGCCTGTACCGGTTAAACCAGTCACGTTAACTGGCCTGTACCCGGTTAAACCAGTCACGCTAACTGGCCTGTACCCGGTTAAACCAGTCACGCTAACTGGCCTGTACCCAGTTAAACCAGTCATGCTACTGGCCTGTCCCCGGTTAAACCAGTCATGTTACTGGCCTGTACCGGTTAAACCAGTCATGTTACTGGCCTGTACCGGTTAAACTAGTCTATTACTGGCGTGTATCCGGTTAAACCAATCAGGTTACTGGCCTGTACCCGTTAAACCAGTCATGTCACTGACCTTTCCACGGTTAAACCAGTCTGTTACTGGCCTGTACCCAGTTGAACCAGTCTGTTACTGGCCTGTACCGGTTAAACCAGTCACGTTAACTGGCCTGTACCCGGTTAAACCAGTCACGCTAACTGGCCTGTACCCGGTTAAACCAGTCATGTTACTGGCCTGTCCCAGGTTAAACCAGTCATGTTACTGGCCTGTACCCAGTTAAACCAGTCACGTAACTCTCCTGTACCCGGTTAAACCAGTCACGTTAACTGGCCTGTACCCGGTTAAACCATTCACGTTAACTGGCCTGTACCCGGTTAAACCAGTCGCATTACTGGCCTTTTCCCGTTAAACCAGTCATGTCACTGACCTTTCCACGGTTAAACCAGTCTGTTTCTGGCCCGTACCCAGTTGAACCAGTCTGTTTCTGGCCTGTACCGGTTAAACCAGTCACGTTAACTGGCCTGTACCCGGTTAAACCAGTCACGCTAACTGGCCTGTACCCGGTTAAACCAGTCATGTTACTGGCCTGTCCCCGGTTAAACCAGTCATGTTACTGGCCTGTCCCGGTTAAACCAATCAGGTTACTGGCCTGTACCCGGTTAAACCAGTCATGTCACTGACCTGTACCTGATTAAACCAGTCACGTTATTGGCCTGTACCCGGTTAAACCAATCTGTTACTGGCCTGTACCAGTTAAACCAGTCATGTTACTGGCCTGTACCGGTTAAACCAGTCACGTTACTGGCCTGTCTCCGGTTAAACCAGTCAGGTTACTGGCCTGTACCCGGTTGAACCAGTCATGTCACTGACCTGTACCTGATTAAACCAGTCACGTTATTGGCCTGTACCCGGTTAAACCAATCTGTTAATGGCCTGTTCCCGGATAAATCAGTCACGTTACTGGCATGTCCCCGTTTAAACCAGTCTGTTACTGGCCTGTCTCCGGTTAAACCAGTCAGGTTACTGGCCCCTACCCGGTTAAACCAATCTGTTACTGGCCTTTCCCCGATTAAACCAGTCACGTTACTGGCATGTCCCCGGTTAAACCAGTCTGTTACTGGCCTGTCTCCGGTTAAACCAGTCACGTTACTGGCCTTTACCCGGTTAAACCAGTCTGTTACTGGCCTGTCACCGGTTACACCAGTCTGTTACTTGCCTGTACCGGTTAAACCAGTCATGTTACTGGCCTGTACCCGGTTAAACCAGTCACGTTAACTGGCCTGTACCCGGTTGAACCTGTCACATTAACTGGCCTTTACCCGGTCAAACCAGTCGCATTACTGGCCTTTGCCCGTTAAACCAGTCATGTCACTGACCTTTCCACGGTTAAACCAGTCTGTTACTGGCCTGTACCGGTTAAACCAGTCAGGTAACTGGCCTTTACCCAGTCAAACCAGTCTGTTACTGGCCTGTACCCAGTTGAACCAGTCATGTCACTGACCTGTACCTGATTAAACCAGTCACGTTATTGGCCTGTACCCGGTTAAACCAGTCTGTTACTGGCCTATCCCCGGTTAAACCAGTCACGTTACTGGCATGTCCCCGGTTAAACCAGTCACGTTAACTGGCCTGTACCCGGTTAAACCAGTCACATTAACTGGCCTGTACCCGTTCAAACCAGTCGCATTACTGGCCTTTTCCCGTTAAACCAATCATGTTACTGGCCTGTACCGGTTAAACCAGTCAGGTTACTGGCCTGTACCCGGTTAAACCAGTCACATTAACTGGCCTTTGCCCGTTAAACCAGTCATGTCACTGACCTTTCCACGGTTAAACCAGTCTGTTACTGGCCTGTACCCGGTTAAACCAGTCTGTTACTGGCCTTTCACCGGTTACACCAGTCTGTTACTTGCCTGTACCGGTTAAACCAGTCATGTTACTGGCCTGTACCCGGTTAAACCAGTCACGTTAACTGGCCTGTACCCGGTTGAACCTGTCACGTTAACTGGCCTGTACCCGGTCAAACCAGTCGCATTACTGGCCTTTGCCCGTTAAACCAGTCATGTCACTGACCTTTCCACGGTTAAACCAGTCTGTTACTGGCCTGTACCGGTTAAACCAGTCAGGTAACTGGCCTTTACCCAGTCAAACCAGTCTGTTACTGGCCTGTACCCAGTTGAACCAGTCATGTCACTGACCTGTACCTGATTAAACCAGTCACGTTATTGGCCTGTACCCGGTTAAACCAGTCTGTTACTGGCCTATCCCCGGTTAAACCAGTCACGTTACTGGCATGTCCCCGGTTAAACCAGTCACGTTAACTGGCCTGTACCCGGTTAAACCAGTCACATTAACTGGCCTGTACCCGTTCAAACCAGTCGCATTACTGGCCTTTTCCCGTTAAACCAATCATGTTACTGGCCTGTACCGGTTAAACCAGTCAGGTTACTGGCCTGTACCCGGTTAAACCAGTCTGTTACTGGCCTTTCTCCCGGTTAAACCAGTCACGTTATTGGCCTGTACCCGGTTAAACCAATCTGTTACTGGCCTGTCCCCGGTTAAACCAGTCACGTTACTGTCATGTCCCCGGTTAAACCAGTCTGTTACTGGCCTGTCTCCGGTTAAACCAGTCACGTTAACTGGCCTGTACCCGGTTAAACCAGTCAGTTACTGGCCTGTCTCCGTTACTGGCCTGTACCCGGTTAAACCAGTCACGTTAACTGGACTGTACCCGGTTAAACCAGTCACCTTAACTGGACTGTACCCGGTTAAACCAATCTGTTACTGGCCCGTCCCCGGTTAAACCAGTCACGTTACTGGCATGTCCCCGGTTAAACCAGTCTGTTACTGGCCTGTCTCCGGTTAAACCAGTCAGGTTACTGGCCTGTACCCGGTTAAACCAGTCACGTTAACTGGCCTGTCCCCGGTTAAACCAGTCGCATTACTGGCCTTTTCCCGTTAAACCAGTCATGTCATTGACCTTTCCACGGTCAAACCAGTCTGTTACTGGCCTGTACCCAGTTGAACCAGTCTGTTACTGGCCTGTACCGGTTAAACCAGTCACGCTAACTGGCCTGTACCCGGTTAAACCAGTCATGTTACTGGCCTGTACCCGGTTAAACCAGTCATGTTACTGGCCTGTACCGGTTAAACCAGTCATGTTACTGGCCTGTACCCGGTTAAACCAGTCATGTTACTGGCCTGTACCGGTTAAACCAGTCACGTTAACTGGCCTGTACCCGGTTAAACCAGTCACGCTAACTGGCCTGTACCCGGTTAAACCAGTCACGCTAACTGGCCTGTACCCAGTTAAACCAGTCATGCTACTGGCCTGTCCCCGGTTAAACCAGTCATGTTACTGGCCTGTTCCGGTTAAACCAGTCACGTTACTGGCCTGTATCCGGTTAAACCAGTCAGGTTACTGGCCTGTACCCGGTTGAACCAGTCATGTCACTGACCTGTACCTGATTAAACCAGTCACGTTATTGGCCTGTACCCGGTTAAACCAATCTGTTACTGGCCTGTCTCCGGTTAAACCAGTCAGGTTACTGGCCTGTACCCGGTTGAACCAGTCATGTCACTGACCTGTACCTGATTAAACCAGTCGCGTTATTGGCCTGTACCCGGTTAAACCAATCTGTTACTGGCCTGTCCCTGGTTAAACTAGTCAAGTTACTGGCCTGTACCCGGTGAAACCAATCTGTTACTGGCCTGTCCCCGGTTAAACCAGTCCCGTTACTGGCATGTCCCCGGTTAAACCAGTCTGTTACTGGCCTGTCTCCGGTTACACCAGTCATGTTACTGGCCTGTACCCGGTTAAACCAGTCACGTTAACTGGCCTGTACCCGGTTAAACCTGTCACGTTAACTGGCCTGTACCCGGTCAAACCAGTCGCATTACTGGCCTTTGCCCGTTAAACCAGTCATGTCACTGACCTTTCCACGGTAAAAACAGTCTGTTACTGGCCTGTACCGGTTAAACCAGTCAGGTTACTGGCCTTTACCCGGTTAAACCAGTCTGTTACTGGCCTATCTCCGGTTAAACCAGTCAGGTTATTGGCCTGTACCCGGTTAAACCAGTCTGTTACTGGCCTATCCCCGGTTAAACCAGTCACGTTACTGGCCTGTACCCGGTTAAACCAGTCTGTTACTGGCCTATCCCCGGTTAAACCAGTCACGTTGCTGGCATTTCCCCGGTTAAACCAGTCTGTTACTGGCCTGTACCGGTTAAACCAGTCATGTTACTGGCTTTTACCCGGTTAAGCCAGTCAAAAAAAAAAAACCAGTCAGGTTACTGGCCTGTACCCGGTTAAACCAGTCTTGTCACTGACCTGTACCCGGTTAAACCAGTCACGTTAACTGGCCTGTCCCCGGTTAAACCAGTCGCATTACTGGCCTTTTCCCGTTAAACCAGTCATGTCACTGACCTTTCCACGGTTAAACCAGTCTGTTACTGGCCTGTACCCGGTTAAACCAGTCACGTTATTGGCCTGTACCCGGTTAAACCAATCTGTTACAGGCCTGTCCCCGGTTAAACCAGTCAGGTTACTGGCCTTTACCCGGTTAAACCAGTCTCTTACTGGCCTGTCTCCGGTTAAACCAGTCAGGTTACTGGCCTGTACCCGGTTGAACCAGTCATGTCACTGACCTGTACCTGATTAAACCAGTCACGTTATTGGCCTGTACCCGGTTAAACCAGTCTGTTACTGGCCTATCCCCGGTTAAACCAGTCACGTTGCTGGCATGTCCCCGGTTAAACCAGTCTGTTACTGGCCTGTACCGGTTAAACCAGTCATGTTACTGGCTTTTACCCGGTTAAACCAGTCAAAAAAAAAAAACCAGTCAGGTTACTGGCCTGTACCCGGTTAAACCAGTCTTGTCACTGACCTGTCTCCGGTTAAACCAGTCGCATTACTGGCCTTTTCCCGTTAAACCAGTCATGTCACTGACCTTTCCACGGTTAAACCAGTCTGTTACTGGCCTGTACCCGGTTGAACCAGTCTGTTACTGGCCTGGACCGGTTAAACCAGTCACGTTAACTGGCCTGTACCCGGTTAAACCAGTCACGCTAACTGGCCTGTACCCGGTTAAACCAGTCATGTTACTGGCCTGTCCCCGGTTAAACCAGTCATGTTACTTGCCTGTACCGGTTAAACCAGTCATGTTACTGGCCTGTCCCCGGTTAAACCAGTCATGTTACTGGCCTGTCTCCGGTTAAACCAGTCAGGTTACTGGCCTGTACCGGTTAAACCAGTCATGTTACTGACCTGTACCTGATTAAACCAGTCACGTTATTGGCCTGTACCCGGTTAAACCAATCTGTTACTGGCCTTTCCCCGGTTAAATCAGTCACGTTACTGGCATGTCCCCGGTTAAACCAGTCTGTTACTGGCCTTTCTCCGGTTAAACCAGGCATGTTACTGGCCTGTAACCGGTTAAACCAGTTAGGTTACTGGCCTGTACCCGGTTAAACCAGTCGCGTTACTGGCCTGTCCCCGGGTAAACCAGTCTGTTACTGGCATGTACCCAGCTCAACCAATCATGTTACTGGCCTTTACCCGGTTAAACCAGTCATGTCACTGACGTGTACCTGATTAAACCAGTCACGTTATTGGCCTGTACCCGGTTAAACCAGTCTGTTACTGGCATGTCCCCGGTTAAACCAGTCTGTTACTGGCCTGTACCGGTTAAACCAGTCACGTAACTGGCCTGTACCCGGTTAAACCAGTCACGTTAACTGGCCTGTACCCGGTTTAACCAGTCACGTTAACTGGCCTGTCCCCGGTTAAACCAGTCGCATTACTGGCCTTTTCCCGTTAAACCAGTCATGTCACTGACCTTTCCACGGTTAAACCAGTCTGTTACTGGCCTGTACCCAGTTGAACCAGTCTGTTACTGGCCTGTACCGGTTAAACCAGTCACGTTAACTGGCCTGTACCCGGTTAAACCAGTCACGCTAACTGGCTTGTACCCGGTTAAACCAGTCACGCTAACTGGCCTGTACCCAGTTAAACCAGTCATGTTACTGGCCTGTCCCCGGTTAAACCAGTCATGTTACTGGCCTGTTCCGGTTAAACCAGTCATGTTACTGGCCTGTACCGGTTAAACCAGTCACGTTACTGGCCTGTCTCCGGTTAAACCAGTCAGGTTACTGGCCTGTACCCGGTTGAACCAGTCATGTCACTGACCTGTACCTGATTAAACCAGTCACGTTATTGGCCTGTACCCGGTTAAACCAATCTGTTACTGGCCTGTCTCCGGTTAAACCAGTCAGGTTACTGGCCTGTACCCGGTTGAACCAGTCATGTCACTGACCTGTACCTGATTAAACCAGTCACGTTTTTGGCCTGTACCCGGTTAAACCAATCTGTTACTGGCCTGTCCCTGGTTAAACTAGTCAAGTTACTGGCCTGTACCCGGTGAAACCAATCTGTTACTGGCCTGTCTCCGGTTAAACCAGTCACGTTACTGGCCTGTACCCGGTTAAACCAGTCTGTTACTGGCCTGTCCCCGGTTACACCAGTCTGTTACTGGCCTGTACCGGTTAAACCAGTGTGTTACTGGCCTGTACCCGGTTAAACCAGTCACGTTAACTGGCCTGTACCCGGTTAAACCTGTCACATTAACTGGCCTGTACCCGGTCAAACCAGTCGCATTACTGGCCTTTGCCCGTTAAACCAGTCATGTCACTGACCTTTCCACGGTTAAAACAGTCTGTTACTGGCCTGTACCGGTTAAACCAGTCAGGTTACTGGCCTTTACCCGGTTAAACCAGTCTGTTACTGGCCTATCTCCGGTTAAACCAGTCAGGTTACTGGCCTGTCCCCGGTTAAACCAGTCAGGTTACTGGCCTGTACCCGGTTAAACCAGTCTGTTACTGGCCTTTCTCCGGTTAAACCAGTCACGTTACTGGCCTGTACCCGGTTAAACCAGTCTGTTACTGGCCTGTCCCCGGTTACACCAGTCTGTTACTGGCATGTACCGGTTAAACCAGTCATGTTTCTGGCCTGTACCCGGTTAAACCAGTCACGTTAACTGGCCTGTACCCGGTTAAACCTGTCACGTTAACTGGCCTGTACCCGGTCAAACCAGTCGCATTACTGGCCTTTGCCCGTTAAACCAGTCATGTCACTGACCTTTCCACGGTTAAAACAGTCTGTTACTGGCCTGTACCGGTTAAACCAGTCAGGTTACTGGCCTTTACCCGGTTAAACCAGTCTGTTACTGGCCTATCTCCGGTTAAACCAGTCAGGTTACTGGCCTATCTCCGGTTAAACCAGTCAGGTTACTGGCCTGTACCCGGTTAAACCAGTCACGTTATCGGCCTGTACCCGGTTAAACCAGTCTGTTACTGGCCTATCCCCGGTTAAACCAGTCACGTTACTGGCCTGTACCCGGTTAAACCAGTCTGTTACTGGCCTGTCCCCGGTTAAACCAGTCACGTTGCTGGCATGTCCCCGGTTAAACCAGTCTGTTACTGGCCTGTACCGGTTAAACCAGTCATGTTACTGGCCTGTACCCGGTTAAACCAGTCTTGTCACTGACCTGTACCCGGTTAAACCAGTCACGTTAACTGGCCTGTCCCCGGTTAAACAAGTCGCATTACTGGCCTTTTCCTGTTAAACCAGTCATGTCACTGACCTTTCCACGGTTAAACCAGTCTGTTACTGGCCTGTACCCGGTATAACCAGTCTGTTACTGGCCTGTACCCGGTTAAACCAGTCACGTTATTGGCCTGTACCCGGTTAAACCAATCTGTTACTGGCCTTTCCCCGGTTAAACCAGTCAGGTTACTGGCCTTTACCCGGTTAAACCAGTCTGTTACTGGCCTGTCTCCGGTTAAACCAGTCAGGTTACTGACCTGTACCTGATTAAACCAGTCACGTTATTGGCCTGTACCCGGTTAAACCAATCTGTTACTGGCCTTTCCCCGGTTAAATCAGTCACGTTACTGGCATGTCCCCGGTTAAACCAGTCTGTTACTGGCCTTTCTCCGGTTAAACCAGGCATGTTACTGGCCTGTAACCGGTTAAACCAGTTAGGTTACTGGCCTGTACCCGGTTAAACCAGTCGCGTTACTGGCCTGTACCCGGGTAAACCAGTCTGTTACTGGCATGTACCCAGCTCAACCAATCATGTTACTGGCCTTTACCCGGTTAAACCAGTCATGTCACTGACGTGTACCTGATTAAACCAGTCACGTTATTGGCCTGTACCCGGTTAAACCAGTCTGTTACTGGCATGTCCCCGGTTAAACCAGTCTGTTACTGGCCTGTACCGGTTAAACCAGTCACGTAACTGGCCTGTACCCGGTTGAACCAGTCACGTTAACTGGCCTGTACCCGGTTTAACCAGTCACGTTAACTGGCCTGTCCCCGGTTAAACCAGTCGCATTACTGGCCTTTGCCCGTTAAACCAGTCATGTCACTGACCTTTCCACGGTTAAACCAGTCTGTTACTGGCCTGTACCCAGTTGAACCAGTCTGTTACTGGCCTGTACCGGTTAAACCAGTCACGTTAACTGGCCTGTACCCGGTTAAACCAGTCACGCTAACTGGCCTGTACCCGGTTAAACCAGTCACGCTAACTGGCCTGTACCCAGTTAAACCAGTCATGTTACTGGCCTGTCCCCGGTTAAACCAGTCATGTTACTGGCCTGTTCCGGTTAAACCAGTCATGTTACTGGCCTGTACCGGTTAAACCAGTCACGTTACTGGCCTGTCTCCGGTTAAACCAGTCAGGTTACTGGCCTGTACCCGGTTGAACCAGTCATGTCACTGACCTGTACCTGATTAAACCAGTCACGTTATTGGCCTGTACCCGGTTAAACCAATCTGTTACTGGCCTGTCTCCGGTTAAACCAGTCAGGTTACTGGCCTGTACCCGGTTGAACCAGTCATGTCACTGACCTGTACCTGATTAAACCAGTCACGTTTTTGGCCTGTACCCGGTTAAACCAATCTGTTACTGGCCTGTCCCTGGTTAAACTAGTCAAGTTACTGGCCTGTACCCGGTGAAACCAATCTGTTACTGGCCTGTCTCCGGTTAAACCAGTCACGTTACTGGCCTGTACCCGGTTAAACCAGTCTGTTACTGGCTTGTCCCCGGTTACACCAGTCTGTTACTGGCCTGTACCGGTTAAACCAGTGTGTTACTGGCCTGTACCCGGTTAAACCAGTCACGTTAACTGGCCTGTACCCGGTTAAACCTGTCACATTAACTGGCCTGTACCCGGTCAAACCAGTTGCATTACTGGCCTTTGCCCGTTAAACCAGTCATGTCACTGACCTTTCCACGGTTAAAACAGTCTGTTACTGGCCTGTACCGGTTAAACCAGTCAGGTTACTGGCCTTTACCCGGTTAAACCAGTCTGTTACTGGCCTATCTCCGGTTAAACCAGTCAGGTTACTGGCCTGTCCCCGGTTAAACCAGTCACGTTACTGGCATGTCCCCGGTTAAACCAGTCTGTTACTGGCCTGTCTCCGGTTAAACCAGTCACGTTACTGGCCTGTACCCGGTTAAACCAGTCTGTTACTGGCCTGTCCCCGGTTACACCAGTCTGTTACTGGCCTGTACCGGTTAAACCAGTCATGTTTCTGGCCTGTACCCGGTTAAACCAGTCACGTTAACTGGCCTGTACCCGGTTAAACCTGTCACGTTAACTGGCCTGTACCCGGTCAAACCAGTCGCATTACTGGCCTTTGCCCGTTAAACCAGTCATGTCACTGACCTTTCCACGGTTAAAACAGTCTGTTACTGGCCTGTACCGGTTAAACCAGTCAGGTTACTGGCCTTTACCCGGTTAAACCAGTCTGTTACTGGCCTATCTCCGGTTAAACCAGTCAGGTTACTGGCCTATCTCCGGTTAAACCAGTCAGGTTACTGGCCTGTACCCGGTTAAACCAGTCACGTTATCGGCCTGTACCCGGTTAAACCAGTCTGTTACTGGCCTATCCCCGGTTAAACCAGTCACGTTACTGGCCTGTACCCGGTTAAACCAGTCTGTTACTGGCCTGTCCCCGGTTAAACCAGTCACGTTGCTGGCATGTCCCCGGTTAAACCAGTCTGTTACTGGCCTGTACCGGTTAAACCAGTCATGTTACTGGCTTTTACCCGGTTAAACCAGTCAAAAAAAAAAAACCAGTCAGGTTACTGGCCTGTACCCGGTTAAACCAGTCTTGTCACTGATCTGTACCCGGTTAAACCAGTCACGTTAACTGGCCTGTCCCCGGTTAAACAAGTCGCATTACTGGCCTTTTCCTGTTAAACCAGTCATGTCACTGACCTTTCCACGGTTAAACCAGTCTGTTACTGGCCTGTACCCGGTATAACCAGTCTGTTACTGGCCTGTACCCGGTTAAACCAGTCACGTTATTGGCCTGTACCCGGTTAAACCAATCTGTTACTGGCCTGTCCCCGGTTAAACCAGTCAGGTTACTGGCCTTTACCCGGTTAAACCAGTCTGTTACTGGCCTGTCTCCGGTTAAACCAGTCAGGTTACTGGTCTGTACCCGGTTGAACCAGTCATGTCACTGACCTGTACCTGATTAAACCAGTCACGTTATTGGCCTGTACCCGGTTAAACCAGTCATGTTACTGGCCTATCCCCGGTAAAACCAGTCACGTTGCTGGCATGTCCCCGGTTAAACCAGTCTGTTACTGGCCTGTACCGGTTAAACCAGTCATGTTACTGGCTTTTACCCGGTTAAACCAGTCAAAAAAAAAAAAACAGTCAGGTTACTGGCCTGTACCCGGTTAAACCAGTCTTATCACTGACCTGTCTCCGGTTAAACCAGTCGCATTACTGGCCTTTTCCCGTTAAACCAGTCATGTCACTGACCTTTCCACGGTTAAACCAGTCTGTTACTGGCCTGTACCCGGTTGAACCAGTCTGTTACTGGCCTGGACCGGTTAAACCAGTCACGTTAACTGGCCTGTACCCGGTTAAACCAGTCACGCTAACTGGCCTGTACCCGGTTACACCAGTCATGTTACTGGCCTGTCCCCGGTTAAACCAGTCATGTTACTTGCCTGTACCGGTTAAACCAGTCATGTTACTGGCCTGTACCGGTTAAACCAGTCTTTTACTGGCCTGTCCCCGGTTAAACCAGTCATGTTACTGGCCTTTCCCCGGTTAAACCAGTCATGTTACTGGCCTGTACCGGTTAAACCAGTCATGTTACTGGCCTGTACCGGTTAAACCAGTCATGTTACTGACCTGTACCTGATTAAACCAGTCACGTTATTGGCCTGTACCCGGTTAAACCAATCTGTTACTGGCCTTTCCCCTGTTAAATCAGTCACGTTACTGGCATGTCCCCGGTTAAACCAGTCTGTTACTGGCCTTTCTCCGGTTAAACCAGGCATGTTACTGGCCTGTAACCGGTTAAACCAGTTAGGTTACTGGCCTGTACCCGGTTAAACCAGTCGCGTTACTGGCCTGTCCCCGGGTAAACCAGTCTGTTACTGGCATGTACCCAGCTAAACCAATCATGTTACTGGCCTGTCCCCGGTTAAACCAGTCATGTCACTGACGTGTACCTGATTAAACCAGTCACGTTATTGGCCTGTACCCGGTTAAACCAGTCTGTTACTGGTATGTCCCCGGTTAAACCAGTCTGTTACTGGCCTGTCTCCGGTTAAACCAGTCACGTTACTGGCCTGTACCGGTTAAACCAGTCACGTAACTGGCCTGTACCCGGTTAAACCAGTCACGTTAACTGGCCTGTACCCGGTTAAACCAGTCACGTTAACTGGCCTGTCCCCGGTTAAACCAGTCGCATTACTGGCCTTTTCCCGTTAAACCAGTCATGTCACTGACCTTTCCACGGTTAAACCAGTCTGTTACTGGCCTGTACCCAGTTGAACCAGTCTGTTACTGGCCTGTACCGGTTAAACCAGTCACGTTAACTGGCCTGTACCCGGTTAAACCAGTCACGCTAACTGGCCTGTACCCGGTTAAACCAGTCACGCTAACTGGCCTGTACCCAGTTAAACCAGTCATGTTACTGGCCTGTCCCCGGTTAAACCAGTCATGTTACTGGCCTGTTCCGGTTAAACCAGTCATGTTACTGGCCTGTACCGGTTAAACCAGTCACGTTACTGGCCTGTCTCCGGTTAAACCAGTCAGGTTACTGGCCTGTACCCGGTTGAACCAGTCAGGTTACTGGCCTTTACCCGGTTAAACCAGTCTGTTACTGGCCTGTCTCCGGTTAAACCAGTCAGGTTACTGGCCTGTACCCGGTTGAACCAGTCATGTCACTGACCTGTACCTGATTAAACCAGTCACGTTATTGGCCTGTACCCGGTTAAACCAGTCTGTTACTGGCCTATCCCCGGTTAAACCAGTCACGTTGCTGGCATGTCCCCGGTTAAACCAGTCACGTTACTGGCCTGTTCCGGTTAAACCAGTCATGTTACTGGCCTGTACCGGTTAAACCAGTCACGTTATTGGCCTGTACCCGGTTAAACCAGTCTGTTACTGGCCTATCCCCGGTTAAACCAGTCACGTTACTGGCCTGTACCCGGTTAAACCAGTCTGTTACTGGCCTATCCCCGGTTAAACCAGTCACGTTGCTGGCATGTCCCCGGTTAAACCAGTCTGTTACTGGCCTGTACCGGTTAAACCAGTCATGTTACTGGCTTTTACCCGGTTAAACCAGTCAAAAAAAAAAAACCAGTCAGGTTACTGGCCTGTACCCGGTTAAACCAGTCTTGTCACTGACCTGTACCCGGTTAAACCAGTCACGTTAACTGGCCTGTCCCCGGTTAAACCAGGCGCATTACTGGCCTTTTCCTGTTAAACCAGTCATGTCACTGACCTTTCCATGGTTAAACCAGTCTGTTACTGGCCTGTACCCGGTTGAACCAGTTTGTTACTGGCCTGTACCGGTTAAACCAGTCACGTTATTGGCCTGTACCCGGTTAAACCAGTCACGCTAACTGGCCTGTACCCGGTTAAACCAGTCACGCTAACTGGCCTGTACCCAGTTAAACCAGTCATGTTACTGGCCTGTCCCCGGTTAAACCAGTCATGTTACTGGCCTGTTCCGGTTAAACCAGTCATGTTACTGGCCTGTACCGGTTAAACCAGTCACGTTACTGGCCTGTCTCCGGTTAAACCAGTCAGGTTACTGGCCTGTACCCGGTTGAACCAGTCATGTCACTGACCTGTACCTGATTAAACCAGTCACGTTATTGGCCTGTACCCGGTTAAACCAATCTGTTACTGGCCTGTCTCCGGTTAAACCAGTCAGGTTACTGGCCTGTACCCGGTTGAACCAGTCATGTCACTGACCTGTACCTGATTAAACCAGTCACGTTTTTGGCCTGTACCCGGTTAAACCAATCTGTTACTGGCCTGTCCCTGGTTAAACTAGTCAAGTTACTGGCCTGTACCCGGTGAAACCAATCTGTTACTGGCCTGTCTCCGGTTAAACCAGTCACGTTACTGGCCTGTACCCGGTTAAACCAGTCTGTTACTGGCTTGTCCCCGGTTACACCAGTCTGTTACTGGCCTGTACCGGTTAAACCAGTGTGTTACTGGCCTGTACCCGGTTAAACCAGTCACGTTAACTGGCCTGTACCCGGTTAAACCTGTCACATTAACTGGCCTGTACCCGGTCAAACCAGTCGCATTACTGGCCTTTGCCCGTTAAACCAGTCATGTCACTGACCTTTCCACGGTTAAAACAGTCTGTTACTGGCCTGTACCGGTTAAACCAGTCAGGTTACTGGCCTTTACCCGGTTAAACCAGTCTGTTACTGGCCTATCTCCGGTTAAACCAGTCAGGTTACTGGCCTGTCCCCGGTTAAACCAGTCACGTTACTGGCATGTCCCCGGTTAAACCAGTCTGTTACTGGCCTGTCTCCGGTTAAACCAGTCACGTTACTGGCCTGTACCCGGTTAAACCAGTCTGTTACTGGCCTGTCCCCGGTTACACCAGTCTGTTACTGGCCTGTACCGGTTAAACCAGTCATGTTTCTGGCCTGTACCCGGTTAAACCAGTCACGTTAACTGGCCTGTACCCGGTTAAACCTGTCACGTTAACTGGCCTGTACCCGGTCAAACCAGTCGCATTACTGGCCTTTGCCCGTTAAACCAGTCATGTCACTGACCTTTCCACGGTTAAAACAGTCTGTTACTGGCCTGTACCGGTTAAACCAGTCAGGTTACTGGCCTTTACCCGGTTAAACCAGTCTGTTACTGGCCTATCTCCGGTTAAACCAGTCAGGTTACTGGCCTATCTCCGGTTAAACCAGTCAGGTTACTGGCCTGTACCCGGTTAAACCAGTCACGTTATCGGCCTGTACCCGGTTAAACCAGTCTGTTACTGGCCTATCCCCGGTTAAACCAGTCACGTTACTGGCCTGTACCCGGTTAAACCAGTCTGTTACTGGCCTGTCCCCGGTTAAACCAGTCACGTTGCTGGCATGTCCCCGGTTAAACCAGTCTGTTACTGGCCTGTACCGGTTAAACCAGTCATGTTACTGGCTTTTACCCGGTTAAACCAGTCAAAAAAAAAAAACCAGTCAGGTTACTGGCCTGTACCCGGTTAAACCAGTCTTGTCACTGACCTGTACCCGGTTAAACCAGTCACGTTAACTGGCCTGTCCCCGGTTAAACAAGTCGCATTACTGGCCTTTTCCTGTTAAACCAGTCATGTCACTGACCTTTCCACGGTTAAACCAGTCTGTTACTGGCCTGTACCCGGTATAACCAGTCTGTTACTGGCCTGTACCCGGTTAAACCAGTCACGTTATTGGCCTGTACCCGGTTAAACCAATCTGTTACTGGCCTGTCCCCGGTTAAACCAGTCAGGTTACTGGCCTTTACCCGGTTAAACCAGTCTGTTACTGGCCTGTCTCCGGTTAAACCAGTCAGGTTACTGGTCTGTACCCGGTTGAACCAGTCATGTCACTGACCTGTACCTGATTAAACCAGTCACGTTATTGGCCTGTACCCGGTTAAACCAGTCATGTTACTGGCCTATCCCCGGTAAAACCAGTCACGTTGCTGGCATGTCCCCGGTTAAACCAGTCTGTTACTGGCCTGTACCGGTTAAACCAGTCATGTTACTGGCTTTTACCCGGTTAAACCAGTCAAAAAAAAAAAAACAGTCAGGTTACTGGCCTGTACCAGGTTAAACCAGTCTTATCACTGACCTGTCTCCGGTTAAACCAGTCGCATTACTGGCCTTTTCCCGTTAAACCAGTCATGTCACTGACCTTTCCACGGTTAAACCAGTCTGTTACTGGCCTGTACCCGGTTGAACCAGTCTGTTACTGGCCTGGACCGGTTAAACCAGTCACGTTAACTGGCCTGTACCCGGTTAAACCAGTCACGCTAACTGGCCTGTACCCGGTTACACCAGTCATGTTACTGGCCTGTCCCCGGTTAAACCAGTCATGTTACTTGCCTGTACCGGTTAAACCAGTCATGTTACTGGCCTGTACCGGTTAAACCAGTCTTTTACTGGCCTGTCCCCGGTTAAACCAGTCATGTTACTGGCCTTTCCCCGGTTAAACCAGTCATGTTACTGGCCTGTACCGGTTAAACCAGTCAAGTTACTGGCCTGTACCCGGTGAAACCAATCTGTTACTGGCCTGTCTCCGGTTAAACCAGTCACGTTACTGGCCTGTACCCGGTTAAACCAGTCTGTTACTGGCTTGTCCCCGGTTACACCAGTCTGTTACTGGCCTGTACCGGTTAAACCAGTGTGTTACTGGCCTGTACCCGGTTAAACCAGTCACGTTAACTGGCCTGTACCCGGTTAAACCTGTCACATTAACTGGCCTGTACCCGGTCAAACCAGTCGCATTACTGGCCTTTGCCCGTTAAACCAGTCATGTCACTGACCTTTCCACGGTTAAAACAGTCTGTTACTGGCCTGTACCGGTTAAACCAGTCAGGTTACTGGCCTTTACCCGGTTAAACCAGTCTGTTACTGGCCTATCTCCGGTTAAACCAGTCAGGTTACTGGCCTGTCCCCGGTTAAACCAGTCACGTTACTGGCATGTCCCCGGTTAAACCAGTCTGTTACTGGCCTGTCTCCGGTTAAACCAGTCACGTTACTGGCCTGTACCCGGTTAAACCAGTCTGTTACTGGCCTGTCCCCGGTTACACCAGTCTGTTACTGGCCTGTACCGGTTAAACCAGTCATGTTTCTGGCCTGTACCCGGTTAAACCAGTCACGTTAACTGGCCTGTACCCGGTTTAACCAGTCACGTTAACTGGCCTGTCCCCGGTTAAACCAGTCGCATTACTGGCCTTTGCCCGTTAAACCAGTCATGTCACTGACCTTTCCACGGTTAAACCAGTCTGTTACTGGCCTGTACCCAGTTGAACCAGTCTGTTACTGGCCTGTACCGGTTAAACCAGTCACGTTAACTGGCCTGTACCCGGTTAAACCAGTCACGCTAACTGGCCTGTACCCGGTTAAACCAGTCACGCTAACTGGCCTGTACCCAGTTAAACCAGTCATGTTACTGGCCTGTCCCCGGTTAAACCAGTCATGTTACTGGCCTGTTCCGGTTAAACCAGTCATGTTACTGGCCTGTACCGGTTAAACCAGTCACGTTACTGGCCTGTCTCCGGTTAAACCAGTCAGGTTACTGGCCTGTACCCGGTTGAACCAGTCATGTCACTGACCTGTACCTGATTAAACCAGTCACGTTATTGGCCTGTACCCGGTTAAACCAATCTGTTACTGGCCTGTCTCCGGTTAAACCAGTCAGGTTACTGGCCTGTACCCGGTTGAACCAGTCATGTCACTGACCTGTACCTGATTAAACCAGTCACGTTTTTGGCCTGTACCCGGTTAAACCAATCTGTTACTGGCCTGTCCCTGGTTAAACTAGTCAAGTTACTGGCCTGTACCCGGTGAAACCAATCTGTTACTGGCCTGTCTCCGGTTAAACCAGTCACGTTACTGGCCTGTACCCGGTTAAACCAGTCACGTTATTGGCCTGTACCCGGTTAAACCAATCTGTTACTGGCCTGTCCCCGGTTAAACCAGTCAGGTTACTGGCCTTTACCCGGTTAAACCAGTCTGTTACTGGCCTGTCTCCGGTTAAACCAGTCAGGTTACTGGTCTGTACCCGGTTGAACCAGTCATGTCACTGACCTGTACCTGATTAAACCAGTCACGTTATTGGCCTGTACCCGGTTAAACCAGTCATGTTACTGGCCTATCCCCGGTAAAACCAGTCACGTTGCTGGCATGTCCCCGGTTAAACCAGTCTGTTACTGGCCTGTACCGGTTAAACCAGTCATGTTACTGGCTTTTACCCGGTTAAACCAGTCAAAAAAAAAAAAACAGTCAGGTTACTGGCCTGTACCAGGTTAAACCAGTCTTATCACTGACCTGTCTCCGGTTAAACCAGTCGCATTACTGGCCTTTTCCCGTTAAACCAGTCATGTCACTGACCTTTCCACGGTTAAACCAGTCTGTTACTGGCCTGTACCCGGTTGAACCAGTCTGTTACTGGCCTGGACCGGTTAAACCAGTCACGTTAACTGGCCTGTACCCGGTTAAACCAGTCACGCTAACTGGCCTGTACCCGGTTACACCAGTCATGTTACTGGCCTGTCCCCGGTTAAACCAGTCATGTTACTTGCCTGTACCGGTTAAACCAGTCATGTTACTGGCCTGTACCGGTTAAACCAGTCTTTTACTGGCCTGTCCCCGGTTAAACCAGTCATGTTACTGGCCTTTCCCCGGTTAAACCAGTCATGTTACTGGCCTGTACCGGTTAAACCAGTCAAGTTACTGGCCTGTACCCGGTGAAACCAATCTGTTACTGGCCTGTCTCCGGTTAAACCAGTCACGTTACTGGCCTGTACCCGGTTAAACCAGTCTGTTACTGGCTTGTCCCCGGTTACACCAGTCTGTTACTGGCCTGTACCGGTTAAACCAGTGTGTTACTGGCCTGTACCCGGTTAAACCAGTCACGTTAACTGGCCTGTACCCGGTTAAACCTGTCACATTAACTGGCCTGTACCCGGTCAAACCAGTCGCATTACTGGCCTTTGCCCGTTAAACCAGTCATGTCACTGACCTTTCCACGGTTAAAACAGTCTGTTACTGGCCTGTACCGGTTAAACCAGTCAGGTTACTGGCCTTTACCCGGTTAAACCAGTCTGTTACTGGCCTATCTCCGGTTAAACCAGTCAGGTTACTGGCCTGTCCCCGGTTAAACCAGTCACGTTACTGGCATGTCCCCGGTTAAACCAGTCTGTTACTGGCCTGTCTCCGGTTAAACCAGTCACGTTACTGGCCTGTACCCGGTTAAACCAGTCTGTTACTGGCCTGTCCCCGGTTACACCAGTCTGTTACTGGCCTGTACCGGTTAAACCAGTCATGTTTCTGGCCTGTACCCGGTTAAACCAGTCACGTTAACTGGCCTGTACCCGGTTAAACCTGTCACGTTAACTGGCCTGTACCCGGTCAAACCAGTCGCATTACTGGCCTTTGCCCGTTAAACCAGTCATGTCACTGACCTTTCCACGGTTAAAACAGTCTGTTACTGGCCTGTACCGGTTAAACCAGTCAGGTTACTGGCCTTTACCCGGTTAAACCAGTCTGTTACTGGCCTATCTCCGGTTAAACCAGTCAGGTTACTGGCCTATCTCCGGTTAAACCAGTCAGGTTACTGGCCTGTACCCGGTTAAACCAGTCACGTTATCGGCCTGTACCCGGTTAAACCAGTCTGTTACTGGCCTATCCCCGGTTAAACCAGTCACGTTACTGGCCTGTACCCGGTTAAACCAGTCTGTTACTGGCCTGTCCCCGGTTAAACCAGTCACGTTGCTGGCATGTCCCCGGTTAAACCAGTCTGTTACTGGCCTGTACCGGTTAAACCAGTCATGTTACTGGCTTTTACCCGGTTAAACCAGTCAAAAAAAAAAAACCAGTCAGGTTACTGGCCTGTACCCGGTTAAACCAGTCTTGTCACTGACCTGTACCCGGTTAAACCAGTCACGTTAACTGGCCTGTCCCCGGTTAAACAAGTCGCATTACTGGCCTTTTCCTGTTAAACCAGTCATGTCACTGACCTTTCCACGGTTAAACCAGTCTGTTACTGGCCTGTACCCGGTATAACCAGTCTGTTACTGGCCTGTACCCGGTTAAACCAGTCACGTTATTGGCCTGTACCCGGTTAAACCAATCTGTTACTGGCCTGTCCCCGGTTAAACCAGTCAGGTTACTGGCCTTTACCCGGTTAAACCAGTCTGTTACTGGCCTGTCTCCGGTTAAACCAGTCAGGTTACTGGTCTGTACCCGGTTGAACCAGTCATGTCACTGACCTGTACCTGATTAAACCAGTCACGTTATTGGCCTGTACCCGGTTAAACCAGTCATGTTACTGGCCTATCCCCGGTAAAACCAGTCACGTTGCTGGCATGTCCCCGGTTAAACCAGTCTGTTACTGGCCTGTACCGGTTAAACCAGTCATGTTACTGGCTTTTACCCGGTTAAACCAGTCAAAAAAAAAAAAACAGTCAGGTTACTGGCCTGTACCAGGTTAAACCAGTCTTATCACTGACCTGTCTCCGGTTAAACCAGTGGCATTACTGGCCTTTTCCCGTTAAACCAGTCATGTCACTGACCTTTCCACGGTTAAACCAGTCTGTTACTGGCCTGTACCCGGTTGAACCAGTCTGTTACTGGCCTGGACCGGTTAAACCAGTCACGTTAACTGGCCTGTACCCGGTTAAACCAGTCACGCTAACTGGCCTGTACCCGGTTACACCAGTCATGTTACTGGCCTGTCCCCGGTTAAACCAGTCATGTTACTTGCCTGTACCGGTTAAACCAGTCATGTTACTGGCCTGTACCGGTTAAACCAGTCTTTTACTGGCCTGTCCCCGGTTAAACCAGTCATGTTACTGGCCTTTCCCCGGTTAAACCAGTCATGTTACTGGCCTGTACCGGTTAAACCAGTCATGTTACTGGCCTGTACCGGTTAAACCAGTCATGTTACTGACCTGTACCTGATTAAACCAGTCACGTTATTGGCCTGTACCCGGTTAAACCAATCTGTTACTGGCCTTTCCCCTGTTAAATCAGTCACGTTACTGGCATGTCCCCGGTTAAACCAGTCTGTTACTGGCCTTTCTCCGGTTAAACCAGGCATGTTACTGGCCTGTAACCGGTTAAACCAGTTAGGTTACTGGCCTGTACCCGGTTAAACCAGTCGCGTTACTGGCCTGTCCCCGGGTAAACCAGTCTGTTACTGGCATGTACCCAGCTAAACCAATCATGTTACTGGCCTGTCCCCGGTTAAACCAGTCATGTCACTGACGTGTACCTGATTAAACCAGTCACGTTATTGGCCTGTACCCGGTTAAACCAGTCTGTTACTGGTATGTCCCCGGTTAAACCAGTCTGTTACTGGCCTGTCTCCGGTTAAACCAGTCACGTTACTGGCCTGTACCGGTTAAACCAGTCACGTAACTGGCCTGTACCCGGTTAAACCAGTCACGTTAACTGGCCTGTACCCGGTTAAACCAGTCACGTTAACTGGCCTGTCCCCGGTTAAACCAGTCTGTTACTGGCCTGTCTCCGGTTAAACCAGTCACGTTACTGGCCTGTACCCGGTTAAACCAGTCTGTTACTGGCCTGTCCCCGGTTACACCAGTCTGTTACTGGCCTGTACCGGTTAAACCAGTCATGTTTCTGGCCTGTACCCGGTTAAACCAGTCACGTTAACTGGCCTGTACCCGGTTAAACCTGTCACGTTAACTGGCCTGTACCCGGTCAAACCAGTCGCATTACTGGCCTTTGCCCGTTAAACCAGTCATGTCACTGACCTTTCCACGGTTAAAACAGTCTGTTACTGGCCTGTACCGGTTAAACCAGTCAGGTTACTGGCCTTTACCCGGTTAAACCAGTCTGTTACTGGCCTATCTCCGGTTAAACCAGTCAGGTTACTGGCCTATCTCCGGTTAAACCAGTCAGGTTACTGGCCTGGACCCGGTTAAACCAGTCACGTTATCGGCCTGTACCCGGTTAAACCAGTCTGTTACTGGCCTATCCCCGGTTAAACCAGTCACGTTACTGGCCTGTACCCGGTTAAACCAGTCTGTTACTGGCCTGTCCCCGGTTAAACCAGTCACGTTGCTGGCATGTCCCCGGTTAAACCAGTCTGTTACTGGCCTGTACCGGTTAAACCAGTCATGTTACTGGCTTTTACCCGGTTAAACCAGTCAAAAAAGAAAAACTAGTCAGGTTACTGGCCTGTACCCGGTTAAACCAGTCTTGTCACTGACCTGTACCCGGTTAAACCAGTCACGTTAACTGGCCTGTCCCCGGTTAAACAAGTCGCATTACTGGCCTTTTCCTGTTAAACCAGTCATGTCACTGACCTTTCCACGGTTAAACCAGTCTGTTACTGGCCTGTACCCGGTATAACCAGTCTGTTACTGGCCTGTACCCGGTTAAACCAGTCACGTTATTGGCCTGTACCCGGTTAAACCAATCTGTTACTGGCCTGTCCCCGGTTAAACCAGTCAGGTTACTGGCCTTTACCCGGTTAAACCAGTCTGTTACTGGCCTGTCTCCGGTTAAACCAGTCAGGTTACTGACCTGTACCTGATTAAACCAGTCACGTTATTGGCCTGTACCCGGTTAAACCAATCTGTTACTGGCCTTTCCCCGGTTAAATCAGTCACGTTTTTGGCATGTCCCCGGTTAAACCAGTCTGTTACTGGCCTTTCTCCGGTTAAACCAGGCATGTTACTGGCCTGTAACCGGTTAAACCAGTTAGGTTACTGGCCTGTACCCGGTTAAACCAGTCGCGTTACTGGCCTGTCCCCGGGTAAACCAGTCTGTTACTGGCATGTACCCAGCTCAACCAATCATGTTACTGGCCTTTACCCGGTTAAACCAGTCATGTCACTGACGTGTACCTGATTAAACCAGTCACGTTATTGGCCTGTACCCGGTTAAACCAGTCTGTTACTGGCATGTCCCCGGTTAAACCAGTCTGTTACTGGCCTGTACCGGTTAAACCAGTCACGTAACTGGCCTGTACCCGGTTAAACCAGTCACGTTAACTGGCCTGTACCCGGTTTAACCAGTCACGTTAACTGGCCTGTCCCCGGTTAAACCAGTCGCATTACTGGCCTTTGCCCGTTAAACCAGTCATGTCACTGACCTTTCCACGGTTAAACCAGTCTGTTACTGGCCTGTACCCAGTTGAACCAGTCTGTTACTGGCCTGTACCGGTTAAACCAGTCACGTTAACTGGCCTGTACCCGGTTAAACCAGTCACGCTAACTGGCCTGTACCCGGTTAAACCAGTCACGCTAACTGGCCTGTACCCAGTTAAACCAGTCATGTTACTGGCCTGTCCCCGGTTAAACCAGTCATGTTACTGGCCTGTTCCGGTTAAACCAGTCATGTTACTGGCCTGTACCGGTTAAACCAGTCACGTTACTGGCCTGTCTCCGGTTAAACCAGTCAGGTTACTGGCCTGTACCCGGTTGAACCAGTCATGTCACTGACCTGTACCTGATTAAACCAGTCACGTTATTGGCCTGTACCCGGTTAAACCAATCTGTTACTGGCCTGTCTCCGGTTAAACCAGTCAGGTTACTGGCCTGTACCCGGTTGAACCAGTCATGTCACTGACCTGTACCTGATTAAACCAGTCACGTTTTTGGCCTGTACCCGGTTAAACCAATCTGTTACTGGCCTGTCCCTGGTTAAACTAGTCAAGTTACTGGCCTGTACCCGGTGAAACCAATCTGTTACTGGCCTGTCTCCGGTTAAACCAGTCACGTTACTGGCCTGTACCCGGTTAAACCAGTCTGTTACTGGCTTGTCCCCGGTTACACCAGTTGCATTACTGGCCTTTGCCCGTTAAACCAGTCATGTCACTGACCTTTCCACGGTTAAAACAGTCTGTTACTGGCCTGTACCGGTTAAACCAGTCAGGTTACTGGCCTTTACCCGGTTAAACCAGTCTGTTACTGGCCTATCTCCGGTTAAACCAGTCAGGTTACTGGCCTGTCCCCGGTTAAACCAGTCACGTTACTGGCATGTCCCCGGTTAAACCAGTCTGTTACTGGCCTGTCTCCGGTTAAACCAGTCACGTTACTGGCCTGTACCCGGTTAAACCAGTCTGTTACTGGCCTGTCCCCGGTTACACCAGTCTGTTACTGGCCTGTACCGGTTAAACCAGTCATGTTTCTGGCCTGTACCCGGTTAAACCAGTCACGTTAACTGGCCTGTACCCGGTTAAACCTGTCACGTTAACTGGCCTGTACCCGGTCAAACCAGTCGCATTACTGGCCTTTGCCCGTTAAACCAGTCATGTCACTGACCTTTCCACGGTTAAAACAGTCTGTTACTGGCCTGTACCGGTTAAACCAGTCAGGTTACTGGCCTTTACCCGGTTAAACCAGTCTGTTACTGGCCTATCTCCGGTTAAACCAGTCAGGTTACTGGCCTATCTCCGGTTAAACCAGTCAGGTTACTGGCCTGTACCCGGTTAAACCAGTCACGTTATCGGCCTGTACCCGGTTAAACCAGTCTGTTACTGGCCTATCCCCGGTTTAAACCAGTCACGTTACTGGCCTGTACCCGGTTAAACCAGTCTGTTACTGGCCTGTCCCCGGTTAAACCAGTCACGTTGCTGGCATGTCCCCGGTTAAACCAGTCTGTTACTGGCCTGTACCGGTTAAACCAGTCATGTTACTGGCTTTTACCCGGTTAAACCAGTCAAAAAAAAAAAACCAGTCAGGTTACTGGCCTGTACCCGGTTAAACCAGTCTTGTCACTGACCTGTACCCGGTTAAACCAGTCACGTTAACTGGCCTGTCCCCGGTTAAACAAGTCGCATTACTGGCCTTTTCCTGTTAAACCAGTCATGTCACTGACCTTTCCACGGTTAAACCAGTCTGTTACTGGCCTGTACCCGGTATAACCAGTCTGTTACTGGCCTGTACCCGGTTAAACCAGTCACGTTATTGGCCTGTACCCGGTTAAACCAATCTGTTACTGGCCTGTCCCCGGTTAAACCAGTCAGGTTACTGGCCTTTACCCGGTTAAACCAGTCTGTTACTGGCCTGTCTCCGGTTAAACCAGTCAGGTTACTGGTCTGTACCCGGTTGAACCAGTCATGTCACTGACCTGTACCTGATTAAACCAGTCACGTTATTGGCCTGTACCCGGTTAAACCAGTCATGTTACTGGCCTATCCCCGGTAAAACCAGTCACGTTGCTGGCATGTCCCCGGTTAAACCAGTCTGTTACTGGCCTGTACCGGTTAAACCAGTCATGTTACTGGCTTTTACCCGGTTAAACCAGTCAAAAAAAAAAAAACAGTCAGGTTACTGGCCTGTACCCGGTTAAACCAGTCTTATCACTGACCTGTCTCCGGTTAAACCAGTCGCATTACTGGCCTTTTCCCGTTAAACCAGTCATGTCACTGACCTTTCCACGGTTAAACCAGTCTGTTACTGGCCTGTACCCGGTTGAACCAGTCTGTTACTGGCCTGGACCGGTTAAACCAGTCACGTTAACTGGCCTGTACCCGGTTAAACCAGTCACGCTAACTGGCCTGTACCCGGTTACACCAGTCATGTTACTGGCCTGTCCCCGGTTAAACCAGTCATGTTACTTGCCTGTACCGGTTAAACCAGTCATGTTACTGGCCTGTACCGGTTAAACCAGTCTTTTACTGGCCTGTCCCCGGTTAAACCAGTCATGTTACTGGCCTTTCCCCGGTTAAACCAGTCATGTTACTGGCCTGTACCGGTTAAACCAGTCATGTTACTGGCCTGTACCGGTTAAACCAGTCATGTTACTGACCTGTACCTGATTAAACCAGTCACGTTATTGGCCTGTACCCGGTTAAACCAATCTGTTACTGGCCTTTCCCCTGTTAAATCAGTCACGTTACTGGCATGTCCCCGGTTAAACCAGTCTGTTACTGGCCTTTCTCCGGTTAAACCAGGCATGTTACTGGCCTGTAACCGGTTAAACCAGTTAGGTTACTGGCCTGTACCCGGTTAAACCAGTCGCGTTACTGGCCTGTCCCCGGGTAAACCAGTCTGTTACTGGCATGTACCCAGCTAAACCAATCATGTTACTGGCCTGTCCCCGGTTAAACCAGTCATGTCACTGACGTGTACCTGATTAAACCAGTCACGTTATTGGCCTGTACCCGGTTAAACCAGTCACGTTACTGGTATGTCCCCGGTTAAACCAGTCTGTTACTGGCCTGTCTCCGGTTAAACCAGTCACGTTACTGGCCTGTACCGGTTAAACCAGTCACGTAACTGGCCTGTACCCGGTTAAACCAGTCACGTTAACTGGCCTGTACCCGGTTAAACCAGTCACGTTAACTGGCCTGTCCCCGGTTAAACCAGTCGCATTACTGGCCTTTTCCCGTTAAACCAGTCATGTCACTGACCTTTCCACGGTTAAACCAGTCTGTTACTGGCCTGTACCCAGTTGAACCAGTCTGTTACTGGCCTGTACCGGTTAAACCAGTCACGTTAACTGGCCTGTACCCGGTTAAACCAGTCACGCTAACTGGCCTGTACCCGGTTAAACCAGTCACGCTAACTGGCCTGTACCCAGTTAAACCAGTCATGTTACTGGCCTGTCCCCGGTTAAACCAGTCATGTTACTGGCCTGTTCCGGTTAAACCAGTCATGTTACTGGCCTGTACCGGTTAAACCAGTCACGTTACTGGCCTGTCTCCGGTTAAACCAGTCAGGTTACTGGCCTGTACCCGGTTGAACCAGTCAGGTTACTGGCCTTTACCCGGTTAAACCAGTCTGTTACTGGCCTGTCTCCGGTTAAACCAGTCAGGTTACTGGCCTGTACCCGGTTGAACCAGTCATGTCACTGACCTGTACCTGATTAAACCAGTCACGTTATTGGCCTGTACCCGGTTAAACCAGTCTGTTACTGGCCTATCCCCGGTTAAACCAGTCACGTTGCTGGCATGTCCCCGGTTAAACCAGTCACGTTACTGGCCTGTTCCGGTTAAACCAGTCATGTTACTGGCCTGTACCGGTTAAACCAGTCACGTTATTGGCCTGTACCCGGTTAAACCAGTCTGTTACTGGCCTATCCCCGGTTAAACCAGTCACGTTACTGGCCTGTACCCGGTTAAACCAGTCTGTTACTGGCCTATCCCCGGTTAAACCAGTCACGTTGCTGGCATGTCCCCGGTTAAACCAGTCTGTTACTGGCCTGTACCGGTTAAACCAGTCATGTTACTGGCTTTTACCCGGTTAAACCAGTCAAAAAAAAAAAACCAGTCAGGTTACTGGCCTGTACCCGGTTAAACCAGTCTTGTCACTGACCTGTACCCGGTTAAACCAGTCACGTTAACTGGCCTGTCCCCGGTTAAACCAGGCGCATTACTGGCCTTTTCCTGTTAAACCAGTCATGTCACTGACCTTTCCATGGTTAAACCAGTCTGTTACTGGCCTGTACCCGGTTGAACCAGTTTGTTACTGGCCTGTACCGGTTAAACCAGTCACGTTATTGGCCTGTACCCGGTTAAACCAGTCACGCTAACTGGCCTGTACCCGGTTAAACCAGTCACGCTAACTGGCCTGTACCCAGTTAAACCAGTCATGTTACTGGCCTGTCCCCGGTTAAACCAGTCATGTTACTGGCCTGTTCCGGTTAAACCAGTCATGTTACTGGCCTGTACCGGTTAAACCAGTCACTTTACTGGCCTGTCTCCGGTTAAACCAGTCAGGTTACTGGCCTGTACCCGGTTGAACCAGTCATGTCACTGACCTGTACCTGATTAAACCAGTCACGTTATTGGCCTGTACCCGGTTAAACCAATCTGTTACTGGCCTGTCTCCGGTTAAACCAGTCAGGTTACTGGCCTGTACCCGGTTGAACCAGTCATGTCACTGACCTGTACCTGATTAAACCAGTCACGTTTTTGGCCTGTACCCGGTTAAACCAATCTGTTACTGGCCTGTCCCTGGTTAAACTAGTCAAGTTACTGGCCTGTACCCGGTGAAACCAATCTGTTACTGGCCTGTCTCCGGTTAAACCAGTCACGTTACTGGCCTGTACCCGGTTAAACCAGTCTGTTACTGGCTTGTCCCCGGTTACACCAGTCTGTTACTGGCCTGTACCGGTTAAACCAGTGTGTTACTGGCCTGTACCCGGTTAAACCAGTCACGTTAACTGGCCTGTACCCGGTTAAACCTGTCACATTAACTGGCCTGTACCCGGTCAAACCAGTCGCATTACTGGCCTTTGCCCGTTAAACCAGTCATGTCACTGACCTTTCCACGGTTAAAACAGTCTGTTACTGGCCTGTACCGGTTAAACCAGTCAGGTTACTGGCCTTTACCCGGTTAAACCAGTCTGTTACTGGCCTATCTCCGGTTAAACCAGTCAGGTTACTGGCCTGTCCCCGGTTAAACCAGTCACGTTACTGGCATGTCCCCGGTTAAACCAGTCTGTTACTGGCCTGTCTCCGGTTAAACCAGTCACGTTACTGGCCTGTACCCGGTTAAACCAGTCTGTTACTGGCCTGTCCCCGGTTACACCAGTCTGTTACTGGCCTGTACCGGTTAAACCAGTCATGTTGCTGGCCTGTACCCGGTTAAACCAGTCACGTTAACTGGCCTGTACCCGGTTAAACCTGTCACGTTAACTGGCCTGTACCCGGTCAAACCAGTCGCATTACTGGCCTTTGCCCGTTAAACCAGTCATGTCACTGACCTTTCCACGGTTAAAACAGTCTGTTACTGGCCTGTACCGGTTAAACCAGTCAGGTTACTGGCCTTTACCCGGTTAAACCAGTCTGTTACTGGCCTATCTCCGGTTAAACCAGTCAGGTTACTGGCCTATCTCCGGTTAAACCAGTCAGGTTACTGGCCTGTACCCGGTTAAACCAGTCACGTTATCGGCCTGTACCCGGTTAAACCAGTCTGTTACTGGCCTATCCCCGGTTAAACCAGTCACGTTACTGGCCTGTACCCGGTTAAACCAGTCTGTTACTGGCCTGTCCCCGGTTAAACCAGTCACGTTGCTGGCATGTCCCCGGTTAAACCAGTCTGTTACTGGCCTGTACCGGTTAAACCAGTCATGTTACTGGCTTTTACCCGGTTAAACCAGTCAAAAAAAAAAAACCAGTCAGGTTACTGGCCTGTACCCGGTTAAACCAGTCTTGTCACTGACCTGTACCCGGTTAAACCAGTCACGTTAACTGGCCTGTCCCCGGTTAAACAAGTCGCATTACTGGCCTTTTCCTGTTAAACCAGTCATGTCACTGACCTTTCCACGGTTAAACCAGTCTGTTACTGGCCTGTACCCGGTATAACCAGTCTGTTACTGGCCTGTACCCGGTTAAACCAGTCACGTTATTGGCCTGTACCCGGTTAAACCAATCTGTTACTGGCCTGTCCCCGGTTAAACCAGTCAGGTTACTGGCCTTTACCCGGTTAAACCAGTCTGTTACTGGCCTGTCTCCGGTTAAACCAGTCAGGTTACTGGTCTGTACCCGGTTGAACCAGTCATGTCACTGACCTGTACCTGATTAAACCAGTCACGTTATTGGCCTGTACCCGGTTAAACCAGTCATGTTACTGGCCTATCCCCGGTAAAACCAGTCACGTTGCTGGCATGTCCCCGGTTAAACCAGTCTGTTACTGGCCTGTACCGGTTAAACCAGTCATGTTACTGGCTTTTACCCGGTTAAACCAGTCAAAAAAAAAAAAACAGTCAGGTTACTGGCCTGTACCCGGTTAAACCAGTCTTATCACTGACCTGTCTCCGGTTAAACCAGTCGCATTACTGGCCTTTTCCCGTTAAACCAGTCATGTCACTGACCTTTCCACGGTTAAACCAGTCTGTTACTGGCCTGTACCCGGTTGAACCAGTCTGTTACTGGCCTGGACCGGTTAAACCAGTCACGTTAACTGGCCTGTACCCGGTTAAACCAGTCACGCTAACTGGCCTGTACCCGGTTACACCAGTCATGTTACTGGCCTGTCCCCGGTTAAACCAGTCATGTTACTTGCCTGTACCGGTTAAACCAGTCATGTTACTGGCCTGTACCGGTTAAACCAGTCTTTTACTGGCCTGTCCCCGGTTAAACCAGTCATGTTACTGGCCTTTCCCCGGTTAAACCAGTCATGTTACTGGCCTGTACCGGTTAAACCAGTCATGTTACTGGCCTGTACCGGTTAAACCAGTCATGTTACTGACCTGTACCTGATTAAACCAGTCACGTTATTGGCCTGTACCCGGTTAAACCAATCTGTTACTGGCCTTTCCCCTGTTAAATCAGTCACGTTACTGGCATGTCCCCGGTTAAACCAGTCTGTTACTGGCCTTTCTCCGGTTAAACCAGGCATGTTACTGGCCTGTAACCGGTTAAACCAGTTAGGTTACTGGCCTGTACCCGGTTAAACCAGTCGCGTTACTGGCCTGTCCCCGGGTAAACCAGTCTGTTACTGGCATGTACCCAGCTAAACCAATCATGTTACTGGCCTGTCCCCGGTTAAACCAGTCATGTCACTGACGTGTACCTGATTAAACCAGTCACGTTATTGGCCTGTACCCGGTTAAACCAGTCTGTTACTGGTATGTCCCCGGTTAAACCAGTCTGTTACTGGCCTGTCTCCGGTTAAACCAGTCACGTTACTGGCCTGTACCGGTTAAACCAGTCACGTAACTGGCCTGTACCCGGTTAAACCAGTCACGTTAACTGGCCTGTACCCGGTTAAACCAGTCACGTTAACTGGCCTGTCCCCGGTTAAACCAGTCGCATTACTGGCCTTTTCCCGTTAAACCAGTCATGTCACTGACCTTTCCACGGTTAAACCAGTCTGTTACTGGCCTGTACCCAGTTGAACCAGTCTGTTACTGGCCTGTACCGGTTAAACCAGTCACGTTAACTGGCCTGTACCCGGTTAAACCAGTCACGCTAACTGGCCTGTACCCGGTTAAACCAGTCACGCTAACTGGCCTGTACCCAGTTAAACCAGTCATGTTACTGGCCTGTCCCCGGTTAAACCAGTCATGTTACTGGCCTGTTCCGGTTAAACCAGTCATGTTACTGGCCTGTACCGGTTAAACCAGTCACGTTACTGGCCTGTCTCCGGTTAAACCAGTCAGGTTACTGGCCTGTACCCGGTTGAACCAGTCAGGTTACTGGCCTTTACCCGGTTAAACCAGTCTGTTACTGGCCTGTCTCCGGTTAAACCAGTCAGGTTACTGGCCTGTACCCGGTTGAACCAGTCATGTCACTGACCTGTACCTGATTAAACCAGTCACGTTATTGGCCTGTACCCGGTTAAACCAGTCTGTTACTGGCCTATCCCCGGTTAAACCAGTCACGTTGCTGGCATGTCCCCGGTTAAACCAGTCACGTTACTGGCCTGTTCCGGTTAAACCAGTCATGTTACTGGCCTGTACCGGTTAAACCAGTCACGTTATTGGCCTGTACCCGGTTAAACCAGTCTGTTACTGGCCTATCCCCGGTTAAACCAGTCACGTTACTGGCCTGTACCCGGTTAAACCAGTCTGTTACTGGCCTATCCCCGGTTAAACCAGTCACGTTGCTGGCATGTCCCCGGTTAAACCAGTCTGTTACTGGCCTGTACCGGTTAAACCAGTCATGTTACTGGCTTTTACCCGGTTAAACCAGTCAAAAAAAAAAAACCAGTCAGGTTACTGGCCTGTACCCTGTTAAACCAGTCTTGTCACTGACCTGTACCCGGTTAAACCAGTCACGTTAACTGGCCTGTCCCCGGTTAAACCAGGCGCATTACTGGCCTTTTCCTGTTAAACCAGTCATGTCACTGACCTTTCCATGGTTAAACCAGTCACGTTATTGGCCTGTACCCGGTTAAACCAGTCTGTTAGTGGCCTATACCCGGTTAAACCAGTCACGTTGCTGGCATGTCCCCGGTTAAACCAGTCTGTTACTGGCCTGTACCGGTTAAACCAGTCTTGTCACTGACCTGTCTCCGGTTAAACCACTCGGTTTACTGGCCTTTTCCCGTTAAACCAGTCATGTCACTGACCTTTCCACGGTTAAACCAGTCTGTTACTGGCCTGTACCCGGTTGAACCAGTCTGTTACTGGCCTGGACCGGTTAAACCAGTCACGTTAACTGGCCTGTACCCGGTTAAACCAGTCACGCTAACTGGCCTGTACCCGGTTAAACCAGTCATGTTACTGGCCTGTCCCCGGTTAAACCAGTCATGTTACTTGCCTGTACCGGTTAAACCAGTCATGTTACTGGCCTGTACCGGTTAAACCAGTCTGTTACTGGCCTGTCCCCGGTTAAACCAGTCATGTTACTGGCCTTTCCCCGGTTAAACCAGTCATGTTACTGGCCTGTACCGGTTAAACCAGTCATGTTACTGGCCTGTACCGGTTAAACCAGTCATGTTACTGACCTGTACCTGATTAAACCAGTCACGTTATTGGCCTGTACCCGGTTAAACCAATCTTTTACTGGCCTTTTCCCGGTTAAATCAGTCACGTTACTGGCATGTCCCCGGTTAAACCAGTCTGTTACTGGCCTTTCTCCGGTTAAACCAGGCATGTTACTGGCCTGTAACCGGTTAAAACTGTTAGGTTACTGGCCTGTACCCGGTTAAACCAGTCGCGTTACTGGCCTGTCCCCGGGTAAACCAGTCTGTTACTGGCATGTACCCAGCTAAACCAATCATGTTACTGGCCTGTCCCCGGTTAAACCAGTCATGTCACTGACGTGTACCTGATTAAACCAGTCACGTTATTGGCCTGTACCCGGTTAAACCAGTCTGTTACTGGTATGTCCCCGGTTAAACCAGTCTGTTACTGGCCTGTCTCCGGTTAAACCAGTCACGTTACTGGCCTGTACCGGTTAAACCAGTCACGTAACTGGCCTGTACCCGGTTAAACCAGTCACGTTAACTGGCCTGTACCCGGTTAAACCAGTCACGTTAACTGGCCTGTCCCAGGTTAAACCAATCGCATTACCGGCCTTTTCCCGTTAAACCAGTCATGTCACTGACCTTTCCACGGTTAAACCAGTCTGTTACTGGCCTGTACCCAGTTGAACCAGTCTGTTACTGGCCTGTACCGGTTAAACCAGTCACGTTAACTGGCCTGTACCCGGTTAAACCAGTCACGCTAACTGGCCTGTACCCGGTTAAACCAGTCACGCTAACTGGCCTGTACCCAGTTAAACCAGTCATGTTACTGGCCTGTCCCCGGTTAAACCAGTCATGTTACTGGCCTGTTCCGGTTAAACCAGTCATGTTACTGGCCTGTACCGGTTAAACCAGTCACGTTACTGGCCTGTCTCCGGTTAAACCAGTCAGGTTACTGGCCTGTACCCGGTTGAACCAGTCAGGTTACTGGCCTTTACCCGGTTAAACCAGTCTGTTACTGGCCTGTCTCCGGTTAAACCAGTCAGGTTACTGGCCTGTACCCGGTTGAACCAGTCATGTCACTGACCTGTACCTGATTAAACCAGTCACGTTATTGGCCTGTACCCGGTTAAACCAGTCTGTTACTGGCCTATCCCCGGTTAAACCAGTCACGTTGCTGGCCTGTCCCCGGTTAAACCAGTCTGTTACTGGCCTGTACCGGTTAAACCAGTCATGTTACTGGCTTTTACCCGGTTAAACCAGTCAAAAAAAAAAAACCAGTCAGGTTACTGGCCTGTCTCCGGTTAAACCAGTCGCATTACTGGCCTTTTCCCGTTAAACCAGTCATGTCACTGACCTTTCCACGGTTAAACCAGTCTGTTACTGGCCTGTACCCGGTTGAACCAGTCTGTTACTGGCCTGTACCCGGTTAAACCAGTCACGCTAACTGGCCTGTACCCGGTTAAACCAGTCATGTTACTGGCCTGTCCCCGGTTAAACCAGTCATGTTACTTGCCTGTACCGGTTAAACCAGTCATGTTACTGGCCTGTACCGGTTAAACCAGTCTGTTACTGGCCTGTCCCCGGTTAAACCAGTCATGTTACTGGCCTTTCCCCGGTTAAACCAGTCATGTTACTGGCCTGTACCGGTTAAACCAGTCATGTTACTGGCCTGTACCGGTTAAACCAGTCATGTTACTGACCTGTACCTGATTAAACCAGTCACGCTAACTGGCCTGTCCCCTGTTAAACCAGTCATGTTACTGGCCTCTACCCGGTTAAATCAGTCACGTTACTGGCATGTCCCCGTTTAAACCAGTCTGTTACTGGCCTTTCTCCGGTTAAACCAGGCATGTTACTGGCCTGTAACCGGTTAAACCAGTTAGGTTACTGGCCTGTACCCGGTTAAACCAGTCGCGTTACTGGCCTGTCCCCGGGTAAACCAGTCTGTTACTGGCATGTACCCAGCTCAACCAATCATGTTACTGGCCTGTCCCCGGTTAAACCAGTCATGTCACTGACGTGTACCTGATTAAACCAGTCACGTTATTGGCCTGTACCCGGTTAAACCAGTCTGTTAGTGGTATGTCCCCGGTTAAACCAGTCTGTTACTGGCCTGTCTCCGGTTAAACCAGTCACGTTACTGGCCTGTACCGGTTAAACCAGTCACGTAACTGGCCTGTACCCGGTTAAACCAGTCACGTTAACTGGCCTGTACCCGGTTAAACCAGTCACGTTAACTGGCCTGTCCCCGGTTAAACCAGTCGCATTACTGGCCTTTTCCCGTTAAACCAGTCATGTCACTGACCTTTCCACGGTTAAACCAGTCTGTTACTGGCCTGCACCCAGTTGAACCAGTCTGTTACTGGCCTGTACCGGTTAAACCAGTCACGTTAACTGGCCTGTACCCGGTTAAACCAGTCACGCTAACTGGCCTGTACCCGGTTAAACCAGTCACGCTAACTGGCCTGTACCCAGTTAAACCAGTCATGTTACTGGCCTGTCCCCGGTTAAACCAGTCATGTTACTGGCCTGTTCCGGTTAAACCAGTCATGTTACTGGCCTGTACCGGTTAAACCAGTCACGTTACTGGCCTGTCTCCGGTTAAACCAGTCAGGTTACCGGCCTGTACCCGGTTGAACCAGTCATGTCACTGACCTGTACCTGATTAAACCAGTCACGTTATTGGCCTGTACCCGGTTAAACCAATCTGTTACTGGCCTGTCTCCGGTTAAACCAGTCAGGTTACTGGCCTGTACCCGGTTGAACCAGTCATGTCACTGACCTGTACCTGATTAAACCAGTCACGTTATTGGCCTGTACCCGGTTAAACCAATCTGTTATTGGCCTGTCCCTGGTTAAACTAGTCAAGTTACTGGCCTGTACCCGGTGAAACCAATCTGTTACTGGCCTGTCCCCTGTTAAACCAGTCACGTTACTGGCATGTCCCCGGTTAAACCAGTCTTTTACTGGCCTGTCTCCGGTTAAACCAGTCACGTTACTGGCCTGTACCCGGTTAAACCAGTCTGTTACTGGCCTGTCCCCGGTTACACCAGTCTGTTACTGGCCTGTACCGGTTAAACCAGTCATGTTACTGGCCTGTACCCGGTTAAACCAGTCACGTTAACTGGCATGTACCCAGCTCAACCAATCATGTTACTGGCCTGTCTCCGGTTAAACCAGTCATGTCACTGACGTGTACCTGATTAAACCAGTCACGTTATTGGCCTGTACCCGGTTAAACCAGTCTGTTAGTGGTATGTCCCCGGTTAAACCAGTCTGTTACTGGCCTGTCTCCGGTTAAACCAGTCACGTTACTGGCCTGTACCGGTTAAACCAGTCACGTAACTGGCCTGTACCCGGTTAAACCAGTCACGTTAACTGGCCTGTACCCGGTTAAACCAGTCACGTTAACTGGCCTGTCCCCGGTTAAACCAGTCGCATTACTGGCCTTTTCCCGTTAAACCAGTCATGTCACTGACCTTTCCACGGTTAAACCAGTCTGTTACTGGCCTGCACCCAGTTGAACCAGTCTGTTACTGGCCTGTACCGGTTAAACCAGTCACGTTAACTGGCCTGTACCCGGTTAAACCAGTCACGCTAACTGGCCTGTACCCGGTTAAACCAGTCACGCTAACTGGCCTGTACCCAGTTAAACCAGTCATGTTACTGGCCTGTCCCCGGTTAAACCAGTCATGTTACTGGCCTGTTCCGGTTAAACCAGTCATGTTACTGGCCTGTACCGGTTAAACCAGTCACGTTACTGGCCTGTCTCCGGTTAAACCAGTCAGGTTACTGGCCTGTACCCGGTTGAACCAGTCATGTCACTGACCTGTACCTGATTAAACCAGTCACGTTATTGGCCTGTACCCGGTTAAACCAATCTGTTACTGGCCTGTCTCCGGTTAAACCAGTCAGGTTACTGGCCTGTACCCTGTTGAACCAGTCATGTCACTGACCTGTACCTGATTAAACCAGTCACGTTATTGGCCTGTACCCGGTTAAACCAATCTGTTATTGGCCTGTCCCTGGTTAAACTAGTCAAGTTACTGGCCTGTACCCGGTGAAACCAATCTGTTACTGGCCTGTCCCCTGTTAAACCAGTCACGTTACTGGCATGTCCCCGGTTAAACCAGTCTGTTACTGGCCTGTCTCCGGTTAAACCAGTCACGTTACTGGCCTGTACCCGGTTAAACCAGTCTGTTACTGGCCTGTCCCCGGTTACACCAGTCTGTTACTGGCCTGTACCGGTTAAACCAGTCATGTTACTGGCCTGTACCCGGTTAAACCAGTCACGTTAACAGGCATGTACCCAGCTCAACCAATCATGTTACTGGCCTGTCTCCGGTTAAACCAGTCATGTCACTGACGTGTACCTGATTAAACCAGTCACGTTATTGGCCTGTACCCGGTTAAACCAGTCTGTTAGTGGTATGTCCCCGGTTAAACCAGTCTGTTACTGGCCTGTCTCCGGTTAAACCAGTCACGTTACTGGCCTGTACCGGTTAAACCAGTCACGTAACTGGCCTGTACCCGGTTAAACCAGTCACGTTAACTGGCCTGTACCCGGTTAAACCAGTCACGTTAACTGGCCTGTCCCCGGTTAAACCAGTCGCATTACTGGCCTTTTCCCGTTAAACCAGTCATGTCACTGACCTTTCCACGGTTAAACCAGTCTGTTACTGGCCTGCACCCAGTTGAACCAGTCTGTTACTGGCCTGTACCGGTTAAACCAGTCACATTAACTGGCCTGTACCCGGTTAAACCAGTCACGCTAACTGGCCTGTACCCGGTTAAACCAGTCACGCTAACTGGCCTGTACCCAGTTAAACCAGTCATGTTACTGGCCTGTCCCCGGTTAAACCAGTCATGTTACTGGCCTGTTCCGGTTAAACCAGTCATGTTACTGGCCTGTACCGGTTAAACCAGTCACGTTACTGGCCTGTCTCCGGTTAAACCAGTCAGGTTACTGGCCTGTACCCGGTTGAACCAGTCATGTCACTGACCTGTACCTGATTAAACCAGTCACGTTATTGGCCTGTACCCGGTTAAACCAATCTGTTACTGGCCTGTCTCCGGTTAAACCAGTCAGGTTACTGGCCTGTACCCGGTTGAACCAGTCATGTCACTGACCTGTACCTGATTAAACCAGTCACGTTATTGGCCTGTACCCGGTGAAACCAATCTGTTACTGGCCTGTCCCCTGTTAAACCAGTCACGTTACTGGCATGTCCCCGGTTAAACCAGTCTGTTACTGGCCTGTCTCCGGTTAAACCAGTCACGTTACTGGCCTGTACCCGGTTAAACCAGTCTGTTACTGGCCTGTCCCCGGTTACACCAGTCTGTTACTGGCCTGTACCGGTTAAACCAGTCATGTTACTGGCCTGTACCCGGTTAAACCAGTCACGTTAACTGGCCTGTACCCGGTTAAACCAGTCACATTAACTGGCCTGCAGCCGGTCAAACCAGTCGCATTACTGGCCTTTTCCCGTTAAAACAATCATGTTACTGGCCTGTACCGGTTAAACCAGTCATTTTACTGGCCTGTACCGGTTAAACCAGTCTGTCACTGGCCTGTACCGGTTAAACCAGTCACGTTAACTGGCCTGTACCCGGTTAAACCAGTCACGCTAACTGGCCTGTCCCCGGTTAAACCAGTCATGTTACTGGCCTGTACCGGTTAAACCAGTCATGTCACTGACCTTTCCACGGTTAAACCAGTCTGTTACTGGCCTGTACCCGGTAAAACCAGTCACGTTAACTGGCCTATCCCTGGTTAAACCAGTCATGTTACTGGCCTGTACCCGGTTAAACCATTCATGTTACTGGCCTGTCCCCGGTTAAACCAGTCTGTTACTGGCCTGTACCCGGGTAAACCAGTCATGTTACTGGCCTGTACCCGGTTAAACCAGTCACGTTATTGGCTTGTACCCAGTTAAACCAGTCACGTCACTGGCCTGTCCCCGGTTAAACCAGTCGCATTACTGGCGTTTTCCCTTTAAACCAGGCATGTTACTGGCCTGTAACCGGTTAAACCAGTTAGGTTACTGGCCTGTACCCGGTTAAACCAGTCGCGTTACTGGCCTGTCCCCGGGTAAACCAGTCTGTTACTTGCATGTACCCAGCTAAACCAGTCATGTTACTGGCCTGTACCTGATTAAACCAGTCAAGTTATTGGCCTGTACCCGGTTAAACCAGTCTGTTACTGGTATGTCCCCGGTTAAACCAGTCTGTTACTGGCCTGTCTCCGGTTAAACCAGTCACGTTACTGGCCTGTACCGGTTAAACCAGTCACGTAACTGGCCTTTACCCGGTTAAACCAGTCACGTTAACTGGCCTGTACCCGGTTAAACCAGTCACGTTAACTGGCCTCTCAACGGTTAAACCAGTCGCATTACTGGCGTTTTCCCGTTAAACCAGTCATGTCACTGACCTTTCCACGGTTAAACCAGTCTGTTACTGGCCTGTACAGAGTTGAACCAGTCTGTTACTGGCCTGTACCGGTTAAACCAGTCACGTTATTGGCCTGTACCCGGTTAAACCAATCTGTTACTGGCCTGTCCCCGGTTAAACCAGTCACGTTACTGGCATGTCCCCGGTTAAACCAGTCTGTTACTGGCCTTTCTCCGGTTAAACCAGTCATGTTACGCGCCAGTACCCGGTTAAACCAGTCAGGTTACTGGCCTATCCCCGGTTAAACCAGTCACATTAACTGGCCTGTACCCGGTCAAACCAGTCGCATTACTGGCCTTTTCCCGTTAAGCCAATCATGTTACTGGCCTGTACCGGTTAAACCAGTCAGGTTACTGGCCTGTACCCGGTTACACCAGTCTGTTACTGGCCTGTCCCCGGTTAAACCAGTCACGTTACTGGCCTGTACCGGTTAAACCAGTCTGTTACTGGCCTGTACCGGTTAAACCAGTCTGTTACTGGCCTGTACCGGTTAAACCAGTCACGCTAATTGGCCTGTACCCGGTTAAACCAGTCACGCTAACTGGCCTGTACCCAGTTAAACCAGTCATGTTACTGGCCTGTCCCCGGTTAAACCAGTCATGTTACTGGCCTGTTCCGGTTAAACCAGTCATGTTACTGGCCTTTACCGGTTAAACCAGTCACGTTACTGGCCTGTCTCCGGTTAAACCAGTCAGGTTACTGGCCTGTACCCGGTTGAACCAGTCATGTCACTGACCTGTACCTGATTAAACCAGTCACGTTATTGGCCTGTACCCGGTTAAACCAATCTGTTACTGGCCTGTCTCCGGTTAAACCAGTCAGGTTACTGGCCTGTACCCTGTTGAACCAGTCATGTCACTGACCTGTACCTGATTAAACCAGTCACGTTATTGGCCTGTACCCGGTTAAACCAATCTGTTATTGGCCTGTCCCTGGTTAAACTAGTCAAGTTACTGGCCTGTACCCGGTGAAACCAATCTGTTACTGGCCTGTCCCCTGTTAAACCAGTCACGTTACTGGCATGTCCCCGGTTAAACCAGTCTGTTACTGGCCTGTCTCCGGTTAAACCAGTCACGTTACTGGCCTGTACCCGGTTAAACCAGTCTGTTACTGGCCTGTCCCCGGTTACACCAGTCTGTTACTGGCCTGTACCGGTTAAACCAGTCATGTTACTGGCCTGTACCCGGTTAAACCAGTCACGTTAACTGGCATGTACCCAGCTCAACCAATCATGTTACTGGCCTGTCTCCGGTTAAACCAGTCATGTCACTGACGTGTACCTGATTAAACCAGTCACGTTATTGGCCTGTACCCGGTTAAACCAGTCTGTTAGTGGTATGTCCCCGGTTAAACCAGTCAGTTACTGGCCTGTCTCCGGTTAAACCAGTCACGTTACTGGCCTGTACCGGTTAAACCAGTCACGTAACTGGCCTGTACCCGGTTAAACCAGTCACGTTAACTGGCCTGTACCCGGTTAAACCAGTCACGTTAACTGGCCTGTCCCCGGTTAAACCAGTCGCATTACTGGCCTTTTCCCGTTAAACCAGTCATGTCACTGACCTTTCCACGGTTAAACCAGTCTGTTACTGGCCTGCACCCAGTTGAACCAGTCTGTTACTGGCCTGTACCGGTTAAACCAGTCACATTAACTGGCCTGTACCCGGTTAAACCAGTCACGCTAACTGGCCTGTACCCGGTTAAACCAGTCACGCTAACTGGCCTGTACCCAGTTAAACCAGTCATGTTACTGGCCTGTCCCCGGTTAAACCAGTCATGTTACTGGCCTGTTCCGGTTAAACCAGTCATGTTACTGGCCTGTACCGGTTAAACCAGTCACGTTACTGGCCTGTCTCCGGTTAAACCAGTCAGGTTACTGGCCTGTACCCGGTTGAACCAGTCATGTCACTGACCTGTACCTGATTAAACCAGTCACGTTATTGGCCTGTACCCGGTTAAACCAATCTGTTACTGGCCTGTCTCCGGTTAAACCAGTCAGGTTACTGGCCTGTACCCGGTTGAACCAGTCATGTCACTGACCTGTACCTGATTAAACCAGTCACGTTATTGGCCTGTACCCGGTGAAACCAATCTGTTACTGGCCTGTCCCCTGTTAAACCAGTCACGTTACTGGCATGTCCCCGGTTAAACCAGTCTGTTACTGGCCTGTCTCCGGTTAAACCAGTCACGTTACTGGCCTGTACCCGGTTAAACCAGTCTGTTACTGGCCTGTCCCCGGTTACACCAGTCTGTTACTGGCCTGTACCGGTTAAACCAGTTAGGTTACTGGCCTGTACCCGGTTAAACCAGTCATGTCACTGACCTGTACCTGATTAAACCGGTCACGTTATTGGCCTGTACCCGGTTAAACCAGTCTGTTACTGGCCTATCCCCGGTTAAACCAGTCACGTTACTGGCATGTCCCCGGTTAAACCAGTCTGTTACTGGCCTGTACCGGTTAAACCAGTCTGTTACTGGCCTGTCCCCGGTTAAACCAGTCACGTTACTGGCCTGTACCGGTTAAACCAGTCACATTAACTGGCCTGCACCAGGTCAAACCAGTCGCATTACTGGCCTTTTCCCGTTAAAACAATCATGTTACTGGCCTGTACCGGTTAAACCAGTCACGTTACTGGCCTGTACCGGTTAAACCAGTCACGTTACTGGCCTGTACCGGTTAAACCATTCACGTTACTGGCCTGTACCGGTTAAACCAGTCACGTTAACTGGCCTGTACCCGGTTAAACCAGTCACGCTAACTGGCCTGTCCCCGGTTAAACCAGTCATGTTACTGGCCTGTACCGGTTAAACCAGTCATGTCAATGACCTTTCCACGGTTAAACCAGTCTGTTACTGGCCTGTACCCGGTTAAACCAGTCACGTTAACTGGCCTATCCCCGGTTAAACCAGTCACGTTACTGGCATGTCCCCGGTTAAACCAGTGTGTTACTGGCCTGTACCCAGCTAAACCAGTCATGTCACTGACCTGTACCTGATTAAACCAGTCACGTTATTGGCCTGTACCCGGTTAAACCAGTCTGTTACTGGCCTGTCCCCGGTTAAACTAGTCACGTTACTGGCCTGTACCCGGTTAAACCAATCTGTTACTGGCCTGTCTCCGGTTAAACCAGTCACGTTACTGGCCTGTACCCGGTTAAACCAGTCTGTTACTGGCCTGTACCGGTTAAACCAGTCATGTTACTGGCCTGTACCCGGTTAAACCAGTCACGTTAACTGGCCTGTACCCGGTTAAACCTGTCACGTTAACTGGCCTGTACCCGGTCAAACCAGTCGCATTACTGGCCTTTGCCCGTTAAACCAGTCATGTCACTGACCTTGCCACGGTTAAAACAGTCTTTTACTGGCCTGTACCGGTTAAACCAGTCAGGTTACTGGCCTGTCTCCGGTTAAACCAGTCAGGTTACTGGCCTGTACCCGGTTAAACCAGTCATGTCACTGACCTGTACCCGGTTAAACCAGTCTGTTACTGGCCTATCCCCGGTTAAACCAGTCACGTTACTGGCATGTCCCCGGTTAAACCAGTCTGTTACTGGCCTGTACCGGTTAAACCAGTCTGTTACTGGCCTGTCCCCGGTTAAACCAGTCACGTTACTGGCCTGTACCGGTTAAACCAGTCATATTAACTGGCCTGCACCCGGTCAAACCAGTCGCATTACTGGCCTTTTCCCGTTAAAACAATCATGTTACTGGCATGTACCGGTTAAACCAGTCACGTCACTTGCCTGTACCGGTTAAACCAGTCACGTTACTGGCCTGTACCCGGTTAAACCAGTCACGTTAACTGGCCTGTACCCGGTTAAACCAGTCACGCTAACTGGCCTGTCCCCGGTTAAACCAGTCATGTTACTGGCCTGTACCGGTTAAACCAGTCATGTCACTGACCTTTCCACGGTTAAACCAGTCTGTTACTGGCCTGTACCCGGGTAAACCAGTCACGTTAACTGGCCTATCCCCGGTTAAACCAGTCACGTTACTGGCATGTCCCCGGTTAAACCAGTCTGTTACTGGCCTGTACCCGGTTAAACCATTCATGTTACTGGCCTGTCCCCGGTTAAACCAGTCTGTTACTGGCCTGTACCCGGTTAAACCTGTCACGCTAACTGGCCTGTACCCGGTTAAACCAGTCATGTTACTGGCCTGTCCCCGGTTAAACCAGTCATGTTACTGGCCTGTACCGGTTAAACCAGTCAGGTTACGGGCCTGTACCAGTTAAACCAGTCTGTTACTGGCCTGTCTCCGGTTAAACCAGTCAGGTTACTGGCCTGTACCCGGTTAACCAGTCATGTCACTGACCTGTACCTGATTAAAACAGTCACGTTATTGGCCTGTACCCGGTTAAACCAGTCAGGTTACTGGCCTATCCCCGGTTAAACCAGTCACATTAACTGGCCTGTACCCGGTCAAACCAGTCCATTACTGGCCTTTTCCCGTTAAACCAATCATGTTACTGGCCTGTACCGGTTAAACCAGTCATGTTATTGGCCTGTACCGGTTAAACCAGTCTGTTACTGGCCTGTCTCCGGTTAAACCAGTCAGGTTACTGGCCTGTACCCAGTTAAACCAGTCATGTCACTGACCTGTACCTGATTAAACCTGTCACGTTATTGGCCTGTACCCGGTTAAACCAATCTGTTACTGGCCTGTCCCCGGTTAAACCAGTCACGTTACTGGCATGTCCCAGGTTAAACCAGTCTTTTACTGGCTTTTGTCCGGTTAAACCAGTCATGTTACGCGCCTGTTCCCGTTTAAACCAGTCAGGTTACTGGCCTGTACCCGGTTAAACCTGTCGCGTTACTGGCCTGTCCCCGGGTAAACCAGTCATGTCACTGACCTGTACCTGATTAAACCAGTCACGTTATTGGCCTGTACCCGGTTAAACCAGTCTGTTACTGGCCTATCCCCGGTTAAACCAGTCACGTTACTGGCATGTCCCCGGTTAAACCAGTCTGTTACTGGCCTGTACCGGTTAAACCAGTCTGTTACTGGCCTGTCCCCGGTTAAACCAGTCACGTTACTGGCCTGTACCGGTTAAACCAGTCACATTAACTGGCCTGCACCAGGTCAAACCAGTCGCATTACTGGCCTTTTCCCGTTAAAACAATCATGTTACTGGCCTGTACCGGTTAAACCAGTCACGTTACTGGCCTGTACCGGTTAAACCAGTCACGTTACTGGCCTGTACCGGTTAAACCATTCACGTTACTGGCCTGTACCGGTTAAACCAGTCACGTTAACTGGCCTGTACCCGGTTAAACCAGTCACGCTAACTGGCCTGTCCCCGGTTAAACCAGTCATGTTACTGGCCTGTACCGGTTAAACCAGTCATGTCAATGACCTGTCCACGGTTAAACCAGTCTGTTACTGGCCTGTACCCGGTTAAACCAGTCACGTTAACTGGCCTATCCCCGGTTAAACCAGTCACGTTACTGGCATGTCCCCGGTTAAACCAGTGTGTTACTGGCCTGTACCCAGCTAAACCAGTCATGTCACTGACCTGTACCTGATTAAACCAGTCACGTTATTGGCCTGTACCCGGTTAAACCAGTCTGTTACTGGCCTGTCCCCGGTTAAACTAGTCACGTTACTGGCCTGTACCCGGTTAAACCAATCTGTTACTGGCCTGTCCCCGGTTAAACCAGTCACGTTACTGGCATGTCCCCGGTTAAACCAGTCTGTTACTGGCCTGTCTCCGGTTAAACCAGTCACGTTACTGGCCTGTACCCGGTTAAACCAGTCTGTTACTGGCCTGTACCGGTTAAACCAGTCATGTTACTGGCCTGTACCCGGTTAAACCAGTCACGTTAACTGGCCTGTACCCGGTTAAACCTGTCACGTTAACTGGCCTGTACCCGGTCAAACCAGTCGCATTACTGGCCTTTGCCCGTTAAACCAGTCATGTCACTGACCTTGCCACGGTTAAAACAGTCTTTTACTGGCCTGTACCGGTTAAACCAGTCAGGTTACTGGCCTGTCTCCGGTTAAACCAGTCAGGTTACTGGCCTGTACCCGGTTAAACCAGTCATGTCACTGACCTGTACCCGGTTAAACCAGTCTGTTACTGGCCTATCCCCGGTTAAACCAGTCACGTTACTGGCATGTCCCCGGTTAAACCAGTCTGTTACTGGCCTGTACCGGTTAAACCAGTCTGTTACTGGCCTGTCCCCGGTTAAACCAGTCACGTTACTGGCCTGTACCGGTTAAACCAGTCATATTAACTGGCCTGCACCCGGTCAAACCAGTCGCATTACTGGCCTTTTCCCGTTAAAACAATCATGTTACTGGCATGTACCGGTTAAACCAGTCACGTCACTGGCCTGTACCGGTTAAACCAGTCACGTTACTGGCCTGTACCCGGTTAAACCAGTCACGTTAACTGGCCTGTACCCGGTTAAACCAGTCACGCTAACTGGCCTGTCCCCGGTTAAACCAGTCATGTTACTGGCCTGTACCGGTTAAACCAGTCATGTCACTGACCTTTCCACGGTTAAACCAGTCTGTTACTGGCCTGTACCCGGGTAAACCAGTCACGTTAACTGGCCTATCCCCGGTTAAACCAGTCACGTTACTGGCATGTCCCCGGTTAAACCAGTCTGTTACTGGCCTGTACCCGGTTAAACCATTCATGTTACTGGCCTGTCCCCGGTTAAACCAGTCTGTTACTGGCCTGTACCCGGTTAAACCTGTCACGCTAACTGGCCTGTACCCGGTTAAACCAGTCATGTTACTGGCCTGTCCCCGGTTAAACCAGTCATGTTACTGGCCTGTACCGGTTAAACCAGTCAGGTTACGGGCCTGTACCAGTTAAACCAGTCTGTTACTGGCCTGTCTCCGGTTAAACCAGTCAGGTTACTGGCCTGTACCCGGTTAACCAGTCATGTCACTGACCTGTACCTGATTAAAACAGTCACGTTATTGGCCTGTACCCGGTTAAACCAGTCAGGTTACTGGCCTATCCCCGGTTAAACCAGTCACATTAACTGGCCTGTACCCGGTCAAACCAGTCCATTACTGGCCTTTTCCCGTTAAACCAATCATGTTACTGGCCTGTACCGGTTAAACCAGTCATGTTATTGGCCTGTACCGGTTAAACCAGTCTGTTACTGGCCTGTCTCCGGTTAAACCAGTCAGGTTACTGGCCTGTACCCAGTTAAACCAGTCATGTCACTGACCTGTACCTGATTAAACCTGTCACGTTATTGGCCTGTACCCGGTTAAACCAATCTGTTACTGGCCTGTCCCCGGTTAAACCAGTCACGTTACTGGCATGTCCCAGGTTAAACCAGTCTTTTACTGGCTTTTGTCCGGTTAAACCAGTCATGTTACGCGCCTGTTCCCGTTTAAACCAGTCAGGTTACTGGCCTGTACCCGGTTAAACCTGTCGCGTTACTGGCCTGTCCCCGGGTAAACCAGTCATGTCACTGACCTGTACCTGATTAAACCAGTCACGTTATTGGCCTGTACCCGGTTAAACCAGTCTGTCACTGGCCTATCCCCGGTTAAACCAGTCACGTTACTGGCATGTCCCCGGTTAAACCAGTCTGTTACTGGCCTGTACCGGTTAAACCAGTCATGTTACTGGCTTGTACCCGGTTAAACCAGTCAAAAAAAAAAACAAAAAAACAAACCAGTCAGGTTACTGGCCTGTACCCGGTTAAACCAGTCATGTCACTGACCTGTACCCGGTTAAACCAGTCACGTTAACTGGCCTGTCCCCGGTTAAACCAGTCGCATTACTGGCCTTTTCCCGTTAAACCAGTCATGTCACTGACCTTTCCACGGTTAAACCAGTCTGTTACTGGCCTGTCTCCGGTTAAACCAGTCACGTTACTGGCCTGTACCCAGTTAAACCAGTCACGTAACTGGCCTGTACCCGGTTAAACCATTCATGTCACTGACCTTTCCACGGTTAAACCAGTCTGTTACTGGCCTGTACCCGGTTAAACCATTCATGTTACTGGCCTGTCCCCGGTTAAACCAGTCTGTTACTGGCCTGTACCCGGTTAAACCAGTCTGTTACTGGCCTGTACCCGGTTAAACCAGTCTTTTACTGGCCTGTACTCGGTGAAACCAGTCTGTTACTTGCCTGTACCCGGTTAAACCAGAATGTTACTGGCCTGTACCCGGTTAAACCAGTCAGGTTACAAGCCTGTACCGGTTCAACCAGTCTGTTACTGGCCTGTCTCCGGTTAAACCAGTCAGGTTACTGGCCTGTACCCGGTTAAACCAGTCATGTTACTGGCCTGTCCCCGGTTAAACCAGTCATGTTACTCGCCTGTACCGGTTAAACCAGTCATGTTACTGGCCTGTACCGGTTAAACCAGTCATGTCACTGACCTGTACCTGATTAAACCAGTCACGTTATTGGCCAGTACCTGGTTAAACCAATCTGTTACTGGCCTTTCCCCGGTTAAACCAGTCACGTTACTGGCATGTCCCCGGTTAAACCAGTCTGTTACTGGCCTTTCTCCGGTTAAACCAGGCATGTTACTGGCCTGTACCCGGTTAAACCAGTCAGGTTACTGGCCTGTACCCGGTTAAACCAGTCGCGTTACTGGCCTGTCCCCGGGTAAACCAGTCTGTTACTGGTATGTCCCCGGTTAAACCAGTCTGTTACTGGCCTGTCTCCGGTTAAACCAGTCACGTTACTGGCCTGTACCGGTTAAACCAGTCACGTAACTGGCCTGTACCCGGTTAAACCAGTCACGTTAACTGGCCTGTACCCGGTTAAACCAGTCTGTTACTGGCCTGTACCGGTTAATCCAGTCACGTTATTGGCCTGTACCCGGTTAAACCAATCTGTTACTGGCCTGTCCCCGGTTAAACCAGTCACGTTACTGGCATGTCCCCGGTTAAACCAGTCTGTTACTGGCCTGTCTCCGGTTAAACCAGTCACGTTAACTGGCCTGTACCCAGTTAAACCAGTCACGTAACTGGCCTTTACCCTGTTAAACCATTCATGTCACTGACCTTTCCACGGTTAAACCAGTCTGTTACTGGCCTGTACCCGGTTAAACCATTCATGTTACTGGCCTGTCCCCGGTTAAACCAGTCTGTTACTGGCCTGTACCCGGTTAAACCAGTCTTTTACTGGCCTGTACCCGGTTAAACCAGTCTTTTACTGGCCTGTACTCGGTGAAACCAGTCTGTTACTGGCCTGTACCCGGTTAAACCAGAATGTTACTGGCCTGTACCCGGTTAAACCAGTCAGGTTACTGGCCTGTACCGGTTCAACCAGTCTGTTACTGGCCTGTCTCCGGTTAAACCAGTCAGGTTACTGGCCTGTACCCGTTTAAACCAGTCATGTTACTGGCCTGTCCCCGGTTAAACCAGTCATGTTACTGGCCTGTACCGGTTAAACCAGTCATGTTACTGGCCTGTACCGGTTAAACCAGTCATGTCTCTGACCTGTACCTGATTAAACCAGTCACGTTATTGGCCTGTACCCGGTTAAACCAGTCACGTTACTGGCATGTCCCCGGTTAAACCAGTCACGTTACTGGCATGTCCCCGGTTAAACCAGTCTGTTACTGGCCTTTCTCCGGTTAAACCAGGCATGTTACTGGCCTGTACCCGGTTAAACCAGTCAGGTTACTGGCCTGTACCCGGTTAAACCAGTCTGTTACTGGCCTGTCCCCGGGTAAACCAGTCTGTTACTGGTATGTCCCCGGTTAAACCAGTCTGTTACTGGCCTGTCTCCGGTTAAACCAGTCACGTTACTGGCCTGTACCGGTTAAACCAGTCACGTAACTGGCCTGTACCCGGTTAAACCAGTCACGTTAACTGGCCTGTACCCGGTTAAACCAGTCACGTTAACTGGCCTGTCCCCGGTTAAACCAGTCGCATTACTGGCCTTTTCCCGTTAAACGAGTCATGTCACTGACCTTTCCACGGTTAAACCAGTCTGTTACTGGCCTGTACCCAATTGAACCAGTCTGTTACTGGCCTGTACCGGTTAAACCAGTCACGTTAACTGGCCTGTACCCGGTTAAACCAGTCACGCTAACTGGCCTGTACCCAGTTAAACCAGTCATGTTACTGGCCTGTCCCCGGTTAAACCAGTCATGTTACTGGCCTGTACCGGTTAAACCAGTCACGTTACTGGCCTGTCTCCGGTTAAACCAGTCAGGTTACTGGCCTGTACCCAGTTAAACCAGTCATGTCACTGACCTGTACCTGATTAAACCAGTCACGTTTTTGGCCTGTACCCGGTTAAACCAATCTGTTACTGGCCTGTCCCCGGTTAAACCAGTCACGTTACTGGCATGTCCCCGGTTAAACCAGTCTTTTACTGGCTTTTCTCCGGTTAAACCAGTCATGTTACGCGCCTGTTCCCTGTTAAACCAGTCAGGTTACTGGCCTGTACCCGGTTAAACCTGTCGCGTTACTGGCCTGTCCCCGGGTAAACCAGTGTGTTACTGGCCTGTACCCAGCTAAACCAGTCATGTCACTGACCTGTACCTGATTAAACCAGTCACGTTATTGGCCTGTACCCGGTTAAACCAGTCTGTTACTGGCCTATCCCCGGTTAAACCAGTCACGTTACTGGCATGTCCCCGGTTAAACCAGTCTGTTACTGGCCTGTACCGGTTAAACCAGTCATGTTACTGGCTTGTACCCGGTTAAACCAGTCAAAAAAAACAAAAAAAAAAAAAAAAAAAAAAAACAAACCAGTCAGGTTACTGGCCTGTACCCGGTTAAACCAGTCATGTCACTGACCTGTACCCGGTTAAACCAGTCACGTTAACTGGCCTGTCTCCGGTTAAACCAGTCACGTAACTGGCCTTTACCCTGTTAAACCATTCATGTCACTGACCTTTCCACGGTTAAACCAGTCTGTTACTGGCCTGTACCCGGTTAAACCATTCATGTTACTGGCCTGTCCCCGGTTAAACCAGTCTGTTACTGGCCTGTACCCGGTTAAACCAGTCTTTTACTGGCCTGTACCCGGTTAAACCAGTCTTTTACTGGCCTGTACTCGGTGAAACCAGTCTGTTACTGGCCTGTACCCGGTTAAACCAGAATGTTACTGGCCTGTACCCGGTTAAACCAGTCAGGTTACTGGCCTGTACCGGTTCAACCAGTCTGTTACTGGCCTGTCTCCGGTTAAACCAGTCAGGTTACTGGCCTGTACCCGTTTAAACCAGTCATGTTACTGGCCTGTCCCCGGTTAAACCAGTCATGTTACTGGCCTGTACCGGTTAAACCAGTCATGTTACTGGCCTGTACCGGTTAAACCAGTCATGTCTCTGACCTGTACCTGATTAAACCAGTCACGTTATTGGCCTGTACCCGGTTAAACCAGTCACGTTACTGGCATGTCCCCGGTTAAACCAGTCACGTTACTGGCATGTCCCCGGTTAAACCAGTCTGTTACTGGCCTTTCTCCGGTTAAACCAGGCATGTTACTGGCCTGTACCCGGTTAAACCAGTCAGGTTACTGGCCTGTACCCGGTTAAACCAGTCTGTTACTGGCCTGTCCCCGGGTAAACCAGTCTGTTACTGGTATGTCCCCGGTTAAACCAGTCTGTTACTGGCCTGTCTCCGGTTAAACCAGTCACGTTACTGGCCTGTACCGGTTAAACCAGTCACGTAACTGGCCTGTACCCGGTTAAACCAGTCACGTTAACTGGCCTGTACCCGGTTAAACCAGTCACGTTAACTGGCCTGTCCCCGGTTAAACCAGTCGCATTACTGGCCTTTTCCCGTTAAACGAGTCATGTCACTGACCTTTCCACGGTTAAACCAGTCTGTTACTGGCCTGTACCCAATTGAACCAGTCTGTTACTGGCCTGTACCGGTTAAACCAGTCACGTTAACTGGCCTGTACCCGGTTAAACCAGTCACGCTAACTGGCCTGTACCCAGTTAAACCAGTCATGTTACTGGCCTGTCCCCGGTTAAACCAGTCATGTTACTGGCCTGTACCGGTTAAACCAGTCACGTTACTGGCCTGTCTCCGGTTAAACCAGTCAGGTTACTGGCCTGTACCCAGTTAAACCAGTCATGTCACTGACCTGTACCTGATTAAACCAGTCACGTTTTTGGCCTGTACCCGGTTAAACCAATCTGTTACTGGCCTGTCCCCGGTTAAACCAGTCACGTTACTGGCATGTCCCCGGTTAAACCAGTCTTTTACTGGCTTTTCTCCGGTTAAACCAGTCATGTTACGCGCCTGTTCCCTGTTAAACCAGTCAGGTTACTGGCCTGTACCCGGTTAAACCTGTCGCGTTACTGGCCTGTCCCCGGGTAAACCAGTGTGTTACTGGCCTGTACCCAGCTAAACCAGTCATGTCACTGACCTGTACCTGATTAAACCAGTCACGTTATTGGCCTGTACCCGGTTAAACCAGTCTGTTACTGGCCTATCCCCGGTTAAACCAGTCACGTTACTGGCATGTCCCCGGTTAAACCAGTCTGTTACTGGCCTGTACCGGTTAAACCAGTCATGTTACTGGCTTGTACCCGGTTAAACCAGTCAAAAAAAACAAAAAAAAAAAAAAAAAAAAAAAAACAAACCAGTCAGGTTACTGGCCTGTACCCGGTTAAACCAGTCATGTCACTGACCTGTACCCGGTTAAACCAGTCACGTTAACTGGCCTGTCCCCGGTTAAACCAGTCGCATTACTGGCCTGTACCCGGTTGAACCAGTCTGTTACTGGCCTGTACCGGTTAAACCAGTCACGTTATTGGCCTGTACCCGGTTAAACCAATCTGTTACTGGCCTGTCCCCGGTTAAACCAGTCACGTTACTGGCATGTCCCCGGTTAAACCAGTTTGTTACTGGCCTGTCTCCGGGTAAACCAGTCACGTTACTGGCCTGTACCCAGTTAAACCAGTCACGTTAACTGGCCTGTACCCGGTTAAACCAGTCACGTTAACTGGCCTGTCTCCGGTTAAACCAGTCGCATTACTGGCCTTTTCCCGTTAAACCAGTCATGTCACTGACCTTTCCACGGTTAAACCAGTCTGTTACTGGCCTGTACCGGTTAAACCAGTCACGTTAACTGGCCTGTACCCGGTTAAACCAGTCACGCTAACTGGCCTGTACCTGGTTAAACCAGTCATGTTACTGGCCTGTCCCCGGTTAAACCAGTCATGTTACTGGCCTGTACCGGTTAAACCAGTCATGTTACTGGCCTGTACCCGTTAAACCAGTCTGTTACTGGCCTGTCTCCGGTTAAACCAGTCAGGTTACTGGCCTGTCCCCGGTTAAACCAGTCATGTTACTGGCCTGTCCCCGGTTAAACCAGTCATGTTACTGGCCTGTACCGGTTAAACCAGTCATGTTACTGGCCTGTACCGGTTAAACCAGTCATGTCACTGACCTGTACCTGATTAAACCAGTCACGTTATTGGCCTGTACCTGGTTAAACCAATCTCTTACTGGCCTTTCCCCGGTTAAACCAGTCACGTTACTGGCATGTCCCCGGTTAAACCAGTCTGTTACTGGCCTTTGTCCGGTTAAACCAGTCACGTTACTGGCCTGTACCCGGTTAAACCAGTCTGTTACTGGCCTGTCCCCGGTTACACCAGTCTGTTACTTGCCTGTACCGGTTAAACCAGTCATGTTACTGGCCTGTACCCGGTTAAACCAGTCACGTTAACTGGCCTGTACCCGGTTGAACCTGTCACGTTAACTGGCCTGTACCCGGTTGAACCTGTCACGTTAACTGGCCTGTACCCGGTCAAACCAGTCACATTACTGGCCTTTGCCCGTTAAACCAGTCATGTCACTGACCTTTCCACGGTTAAACCAGTCTGTTACTGGCCTGTCCCCGGTTAAACCAGTCGCATTACTGGCCTTTTCCCGTTAAACCAGTCATGTCATTGACCTTTCCACGGTTAAACCAGTCTGTTACTGGCCTGTACCCAGTTGAACCAGTCTGTTACTGGCCTGTACCGGTTAAACCAGTCACGCTAACTGGCCTGTACCCGGTTAAACCAGTCATGTTACTGGCCTGTACCCGGTTAAACCAGTCATGTTACTGGCCTGTACCGGTTAAACCAGTCAGGTTACTGGCCTGTCCCCGGTTAAACCAGTCACGTTACTGGCATGTCCCCGGTTAAACCAGTCACGTTACTGGCATGTCCCCGGTTAAACCAGTCACGTTACTGGCCTTTCTCTGGTTAAACCAGTCAGGTTACTGGCCTGTACCCGGTTAAACCAGTCACGTTACTGGCCTGTACCGGTTAAACCAGTCACGTAACTGGCCTGTACCCGGTTAAACCAGTCACGTTAACTGGCCTGTACCCGGTTAAACCAGTCTGTTACTGGCCTGTACCGGTTAAACCAGTCACGTTATTGGCCTGTACCCGGTTAAACCAATCTGTTACTGGCCTGTCCCCGGTTAAACCAGTCACGTTACTGGCATGTCCCCGGTTAAACCAGTCTGTTACTGGCCTGTCTAAGGTTAAACCAGTCACGTTAACTGGCCTGTACCCAGTTAAACCAGTCACGTAACTGGCCTTTACCCTGTTAAATCATTCATGTCACTGACCTTTCCACGGTTAAACCAGTCTGTTACTGGCCTGTACCCGGTTAAACCATTCATGTTACTGGCCTGTCCCCGGTTAAACCAGTCTGTTACTGGCCTGTACCCGGTTAAACCAGTCTTTTACTGGCCTGTACCCGGTTAAACCAGTCTTTTACTGGCCTGTACTCGGTGAAACCAGTCTGTTACTGGCCTGTACCCGGTTAAACCAGAATGTTACTGGCCTGTACCCGGTTAAACCAGTCAGGTTACTGGCCTGTACCGGTTCAACCAGTCTGTTACTGGCCTGTCTCCGGTTAAACCAGTCAGGTTACTGGCCTGTACCCGTTTAAACCAGTCATGTTACTGGCCTGTCCCCGGTTAAACCAGTCATGTTACTGGCCTGTACCGGTTAAACCAGTCATGTTACTGGCCTGTACCGGTTAAACCAGTCATGTCACTGACCTGTACCTGATTAAACCAGTCACGTTATTGGCCTGTACCTGGTTAAACCAGTCACGTTACTGGCATGTCCCCGGTTAAACCAGTCACGTTACTGGCATGTCCCCGGTTAAACCAGTCTGTTACTGGCCTTTCTCCGGTTAAACCAGGCATGTTACTGGCCAGTACCCGGTTAAACCAGTCAGGTTACTGGCCTGTACCCGGTTAAACCAGTCTGTTACTGGCCTGTCCCCGGGTAAACCAGTCTGTTACTGGCCTGTCCCCGGTTAAACCAGTCTGTTACTGGCCTGTCTCCGGTTAAACCAGTGACGTTACTGGCCTGTACCGGTTAAACCAGTCACGTAACTGGCCTGTACCCGGTTAAACCAGTCACGTTAACTGGCCTGTACCCGGTTAAACCAGTCACGTTAACTGGCCTGTCCCCGGTTAAACCAGTCGCATTACTGGCCTTTTCCCGTTAAACGAGTCATGTCACTGACCTTTCCACGGTTAAACCAGTCTGTTACTGGCCTGTACCCAGTTGAACCAGTCTGTTACTGGCCTGTACCGGTTAAACCAGTCACGTTAACTGGCCTGTACCCGGTTAAACCAGTCACGCTAACTGGCCTGTACCCAGTTAAACCAGTCATGTTACTGGCCTGTCCCCGGTTAAACCAGTCATGTTACTGGCCTGTACCGGTTAAACCAGTCACGTTACTGGCCTGTCTCCGGTTAAACCAGTCAGGTTACTGGCCTGTACCCAGTTAAACCAGTCATGTCACTGACCTGTACCTGATTAAACCAGTCACGTTTTTGGCCTGTACCCGGTTAAACCAATCTGTTACTGGCCTGTCCCCGGTTAAACCAGTCACGTTACTGGCATGTCCCCGGTTAAACCAGTCTTTTACTGGCTTTTCTCCGGTTAAACCAGTCATGTTACGCGCCTGTTCCCTGTTAAACCAGTCAGGTTACTGGCCTGTACCCGGTTAAACCTGTCGCGTTACTGGCCTGTCCCCGGGTAAACCAGTGTGTTACTGGCCTGTACCCAGCTAAACCAGTCATGTCACTGACCTGTACCTGATTAAACCAGTCACGTTATTGGCCTGTACCCGGTTAAACCAGTCTGTTACTGGCCTATCCCCGGTTAAACCAGTCACGTTACTGGCATGTCCCCGGTTAAACCAGTCTGTTACTGGCCTGTACCGGTTAAACCAGTCATGTTACTGGCTTGTACCCGGTTAAACCAGTCAAAAAAAACAAAAAAAAAAAAAACAAAAAAAAACAAACCAGTCAGGTTACTGGCCTGTACCCGGTTAAACCAGTCATGTCACTGACCTGTACCCGGTTAAACCAGTCACGTTAACTGGCCTGTCCCCGGTTAAACCAGTCGCATTACTGGCCTGTACCCGGTTGAACCAGTCTGTTACTGGCCTGTACCGGTTAAACCAGTCACGTTATTGGCCTGTACCCGGTTAAACCAATCTGTTACTGGCCTGTCCCCGGTTAAACCAGTCACGTTACTGGCATGTCCCCGGTTAAACCAGTTTGTTACTGGCCTGTCTCCGGGTAAACCAGTCACGTTACTGGCCTGTACCCAGTTAAACCAGTCACGTTAACTGGCCTGTACCCGGTTAAACCAGTCACGTTAACTGGCCTGTCTCCGGTTAAACCAGTCGCATTACTGGCCTTTTCCCGTTAAACCAGTCATGTCACTGACCTTTCCACGGTTAAACCAGTCTGTTACTGGCCTGTACCGGTTAAACCGGTCACGTTAACTGGCCTGTACCCGGTTAAACCAGTCACGCTAACTGGCCTGTACCTGGTTAAACCAGTCATGTTACTGGCCTGTCCCCGGTTAAACCAGTCATGTTACTGGCCTGTACCGGTTAAACCAGTCATGTTACTGGCCTGTACCCGTTAAACCAGTCTGTTACTGGCCTGTCTCCGGTTAAACCAGTCAGGTTACTGGCCTGTCCCCGGTTAAACCAGTCATGTTACTGGCCTGTCCCCGGTTAAACCAGTCATGTTACTGGCCTGTACCGGTTAAACCAGTCATGTTACTGGCCTGTACCGGTTAAACCAGTCATGTCACTGACCTGTACCTGATTAAACCAGTCACGTTATTGGCCTGTACCTGGTTAAACCAATCTCTTACTGGCCTTTCCCCGGTTAAACCAGTCACGTTACTGGCATGTCCCCGGTTAAACCAGTCTGTTACTGGCCTTTGTCCGGTTAAACCAGTCACGTTACTGGCCTGTACCCGGTTAAACCAGTCTGTTACTGGCCTGTCCCCGGTTACACCAGTCTGTTACTTGCCTGTACCGGTTAAACCAGTCATGTTACTGGCCTGTACCCGGTTAAACCAGTCACGTTAACTGGCCTGTACCCGGTTGAACCTGTCACGTTAACTGGCCTGTACCCGGTTGAACCTGTCACGTTAACTGGCCTGTACCCGGTCAAACCAGTCACATGACTGGCCTTTGCCCGTTAAACCAGTCATGTCACTGACCTTTCCACGGTTAAACCAGTCTGTTACTGGCCTGTCCCCGGTTAAACCAGTCGCATTACTGGCCTTTTCCCGTTAAACCAGTCATGTCATTGACCTTTCCACGGTTAAACCAGTCTGTTACTGGCCTGTACCCAGTTGAACCAGTCTGTTACTGGCCTGTACCGGTTAAACCAGTCACGCTAACTGGCCTGTACCCGGTTAAACCAGTCATGTTACTGGCCTGTACCCGGTTAAACCAGTCATGTTACTGGCCTGTACCGGTTAAACCAGTCTGTTACTTGCCTGTCTCCGGTTAAACCAGTCAGGTTACTGGCCTGTCCCCGGTTAAACCAGTCACGTTACTGGCATGTCCCCGGTTAAACCAGTCACGTTACTGGCATGTCCCCGGTTAAACCAGTCACGTTACTGGCCTTTCTCTGGTTAAACCAGTCAGGTTACTGGCCTGTACCCGGTTAAACCAGTCACGTTACTGGCCTGTACCGGTTAAACCAGTCACGTAACTGGCCTGTACCCGGTTAAACCAGTCACGTTAACTGGCCTGTACCCGGTTAAACCAGTCTGTTACTGGCCTGTACCGGTTAAACCAGTCACGTTATTGGCCTGTACCCGGTTAAACCAATCTGTTACTGGCCTGTCCCCGGTTAAACCAGTCACGTTACTGGCATGTCCCCGGTTAAACCAGTCTGTTACTGGCCTGTCTAAGGTTAAACCAGTCACGTTAACTGGCCTGTACCCAGTTAAACCAGTCACGTAACTGGCCTTTACCCTGTTAAATCATTCATGTCACTGACCTTTCCACGGTTAAACCAGTCTGTTACTGGCCTGTACCCGGTTAAACCATTCATGTTACTGGCCTGTCCCCGGTTAAACCAGTCTGTTACTGGCCTGTACCCGGTTAAACCAGTCTTTTACTGGCCTGTACCCGGTTAAACCAGTCTTTTACTGGCCTGTACTCGGTGAAACCAGTCTGTTACTGGCCTGTACCCGGTTAAACCAGAATGTTACTGGCCTGTACCCGGTTAAACCAGTCAGGTTACTGGCCTGTACCGGTTCAACCAGTCTGTTACTGGCCTGTCTCCGGTTAAACCAGTCAGGTTACTGGCCTGTACCCGTTTAAACCAGTCATGTTACTGGCCTGTCCCCGGTTAAACCAGTCATGTTACTGGCCTGTACCGGTTAAACCAGTCATGTTACTGGCCTGTACCGGTTAAACCAGTCATGTCACTGACCTGTACCTGATTAAACCAGTCACGTTATTGGCCTGTACCTGGTTAAACCAGTCACGTTACTGGCATGTCCCCGGTTAAACCAGTCACGTTACTGGCATGTCCCCGGTTAAACCAGTCTGTTACTGGCCTTTCTCCGGTTAAACCAGGCATGTTACTGGCCTGTACCCGGTTAAACCAGTCAGGTTACTGGCCTGTACCCGGTTAAACCAGTCTGTTACTGGCCTGTCCCCGGGTAAACCAGTCTGTTACTGGCCTGTCCCCGGTTAAACCAGTCTGTTACTGGCCTGTCTCCGGTTAAACCAGTGACGTTACTGGCCTGTACCGGTTAAACCAGTCACGTAACTGGCCTGTACCCGGTTAAACCAGTCACGTTAACTGGCCTGTACCCGGTTAAACCAGTCACGTTAACTGGCCTGTCCCCGGTTAAACCAGTCGCATTACTGGCCTTTTCCCGTTAAACGAGTCATGTCACTGACCTTTCCACGGTTAAACCAGTCTGTTACTGGCCTGTACCCAGTTGAACCAGTCTGTTACTGGCCTGTACCGGTTAAACCAGTCACGTTAACTGGCCTGTACCCGGTTAAACCAGTCACGCTAACTGGCCTGTACCCAGTTAAACCAGTCATGTTACTGGCCTGTCCCCGGTTAAACCAGTCATGTTACTGGCCTGTACCGGTTAAACCAGTCACGTTACTGGCCTGTCTCCGGTTAAACCAGTCAGGTTACTGGCCTGTACCCAGTTAAACCAGTCATGTCACTGACCTGTACCTGATTAAACCAGTCACGTTTTTGGCCTGTACCCGGTTAAACCAATCTGTTACTGGCCTGTCCCCGGTTAAACCAGTCACGTTACTGGCATGTCCCCGGTTCAACCAGTCTTTTACTGGCTTTTCTCCGGTTAAACCAGTCATGTTACGCGCCTGTTCCCTGTTAAACCAGTCAGGTTACTGGCCTGTACCCGGTTAAACCTGTCGCGTTACTGGCCTGTCCCCGGGTAAACCAGTGTGTTACTGGCCTGTACCCAGCTAAACCAGTCATGTCACTGACCTGTACCTGATTAAACCAGTCACGTTATTGGCCTGTACCCGGTTAAACCAGTCTGTTACTGGCCTATCCCCGGTTAAACCAGTCACGTTACTGGCATGTCCCCGGTTAAACCAGTCTGTTACTGGCATGTCCCCGGTTAAACCAGTCTGTTACTGGCCTGTACCGGTTAAACCAGTCATGTTACTGGCTTGTACCCTGTTAAACCAGTCAAAAAAAACAAAAAAAAACAAAACAAAAAAAACCAAACCAGTCAGGTTACTGGCCTGTACCCGGTTAAACCAGTCATGTCACTGACCTGTACCCGGTTAAACCAGTCACGTTAACTGGCCTGTCCCCGGTTAAACCAGTCGCATTACTGGCCTGTACCCGGTTGAACCAGTCTGTTACTGGCCTGTACCGGTTAAACCAGTCACGTTATTTGCCTGTACCCGGTTAAACCAATCTGTTACTGGCCTGTCCCCGGTTAAACCAGTCACGTTACTGGCATGTCCCCGGTTAAACCAGTTTGTTACTGGCCTGTCTCCGGTTAAACCAGTCACGTTACTGGCCTGTACCCAGTTAAACCAGTCACGTTATTGGCCTGTACCCGGTTATACCAGTCACGTTAACTGGCCTGTCTGCGGTTAAACCAGTCGCATTACTGGCCTTTTCCCGTTAAACCAGTCATGTCACTGACCTTTCCACGGTTAAACCAGTCTGTTACTGGCCTGTACCGGTTAAACCAGTCACGTTAACTGGCCTGTACCCGGTTAAACCAGTCACGCTAACTGGCCTGTACCTGGTTAAACCAGTCATGTTACTGGCCTGTCCCCGGTTAAACCAGTCATGTTACTGGCCTGTACCGGTTAAACCAGTCATGTTACTGGCCTGTACCCGTTAAACCAGTCTGTTACTGGCCTGTCTCCGGTTAAACCAGTCAGGTTACTGGCCTGTCCCCGGTTAAACCAGTCATGTTACTGGCCTGTGCCCGATTAAAGCAGTCATGTTACTGGCCTGTACCGGTTAAACCAGTCATGTTACTGGCCTGTACCGGTTAAACCAGTCATGTCACTGACCTGTACCTGATTAAACCAGTCACGTTATTGGCCTGTACCTGGTTAAACCAATCTCTTACTGGCCTTTCCCCGGTTAAACCAGTCACGTTACTGGCATGTCCCCGGTTAAACCAGTCTGTTACTGGCCTTTGTCCGGTTAAACCAGGCATGTTACTGGCCTGTACCCGGTTAAACCAGTCAGGTTACTGGCCTGTACCCGGTTAAACCAGTCGTGTTACTGGCCTGTCCCCGGGTAAACCAGTCTGTTATTGGCCTGTACCCAGCTAAACCAGTCACGTTATTGGCCTGTACCCGGTTAAACCAGTCTGTTACTGGCATGTCCCCGGTTAAACCAGTCTGTTACTGGCCTGTCTCCGGTTGAACCAGTCACGTTACTGGCCTGTACCGGTTAAACCAGTCACGTAACTGGCCTGTACCCGGTTAAACCAGTCACGTTAACTGGCTTGTACCCGGTTAAACCAGTCACGTTAACTGGCTTGTACCCGGTTAAACCAGTCACATTAACTGGCCTGTCCCCGGTTAAACCAGTCATGTCACTTACCTGTACCTGTTTAAACCAGTCACATTATTGGCCTGTACCCGGTTAAACCAGTCTGTTACTGGCATGTCTCCGGTTAAACCAGTCACGTTACTGGCCTGTACCGGTTAAACCAGTCACGTAACTGGCCTGTACCCGGTTAAACCGGTCACGTTAACTGGCCTGTACCCGGTTAAACCAGTCATGTTACTGGCCTTTCCCCGGTTAAACCAGTCATGTTACTGGCCTGTACCGGTTAAACCAGTCATGTTACTGGCCTGTACGGGTTAAACCAGTCACGTTACTGGCCTGTCTCCGGTTAAACCAGTCAGGTTACTGGCCTGTACCCGGTTGAACCAGTCATGTCACTGACCTGTACCTGATTAAACCAGTCTGTTACTGGCGTGTCCCCGGTTAAACCAGTCACGTTACTGGCATGTCCCCGGTTAAACCAGTCTGTCACTGGCCTGTCTCCGGTTAAACCAGTCACGTTTCTGGCCTGTACCCGGTTAAACCAATCTGTTACTGGCCTGTCCCCGGTTAAACCAGTCACGTTACTGGCATGTGCCCGGTTAAACCAGTCTGTTACTGGCCTGTCTCAGGTTAAACCAGTCACGTTACTGGCCTGTACCCGGTTAAACCAGTCTGTTACTGGCCTGTCCCCGGTTACACCAGTCTGTTACTTGCCTGTACCGGTTAAACCAGTCATGTTACTGGCCTGTACCCGGTTATACCAGTCACGTTAACTGGCCTGTACCCGGTTGAACCTGTCACGTTAACTGGCCTGTACCCGGTCAAACCAGTCACATTACTGGCCTTTGCCCGTTAAACCAGTCATGTCACTGACCTTTCCACGGTTAAACCTGTATGTTTCTGGCCTGTACCCGGTTAAACCAATCTGTTACTGGCCTGTCCCCGGTTAAACCAGTCACGTTACTGGCATGTCCCCGGTTAAACCAGTCTGTTACTGGCCTGTCTCCGGTTAAACCAGTCAGGTTACTGGCCTGTACCCGGTTAAACCAGTCACGTTAACTGGCCTGTCCCCGGTTAAACCAGTCGCATTACTGGCCTTTTCCCGTTAAACCAGTCATGTCATTGACCTTTCCACGGTTAAACCAGTCTGTTACTGGCCTGTACCCAGTTGAACCAGTCTGTTACTGGCCTGTACCGGTTAAACCAGTCACGCTAACTGGCCTGTACCCGGTTAAACCAGTCATGTTACTGGCCTGTACCCGGTTAAACCAGTCATGTTACTGGCCTGTACCGGTTAAACCAGTCTGTTACTTGCCTGTCTCCGGTTAAACCAGTCACGTTACTGGCCTGTCCCCGGTTAAACCAGTCACGTTACTGGCATGTCCCCGGTTAAACCAGTCACGTTACTGGCATGTCCCCGGTTAAACCAGTCACGTTACTGGCCTTTCTCTGGTTAAACCAGGCATGTTACTGGCCTGTACCCGGTTAAACCAGTCAGGTTACTGGCCTGTACCCGGTTAAACCAGTCGTGTTACTCGCCTGTCCCCGGGTAAACCAGTCTGTTATTGGCCTGTACCCAGCTAAACCAGTCACGTTATTGGCCTGTACCCGGTTAAACCAGTCTGTTACTGGCATGTCCCCGGTTAAACCAGTCTGTTACTGGCCTGTCTCCGGTTGAACCAGTCACGTTACTGGCCTGTACCGGTTAAACCAGTCACGTAACTGGCCTGTACCCGGTTAAACCAGTCACGTTAACTGGCTTGTACCCGGTTAAACCAGTCACATTAACTGGCCTGTCCCCGGTTAAACCAGTCGCATTACTGGCCTGTCCCCGGTTAAACCAGTCATGTCACTGACCTGTACCTGTTTAAACCAGTCACATTATTGGCCTGTACCCGGTTAAACCAGTCTGTTACTGGCATGTCTCCGGTTAAACCAGTCACGTTATTGGCCTGTACCGGTTAAACCAGTCACGTAACTGGCCTGTACCCGGTTAAACCGGTCACGTTAACTGGCCTGTACCCGGTTAAACCAGTCATGTTACTGGCCTTTCCCCGGTTAAACCAGTCATGTTACTGGCCTGTACCGGTTAAACCAGTCATGTTACTGGCCTGTACGGGTTAAACCAGTCACGTTACTGGCCTGTCTCCGGTTAAACCAGTCAGGTTACTGGCCTGTACCCGGTTGAACCAGTCATGTCACTGACCTGTACCTGATTAAACCAGTCTGTTACTGGCGTGTCCCCGGTTAAACCAGTCACGTTACTGGCATGTCCCCGGTTAAACCAGTCTGTCACTGGCCTGTCTCCGGTTAAACCAGTCACGTTTCTGGCCTGTACCCGGTTAAACCAATCTGTTACTGGCCTGTCCCCGGTTAAACCAGTCACGTTACTGGCATGTGCCCGGTTAAACCAGTCTGTTACTGGCCTGTCTCCGGTTAAACCAGTCACGTTACTGGCCTGTACCCGGTTAAACCAGTCTGTTACTGGCCTGTCCCCGGTTACACCAGTCTGTTACTTGCCTGTACCGGTTAAACCAGTCATGTTACTGGCCTGTACCCGGTTAAACCAGTCACGTTAACTGGCCTGTACCCGGTTGAACCTGTCACGTTAACTGGCCTGTACCCGGTTAAACCGGTCACGTTAACTGGCCTGTACCCGGTTAAACCAGTCATGTTACTGGCCTTTCCCCGGTTAAACCAGTCATGTTACTGGCCTGTACCGGTTAAACCAGTCATGTTACTGGCCTGTACGGGTTAAACCAGTCACGTTACTGGCCTGTCTCCGGTTAAACCAGTCAGGTTACTGGCCTGTACCCGGTTGAACCAGTCATGTCACTGACCTGTACCTGATTAAACCAGTCTGTTACTGGCGTGTCCCCGGTTAAACCAGTCACGTTACTGGCATGTCCCCGGTTAAACCAGTCTGTCACTGGCCTGTCTCCGGTTAAACCAGTCACGTTTCTGGCCTGTACCCGGTTAAACCAATCTGTTACTGGCCTGTCCCCGGTTAAACCAGTCACGTTACTGGCATGTGCCCGGTTAAACCAGTCTGTTACTGGCCTGTCTCCGGTTAAACCAGTCACGTTACTGGCCTGTACCCGGTTAAACCAGTCTGTTACTGGCCTGTCCCCGGTTACACCAGTCTGTTACTTGCCTGTACCGGTTAAACCAGTCATGTTACTGGCCTGTACCCGGTTAAACCAGTCACGTTAACTGGCCTGTACCCGGTTGAACCTCTCACGTTAACTGGCCTGTACCCGGTCAAACCAGTCACATTACTGGCCTTTGCCCGTTAAACCAGTCATGTCACTGACCTTTCCACGGTTAAACCAGTCTGTTACTGGCCTGTACCCGGTTACACCAATCTGTTACTGGCCTGTCCCCGGTTAAACCAGTCACGTTACTGGCATGTGCCCGGTTAAACCAGTCTGTTACTGGCCTGTCTCCGGTTAAACCAGTCACGTTACTGGCCTGTACCCGGTTAAACCAGTCTGTTACTGGCCTGTCCCTGGTTACACCAGTCTGTTACTTGCCTGTACCGGTTAAACCAGTCATGTTACTGGCCTGTACCCGGTTAAACCAGTCACGTTAACTGGCCTGTACCCGGTTGAACCTGTCACGTTAACTGGCCTGTACCCGGTCAAACCAGTCACATTACTGGCCTTTGCCCGTTAAACCAGTCATGTCACTGACCTTTCCACGGTTAAACCAGTCTGTTACTGGCCTGTACCCGGTTAAACCAATCTGTTACTGGCCTGTCCCCGGTTAAACCAGTCACGTTACTGGCATGTGCCCGGTTAAACCATTCTGTTACTGGCCTGTCTCCGGTTAAACCAGTCACGTTACTGGCCTGTACCCGGTTAAACCAGTCTGTTACTGGCCTGTCCCCGGTTACACCAGTCTGTTACTTGCCTGTACCGGTTAAACCAGTCATGTTACTGGCCTGTACCCGGTTAAACCAGTCACGTTAACTGGCCTGTACCCGGTTGAACCTGTCTCGTTAACTGGCCTGTACCCGGTCAAACCAGTCACATTACTGGCCTTTGCCCGTTAAACCAGTCATGTCACTGACCTTTCCACGGTTAAACCAGTCTGTTACTGGCCTGTACCGGTTAAACCAGTCAGGTTACTGGCCTTTACCCGGTTAAACCAGTCTGTTACTGGCCTGTCTCCGGTTAAACCAGTCAGGTTACTGGCCTGTACCCGGTTAAACCAGTCATGTCACTGACCTGTACCTGATTAAACCAGTCACGTTATTGGCATGTCCCCGGTTAAACCAGTCTGTTACTGGCCTGTACCGGTTAAACCAGTCATGTTACTGGCTTTTACCCGGTTAAACCAGTCAAAAAAAAAAACCAGTCAGGTTACTGGCCTGTACCCGGTTAAACCAGTCACGTTAACTGGCCTGTCCCCGGTTAAACTAGTCGCATTACTGGCCTTTTCCCGTTAAACCAGTCATGTCACTGACCTTTCCACGGTTAAACCAGTCTGTTACTGGCCTGTACCCGGTTGAACCAGTCTGTTACTGGCCTGTACCGGTTAAACCAGTCACGTTACTGGCCTTTACCCGGGTAAACCAGTCTGTTACTGGCCTGTCTCCGGTTAAACCAGTCAGGTTACTGGCCTGTACCCGGTTGAACCAGTCATGTCACTGACCTGTACCTGATTAAACCAGTCACGTTATTGGCCTGTACCCGGTTAAACCAATCTGTTACTGGCCTATCCCCTGTTAAACCAGTCACGTTGCTGGCATGTCCCCGGTTAAACCAGTCTGTTACTGGCCTGTACCGGTTAAACCAGTCATGTTACTGGCTTTTACCCGGTTAAACCAGTCAAAAAAAAAAAACCAGTCAGGTTACTGGCCTGTACCCGGTTAAACCAGTCTTGTCACTGACCTGTCTCCGGTTAAACCAGTCGCATTACTGGCCTTTTCCCGTTAAACCAGTCATGTCACTGACCTTTCCACGGTTAAACCAGTCTGTTACTGGCCTGTACCCGGTTGAACCAGTCTGTTACTGGCCTGGACCGGTTAAACCAGTCACGTTAACTGGCCTGTACCCGGTTAAACCAGTCACGCTAACTGGCCTGTACCCGGTTAAACCAGTCATGTTACTGGCCTGTCCCCGGTTAAACCAGTCATGTTACTTGCCTGTACCGGTTAAACCAGTCACGTTATTGGCCTGTACCCGGTTAAACCAGTCTGTTACTGGCCTGTCTCCGGTTAAACCAGTCACGTTACTGGCCTGTACCGGTTAAACCAGTCACGTAACTGGCCTGTACCCGGTGAAACCAGTCACGTTAACTGGCCTGTACCCGGTTAAACCAGTCACGTTAACTGGCCTGTCCCCGGTTAAACCAGTCGCATTACTGGCCTTTTCCCGTTAAACCAGTCATGTCACTGACCTTTCCACGGTTAAACCAGTCTGTTACTGGCCTGTACCCAGTTGAACCAGTCTGTTACTGGCCTGTACCGGTTAAACCAGTCACGTTAACTGGCCTGTACCCGGTTAAACCAGTCACGCTAACTGGCCTGTACCCGGTTAAACCAGTCACGCTAACTGGCCTGTACCCAGTTAAACCAGTCATGCTACTGGCCTGTCCCCGGTTAAACCAGTCATGTTACTGGCCTGTTCCGGTTAAACCAGTCACGTTACTGGCCTGTATCCGGTTAAACCAGTCAGGTTACTGGCCTGTACCCGGTTGAACCAGTCATGTCACTGACCTGTACCTGATTAAACCAGTCACGTTATTGGCCTGTACCCGGTTAAACCAATCTGTTACTGGCCTGTCTCCGGTTAAACCAGTCAGGTTACTGGCCTGTACCCGGTTGAACCAGTCATGTCACTGACCTGTACCTGATTAAACCAGTCGCGTTATTGGCCTGTACCCGGTTAAACCAATCTGTTACTGGCCTGTCCCTGGTTAAACTAGTCAAGTTACTGGCCTGTACCCGGTGAAACCAATCTGTTACTGGCCTGTCCCCGGTTAAACCAGTCACGTTACTGGCATGTCCCCGGTTAAACCAGTCTGTTACTGGCCTGTCTCCGGTTAAACCAGTCATGTTACTGGCCTGTACCCGGTTAAACCAGTCACGTTAACTGGCCTGTACCCGGTTAAACCTGTCACGTTAACTGGCCTGTACCCGGTCATACCAGTCGCATTACTGGCCTTTGCCCGTTAAACCAGTCATGTCACTGACCTTTCCACGGTAAAAACAGTCTGTTACTGGCCTGTACCGGTTAAACCAGTCAGGTTACTGGCCTTTACCCGGTTAAACCAGTCTGTTACTGGCCTATCTCCGGTTAAACCAGTCAGGTTACTGGCCTGTACCCGGTTAAACCAGTCATGTCACTGACCTGTACCTGATTAAACCAGTCACGTTATTGGCCTGTACCCGGTTAAACCAGTCTTTTACTGGCCTATCCCCGGTTAAACCAGTCACGTTACTGGCCTGTACCCGGTTAAACCAGTCTGTTACTGGCCTATCCCCGGTTAAACCAGTCATGTTGCTGGCATGTCCCCGGTTAAACCAGTCTGTTACTGGCCTGTACCGGTTAAACCAGTCATGTTACTGGCTTTTACCCGGTTAAACCAGTCAAAAAAAAAAAACCAGTCAGGTTACTGGCCTGTACCCGGTTAAACCAGTCTTGTCCCTGACCTGTACCCGGTTAAACCAGTCACGTTAACTGGCCTTTTCCCGTTAAACCAGTCATGTCACTGACCTTTCCACGGTTAAACCAGTCTGTTACTGGCCTGTACCCGGTTAAACCAGTCACGTTATTGGCCTGTACCCGGTTGAACCAATCTGTTACAGGCCTGTCCCCGGTTAAACCAGTCAGGTTACTGGCCTTTACCCGGTTAAACCAGTCTCTTACTGGCCTGTCTCCGGTTAAACCAGTCAGGTTACTGGCCTGTACCCGGTTGAACCAGTCATGTCACTGACCTGTACCTGATTAAACCAGTCACGTTATTGGCCTGTACCCGGTTAAACCAGTCTGTTACTGGCCTATCCCCGGTTAAACCAGTCACGTTGCTGGCATGTCCCCGGTTAAACCAGTCTGTTACTGGCCTGTACCGGTTAAACCAGTCATGTTACTGGCTTTTACCCGGTTAAACCAGTCAAAAAAAAAAAAACAGTCAGGTTACTGGCCTGTACCCGGTTAAACCAGTCTTGTCACTGACCTGTCTCCGGTTAAACCAGTCGCATTACTGGCCTTTTCCCGTTAAACCAGTCATGTCACTGACCTTTCCACGGTTAAACCAGTCTGTTACTGGCCTGTACCCGGTTGAACCAGTCTGTTACTGGCCTGGACCGGTTAAACCAGTCACGTTAACTGGCCTGTACCCGGTTAAACCAGTCACGCTAACTGGCCTGTACCCGGTTAAACCAGTCATGTTACTGGCCTGTCCCCGGTTAAACCAGTCATGTTACTTGCCTGTACCGGTTAAACCAGTCATGTTACTGGCCTGTCCCAGGTTAAACCAGTCATGTTACTGGCCTGTACCGGTTAAACCAGTCATGTTACTGGCCTGTACCGGTTAAACCAGTCATGTTACTGACCTGTACCTGATTAAACCAGTCACGTTATTGGCCTGTACCCGGTTAAACCAATCTGTTACTGACCTTTCCCCGGTTAAATCAGTCACGTTACTGGCATGTCCCCGGTTAAACCAGTCTGTTACTGGCCTTTCTCCGGTTAAACCAGGCATGTTACTGGCCTGTAACCGGTTAAACCAGTTAGGTTACTGGCCTGTACCCGGTTAAACCAGTCGCGTTACTGGCCTTTCCCCGGGTAAACCAGTCTGTTACTGGCATGTACCCAGCTCAACCAATCATGTTACTGGCCTTTCCCCGGTTAAACCAGTCATGTCACTGACGTGTACCTGATTAAACCAGTCACGTTATTGGCCTGTACCCGGTTAAACCAGTCTGTTACTGGTATGTCCCCGGTTAAACCAGTCTGTTACTGGCCTTTACCGGTTAAACCAGTCACGTAACTGGCCTGTACCCGGTTAAACCAGTCACGTTAACTGGCCTGTACCCGGTTTAACCAGTCACGTTAACTGGCCTGTCCCCGGTTAAACCAGTCGCATTACTGGCCTTTGCCCGTTAAACCAGTCATGTCACTGACCTTTCCACGGTTAAACCAGTCTGTTACTGGCCTGTACCCAGTTGAACCAGTCTGTTACTGGCCTGTACCGGTTAAACCAGTCACGTTAACTGGCCTGTACCCGGTTAAACCAGTCACGTTAACTGGCCTGTACCCGGTTAAACCAGTCACGCTAACTGGCCTGTACCCAGTTAAACCAGTCATGCTACTGGCCTGTCCCCGGTTAAACCAGTCATGTTACTGGCCTGTTCCGGTTAAACCAGTCATGTTACTGGCCTGTACCGGTTAAACCAGTCACGTTACTGGCCTGTCTCCGGTTAAACCAGTCAGGTTACTGGCCTGTACCCGGTTGAACCAGTCATGTCACTGACCTGTACCTGATTAAACCAGTCACGTTATTGGCCTGTACCCGGTTAAACCAATCTGTTACTGGCCTGTCTCCGGTTAAACCAGTCAGGTTACTGGCCTGTGCCCGGTTGAACCAGTCATGTCACTGACCTGTACCTGATTAAACCAGTCACGTTTTTGGCCTGTACCCGGTTAAACCAATCTGTTACTGGCCTGTCCCTGGTTAAACTAGTCAAGTTACTGGCCTGTACCCGGTGAAACCAATCTGTTACTGGCCTGTCTCCGGTTAAACCAGTCACGTTACTGGCCTGTACCCGGTTAAACCAGTCTGTTACTGGCCTGTCCCCGGTTACACCAGTCTGTTACTGGCCTGTACCGGTTAAACCAGTCACGTTACTGGCCTGTACCCGGTTAAACCAGTCACGTTAACTGGCCTGTACCCGGTTAAACCTGTCACGTTAACTGGCCTGTACCCGGTCAAACCAGTCGCATTACTGGCCTTTGCCCGTTAAACCAGTCATGTCACTGACCTTTCCACGGTTAAAACAGTCTGTTACTGGCCTGTACCGGTTAAACCAGTCAGGTTACTTGCCTTTACCCGGTTAAACCAGTCTGTTACTGGCCTATCTCCGGTTAAACCAGTCAGGTTACTGGCCTGTCCCCGGTTAAACCAGTCACGTTACTGGCATGTCCCCGGTTAAACCAGTCTGTTACTGGCCTGTCTCCGGTTAAACCAGTCACGTTACTGGCCTGTACCCGGTTAAACCAGTCTGTTACTGGCCTGTCCCCGGTTACACCAGTCTGTTACTGGCCTGTACCGGTTAAACCAGTCATGTTACTGGCCTGTACCCGGTTAAACCAGTCACGTTAACTGGCCTGTACCCGGTTAAACCTGTCATGTTAACTGGCCTGTACCCGGTCAAACCAGTCGCATTACTGGCCTTTGCCCGTTAAACCAGTCATGTCACTGACCTTTCCACAGTTAAAACAGTCTGTTACTGGCCTGTACCGGTTAAACCAGTCAGGTTACTGGCCTTTACCCGGTTAAACCAGTCTGTTACTGGCCTATCTCCGGTTAAACCAGTCAGGTTACTGGCCTATCTCCGGTTAAACCAGTCAGGTTACTGGCCTGTACCCGGTTAAACCAGTCACGTTATTGGCCTGTACCCGGTTAAACCAGTCTGTTACTGGCCTATCCCCGGTTAAACCAGTCACGTTACTGGCCTGTACCCGGTTAAACCAGTCTTTTACTGGCCTATCCCCGGTTAAACCAGTCACGTTGCTGGCATGTCCCCGGTTAAACCAGTCTGTTACTGGCCTGTACCGGTTAAACCAGTCATGTTACTGGCTTTTACCCGGTTAAACCAGTCAAAAAAAAAAAAAACAGTCAGGTTACTGGCCTGTACCCGGTTAAACCAGTCTTGTCACTGACCTGAACCCGGTTAAACCAGTCACGTTAACTGGCCTGTCCCCGGTTAAACAAGTCGCATTACTGGCCTTTTCCTGTTAAACCAGTCATGGCACTGACCTTTCCACGGTTAAACCAGTCTGTTACTGGCCTGTACCCGGTATAACCAGTCTGTTACTGGCCTGTACCGGTTAAACCAGTCACGTTATTGGCCTGTACCCGGTTAAACCAGTCTGTTACTGGCCTGTACCCGGTTAAACCAATCTGTTACTGGCCTGTCCCCGGTTAAACCAGTCAGGTTACTGGCCTTTACCCGGTTAAACCAGTCTGTTACTGGCCTGTCTCCGGTTAAACCAGTCAGGTTACTGGCCTGTACCCGGTTGAACCAGTCATGTCACTGACCTGTACCTGATTAAACCAGTCACGTTATTGGCCTGTACCCGGTTAAACCAGTCATGTTACTGGCCTATCCCCGGTAAAACCAGTCACGTTGCTGGCATGTCCCCGGTTAAACCAGTCTGTTACTGGCCTGTACCGGTTAAACCAGTCATGTTACTGGCTTTTACCCGGTTAAACCAGTCAAAAAAAAAAACCAGTCAGGTTACTGGCCTGTACCCGGTTAAACCAGTCTTGTCACTGACCTGTACCCGGTTAAACCAGTCATGTTAACTGGCCTGTCCCCGGTTAAACAAGTCGCATTACTGGCCTTTTCCTGTTAAACCAGTCATGTCACTGACCTTTCCACGGTTAAACCAGTCTGTTACTGGCCTGTACCCGGTATAACCAGTCTGTTACTGGCCTGTACCGGTTAAACCAGTCACGTTATTGGCCTGTACCCGGTTAAACCAATCTGTTACTGGCCTGTCCCCGGTTAAACCAGTCAGGTTACTGGCCTTTACCCGGTTAAACCAGTCTGTTACTGGCCTGTCTCCGGTTAAACCAGTCAGGTTACTGGCCTGTACCCGGTTGAACCAGTCATGTCACTGACCTGTACCTGATTAAACCAGTCACGTTATTGGCCTGTACCCGGTTAAACCAGTCATGTTACTGGCCTATCCCCGGTAAAACCAGTCACGTTGCTGGCATGTCCCCGGTTAAACCAGTCATGTTACTGGCTTTTACCCGGTTAAACCAGTCAAAAATGAAAAAACAGTCAGGTTACTGGCCTGTACCCGGTTAAACCAGTCTTATCACTGACCTGTCTCCCGGTTAAACCAGTCGCATTACTGGCCTTTTCCCGTTAAACCAGTCATGTCACTGACCTTTCCACGGTTAAACCAGTCTGTTACTGGCCTGTACCCGGTTGAACCAGTCTGTTACTGGCCTGGACCGGTTAAACCAGTCACGTTAACTGGCCTGTACCCGGTTAAACCAGTCACGCTAACTGGCCTGTACCCGGTTAAACCAGTCATGTTACTGGCCTGTCCCCGGTTAAACCAGTCATGTTACTTGCCTGTACCGGTTAAACCAGTCATGTTACTGGCCTGTACCTGATTAAACCAGTCACGTTTTTGGCCTGTACCCGGTTAAACCAATCTGTTACTGGCCTTTCCCCTGTTAAATCAGTCACGTTACTGGCATGTCCCCGGTTAAACCAGTCTGTTACTGGCCTTTCTCCGGTTAAACCAGGCATGTTACTGGCCTGTAACCGGTTAAACCAGTTAGGTTACTGGCCTGTACCCGGTTAAACCAGTCGCGTTACTGGCCTGTCCCCGGGTAAACCAGTCTGTTACTGGCATGTACCCAGCTAAACCAATCATGTTACTGGCCTGTCCCCGGTTAAACCAGTCATGTCACTGACGTGTACCTGATTAAACCAGTCACGTTATTGGCCGGTACCCGGTTAAACCAGTCTGTTACTGGTATGTCCCCGGTTAAACCAGTCTGTTACTGGCCTGTCTCAGGTTAAACCAGTCACGTTACTGGCCTGTACCGGTTAAACCAGTCACGTAACTGGCCTGTACCCGGTTAAACCAGTCACGTTAACTGGCCTGTACCCGGTTAAACCAGTCACGTTAACTGGCCTGTCCCCGGTTAAACCAGTCGCATTACTGGCCTTTTCCCGTTAAACCAGTCATGTCACTGACCTTTCCACGGTTAAACCAGTCTGTTACTGGCCTGTACCCAGTTGAACCAGTTTGTTACTGGCCTGTACCGGTTAAACCAGTCACGTTAACTGGCCTGTACCCGGTTAAACCAGTCACGCTAACTGGCCTGTACCCGGTTAAACCAGTCACGCTAACTGGCCTGTACCCAGTTAAACCAGTCATGTTACTGGCCTGTCCCCGGTTAAACCAGTCATGTTACTGGCCTGTTCCGGTTAAACCAGTCATGTTACTGGCCTGTACCGGTTAAACCAGTCACGTTACTGGCCTGTCTCCGGTTAAACCAGTCAGGTTACTGGCCTGTACCCGGTTGAACCAGTCAGGTTACTGGCCTTTACCCGGTTAAACCAGTCTGTTACTGGCCTGTCTCCGGTTAAACCAGTCAGGTTACTGGCCTGTACCCGGTTGAACCAGTCAAGTCACTGACCTGTACCTGATTAAACCAGTCAGGTTACTGGCCTGTACCCGGTTAAACCAGTCATGTCACTGACCTGTACCTGATTAAACCAGTCACGTTATTGGCCTGTACCCGGTTAAACCAGTCTGTTACTGGCCTATCCCCGGTTAAACCAGTCACGTTGCTGGCATGTCCCCGGGTAAACCAGTCTGTTACTGGCCTGTACCGGTTAAACCAGTCATGTTACTGGCTTTTACCCGGTTAAACCAGTCAAAAAAAAAAAACCAGTCAGGTTACTGGCCTGTACCCGGTTAAACCAGTCTTGTCACTGACCTGTACCCGGTTAAACCAGTCACGTTAACTGGCCTGTCCCCGGTTAAACCAGTCGCATTACTAACCTTTTCCTGTTAAACCAGTCATGTCACTGACCTTTCCACGGTTAAACCAGTCTGTTACTGGCCTGTACCCGGTTGAACCAGTCTGTTACTGGCCTGTACCGGTTAAACCAGTCACGTTATTGGCCTGTACCCGGTTAAACCAATCTGTTACTGGCCTGTCCCCGGTTAAACCAGTCAGGTTACTGGCCTTTACCCGGTTAAACCAGTCTGTTACTGGCCTGTCTCCGGTTAAACCAGTCAGGTTACTGGCCTGTACCCGGTTGAACCAGTCATGTCACTGACCTGTACCTGATTAAACCAGTCACGTTATTGGCCTGTACCCGGTTAAACCAGTCTGTTAGTGGCCTATCCCCGGTTAAACCAGTCCTGTCACTGACCTTTCCACGGTTAAACCAGTCTGTTACTGGCCTGTACCCGGTTGAACCAGTCTGTTACTGGCCTGGACCGGTTAAACCAGTCACGTTAACTGGCCTGTACCCGGTTAAACCTGTCACGCTAACTGGCCTGTACCCAGTTAAACCAGTCATGTTACTGGCCTGTCCCCGGTTAAACCAGTCATGTTACTTGCCTGTACCGGTTAAACCAGTCATGTTACTGGCCTGTACCGGTTAAACCAGTCTGTTACTGGCCTGTCCCCGGTTAAACCAGTCATGTTACTGGCCTTTCCCCGGTTAAACCAGTCGCGTTACTGGCCTGTCCCCGGGTAAACCAGTCTGTTACTGGCATGTACCCAGCTAAACCAATCATGTTACTGGCCTGTCCCCGGTTAAACCAGTCATGTCACTGACGTGTACCTGATTAAACCAGTCACGTTATTGGCCGGTACCCGGTTAAACCAGTCTGTTACTGGTATGTCCCCGGTTAAACCAGTCTGTTACTGGCCTGTCTCCGGTTAAACCAGTCACGTTACTGGCCTGTACCGGTTAAACCAGTCACGTAACTGGCCTGTACCCGGTTAAACCAGTCACGTTAACTGGCCTGTACCCTGTTAAACCAGTCACGTTAACTGGCCTGTCCCCGGTTAAACCAGTCGCATTACTGGCCTTTTCCCGTTAAACCAGTCATGTCACTGACCTTTCCACGGTTAAACCAGTCTGTTACTGGCCTGTACCCAGTTGAACCAGTCTGTTACTGGCCTGTACCGGTTAAACCAGTCACGTTAACTGGCCTGTACCCGGTTAAACCAGTCACGCTAACTGGCCTGTACCCGGTTAAACCAGTCACGCTAACTGGCCTGTACCCAGTTAAACCAGTCATGTTACTGGCCTGTCCCCGGTTAAACCAGTCATGTTACTGGCCTGTTCCGGTTAAACCAGTCATGTTACTGGCCTGTACCGGTTAAACCAGTCACGTTACTGGCCTGTCTCCGGTTAAACCAGTCAGGTTACTGGCCTGTACCCGGTTGAACCAGTCAGGTTACTGGCCTTTACCCGGTTAAACCAGTCTGTTACTGGCCTGTCTCCGGTTAAACCAGTCAGGTTACTGGCCTGTACCCGGTTGAACCAGTCAAGTCACTGACCTGTACCTGATTAAACCAGTCAGGTTACTGGCCTGTACCCGGTTAAACCAGTCATGTCACTGACCTGTACCTGATTAAACCAGTCACGTTATTGGCCTGTACCCGGTTAAACCAGTCTGTTACTGGCCTATCCCCGGTTAAACCAGTCACGTTGCTGGCATGTCCCCGGGTAAACCAGTCTGTTACTGGCCTGTACCGGTTAAACCAGTCATGTTACTGGCTTTTACCCGGTTAAACCAGTCAAAAAAAAAAAACCAGTCAGGTTACTGGCCTGTACCCGGTTAAACCAGTCTTGTCACTGACCTGTACCCGGTTAAACCAGTCACGTTAACTGGCCTGTCCCCGGTTAAACCAGTCGCATTACTGGCCTTTTCCTGTTAAACCAGTCATGTCACTGACCTTTCCACGGTTAAACCAGTCTGTTACTGGCCTGTACCCGGTTGAACCAGTCTGTTACTGGCCTGTACCGGTTAAACCAGTCACGTTATTGGCCTGTACCCGGTTAAACCAATCTGTTACTGGCATGTCCCCGGTTAAACCAGTCAGGTTACTGGCCTTTACCCGGTTAAACCAGTCTGTTACTGGCCTGTCTCCGGTTAAACCAGTCAGGTTACTGGCCTGTACCCGGTTGAACCAGTCATGTCACTGACCTGTACCTGATTAAACCAGTCACGTTATTGGCCTGTACCCGGTTAAACCAGTCTGTTAGTGGCCTATCCCCGGTTAAACCAGTCATGTCACTGACCTTTCCACGGTTAAACCAGTCTGTTACTGGCCTGTACCCGGTTGAACCAGTCTGTTACTGGCCTGGACCGGTTAAACCAGTCACGTTAACTGGCCTGTACCCGGTTAAACCTGTCACGCTAACTGGCCTGTACCCAGTTAAACCAGTCATGTTACTGGCCTGTCCCCGGTTAAACCAGTCATGTTACTTGCCTGTACCGGTTAAACCAGTCATGTTACTGGCCTGTACCGGTTAAACCAGTCTGTTACTGGCCTGTCCCCGGTTAAACCAGTCATGTTACTGGCCTTTCCCCGGTTAAACCAGTCATGTTACTGGCCTGTACCGGTTAAACCAGTCATGTTACTGGCCTGTACCGGTTAAACCAGTCATGTTACTGACCTGTACCTGATTAAACCAGTCACGTTATTGGCCTGTACCCGGTTAAACCAATCTTTTACTGGCCTTTTCCCGGTTAAATCAGTCACGTTACTGGCATGTCCCCGGTTAAACCAGTCTGTTACTGGCCTTTCTCCGGTTAAACCAGGCATGTTACTGGCCTGTAACCGGTTAAACCTGTTAGGTTACTGGCCTGTACCCGGTTAAACCAGTCGCGTTACTGGCCTGTCCCCGGGTAAACCAGTCTGTTACTGGCATGTACCCAGCTAAACCAATCATGTTACTGGCCTGTCCCCGGTTAAACCAGTCATGTCACTGACGTGTACCTGATTAAACCAGTCACGTTATTGGCCTGTACCCGGTTAAACCAGTCTGTTACTGGTATGTCCCCGGTTAAACCAGTCTGTTACTGGCCTGTCTCCGGTTAAACCAGTCACGTTACTGGCCTGTACCGGTTAAACCAGTCACGTAACTGGCCTGTACCCGGTTAAACCAGTCACGTTAACTGGCCTGTACCCGGTTAAACCAGTCACGTTAACTGGCCTGTCCCCGGTTAAACCAGTCGCATTACCGGCCTTTTCCCGTTAAACCAGTCATGTCACTGACCTTTCCACGGTTAAACCAGTCTGTTACTGGCCTGTACCCAGTTGAACCAGTCTGTTACTGGCCTGTACCGGTTAAACCAGTCACGTTAACTGGCCTGTACCCGGTTAAACCAGTCACGCTAACTGGCCTGTACCCGGTTAAACCAGTCACGCTAACTGGCCTGTACCCAGTTAAACCAGTCATGTTACTGGCCTGTCCCCGGTTAAACCAGTCATGTTACTGGCCTGTTCCGGTTAAACCAGTCATGTTACTCGCCTGTACCGGTTAAACCAGTCATGTTACTGGCCTGTCTCCGGTTAAACCAGTCAGGTTACTGGCCTGTACCCGGTTGAACCAGTCAGGTTACTGGCCTTTACCCGGTTAAACCAGTCCATTACTGGCCTGTCTCCGGTTAAACCAGTCAGGTTACTGGCCTGTACCCGGTTGAACCAGTCATGTCACTGACCTGTACCTGATTAAACCAGTCACGTTATTGGCCTGTACCCGGTTAAACCAGTCTGTTACTGGCCTATCCCCGGTTAAACCAGTCACGTTGCTGGCATGTCCCCGGTTAAACCAGTCTGTTACTGGCCTGTACCGGTTAAACCAGTCATGTTACTGGCTTTTACCCGGTTAAACCAGTCAAAAAAAAAAAAACAGTCAGGTTACTGGCCTGTCTCCGGTTAAACCAGTCGCATTACTGGCCTTTTCCCGTTAAACCAGTCATGTCACTGACCTTTCCACGGTTAAACCAGTCTGTTACTGGCCTGTACCCGGTTGAACCAGTCTGTTACTGGCCTGTACCCGGTTAAACCAGTCACGCTAACTGGCCTGTACCCGGTTAAACCAGTCATGTTACTGGCCTGTCCCCGGTTAAACCAGTCATGTTACTTGCCTGTACCGGTTAAACCAGTCATGTTACTGGCCTGTACCGGTTAAACCAGTCTGTTACTGGCCTGTCCCCGGTTAAACCAGTCATGTTACTGGCCTTTCCCCGGTTAAACCAGTCATGTTACTGGCCTGTACCGGTTAAACCAGTCATGTTACTGGCCTGTACCGGTTAAACCAGTCATGTTACTGACCTGTACCTGATTAAACCAGTCACGTTATTGGCCTGTACCCGGTTAAACCAATCTGTTACTGGCCTTTCCCCGGTTAAATCAGTCACGTTACTGGCATGTCCCCGGTTAAACCAGTCATGTTACTGGCCTGTACCGGTTAAACCAGTCATGTTACTGACCTGTACCTGATTAAACCAGTCACGTTATTGGCCTGTACCCGGTTAAACCAATCTGTTACTGGCCTTTCCCCGGTTAAATCAGTCACGTTACTGGCATGTCCCCGGTTAAACCAGTCTGTTACTGGCCTTTCTCCGGTTAAACCAGGCATGTTACTGGCCTGTAACCGGTTAAACCAGTTAGGTTACTGGCCTCTACCCGGTTAAACCAGTCGTGTTACTGGCCTGTCCCCGGGTAAACCAGTCTGTTACTGGCATGTACCCAGCTAAACCAATCATGTTACTGGCCTGTCCCCGGTTAAAATAGTCATGTCACTGACGTGTACCTGATTAAACCAGTCACGTTATTGGCCTGTACCCGGTTAAACCAGTCTGTTACTGGTATGTCCCCGGTTAAACCAGTCTGTTACTGGCCTGTCTCCGGTTAAACCAGTCACGTTACTGGCCTGTACCGGTTGAACCAGTCACGTAACTGGCCTGTACCCGGTTAAACCAGTCACGTTAACTGGCCTGTACCCGGTTAAACCAGTCACGTTAACTGGCCTGTCCCCGGTTAAACCAGTCGCATTACTGGCCTTTTCCCGTTAAACCAGTCATGTCACTGACCTTTCCACGGTTAAACCAGTCTGTTACTGGCCTGTACCCAGTTGAACCAGTCTGTTACTGGCCTGTACCGGTTAAACCAGTCACGTTAACTGGCCTGTACCCGGTTAAACCAGTCACGCTAACTGGCCTGTACCCGGTTAAACCAGTCACGCTAACTGGCCTGTCTCCGGTTAAACCAGTCACGTTACTGGCCTGTACCCGGTTAAACCAGTCTGTTACTGGCCTGTCCCCGGTTACACAAGTCTGTTACTGGCCTGTACCGGTTAAACCAGTCATGTTACTGGCCTGTACCCGGTTAAACCAGTCACGTTAACTGGCCTGTACCCGGTTAAACCTGTCACGTTAACTGGCCTGTACCCGGTCAAACCAGTCGCATTACTGGCCTTTGCCCGTTAAACCAGTCATGTCACTGACCTTTCCACGGTTAAAACAGTCTGTTACTGGCCTGTACCGGTTAAACCAGTCAGGTTACTGGCCTTTACCCGGTTAAACCAGTCTGTTACTGGCCTATCTCCGGTTAAACCAGTCAGGTTACTGGCCTGTACCCGGTTAAACCAGTCACGTTATTGGCCTGTACCCGGTTAAACCAGTCTGTTACTGGCATGTACCCAGCTAAACCAATCATGTTACTGGCCTGTCCCCGGTTAAAATAGTCATGTCACTGACGTGTACCTGATTAAACCAGTCACGTTATTGGCCTGTACCCGGTTAAACCAGTCTGTTACTGGTATGTCCCCGGTTAAACCAGTCTGTTACTGGCCTGTCTCCGGTTAAACCAGTCACGTTACTGGCCTGTACCGGTTAAACCAGTCACGTAACTGGCCTGTACCCGGTTAAACCAGTCACGTTAACTGGCCTGTACCCGGTTAAACCAGTCACGTTAACTGGCCTGTCCCCGGTTAAACCAGTCGCATTACTGGCCTTTTCCCGTTAAACCAGTCATGTCACTGACCTTTCCACGGTTAAACCAGTCTGTTACTGGCCTGTACCCAGTTGAACCAGTCTGTTACTGGCCTGTACCGGTTAAACCAGTCACGTTAACTGGCCTGTACCCGGTTAAACCAGTCACGCTAACTGGCCTGTACCCGGTTAAACCAGTCATGTTACTGGCCTGTCCCCGGTTAAACCAGTCATGTTACTTGCCTGTACCGGTTAAACCAGTCATGTTACTGGCCTGTACCGGTTAAACCAGTCTGTTACTGGCCTGTCCCCGGTTAAACCAGTCATGTTACTGGCCTTTCCCCGGTTAAACCAGTCATGTTACTGGCCTGTACCGGTTAAACCAGTCATGTTACTGGCCTGTACCGGTTAAACCAGTCATGTTACTGACCTGTACCTGATTAAACCAGTCACGTTATTGGCCTGTACCCGGTTAAACCAATCTGTTACTGGCCTTTCCCCGGTTAAATCAGTCACGTTACTGGCATGTCCCCGGTTAAACCAGTCATGTTACTGGCCTGTACCGGTTAAACCAGTCATGTTACTGACCTGTACCTGATTAAACCAGTCACGTTATTGGCCTGTACCCGGTTAAACCAATCTGTTACTGGCCTTTCCCCGGTTAAATCAGTCACGTTACTGGCATGTCCCCGGTTAAACCAGTCATGTTACTGGCCTGTACCGGTTAAACCAGTCATGTTACTGACCTGTACCTGATTAAACCAGTCACGTTATTGGCCTGTACCCGGTTAAACCAATCTGTTACTGGCCTTTCCCCGGTTAAATCAGTCACGTTACTGGCATGTCCCCGGTTAAACCAGTCTGTTACTGGCCTTTCTCCGGTTAAACCAGGCATGTTACTGGCCTGTAACCGGTTAAACCAGTTAGGTTACTGGCCTCTACCCGGTTAAACCAGTCGTGTTACTGGCCTGTCCCCGGGTAAACCAGTCTGTTACTGGCATGTACCCAGCTAAACCAATCATGTTACTGGCCTGTCCCCGGTTAAAATAGTCATGTCACTGACGTGTACCTGATTAAACCAGTCACGTTATTGGCCTGTACCCGGTTAAACCAGTCTGTTACTGGTATGTCCCCGGTTAAACCAGTCTGTTACTGGCCTGTCTCCGGTTAAACCAGTCACGTTACTGGCCTGTACCGGTTGAACCAGTCACGTAACTGGCCTGTACCCGGTTAAACCAGTCACGTTAACTGGCCTGTACCCGGTTAAACCAGTCACGTTAACTGGCCTGTCCCCGGTTAAACCAGTCGCATTACTGGCCTTTTCCCGTTAAACCAGTCATGTCACTGACCTTTCCACGGTTAAACCAGTCTGTTACTGGCCTGTACCCAGTTGAACCAGTCTGTTACTGGCCTGTACCGGTTAAACCAGTCACGTTAACTGGCCTGTACCCGGTTAAACCAGTCACGCTAACTGGCCTGTACCCGGTTAAACCAGTCACGCTAACTGGCCTGTCTCCGGTTAAACCAGTCACGTTACTGGCCTGTACCCGGTTAAACCAGTCTGTTACTGGCCTGTCCCCGGTTACACAAGTCTGTTACTGGCCTGTACCGGTTAAACCAGTCATGTTACTGGCCTGTACCCGGTTAAACCAGTCACGTTAACTGGCCTGTACCCGGTTAAACCTGTCACGTTAACTGGCCTGTACCCGGTCAAACCAGTCGCATTACTGGCCTTTGCCCGTTAAACCAGTCATGTCACTGACCTTTCCACGGTTAAAACAGTCTGTTACTGGCCTGTACCGGTTAAACCAGTCAGGTTACTGGCCTTTACCCGGTTAAACCAGTCTGTTACTGGCCTATCTCCGGTTAAACCAGTCAGGTTACTGGCCTGTACCCGGTTAAACCAGTCACGTTATTGGCCTGTACCCGGTTAAACCAGTCTGTTACTGGCATGTACCCAGCTAAACCAATCATGTTACTGGCCTGTCCCCGGTTAAAATAGTCATGTCACTGACGTGTACCTGATTAAACCAGTCACGTTATTGGCCTGTACCCGGTTAAACCAGTCTGTTACTGGTATGTCCCCGGTTAAACCAGTCTGTTACTGGCCTGTCTCCGGTTAAACCAGTCACGTTACTGGCCTGTACCGGTTAAACCAGTCACGTAACTGGCCTGTACCCGGTTAAACCAGTCACGTTAACTGGCCTGTACCCGGTTAAACCAGTCACGTTAACTGGCCTGTCCCCGGTTAAACCAGTCGCATTACTGGCCTTTTCCCGTTAAACCAGTCATGTCACTGACCTTTCCACGGTTAAACCAGTCTGTTACTGGCCTGTACCCAGTTGAACCAGTCTGTTACTGGCCTGTACCGGTTAAACCAGTCACGTTAACTGGCCTGTACCCGGTTAAACCAGTCACGCTAACTGGCCTGTACCCGGTTAAACCAGTCATGTTACTGGCCTGTCCCCGGTTAAACCAGTCATGTTACTTGCCTGTACCGGTTAAACCAGTCATGTTACTGGCCTGTACCGGTTAAACCAGTCTGTTACTGGCCTGTCCCCGGTTAAACCAGTCATGTTACTGGCCTTTCCCCGGTTAAACCAGTCATGTTACTGGCCTGTACCGGTTAAACCAGTCATGTTACTGGCCTGTACCGGTTAAACCAGTCATGTTACTGACCTGTACCTGATTAAACCAGTCACGTTATTGGCCTGTACCCGGTTAAACCAATCTGTTACTGGCCTTTCCCCGGTTAAATCAGTCACGTTACTGGCATGTCCCCGGTTAAACCAGTCATGTTACTGGCCTGTACCGGTTAAACCAGTCATGTTACTGACCTGTACCTGATTAAACCAGTCACGTTATTGGCCTGTACCCGGTTAAACCAATCTGTTACTGGCCTTTCCCCGGTTAAATCAGTCACGTTACTGGCATGTCCCCGGTTAAACCAGTCTGTTACTGGCCTTTCTCCGGTTAAACCAGGCATGTTACTGGCCTGTAACCGGTTAAACCAGTTAGGTTACTGGCCTCTACCCGGTTAAACCAGTCGTGTTACTGGCCTGTCCCCGGGTAAACCAGTCTGTTACTGGCATGTACCCAGCTAAACCAATCATGTTACTGGCCTGTCCCCGGTTAAAATAGTCATGTCACTGACGTGTACCTGATTAAACCAGTCACGTTATTGGCCTGTACCCGGTTAAACCAGTCTGTTACTGGTATGTCCCCGGTTAAACCAGTCTGTTACTGGCCTGTCTCCGGTTAAACCAGTCACGTTACTGGCCTGTACCGGTTGAACCAGTCACGTAACTGGCCTGTACCCGGTTAAACCAGTCACGTTAACTGGCCTGTACCCGGTTAAACCAGTCACGTTAACTGGCCTGTCCCCGGTTAAACCAGTCGCATTACTGGCCTTTTCCCGTTAAACCAGTCATGTCACTGACCTTTCCACGGTTAAACCAGTCTGTTACTGGCCTGTACCCAGTTGAACCAGTCTGTTACTGGCCTGTACCGGTTAAACCAGTCACGTTAACTGGCCTGTACCCGGTTAAACCAGTCACGCTAACTGGCCTGTACCCGGTTAAACCAGTCACGCTAACTGGCCTGTCTCCGGTTAAACCAGTCACGTTACTGGCCTGTACCCGGTTAAACCAGTCTGTTACTGGCCTGTCCCCGGTTACACAAGTCTGTTACTGGCCTGTACCGGTTAAACCAGTCATGTTACTGGCCTGTACCCGGTTAAACCAGTCACGTTAACTGGCCTGTACCCGGTTAAACCTGTCACGTTAACTGGCCTGTACCCGGTCAAACCAGTCGCATTACTGGCCTTTGCCCGTTAAACCAGTCATGTCACTGACCTTTCCACGGTTAAAACAGTCTGTTACTGGCCTGTACCGGTTAAACCAGTCAGGTTACTGGCCTTTACCCGGTTAAACCAGTCTGTTACTGGCCTATCTCCGGTTAAACCAGTCAGGTTACTGGCCTGTACCCGGTTAAACCAGTCACGTTATTGGCCTGTACCCGGTTAAACCAGTCTGTTACTGGCATGTACCCAGCTAAACCAATCATGTTACTGGCCTGTCCCCGGTTAAAATAGTCATGTCACTGACGTGTACCTGATTAAACCAGTCACGTTATTGGCCTGTACCCGGTTAAACCAGTCTGTTACTGGTATGTCCCCGGTTAAACCAGTCTGTTACTGGCCTGTCTCCGGTTAAACCAGTCACGTTACTGGCCTGTACCGGTTAAACCAGTCACGTAACTGGCCTGTACCCGGTTAAACCAGTCACGTTAACTGGCCTGTACCCGGTTAAACCAGTCACGTTAACTGGCCTGTCCCCGGTTAAACCAGTCGCATTACTGGCCTTTTCCCGTTAAACCAGTCATGTCACTGACCTTTCCACGGTTAAACCAGTCTGTTACTGGCCTGTACCCAGTTGAACCAGTCTGTTACTGGCCTGTACCGGTTAAACCAGTCACGTTAACTGGCCTGTACCCGGTTAAACCAGTCACGCTAACTGGCCTGTACCCGGTTAAACCAGTCACGCTAACTGGCCTGTCTCCGGTTAAACCAGTCACGTTACTGGCCTGTACCCGGTTAAACCAGTCTGTTACTGGCCTGTCCCCGTTTTACACAAGTCTGTTACTGGCCTGTACCGGTTAAACCAGTCATGTTACTGGCCTGTACCCGGTTAAACCAGTCACGTTAACTGGCCTGTACCCGGTTAAACCTGTCACGTTAACTGGCCTGTACCCGGTCAAACCAGTCGCATTACTGGCTTTTGCCCGTTAAACCAGTCATGTCACTGACCTTTCCACGGTTAAAACAGTCTGTTACTGGCCTGTACCGGTTAAACCAGTCAGGTTACTGGCCTTTACCCGGTTAAACCAGTCTGTTACTGGCCTATCTCCGGTTAAACCAGTCAGGTTACTGGCCTGTACCCGGTTAAACCAGTCACGTTATTGGCCTGTACCCGGTTAAACCAGTCTGTTACTGGCCTATCCCCGGTTAAACCAGTCACGTTACTGGCCTGTACCCGGTTAAACCAGTCTGTTACTGGCCTATCCCCGGTTAAACCAGTCACGTTACTGGCCTGTACCGGTTAAACCAGTCATGTTACTGGCTTTTACCCGGTTAAACCAGTCAAAAAAAAAAACCAGTCAGGTTACTGGCCTGTACCCGGTTAAACCAGTCTTGTCACTGACCTGTACCCGGTTCAACCAGTCACATTAACTGGCCTGTCCCCGGTTAAACAAGTCGCATTACTGGCCTGTACCTGTTAAACCAGTCATGTCACTGACCTTTCCACGGTTAAACCAGTCTGTTACTGGCCTGTACCCGGTATAACCAGTCTGTTACTGGCCTGTACCGGTTAAACCAGTCACGTTATTGGCCTGTACCTGGTTAAACCAATCTGTTACTGGCCTGTCCCCGGTTAAACCAGTCAGGTTACTGGCCTTTACCCGGTTAAACCAGTCTGTTACTGGCCTGTCTCCGGTTAAAATAGTCGCATTACTGGCCTTTTCCCTTTAAACCAGGCATGTTACTGGCCTGTAACCGGTTAAACCAGTTAGGTTACTGGCCTGTACCCGGTTAAACCAGTCGTGTTACTGGCCTGTCCCCGGGTAAACCAGTCTGTTACTGGCATGTACCCAGCTAAACCAGTCATGTTACTGGCCTGTACCTGATTAAACCAGTCAAGTTATTGGCCTGTACCCGGTTAAACCAGTCTGTTACTGGCCTGTCCCCGGTTAAACCAGTCTTTTACTGGCCTGTACCCGGGTAAACCAGTCATGTTACTGGCCTGTACCCGGTTAAACCAGTCTTTTACTGGCCTGTACCCGGTTAAACCAGTCTTTTACTGGCCTGTACTCGGTGAAACCAGTCTGTTACTGGCCTGTACCCGGTTAAACCAGTATGTTACTGACCTGTACCCGGTTAAACCAGTCACGTTAACTGGCCTGTACCCGGTTAAACCAATCTGTTACTGGCCTTTCCCCGGTTAAATCAGTCACGTTACTGGCATGTCCCCGGTTAAACCAGTCATGTTACTGGCCTGTACCGGTTAAACCAGTCATGTTACTGACCTGTACCTGATTAAACCAGTCACGTTATTGGCCTGTACCCGGTTAAACCAATCTGTTACTGGCCTTTCCCCGGTTAAATCAGTCACGTTACTGGCATGTCCCCGGTTAAACCAGTCTGTTACTGGCCTTTCTCCGGTTAAACCAGGCATGTTACTGGCCTGTAACCGGTTAAACCAGTTAGGTTACTGGCCTCTACCCGGTTAAACCAGTCGTGTTACTGGCCTGTCCCCGGGTAAACCAGTCTGTTACTGGCATGTACCCAGCTAAACCAATCATGTTACTGGCCTGTCCCCGGTTAAAATAGTCATGTCACTGACGTGTACCTGATTAAACCAGTCACGTTATTGGCCTGTACCCGGTTAAACCAGTCTGTTACTGGTATGTCCCCGGTTAAACCAGTCTGTTACTGGCCTGTCTCCGGTTAAACCAGTCACGTTACTGGCCTGTACCGGTTGAACCAGTCACGTAACTGGCCTGTACCCGGTTAAACCAGTCACGTTAACTGGCCTGTACCCGGTTAAACCAGTCACGTTAACTGGCCTGTCCCCGGTTAAACCAGTCGCATTACTGGCCTTTTCCCGTTAAACCAGTCATGTCACTGACCTTTCCACGGTTAAACCAGTCTGTTACTGGCCTGTACCCAGTTGAACCAGTCTGTTACTGGCCTGTACCGGTTAAACCAGTCACGTTAACTGGCCTGTACCCGGTTAAACCAGTCACGCTAACTGGCCTGTACCCGGTTAAACCAGTCACGCTAACTGGCCTGTCTCCGGTTAAACCAGTCACGTTACTGGCCTGTACCCGGTTAAACCAGTCTGTTACTGGCCTGTCCCCGGTTACACAAGTCTGTTACTGGCCTGTACCGGTTAAACCAGTCATGTTACTGGCCTGTACCCGGTTAAACCAGTCACGTTAACTGGCCTGTACCCGGTTAAACCTGTCACGTTAACTGGCCTGTACCCGGTCAAACCAGTCGCATTACTGGCCTTTGCCCGTTAAACCAGTCATGTCACTGACCTTTCCACGGTTAAAACAGTCTGTTACTGGCCTGTACCGGTTAAACCAGTCAGGTTACTGGCCTTTACCCGGTTAAACCAGTCTGTTACTGGCCTATCTCCGGTTAAACCAGTCAGGTTACTGGCCTGTACCCGGTTAAACCAGTCACGTTATTGGCCTGTACCCGGTTAAACCAGTCTGTTACTGGCATGTACCCAGCTAAACCAATCATGTTACTGGCCTGTCCCCGGTTAAAATAGTCATGTCACTGACGTGTACCTGATTAAACCAGTCACGTTATTGGCCTGTACCCGGTTAAACCAGTCTGTTACTGGTATGTCCCCGGTTAAACCAGTCTGTTACTGGCCTGTCTCCGGTTAAACCAGTCACGTTACTGGCCTGTACCGGTTAAACCAGTCACGTAACTGGCCTGTACCCGGTTAAACCAGTCACGTTAACTGGCCTGTACCCGGTTAAACCAGTCACGTTAACTGGCCTGTCCCCGGTTAAACCAGTCGCATTACTGGCCTTTTCCCGTTAAACCAGTCATGTCACTGACCTTTCCACGGTTAAACCAGTCTGTTACTGGCCTGTACCCAGTTGAACCAGTCTGTTACTGGCCTGTACCGGTTAAACCAGTCACGTTAACTGGCCTGTACCCGGTTAAACCAGTCACGCTAACTGGCCTGTACCCGGTTAAACCAGTCACGCTAACTGGCCTGTCTCCGGTTAAACCAGTCACGTTACTGGCCTGTACCCGGTTAAACCAGTCTGTTACTGGCCTGTCCCCGTTTTACACAAGTCTGTTACTGGCCTGTACCGGTTAAACCAGTCATGTTACTGGCCTGTACCCGGTTAAACCAGTCACGTTAACTGGCCTGTACCCGGTTAAACCTGTCACGTTAACTGGCCTGTACCCGGTCAAACCAGTCGCATTACTGGCTTTTGCCCGTTAAACCAGTCATGTCACTGACCTTTCCACGGTTAAAACAGTCTGTTACTGGCCTGTACCGGTTAAACCAGTCAGGTTACTGGCCTTTACCCGGTTAAACCAGTCTGTTACTGGCCTATCTCCGGTTAAACCAGTCAGGTTACTGGCCTGTACCCGGTTAAACCAGTCACGTTATTGGCCTGTACCCGGTTAAACCAGTCTGTTACTGGCCTATCCCCGGTTAAACCAGTCACGTTACTGGCCTGTACCCGGTTAAACCAGTCTGTTACTGGCCTATCCCCGGTTAAACCAGTCACGTTACTGGCCTGTACCGGTTAAACCAGTCATGTTACTGGCTTTTACCCGGTTAAACCAGTCAAAAAAAAAAACCAGTCAGGTTACTGGCCTGTACCCGGTTAAACCAGTCTTGTCACTGACCTGTACCCGGTTCAACCAGTCACATTAACTGGCCTGTCCCCGGTTAAACAAGTCGCATTACTGGCCTGTACCTGTTAAACCAGTCATGTCACTGACCTTTCCACGGTTAAACCAGTCTGTTACTGGCCTGTACCCGGTATAACCAGTCTGTTACTGGCCTGTACCGGTTAAACCAGTCACGTTATTGGCCTGTACCTGGTTAAACCAATCTGTTACTGGCCTGTCCCCGGTTAAACCAGTCAGGTTACTGGCCTTTACCCGGTTAAACCAGTCTGTTACTGGCCTGTCTCCGGTTAAAATAGTCGCATTACTGGCCTTTTCCCTTTAAACCAGGCATGTTACTGGCCTGTAACCGGTTAAACCAGTTAGGTTACTGGCCTGTACCCGGTTAAACCAGTCGTGTTACTGGCCTGTCCCCGGGTAAACCAGTCTGTTACTGGCATGTACCCAGCTAAACCAGTCATGTTACTGGCCTGTACCTGATTAAACCAGTCAAGTTATTGGCCTGTACCCGGTTAAACCAGTCTGTTACTGGCCTGTCCCCGGTTAAACCAGTCTTTTACTGGCCTGTACCCGGGTAAACCAGTCATGTTACTGGCCTGTACCCGGTTAAACCAGTCTTTTACTGGCCTGTACCCGGTTAAACCAGTCTTTTACTGGCCTGTACTCGGTGAAACCAGTCTGTTACTGGCCTGTACCCGGTTAAACCAGTATGTTACTGGCCTGTACCCGGTTAAACCAGTCACGTTAACTGGCCTGTCCCCGGGTAAACCAGTGTGTTACTGGCCTGTACCCAGCTAAACCAGTCATGTCACTGACCTGTACCTGATTAAACCAGTCACGTTATTGGCCTGTACCCGGTTAAACTAGTCACGTTACTGGCCTGTACCCGGTTAAACCAATCTGTTACTGGCCTGTACCCGGTGAAACCAATCTGTTACTGGCCTGTCCCCGGTTAAACCAGTCACGTTACTGGCATGTCCCCGGTTAAACCAGTCTGTTACTGGCCTGTCTCCGGTTTAACCAGTCACGTTACTGGCCTGTACCCGGTTAAACCAGTCTGTTACTGGCCTGTACCCGGTTAAACCAGTATGTTACTGGCCTGTACCCGGTTAAACCAGTCACGTTAACTGGCCTGTCCCCGGGTAAACCAGTGTGTTACTGGCCTGTACCCAGCTAAACCAGTCATGTCACTGACCTGTACCTGATTAAACCAGTCACGTTACTGGCCTGTCCCCGGTTAAACTAGTCACGTTACTAGCCTGTACCCGGTTAAACCAATCTGTTACTGGCCTGTACCCGGTGAAACCAATCTGTTACTGGCCTGTACCCGGTTAAACCAGTCTTTTACTGGCCTGTACTCGGTGAAACCAGTCTGTTACTGGCCTGTACCCGGTTAAACCAGTATGTTACTGGCCTGTACCCGGTTAAACCAGTCACGTTAACTGGCCTGTCCCCGGGTAAACCAGTGTGTTACTGGCCTGTACCCAGCTAAACCAGTCATGTCACTGACCTGTACCTGATTAAACCAGTCACGTTATTGGCCTGTACCCGGTTAAACTAGTCACGTTACTGGCCTGTACCCGGTTAAACCAATCTGTTACTGGCCTGTACCTGGTGAAACCAATCTGTTACTGGCCTGTCTCCGGTTAAACCAGTCAGGTTACTGGCCTGTACCCGGTTGAACCAGTCATGTCACTGACCTGTACCTGATTAAACCAGTCACGTTATTGGCCTGTACCCGGTTAAACCAGTCTGTTAGTGGCCTATCCCCGGTTAAACCAGTCACGTTGCTGGCATGTCCCCGGTTAAACCAGTCTGTTACTGGCCTGTACCGGTTAAACCAGTCTTGTCACTGACCTGTCTCCGGTTAAACCACTCGGTTTACTGGCCTTTTCCCGTTAAACCAGTCATGTCACTGACCTTTCCACGGTTAAACCAGTCTGTTACTGGCCTGTACCCGGTTGAACCAGTCTGTTACTGGCCTGTACCGGTTAAACCAGTCACGTTAACTGGCCTGTACCCGGTTAAACCAGTCACGCTAACTGGCCTGTACCCGGTTAAACCAGTCATGTTACTGGCCTGTCCCCGGTTAAACCAGTCATGTTACTTGCCTGTACCGGTTAAACCAGTCATGTTATTGGCCTGTACCCGTTAAACCAGTCTGTTACTGGCCTGTCCCCGGTTAAACCAGTCATGTTACTGGCCTTTCCCCGGTTAAACCAGTCATGTTACTGGCCTGTACCGCTTAAACCAGTCATGTTACTGGCCTGTACCGGTGAAACCAGTCATGTTACTGACCTGTACCTGATTAAACCAGTCACGTTATTGGCCTGTACCCGGTTAAACCAATCTTTTACTGGCCTTTTCCCGGTTAAATCAGTCACGTTACTGGCATGTCCCCGGTGAAACCAGTCTGTTACTGGCCTGTACCCGGTTAAACCAGTATGTTACTGGCCTGTACCCGGTTAAACCAGTCACGTTAACTGGCCTGTCCCCGGGTAAACCAGTGTGTTACTGGCCTGTACCCAGCTAAACCAGTCATGTCACTGACCTGTACCTGATTAAACCAGTCACGTTATTGGCCTGTACCCGGTTAAACTAGTCACGTTACTGGCCTGTACCCGGTTAAACCAATCTGTTACTGGCCTGTACCCGGTGAAACCAATCTGTTACTGGCCTGTCCCCGGTTAAACCAGTCACGTTACTGGCATGTCCCCGGTTAAACCAGTCTGTTACTGGCCTGTCTCCGGTTTAACCAGTCACGTTACTGGCCTGTACCCGGTTAAACCAGTCTGTTACTGGCCTGTACCCGGTTAAACCAGTATGTTACTGGCCTGTACCCGGTTAAACCAGTCACGTTAACTGGCCTGTCCCCGGGTAAACCAGTGTGTTACTGGCCTGTACCCAGCTAAACCAGTCATGTCACTGACCTGTACCTGATTAAACCAGTCACGTTACTGGCCTGTCCCCGGTTAAACTAGTCACGTTACTAGCCTGTACCCGGTTAAACCAATCTGTTACTGGCCTGTACCCGGTGAAACCAATCTGTTACTGGCCTGTACCCGGTTAAACCAGTCTTTTACTGGCCTGTACTCGGTGAAACCAGTCTGTTACTGGCCTGTACCCGGTTAAACCAGTATGTTACTGGCCTGTACCCGGTTAAACCAGTCACGTTAACTGGCCTGTCCCCGGGTAAACCAGTGTGTTACTGGCCTGTACCCAGCTAAACCAGTCATGTCACTGACCTGTACCTGATTAAACCAGTCACGTTATTGGCCTGTACCCGGTTAAACTAGTCACGTTACTGGCCTATACCCGGTTAAACCAATCTGTTACTGGCCTGTACCCGGTGAAACCAATCTGTTACTGGCCTGTCTCCGGTTAAACCAGTCAGGTTACTGGCCTGTACCCGGTTGAACCAGTCATGTCACTGACCTGTACCTGATTAAACCAGTCACGTTATTGGCCTGTACCCGGTTAAACCAGTCTGTTAGTGGCCTATCCCCGGTTAAACCAGTCACGTTGCTGGCATGTCCCCGGTTAAACCAGTCTGTTACTGGCCTGTACCGGTTAAACCAGTCTTGTCACTGACCTGTCTCCGGTTAAACCACTCGGTTTACTGGCCTTTTCCCGTTAAACCAGTCATGTCACTGACCTTTCCACGGTTAAACCAGTCTGTTACTGGCCTGTACCCGGTTGAACCAGTCTGTTACTGGCCTGTACCGGTTAAACCAGTCACGTTAACTGGCCTGTACCCGGTTAAACCAGTCACGCTAACTGGCCTGTACCCGGTTAAACCAGTCATGTTACTGGCCTGTCCCCGGTTAAACCAGTCATGTTACTTGCCTGTACCGGTTAAACCAGTCATGTTATTGGCCTGTACCGGTTAAACCAGTCTGTTACTGGCCTGTCCCCGGTTAAACCAGTCATGTTACTGGCCTTTCCCCGGTTAAACCAGTCATGTTACTGGCCTGTACCGGTTAAACCAGTCATGTTACTGGCCTGTACCGGTTAAACCAGTCATGTTACTGACCTGTACCTGATTAAACCAGTCACGTTATTGGCCTGTACCCGGTTAAACCAATCTTTTACTGGCCTTTTCCCGGTTAAATCAGTCACGTTACTGGCATGTCCCCGGTTAAACCAGTCTGTTACTGGCCTTTCTCCGGTTAAACCAGGCATGTTACTGGCCTGTAACCGGTTAAACCTGTTAGGTTACTGGCCTGTACCCGGTTAAACCAGTCAGGTTACTGGCCTATCCCCGGTTAAACCAGTCACATTAACTGGCCTGTACCCGGTCAAACCAGTCGCATTACTGGCCTTTTCCCGTTAAACCAATCATGTTACTGGCCTGTACCGGTTAAACCAGTCAGGTTACTGGCCTGTACCCGGTTAAACCAGTCTGTTACTGGCCTGTCCCCGGTTAAACCAGTCACGTTACTGGCCTGTACCGGTTAAACCAGTCTGTTACTGGCCTGTACCGGTTAAACCAGTCTGTCACTGGCCTGTACCGGTTAAACCAGTCACGCTAATTGGCCTGTACCCGGTTAAACCAGTCACGCTAACTGGCCTGTCCCCGGTTAAACCAGTCATGTTACTGGCCTGTACCGGTTAAACCAGTCTGTCACTGACCTTTCCACGGTTAAACCAGTCTGTTACTGGCCTGTACCCGGTTAAACCAGTCACGTTAACTGGCCTGTACCCGGATAAACCAGTCACGCTAACTGGCCTGTCCCCTGTTAAACCAGTCATGTTACTGGCCTGTACCCGGTTAAACCATTCATGTCACTGACCTTTCCACGGTTAAACCAGTCTGTTACTGGCCTGTACCCGGTTAAACCATTCATGTTACTGGCCTGTCCCCGGTTAAACCAGTCTTTTACTGGCCTGTACCCGGGTAAACCAGTCATGTTACTGGCCTGTACCCGGTTAAACCAGTCTTTTACTGGCCTGTACCCGGTTAAACCAGTCTTTTACTGGCCTGTACTCGGTGAAACCAGTCTGTTACTGGCCTGTACCCGGTTAAACCAGTATGTTACTGGCCTGTACCCGGTTAAACCAGTCACGTTAACTGGCCTGTCCCCGGGTAAACCAGTGTGTTACTGGCCTGTACCCAGCTAAACCAGTCATGTCACTGACCTGTACCTGATTAAACCAGTCACGTTATTGGCCTGTACCCGGTTAAACTAGTCACGTTACTGGCCTGTACCCGGTTAAACCAATCTGTTACTGGCCTGTACCCGGTGAAACCAATCTGTTACTGGCCTGTCCCCGGTTAAACCAGTCACGTTACTGGCATGTCCCCGGTTAAACCAGTCTGTTACTGGCCTGTCTCCGGTTTAACCAGTCACGTTACTGGCCTGTACCCGGTTAAACCAGTCTGTTACTGGCCTGTACCCGGTTAAACCAGTATGTTACTGGCCTGTACCCGGTTAAACCAGTCACGTTAACTGGCCTGTCCCCGGGTAAACCAGTGTGTTACTGGCCTGTACCCAGCTAAACCAGTCATGTCACTGACCTGTACCTGATTAAACCAGTCACGTTACTGACCTGTCCCCGGTTAAACTAGTCACGTTACTAGCCTGTACCCGGTTAAACCAATCTGTTACTGGCCTGTACCCGGTGAAACCAATCTGTTACTGGCCTGTACCCGGTTAAACCAGTCTTTTACTGGCCTGTACTCGGTGAAACCAGTCTGTTACTGGCCTGTACCCGGTTAAACCAGTATGTTACTGGCCTGTACCCGGTTAAACCAGTCACGTTAACTGGCCTGTCCCCGGGTAAACCAGTGTGTTACTGGCCTGTACCCAGCTAAACCAGTCATGTCACTGACCTGTACCTGATTAAACCAGTCACGTTATTGGCCTGTACCCGGTTAAACTAGTCACGTTACTGGCCTGTACCCGGTTAAACCAGTCACGCTAACTGGCCTGTACCCGGTTAAACCAGTCACGCTAACTGGCCTGTACCCGGTTAAACCAGTCATGTTACTGGCCTGTCCCCGGTTAAACCAGTCTTGTTACTTGCCTGTACCGGTTAAACCAGTCATGTTATTGGCCTGTACCGGTTAAACCAGTCTGTTACTGGCCTGTCCCCGGTTAAACCAGTCATGTTACTGGCCTTTCCCCGGTTAAACCAGTCATGTTACTGGCCTGTACCGGTTAAACCAGTCATGTTACTGGCCTGTACCGGTTAAACCAGTCATGTTACTGACCTGTACCTGATTAAACCAGTCACGTTATTGGCCTGTACCCGGTTAAACCAATCTTTTACTGGCCTTTTCCCGGTTAAATCAGTCACGTTACTGGCATGTCCCCGGTTAAACCAGTCTGTTACTGGCCTTTCTCCGGTTAAACAAGGCATGTTACTGGCCTGTAACCGGTTAAACCTGTTAGGTTACTGGCCTGTACCCGGTTAAACCAGTCGCGTTACTGGCCTGTCCCCGGGTAAACCAGTCTGTTACTGGCATGTACCCAGCTAAACCAATCATGTTACTGGCCTGTACCCGGTTAAACCAGTCATGTCACTGACGTGTACCTGATTAAACCAGTCACGTTATTGGCCTGTACCCGGTTAAACCAATCTTTTACTGGCCTTTTCCCGGTTAAATCAGTCACGTTACTGGCATGTCCCCGGTTAAACCAGTCTGTTACTGGCCTTTCTCCGGTTAAACCAGGCATGTTACTGGCCTGTAACCGGTTAAACCTGTTAGGTTACTGGCCTGTACCCGGTTAAACCAGTCAGGTTACTGGCCTATCCCCGGTTAAACCAGTCACATTAACTGGCCTGTACCCGGTCAAACCAGTCGCATTACTGGCCTTTTCCCGTTAAACCAATCATGTTACTGGCCTGTACCGGTTAAACCAGTCAGGTTACTGGCCTGTACCCGGTTAAACCAGTCTGTTACTGGCCTGTCCCCGGTTAAACCAGTCACGTTACTGGCCTGTACCGGTTAAACCAGTCTGTTACTGGCCTGTACCGGTTAAACCAGTCTGTCACTGGCCTGTACCGGTTAAACCAGTCACGCTAATTGGCCTGTACCCGGTTAAACCAGTCACGCTAACTGGCCTGTCCCCGGTTAAACCAGTCATGTTACTGGCCTGTACCGGTTAAACCAGTCTGTCACTGACCTTTCCACGGTTAAACCAGTCTGTTACTGGCCTGTACCCGGTTAAACCAGTCACGTTAACTGGCCTGTACCCGGATAAACCAGTCACGCTAACTGGCCTGTCCCCTGTTAAACCAGTCATGTTACTGGCCTGTACCCGGTTAAACCATTCATGTCACTGACCTTTCCACGGTTAAACCAGTCTGTTACTGGCCTGTACCCGGTTAAACCATTCATGTTACTGGCCTGTCCCCGGTTAAACCAGTCTTTTACTGGCCTGTACCCGGGTAAACCAGTCATGTTACTGGCCTGTACCCGGTTAAACCAGTCTTTTACTGGCCTGTACCCGGTTAAACCAGTCTTTTACTGGCCTGTACTCGGTGAAACCAGTCTGTTACTGGCCTGTACCCGGTTAAACCAGTATGTTACTGGCCTGTACCCGGTTAAACCAGTCACGTTAACTGGCCTGTCCCCGGGTAAACCAGTGTGTTACTGGCCTGTACCCAGCTAAACCAGTCATGTCACTGACCTGTACCTGATTAAACCAGTCACGTTATTGGCCTGTACCCGGTTAAACTAGTCACGTTACTGGCCTGTACCCGGTTAAACCAATCTGTTACTGGCCTGTACCCGGTGAAACCAATCTGTTACTGGCCTGTCCCCGGTTAAACCAGTCACGTTACTGGCATGTCCCCGGTTAAACCAGTCTGTTACTGGCCTGTCTCCGGTTTAACCAGTCACGTTACTGGCCTGTACCCGGTTAAACCAGTCTGTTACTGGCCTGTACCCGGTTAAACCAGTATGTTACTGGCCTGTACCCGGTTAAACCAGTCACGTTAACTGGCCTGTCCCCGGGTAAACCAGTGTGTTACTGGCCTGTACCCAGCTAAACCAGTCATGTCACTGACCTGTACCTGATTAAACCAGTCACGTTACTGACCTGTCCCCGGTTAAACTAGTCACGTTACTAGCCTGTACCCGGTTAAACCAATCTGTTACTGGCCTGTACCCGGTGAAACCAATCTGTTACTGGCCTGTACCCGGTTAAACCAGTCTTTTACTGGCCTGTACTCGGTGAAACCAGTCTGTTACTGGCCTGTACCCGGTTAAACCAGTATGTTACTGGCCTGTACCCGGTTAAACCAGTCACGTTAACTGGCCTGTCCCCGGGTAAACCAGTGTGTTACTGGCCTGTACCCAGCTAAACCAGTCATGTCACTGACCTGTACCTGATTAAACCAGTCACGTTATTGGCCTGTACCCGGTTAAACTAGTCACGTTACTGGCCTGTACCCGGTTAAACCAGTCACGCTAACTGGCCTGTACCCGGTTAAACCAGTCACGCTAACTGGCCTGTACCCGGTTAAACCAGTCATGTTACTGGCCTGTCCCCGGTTAAACCAGTCTTGTTACTTGCCTGTACCGGTTAAACCAGTCATGTTATTGGCCTGTACCGGTTAAACCAGTCTGTTACTGGCCTGTCCCCGGTTAAACCAGTCATGTTACTGGCCTTTCCCCGGTTAAACCAGTCATGTTACTGGCCTGTACCGGTTAAACCAGTCATGTTACTGGCCTGTACCGGTTAAACCAGTCATGTTACTGACCTGTACCTGATTAAACCAGTCACGTTATTGGCCTGTACCCGGTTAAACCAATCTTTTACTGGCCTTTTCCCGGTTAAATCAGTCACGTTACTGGCATGTCCCCGGTTAAACCAGTCTGTTACTGGCCTTTCTCCGGTTAAACAAGGCATGTTACTGGCCTGTAACCGGTTAAACCTGTTAGGTTACTGGCCTGTACCCGGTTAAACCAGTCGCGTTACTGGCCTGTCCCCGGGTAAACCAGTCTGTTACTGGCATGTACCCAGCTAAACCAATCATGTTACTGGCCTGTACCCGGTTAAACCAGTCATGTCACTGACGTGTACCTGATTAAACCAGTCACGTTATTGGCCTGTACCCGGTTAAACCAGTCTGTTACTGGTATGTCCCCGGTTAAACCAGTCTGTTACTGGCCTGTCTCCGGTTAAACCAGTCACGTTACTGGCCTGTACCGGTTAAACCAGTCACGTAACTGGCCTGTACCCGGTTAAACCAGTCACGTTAACTGGCCTGTACCCGGTTAAACCAGTCACGTTAACTGGCCTGTCCCCGGTTAAACCAGTCGCATTACCGGCCTTTTCCCGTTAAACCAGTCATGTCACTGACCTTTCCACGGTTAAACCAGTCTGTTACTGGCCTGTACCCAGTTGAACCAGTCTGTTACTGGCCTGTACCGGTTAAACCAGTCTGTTACTGGCCTGTCTCCGGTTAAACCAGTCACGTTACTGGCCTGTACCCGGTTAAACCAGTCTGTTACTGGCCTGTCCCCGGTTACACCAGTCTGTTACTGGCCTGTACCGGTTAAACCAGTCATGTTACTGGCCTGTACCCAGTTAAACCAGTCACGTTAACTGGCCTGTACCCGGTTAAACCAGTCACATTAACTGGCCTGCAGCCGGTCAAACCAGTCGCATTACTGGCCTTTTCCCGTTAAAACAATCATGTTACTGGCCTGTACCGGTTAAACCAGTCATTTTACTGGCCTGTACCGGTTAAACCAGTCTGTCACTGGCCTGTACCGGTTAAACCAGTCACGTTAACTGGCCTGTACCCGGTTAAACCAGTCACGCTAACTGGCCTGTCCCCGGTTAAACCAGTCATGTTACTGGCCTGTACCGGTTAAACCAGTCATGTCACTGACCTTTCCACGGTTAAACCAGTCTGTTACTGGCCTGTACCCGGTTAAACCAGTCACGTTAACTGGCCAATCCCTGGTTAAACCAGTCATGTTACTGGCATGTCCCCGGTTAAACCAGTCTGTTACTGGCCTGTACCCGGTTAAACCATTCATGTTACTGGCCTGTCCCCGGTTAAACCAGTCTGTTACTGGCCTGTACCCGGGTAAACCAGTCATGTTACTGGCCTGTACCCGGTTAAACCAGTCACGTTATTGGCTTGTACCCAGTTAAACCAGTCACGTCACTGGCCTGTCCCCGGTTAAACCAGTCGCATTACTGGCCTTTTCCCTTTAAACCAGGCATGTTACTGGCCTGTAACCGGTTAAACCAGTTAGGTTACTGGCCTGTACCCGGTTAAACCAGTCGCGTTACTGGCCTGTCCCCGGGTAAACCAGTCTGTTACTGGCATGTACCCAGCTAAACCAGTCATGTTACTGGCCTGTACCTGATTAAACCAGTCAAGTTATTGGCCTGTACCCGGTTAAACCAGTCTGTTACTGGTATGTCCCCGGTTAAACCAGTCTGTTACTGGCCTGTCTCCGGTTAAAACAGTCACGTTACTGGCCTGTACCGGTTAAACCAGTCACGTAACTGGCCTTTACCCGGTTAAACCAGTCACGTTAACTGGCCTGTACCCGGTTAAACCAGTCACGTTAACTGGCCTCTCAACGGTTAAACCAGTCGCATTACTGGCGTTTTCCCGTTAAACCAGTCATGTCACTGACCTTTCCACGGTTAAACCAGTCTGTTACTGGCCTGTACAGAGTTGAACCAGTCTGTCACTGGCCTGTACCGGTTAAACCAGTCACGTTATTGGCCTGTCCCCGGTTAAACCAGTCACGTTACTGGCATGTCCCCGGTTAAACCAGTCTGTTACTGGCCTTTCTCCGGTTAAACCAGTCATGTTACGCGCCTGTACCCGGTTAAACCAGTCAGGTTACTGGCCTATCCCCGGTTAAACCAGTCACATTAACTGGCCTGTACCCGGTCAAACCAGTCGCATTACTGGCCTTTTCCCGTTAAACCAATCATGTTACTGGCCTGTACCGGTTAAACCAGTCAGGTTACTGGCCTGTACCCGGTTAAACCAGTCTGTTACTGGCCTGTCCCCGGTTAAACCAGTCACGTTACTGGCCTGTACCGGTTAAACCAGTCTGTTACTGGCCTGTACCGGTTAAACCAGTCTGTCACTGGCCTGTACCGGTTAAACCAGTCACGCTAATTGGCCTGTACCCGGTTAAACCAGTCACGCTAACTGGCCTGTCCCCGGTTAAACCAGTCATGTTACTGGCCTGTACCGGTTAAACCAGTCTGTCACTGACCTTTCCACGGTTAAACCAGTCTGTTACTGGCCTGTACCCGGTTAAACCAGTCACGTTAACTGGCCTGTACCCGGATAAACCAGTCACGCTAACTGGCCTGTCCCCTGTTAAACCAGTCATGTTACGGGCCTGTACCCGGTTAAACCATTCATGTCACTGACCTTTCCACGGTTAAACCAGTCTGTTACTGGCCTGTACCCGGTTAAACCATTCATGTTACTGGCCTGTCCCCGGTTAAACCAGTCTTTTACTGGCCTGTACCCGGGTAAACCAGTCATGTTACTGGCCTGTACCCGGTTAAACCAGTCTTTTACTGGCCTGTACCCGGTTAAACCAGTCTTTTACTGGCCTGTACTCGGTGAAACCAGTCTGTTACTGGCCTGTACCCGGTTAAACCAGTATGTTACTGGCCTGTACCCGGTTAAACCAGTCACGTTAACTGGCCTGTCCCCGGGTAAACCAGTGTGTTACTGGCCTGTACCCAGCTAAACCAGTCATGTCACTGACCTGTACCTGATTAAACCAGTCACGTTATTGGCCTGTACCCGGTTAAACTAGTCACGTTACTGGCCTGTACCCGGTTAAACCAATCTGTTACTGGCCTGTACCCGGTGAAACCAGTCTGTTACTGGCCTGTCTCCGGTTTAACCAGTCACGTTACTGGCCTGTACCCGGTTAAACCAGTCTGTTACTGGCCTGTACCCGGTTAAACCAGTATGTTACTGGCCTGTACCCGGTTAAACCAGTCACGTTAACTGGCCTGTCCCCGGGTAAACCAGTGTGTTACTGGCCTGTACCCAGCTAAACCAGTCATGTCACTGACCTGTACCTGATTAAACCAGTCACGTTACTGGCCTTTCCCCGGTTAAACTAGTCACGTTACTAGCCTGTACCCGGTTAAACCAATCTGTTACTGGCCTGTACCCGGTGAAACCAATCTGTTACTGGCCTGTCCCCGGTTAAACCAGTCACGTTACTGGCATGTCCCCGGTTAAACCAGTCACGTTACTGGCATGTCCCCGGTTAAACCAGTCTGTTACTGGCCTGTCTCCGGTTAAACCAGTCACGTTACTGGCCTGTACCCGGTTAAACCAGTCTGTTACTGGCCTGTCCCCGGTTACACCAGTCTGTTACTGGTCTGTACCGGTTAAACCAGTCATGTTACTGGCCTGTACCCGGTTAAACCAGTCACGTTAACTGGCCTGTACCCGGTTAAACCTGTCACGTTAACTGGCCTGTACCCGGTCAAACCAGTCGCATTACTGGCCTTTGCCCGTTAAACCAGTCATGTCACTGACCTTGCCACGGTTAAAACAGTCTTTTACTGGCCTGTACCGGTTAAACCTGTCAGGTTACTGGCCTGTCTCCGGTTAAACCAGTCAGGTTACTGGCCTGTACCCGGTTAAACCAGTCATGTCACTGACCTGTACCTGATTAAACCAGTCACGTTATTGGCCTGCACCCGGTTAAACCAGTCTGTTACTGGCCTATCCCCGGTTAAACCAGTCACGTTACTGGCATGTCCCCGGTTAAACCAGTCTGTTACTGGCCTGTACCGGTTAAACCAGTCTGTTACTGGCCTGTCCCCGGTTAAACCAGTCACGTTACTGGCCTGTACCGGTTAAACCAGTCGCATTACTGGCCTTTTCCCGTTAAAACAATCATGTTACTGGCCTGTACCGGTTAAACCAGTCACGTTACTGGCCTGTACCGGTTAAACCAGTCACGTTACTGGCCTGTACCGGTTAAACAATTCACGTTACTGGCCTGTACCGGTTAAACCAGTCACGTTAACTGGCCTGTACCCGGTTAAACCAGTCACGCTAACTGGCCTGTCCCCGGTTAAACCAGTCATGTTACTGGCCTGTACCGGTTAAACCAGTCATGTCACTGACCTTTCCACGGTTAAACCAGTCTGTTACTGGCCTGTACCCGGTTAAACCAGTCACGTTAACTGGCCTATCCCCGGTTAAACCAGTCACATTAACTGGCCTGCACCAGGTCAAACCAGTCGCATTACTGGCCTTTTCCCGTTAAAACAATCATGTTACTGGCCTGTACCGGTTAAACCAGTCACGTTACTGGCCTGTACCGGTTAAACCAGTCACGTTACTGGCCTGTACCGGTTAAACAATTCACGTTACTGGCCTGTACCGGTTAAACCAGTCACGTTAACTGGCCTGTACCCGGTTAAACCAGTCACGCTAACTGGCCTGTCCCCGGTTAAACCAGTCATGTTACTGGCCTGTACCGGTTAAACCAGTCATGTCACTGACCTTTCCACGGTTAAACCAGTCTGTTACTGGCCTGTACCCGGTTAAACCAGTCACGTTAACTGGCCTATCCCCGGTTAAACCAGTCACGTTACTGGCATGTCCCCGGTTAAACCAGTGTGTTACTGGCCTGTACCCAGCTAAACCAGTCATGTCACTGACCTGTACCTGATTAAACCAGTCACGTTATTGGCCTGTACCCGGTTAAACCAGTCTGTTACTGGCCTGTCCCCGGTTAAACTAGTCACGTTACTGGCCTGTACCCGGTTAAACCAATCTGTTACTGGCCTGTCCCCGGTTAAAACAGTCACGTTACTGGCATGTCCCCGGTTACACCAGTCTGTTACTGGCCTGTACCGGTTAAACCAGTCATGTTACTGGCCTGTACCCGGTTAAACCAGTCACGTTAACTGGCCTGTACCCGGTTAAACCTGTCACGTTAACTGGCCTGTACCCTGTCAAACCAGTCGCATTACTGGCCTTTGCCCGTTAAACCAGTCATGTCACTGACCTTGCCACGGTTAAAACAGTCTTTTACTGGCCTGTCTCCGGTTAAACCAGTCAGGTTACTGGCCTGTACCCGGTTAAACCAGTCATGTCACTGACCTGTACCTGATTAAACCAGTCACGTTATTGGCCTGTACCCGGTTAAACCAGTCTGTTACTGGCCTATCCCCGGTTAAACCAGTCACGTTACTGGCATGTCCCCGGTTAAACCAGTCTGTTACTGGCCTGTACCGGTTAAACCAGTCTGTTACTGGCCTGTCCCCGGTTAAACCAGTCACGTTACTGGCCTGTACCGGTTAAACCAGTCACATTAACTGGCCTGCACCAGGTCAAACCAGTCGCATTACTGGCCATTTCCCGTTAAAACAATCATGTTACTGGCCTGTACCGGTTAAACCAGTCACGTTACTGGCCTGTACCGGTTAAACAATCCACGTTACTGGCCTGTACCGGTTAAACCAGTCACGTTAACTGGCCTGTACCCGGTTAAACCAGTCACGCTAACTGGCCTGTCCCCGGTTAAACCAGTCATGTTACTGGCCTGTACCGGTTAAACCAGTCATGTCACTGACCTTTCCACGGTTAAACCAGTCTGTTACTGGCCTGTACCCGGTTAAACCAGTCACGTTAACTGGCCTATCCCCGGTTAAACCAGTCACGTTACTGGCATGTCCCCGGTTAAACCAGTGTGTTACTGGCCTGTACCCAGCTAAACCAGTCATGTCACTGACCTGTACCTGATTAAACCAGTCACGTTATTGGCCTGTACCCGGTTAAACCAGTCTGTTACAGGCCTGTCCCCGGTTAAACTAGTCACGTTACTGGCCTGTACCCGGTTAAACCAATCTGTTACTGGCCTGTCCCCGGTTAAACCAGTCACGTTACTGGCATGTCCCCGGTTACACCAGTCTGTTACTGGCCTGTACCGGTTAAACCAGTCATGTTACTGGCCTGTACCCGGTTAAACCAGTCACGTTAACTGGCCTGTACCGGGTTAAACCTGTCACGTTAACTGGCCTGTACCCGGTCAAACCAGTCGCATTACTGGCCTTTGCCCGTTAAACCAGTCATGTCACTGACCTTGCCACGGTTAAAACAGTCTTTTACTGGCCTGTACCGGTTAAACCAGTCAGGTTACTGGCCTTTCTCCGGTTAAACCAGTCAGGTTACTGGCCTGTACCCGGTTAAACCAGTCATGTCACTGACCTGTACCCGGTTAAACCAGTCTGTTACTGGCCTATCCCCGGTTAAACCAGTCTGTTACTGGCCTGTACCCGGTTAAACCAGTCACGTTACTGGCATGTCCCCGGTTAAACCAGTCTGTTACTGGCCTGTACCGGTTAAACCAGTCTGTTACTGGCCTGTCCCCGGTTAAACCAGTCACGTTACTGGCCTGTACCGGTTAAACCAGTCACATTAACTGGCCTGCACCCGGTCAAACCAGTCGCATTACTGGCCTTTTCCCGTTAAAACAATCATGTTACTGGCCTGTACCGGTTAAACCAGTCACGTCACTGGCCTGTACCGGTTAAACCAGTCACGTTACTGGCCTGTACCGGTTAAACCAGTCACGTTAACTGGCCTGTACCCGGTTAAACCAGTCACGCTAACTGGCCTGTCCCCGGTTAAACCAGTCATGTTACTGGCCTGTACCGGTTAAACCAGTCATGTCACTGACCTTTCCACGGTTAAACCAGTCTGTTACTGGCCTGTACCCGGTTAAACCAGTCACGTTAACTGGCCTATCCCCGGTTAAACCAGTCACGTTACTGGCATGTCCCCGGTTAAACCTGTCAGGTTACTGGCCTGTCTCCGGTTAAACCAGTCAGGTTACTGGCCTGTACCCGGTTAAACCAGTCATGTCACTGACCTGTACCTGATTAAACCAGTCACGTTATTGGCCTGTACCCGGTTAAACCAGTCTGTTACTGGCCTATCCCCGGTTAAACCAGTCACGTTACTGGCATGTCCCCGGTTAAACCAGTCTGTTACTGGCCTGTACCGGTTAAACCAGTCTGTTACTGGCCTGTCCCCGGTTAAACCAGTCACGTTACTGGCCTGTACCGGTTAAACCAGTCACATTAACTGGCCTGCACCAGATCAAACCAGTCGCATTACTGGCCTTTTCCCGTTAAAACAATCATGTTACTGGCCTGTACCGGTTAAACAAGTCACGTTACTGGCCTGTACCGGTTAAACCAGTCACGTTACTGGCCTGTACCGGTTAAACAATTCACGTTACTGGCCTGTACCGGTTAAACCAGTCACGTTAACTGGCCTGTACCCGGTTAAACCAGTCACGCTAACTGGCCTGTCCCCGGTTAAACCAGTCATGTTACTGGCCTGTACCGGTTAAACCAGTCATGTCACTGACCTTTCCACGGTTAAACCAGTCTGTTACTGGCCTGTACCCGGTTAAACCAGTCACGTTAACTGGCCTATCCCCGGTTAAACCAGTCACGTTACTGGCATGTCCCCGGTTAAACCAGTGTGTTACTGGCCTGTACCCAGCTAAACCAGTCATGTCACTGACCTGTACCTGATTAAACCAGTCACGTTATTGGCCTGTACCCGGTTAAACCAGTCTGTTACTGGCCTGTCCCCGGTTAAACTAGTCACGTTACTGGCCTGTACCCGGTTAAACCAATCTGTTACTGGCCTGTCCCCGGTTAAACCAGTCACGTTACTGGCATGTCCCCGGTTACACCAGTCTGTTACTGGCCTGTACCGGTTAAACCAGTCATGTTACTGGCCTGTACCCGGTTAAACCAGTCACGTTAACTGGCCTGTACCCGGTTAAACCTGTCACGTTAACTGGCCTGTACCCGGTCAAACCAGTCGCATTACTGGCCTTTGCCCGTTAAACCAGTCATGTCACTGACCTTGCCACGGTTAAAACAGTCTTTTACTGGCCTGTACCGGTTAAACCTGTCAGGTTACTGGCCTGTCTCCGGTTAAACCAGTCAGGTTACTGGCCGTTACCCGGTTAAACCAGTCATGTCACTGACCTGTACCTGATTAAACCAGTCACGTTATTGGCCTGTACCCGGTTAAACCAGTCTGTTACTGGCCTATCCCCGGTTAAACCAGTCACGTTACTGGCATGTCCCCGGTTAAACCAGTCTGTTACTGGCCTGTACCGGTTAAACCAGTCTGTTACTGGCCTGTCCCCGGTTAAACCAGTCACGTTACTGGCCTGTACCGGTTAAACCAGTCACATTAACTGGCCTGCACCAGGTCAAACCAGTCGCATTACTGGCCTTTTCCCGTTAAAACAATCATGTTACTGGCCTGTACCGGTTAAACCAGTCACGTTACTGGCCTGTACCGGTTAAACCAGTCACGTTACTGGCCTGTACCGGTTAAGCAATTCACGTTACTGGCCTGTACCGGTTAAACCAGTCACGTTAACTGGCCTGTACCCGGTTAAACCAGTCACGCTAACTGGCCTGTCCCCGGTTAAACCAGTCATGTTACTGGCCTGTACCGGTTAAACCAGTCATGTCACTGACCTTTCCACGGTTAAACCAGTCTGTTACTGGCCTGTACCCGGTTAAACCAGTCACGTTAACTGGCCTATCCCCGGTTAAACCAGTCACGTTACTGGCATGTCCCCGGTTAAACCAGTGTGTTACTGGCCTGTACCCAGCTAAACCAGTAATGTCACTGACCTGTACCTGATTAAACCAGTCACGTTATTGGCCTGTACCCGGTTAAACCAGTCTGTTACTGGCCTGTCCCCGGTTAAACTAGTCACGTTACTGGCCTGTACCCGGTTAAACCAATCTGTTACTGGCCTGTCCCCGGTTAAACCAGTCACGTTACTGGCATGTCCCCGGTTACACCAGTCTGTTACTGGCCTGTACCGGTTAAACCAGTCATGTTACTGGCATGTCCCCGGTTACACCAGTCTGTTACTGGCCTGTACCGGTTAAACCAGTCATGTTACTGGCCTGTACCCGGTTAAACCAGTCACGTTAACTGGCCTGTACCCGGTTAAACCTGTCACGTTAACTGGCCTGTACCCGGTCAAACCAGTCGCATTACTGGCCTTTGCCCGTTAAACCAGTCATGTCACTGACCTTGCCACGGTTAAAACAGTCTTTTACTGGCCTGTACCGGTTAAACCTGTCAGGTTACTGGCCTGTCTCCGGTTAAACCAGTCAGGTTACTGGCCTGTACCCGGTTAAACCAGTCATGTCACTGACCTGTACCCGGTTAAACCAGTCTGTTACTGGCCTATCCCCGGTTAAACCAGTCACGTTACTGGCATGTCCCCGGTTAAACCAGTCTGTTACTGGCCTGTACCGGTTAAACCAGTCTGTTACTGGCCTGTCCCCGGTTAAACCAGTCACGTTACTGGCCTGTACCGGTTAAACCAGTCACATTAACTGGCCTGCACCCGGTCAAACCAGTCGCATTACTGGCCTTTTCCCGTTAAAACAATCATGTTACTGGCCTGTACCGGTTAAACCAGTCACGTCACTGGCCTGTACCGGTTAAACCAGTCACGTTACTGGCCTGTACCGGTTAAACCAGTCACGTTAACTGGCCTGTACCCGGTTAAACCAGTCACGCTAACTGGCCTGTCCCCGGTTAAACCAGTCATGTTACTGGCCTGTACCGGTTAAACCAGTCATGTCACTGACCTTTCCACGGTTAAACCAGTCTGTTACTGGCCTGTACCCGGTTAAACCAGTCACGTTAACTGGCCTGTCCCCGGTTAAACCAGTCATGTTACTGGCCTTTACCCGGTTACACCAGTCACGTTATTGGCTTGTACCCAGTTAAACCAGTCACGTCACTGGCCTGTCCCCGGTTAAACCAGTCGCATTACTGGCCTTTTCCCGTTAAACCAGTCATGTCACTGACCTTTCCACGGTTAAACCAGTCTGTTACTGGCCTGTACCCAGTTGAACCAGTCTGTTACTGGCCTGTACCGGTTAAATCAGTCACGTTAACTGGCCTGTACCCGGTTAAACCTGTCACGCTAACTGGCCTGTACCCGGTTAAACCAGTCATGTTACTGGCCTGTCCCCGGTTAAACCAGTCATTTTACTGGCCTGTACCGGTTAAACCAGTCAGGTTACGGGCCTGTACCAGTTAAACCAGTCTGTTACTGGCCTGTCTCCGGTTAAACCAGTCAGGTTACTGGCATGTCCCCGGGTAAACCAGTCTGTTACTGGCCTTTCTCCGGTTAAACCAGTCATGTTACGCGCCTGTACCCGGTTAAACCAGTCAGGTTACTGGCCTATCCCCGGTTAAACCAGTCACATTAACTGGCCTGTACCCGGTCAAACCAGTCGCATTACTGGCCTTTTCCCGTTAAACCAATCATGTTACTGGCCTGTACCGGTTAAACCAGTCAGGTTACTGGCCTGTACCCGGTTAAACCAGTCTGTTACTGGCCTGTCCCCGGTTAAACCAGTCAGGTTACTGGCCTGTACCGGTTAAACCAGTCACGTTACTGGCCTGTACCGGTTAAACCAGTCTGTTACTGGCCTGTACCGGTTAAACCAGTCACGCTAATTGGCCTGTACCCGGTTAAACCAGTCACGCTAACTGGCCTGTCCCCGGTTAAACCAGTCATGTTACTGGCCTGTACCGGTTAAACCAGTCTGTCACTGACCTTTCCACGGTTAAACCAGTCCGTTACTGGCCTGTACCCGGTTAAACCAGTCACGTTAACTGGCCTGTACCCGGATAAACCAGTCACGCTAACTGGCCTGTCCCCTGTTAAACCAGTCATGTTACTGGCCTGTACCCGGTTAAACCATTCATGTCACTGACCTTTCCACGGTTAAACCAGTCTGTTACTGGCCTGTACCCGGTTAAACCAGTATGTTACTGGCCTGTACCCGGTTAAACCAGTCACGTTAACTGGCCTGTCCCCGGGTAAACCAGTGTGTTACTGGCCTGTACCCAGCTAAACCAGTCATGTCACTGACCTGTACCTGATTAAACCAGTCACGTTATTGGCCTGTACCCGGTTAAACCAGTCTGTTACTGGCCTGTACCGGTTAAACCAGTCATGTTACTGGCTTGTACCCGGTTAAACATGTCCAAAAAAACAACAACAAAAAAAAACCAAAAAAAAAAAAAACCAGTCTGTTACTGGCCTGTACCCGGTTAAACCAGTATGTTACTGGCTTGTACCCAGTTAAACCAGTCACGTCACTGGCCTGTCCCCGGTTAAACCAGTCGCATTACTGGCCTTTTCCCGTTAAACCAGTCATGTCACTGACCTTTCCACGGTTAAACCAGTCTGTTACTGGCCTGTACCCAGTTGAACCAGTCATTTACTGGCCTGTACCGGTTAAACCAGTCACGTTAACTGGCCTGTACCCGGTTAAACCAGTCATGTTACTGGCCTGTCCCCGGTTAAACCAGTCATGTTACTGGCCTGTACCGGTTAAACCAGTCATGTTATTGGCCTGTACCGGTTAAACCAGTCTGTTACTGGCCTGTCTCCGGTTAAACCAGTCAGGTTACTGGCCTGTACCCAGTTAAACCAGTCATGTCACTGACCTGTACCTGATTAAACCTGTCACGTTATTGGCCTGTACCCGGTTAAACCAATCTGTTACTGGCCTGTCCCCGGTTAAACCAGTCACGTTACTGGCATGTCCCAGGTTAAACCAGTCTTTTACTGGCTTTTGTCCGGTTAAACCAGTCATGTTACTCGCCTGTTCCCGTTTAAACCAGTCTGTTACTGGCCTGTACCCGGTTAAACCTGTCGCGTTACTGGCCTGTCCCCTGGTAAACCAGTCATGTCACTGACCTGTACCTGATTAAACCAGTCACGTTATTGGCCTGTACCCGGTTAAACCAGTCTGTTACTGGCCTATCCCCGGTTAAACCAGTCACGTTACTGGCATGTCCCCGGTTAAACCAGTCTGTTACTGGCCTGTACCGGTTAAACCAGTCATGTTACTGGCTTGTACCCGGTTAAACCAGTCAAAAAAAAAAACAAAAAAACAAGCCAGTCAGGTTACTGGCCTGTACCCGGTTAAACCTGTCGCGTTACTGGCCTGTCCCCGGGTAAACCAGTCATGTCACTGACCTGTACCTGATTAAACCAGTCACGTTATTGGCCTGTACCCGGTTAAACCAGTCTGTTACTGGTATGTCCCCGGTTAAACCAGTCTGTTACTGGCATGTCTCCGGTTAAACCAGTCACGTTACTGGCCTGTACCGGTTAAACCAGTCACGTAACTGGCCTGTACCCGGTTAAACCAGTCACGTTAACTGGCCTGTACCCGGTTAAACCAGTCTGTTACTGGCCTGTACCGGTTAAACCAGTCACGTTATTGGCCTGTACCCGGTTAAACCAATCTGTTACTGGCCTGTCCCCGGTTAAACCAGTCACGTTACTGGCATGTCCCCGGTTAAACCAGTCTGTTACTGGCCTGTCTCCGGTTAAACCAGTCACGTTAACTGGCCTGTACCCAGTTAAACCAGTCACGTAACTGGCCTGTACCCGGTTAAACCATTCATGTCACTGACCTTTCCACGGTTAAACCAGTTTGTTACTGGCCTGTACCCGGTTAAACCATTCATGTTACTGGCCTGTCCCCGGTTAAACCAGTCTGTTACTGGCCTGTACCCGGTTAAACCAGTCTTTTACTGGCCTGTACCCGGTTAAACCAGTCTTTTACTGGCCTGTACTCGGTGAAACCAGTCTGTTACTGGCCTGTACCCGGTTAAACCAGAATGTTACTGGCCTGTACCCGGTTAAACCAGTCAGGTTACTGGCCTGTACCGGTTCAACCAGTCTGTTACTGGCCTGTCTCCGGTTAAACCAGTCAGGTTACTGGCCTGTACCCGTTTAAACCAGTCATGTTACTGGCCTGTCCCCGGTTAAACCAGTCATGTTACTGGCCTGTACCGGTTAAACCAGTCATGTTATTGGCCTGTACCGGTTAAACCAGTCATGTCACTGACCTGTACCTGATTAAACCAGTCACGTTATTGGCCTGTACCTGGTTAAACCAGTCACGTTACTGGCATGTCCCCGGTTAAACCAGTCACGTTACTGGCATGTCCCCGGTTAAACCAGTCTGTTACTGGCCTTTCTCCGGTTAAACCAGGCATGTTACTGGCCTGTACCCGGTTAAACCAGTCAGGTTACTGGCCTGTACCCGGTTAAACCAGTCGCGTTACTGGCCTGTCCCCGGGTAAACCAGTCTGTTACTGGTATGTCCCCGGTTAAACCAGTCTGTTACTGGCCTGTCTCCGGTTAAACCAGTCACGTTACTGGCCTGTACCGGTTAAACCAGTCACGTAACTGGCCTGTACCCGGTTAAACCAGTCACGTTAACTGGCCTGTACCCGGTTAAACCAGTCACGTTAACTGGCCTGTCCCCGGTTAAACCAGTCGCATTACTGGCCTTTTCCCGTTAAACGAGTCATGTCACTGACCTTTCCACGGTTAAACCAGTCTGTTACTGGCCTGTACCCAGTTGAACCAGTCTGTTACTGGCCTGTACCGGTTAAACCAGTCACGTTAACTGGCCTGTACCCGGTTAAACCAGTCACGCTAACTGGCCTGTACCCAGTTAAACCAGTCATGTTACTGGCCTGTCCCCGGTTAAACCAGTCATGTTACTGGCCTGTACCGGTTAAACCAGTCATGTTTCTGGCGTGTACCCGGTTAAACCAGTCACGTTACTGGCCTGTCTCCGGTTAAACCAGTCAGGTTACTGGCCTGTACCCAGTTAAACCAGTCATGTCACTGACCTGTACCTGATTAAACCAGTCACGTTTTTGGCCTGTACCCGGTTAAACCAATCTGTTACTGGCATGTCCCCGGTTAAACCAGTCTTTTACTGGCTTTTCTCCGGTTAAACCAGTCATGTTACGCGCCTGTTCCCTGTTAAACCAGTCAGGTTACTGGCCTGTACCCGGTTAAACCTGTCGCGTTACTGGCCTGTCCCCGGGTAAACCAGTGTGTTACTGGCCTGTACCCAGCTAAACCAGTCATGTCACTGACCTGTACCTGATTAAACCAGTCACGTTATTGGCCTGTACCCGGTTAAACCAGTCTGTTACTGGCCTATCCCCGGTTAAACCAGTCACGTTACTGGCATGTCCCCGGTTAAACCAGTCTGTTACTGGCCTGTACCGGTTAAACCAGTCACGTTAACTGGCCTGTCTCCGGTTAAACCAGTCGCATTACTGGCCTTTTCCCGTTAAACCAGTCATGTCACTGACCTTTCCACGGTTAAACCAGTCTGTTACTGGCCTGTACCGGTTAAACCAGTCACGTTAACTGGCCTGTACCCGGTTAAACCAGTCACGCTAACTGGCCTGTACCTGGTTAAACCAGTCATGTTACTGGCCTGTCCCCGGTTAAACCAGTCATGTTACTGGCCTGTACCCGTTAAACCAGTCTGTTACTGGCCTGTCTCCGGTTAAACCAGTCAGGTTACTGGCCTGTCCCCGGTTAAACCAGTCATGTTACTGGCCTGTCCCCGGTTAAACCAGTCATGTTACTGGCCTGTACCGGTTAAACCAGTCATGTTACTGGCCTGTACCGGTTAAACCAGTCATGTCACTGACCTGTACCTGATTAAACCAGTCACGTTATTGGCCTGTACCTGGTTAAACCAATCTGTTACTGGCCTTTCCCCGGTTAAACCAGTCTGTTACTGGCCTGTCTCCGGTTAAACCAGTCACGTTACTGGCCTGTACCGGTTAAACCAGTCACGTAACTGGCCTGTACCCGGTTAAACCAGTCACGTTAACTGGCCTGTACCCGGTTAAACCAGTCTGTTACTGGCCTGTACCGGTTAAACCAGTCACGTTATTGGCCTGTACCCGGTTAAACCAATCTCTTACTGGCCTGTCCCCGGTTAAACCAGTCACGTTACTGGCATGTCCCCGCTTAAACCAGTTTGTTACTGGCCTGTCTCCGGTTAAACCAGTCAGGTTACTGGCCTGTACCCGTTTAAACCAGTCATGTTACTGGCCTGTCCCCGGTTAAACCAGTCATGTTACTGGCCTGTACCGGTTAAACCAGTCATGTTACTGGCCTGTACCGGTTAAACCAGTCATGTCACTGACCTGTACCTGATTAAACCAGTCACGTTATTGGCCTGTACCTGGTTAAACCAGTCACGTTACTGGCATGTCCCCGGTTAAACCAGTCACGTTACTGGCCTTTCTCCGGTTAAACCAGGCATGTTACTGGCCTGTACCCGGTTAAACCAGTCAGGTTACTGGCCCGTACCCGGTTAAACCAGTCGCGTTACTGGCCTGTCCCCGGGTAAACCAGTCTGTTACTGGTATGTCCCCGGTTAAACCAGTCTGTTACTGGCCTGTCTCCGGTTAAACCAGTCACGTTACTGGCCTGTACCGGTTAAACCAGTCACGTAACTGGCCTGTACCCGGTTAAACCAGTCACGTTAACTGGCCTGTACCCGGTTAAACCAGTCACGTTCACTGGCCTGTCCCCGGTTAAACCAGTCGCATTACTGGCCTTTTCCCGTTAAACCAGTCATGTCACTGACCTTTCCACGGTTAAACCAGTCTGTTACTGGCCTGTACCCAGTTGAACCAGTCTGTTACTGGCCTGTACCGGTTAAACCAGTCACGTTAACTGGCCTGTACCCAGTTAAACCAGTCATGTTACTGGCCTGTCCCCGGTTAAACCAGTCATGTTACTGGCCTGTACCGGTTAAACCAGTCATGTTTCTGGCGTGTACCCGGTTAAACCAGTCACGTTACTGGCCTGTCTCCGGTTAAACCAGTCAGGTTACTGGCCTGTACCCAGTTAAACCAGTCATGTCACTGACCTGTACCTGATTAAACCAGTCACGTTTTTGGCCTGTACCCGGTTAAACCAATCTGTTACTGGCTTGTCCCCGGTTAAACCAGTCACGTTACTGGCATGTCCCCGGTTAAACCAGTCTGTTACTGGCCTGTACCGGTTAAACCAGTCATGTTACTGGCTTGTACCCGGTTAAACCAGTCAAAAAAAACAAAAAAAAACAAAACAAAAAAAAACAAACCAGTCAGGTTACTGGCCTGTACCCGGTTAAACCAGTCTTTTACTGGCTTTTCTCCGGTTAAACCAGTCATGTTACGCGCCTGTTCCCTGTTAAACCAGTCAGGTTACTGGCCTGTACCCGGTTAAACCTGTCGCGTTACTGGCCTGTCCCCGGGTAAACCAGTGTGTTACTGGCCTGTACCCAGCTAAACCAGTCATGTCACTGACCTGTACCTGATTAAACCAGTCACGTTATTGGCCTGTACCCGGTTAAATCAGTCGATTACTGGCCTTTCCCCGGTTAAACCAGTCACGTTACTGGCATGTCCCCGGTTAAACCAGTCTGTTACTGGCCTGTACCGGTTAAACCAGTCATGTTACTGGCTTGTACCCGGTTAAACCAGTCAAAAAAAACAAAAAAAAACAAAACAAAAAAAAACAAACCAGTCAGGTTACTGGCCTGTACCCGGTTAAACCAGTCATGTCACTGACCTGTACCCGGTTAAACCAGTCACGTTAACTGGCCTGTCCCCGGTTAAACCAGTCGCATTACTGGCCTGTACCCGGTTGAACCAGTCTGTTACTGGCCTGTACCGGTTAAACCAGTCACGTTATTGGCCTGTACCCGGTTAAACCAATCTGTTACTGGCCTGTCCCCGGTTAAACCAGTCACGTTACTGGCATGTCCCCGGTTAAACCAGTTTGTTACTGGCCTGTCTCCGGTTAAACCAGTCACGTTACTGGCCTGTACCCAGTTAAACCAGTCACGTTAACTGGCCTGTACCCGGTTAAACCAGTCACGTTAACTGGCCTGTCTCCGGTTAAACCAGTCGCATTACTGGCCTTTTCCCGTTAAACCAGTCATGTCACTGACCTTTCCACGGTTAAACCAGTCTGTTACTGGCCTGTACCGGTTAAACCAGTCACGTTAACTGGCCTGTACCCGGTTAAACCAGTCACGCTAACTGGCCTGTACCCGGTTAAACCAGTCATGTTACTGGCCTGTCCCCGGTTAAACCAGTCATGTTACTGGCCTGTACCGGTTAAACCAGTCATGTTACTGGCCTGTACCCGTTAAAACCGGTCTGTTACTGGCCTGTCTCCGGTTAAACCAGTCAGGTTACTGGCCTGTCCCCGGTTAAACCAGTCATGTTACTGGCCTGTCCCCGGTTAAACCAGTCATGTTACTGGCCTGTACCGGTTAAACCAGTCATGTTACTGGCCTGTACCGGTTAAACCAGTCATGTCACTGACCTGTACCTGATTAAACCAGTCACGTTATTGGCCTGTACCTGGTTAAACCAATCTGTTACTGGCCTTTCCCCAGTTAAACCAGTCACGTTACTGGCATGTCCCCGGTTAAACCAGTCTGTTACTGGCCTTTGTCCGGTTAAACCAGGCATGTTACTGGCCTGTACCCGGTTAAACCAGTCAGGTTACTGGCCTGTACCCGGTTAAACCAGTCGCGTTACTGGCCTGTCCCCGGGTAAACCAGTCTGTTACTGGCATGTACCCAGCTAAACCAGTCATGTTACTGACCTGTCCCCGGTTAAACCAGTCATGTCACTGACCTGTACCTGATTAAACCAGTCACGTTATTGGCCTGTAAACGGTTAAACCAGTCTGTTACTGGTATGTCCCCGGTTAAACCAGTGTGTTACTGGCCTGTCCCCTGTTAAACCAGTCGCATTACTGGCATTTTCCCGTTAAACCAATCATGTCACTGACCTTTCCACGGTTAAACCAGTCTGTTACTGGCCTGTACCCAGTTGAACCAGTCTGTTACTGGCCTGTACCGGTTAAACCAGTCACGTTAACTGGCCTGTACCCGGTTAAACCAGTCACGCTAACTGGCCTGTACCCAGTTAAACCAGTCATGTTACTGGCCTGTCCCCGGTTAAACCAGTCATGTTACTGGCCTGTACCGGTTAAACCAGTCATGTTTCTGGCCTTTACCGGTTAAACCAGTCACGTTACTGGCCTGTCTCCGGTTAAACCAGTCAGGTTACTGGCCTGTACCCGGTTGAACCAGTCATGTCACTGACCTGTACCTGATTAAACCAGTCACGTTATTGGCCTGTCCCCGGTTAAACCAGTCATGTTACTGGCCTGTACCGGTTAAACCAGTCATGTTTCTGGCCTTTACCGGTTAAACCAGTCACGTTACTGGCCTGTCTCCGGTTAAACCAGTCAGGTTACTGGCCTGTACCCGGTTGAACCAGTCATGTCACTGACCTGTACCTGATTAAACCAGTCTGTTACTGGCCTGTACCCGGTTAAACCAGTCACGTTAACTGGCCTGTACCCGGATAAACCAGTCACGCTAACTGGCCTGTCCCCGGTTAAACCAGTCATGTTACTGGCCTGTACCCGGTTAAACCATTCATGTCACTGACCTTTCCACGGTTAAACCAGTCTGTTACTGGCCTGTACCCGGTTAAACCAGTCATGTTACTGGCCTGTACCCGGTTAAACCTGTCTTTTACTGGCCTGTACCCGGTTAAACCAGTCTGTTACTGGCCTGTACCCGGTTAAACCAGTATCTTACTGGCTTGTACCCAGTTAAACCAGTCACGTCACTGGCCTGTCCCCGGTTAAACCAGTCGCATTACCGGCCTTTTCCCGTTAAACCAGTCATGTCACTGACCTTTCCACGGTTAAACCAGTCTTTTACTGGCCTGTACACAGTTGAACCAGTCTGTTACTGGCCTGTACCGGTTAAACCAGTCACGTTAACTGGCCTGTACCCGGTTAAACCAGTCACGCTAACTGGCCTGTACCCGGTTAAACCAGTCATGTTACTGGCCTGTCCCCGGTTAAACCAGTCATGTTACTGGCCTGTACCGGTTAAACCAGTCAGGTTACTGGCCTGTACCGGTTCAACCAGTCTGTTACTGGCCTGTCTCCGGTTAAACCAGTCAGGTTACTGGCCTGTACCCGGTTAAACCAGTCACGTTAACTGGCCTGTCCCCGGTTAAACCAGTCGCATTACTGGCCTTTTCCCGTTAAACCAGTCATGTCACTGACCTTTCCACGGTTTAACCAGTCTGTTACTGGCCTGTACCCGGTTGAACCAGTCTGTTACTGGCCTGTACCGGTTAAACCAGTCACGTTATTGGCCTGTACCCGGTTAAACCAATCTGTTACTGGCCTGTCCCCGGTTAAACCAGTCACGTTACTGGCATGTCCCCGGTTAAACCAGTCTGTTACTGGCCTGTCTCCGGTTAAACCAGTCACGTTATTGGCCTGTACCCAGTTAAACCAGTCACGTAACTGGCCTGTACCCGGTTAAACCAGTCACGTTAACTGGCCTGTCTCCGGTTAAACCAGTCGCATTACTGGCCTTTTCCAGGTAAACCAGTCATGTCACTGACCTTTCCACGGTTAAACCAGTCTGTTACTGTCCTGTACCCGGTTGAACCAGTCTGTTACTGGCCTGTACCGGTTAAAACAGTCACGTTAACTGGCCTGTATCCGGTTAAACCAGTCACGCTAACTGGCCTGTACCCGGTTAAACCAGTCATGTTACTGGCCTGTCCCCGGTTAAACCAGTCATGTTACTGGCCTGTACCGGTTAAACCAGTCATGTTACTGGCCTGTACCCGTTAAACCAGTCATGTTACTGGCCTGTACCCGTTAAACCAGTCTGTTACTGGCCTGTCTCCGGTTAAACCAGTCAGGTTACTGGCCTGTCCCCGGTTAAACCAGTCATGTTACTGGCCTGTCCCCGGTTAAACCAGTCATGTTACTGGCCTGTATCGGTTAAACCAGTCATGTTATTGGCCTGTACCGGTTAAACCAGTCATGTCACTGACCTGTACCTGATTAAACCAGTCACTTTATTGGCCTGTACCTGGTTAAACCAATCTGTTACTGGCCTTTCCCCAGTTAAACCAGTCACGTTACTGGCATGTCCCCGGTTAAACCAGTCTGTTACTGGCCTTTCTCCGGTTAAACCAGGCATGTTACTGGCCTGTACCCGGTTAAACCAGTCAGGTTACTGGCCTGTACCCGGTTAAACCAGTCTGTTACTGGCATGTACCCAGCTAAACCAGTCATGTTACTGACCTGTCCCCGGTTAAACCAGTCATGTCACTGACCTGTACCTGATTAAACCAGTCACGTTATTGGCCTGTACCCAGTTAAACCAGTCTGTTACTGGCCTGTCCCCGGTTAAACCAGTCTGTTACTGGCCTGTCTCCGGTTAAACCAGTCACGTTACTGGCCTGTACCGGTTAAACCAGTCACGTAACTGGCCTGTACCCGGTTAAACCAGTCACGTTAACTGGCCTGTACCCGGTTAAACCAGTCACGTTAACTGGCCTGTCCCCGGGTAAACCAGTCGCATTACTGGCCTTTTCCCGTTAAACCAGTCATGTCACTGACCTTTCCACGGTTAAACCAGTCTGTTACTGGCCTGTACCCAGTTGAACCAGTCTGTTACTGGCCTGTACCGGTTAAACCAGTCACGTTAACTGGCCTGTACCCGGTTAAACCAGTCACGCTAACTGGCCTGTACCCGGTTAAACCAGTCATGTTACTGGCCTGTGCCGGTTAAACCAGTCATGTTACTGGCCTGTACCCGGTTAAACCAGTCATGTTACTGGCCTGTACCGGTTAAACCAGTCATGTCACTGACCTTTCCACGGTTAAACCAGTCTGTTACTGGCCTGTACCTGATTAAACCAGTCACGTTATTGGCCTGTACCTGGTTAAACCAATCTGTTACTGGCCTGTCCCCGGTTAAACCAGTCACGTTACTGGCATGTCCCTGGTTAAACCAGTCTGTTACTGGCCTTTCTCCGGTTAAACCAGGCATGTTACTGGCCTGTACCCGGTTAAACCAGTCAGGTTTCTGGCCTGTACCCGGTTAAACCAGTCGCGTTACTGGCCTGTCCCCGGGTAAACCAGTCTGTTACTGGCATGTACCCAGCTAAACCAGTCATGTTACTGACCTGTCCCCGGTTAAACCAGTCATGTCACTGACCTGTACTTGATTAAACCAGTCACGTTATTGGCCTGTACCCGGTTAAACCAGTCTGTTACTGGTATGTCCCCGGTTAAACCAGTCTGTTACTGGCCTGTCTCCGGTTAAACCAGTCACGTTACTGGCCTGTACCGGTTAAACCAGTCACGTAACTGGCCTGTACCCGGTTAAACCAGTCACGTTAACTGGCCTGTACCCGGTTAAACCAGTCACGTTAACTGGCCTGTCCCCGGTTAAACCAGTCGCATTACTGGCCTTTTCCCGTTAAACCAGTCATGTCACTGACCTTTCCACGGTTAAACCAGTCTGTTACTGGCCTGTACCCAGTTGAACCAGTCTGTTACTGGCCTGTACCGGTTAAACCAGTCACGTTAACTGGCCTGTACCCGGTTAAACCAGTCACGCTAACTGGCCTGTACCCAGTTAAACCAGTCATGTTACTGGCCTGTCCCCGGTTAAACCAGTCATGTTACTGGCCTGTACCGGTTAAACCAGTCATGTTACTGACCTGTCCCCGGTTAAACCAGTCATGTCACTGACCTGTACTTGATTAAACCAGTCACGTTATTGGCCTGTACCCGGTTAAACCAGTCTGTTACTGGTATGTCCCCGGTTAAACCAGTCTGTTACTGGCCTGTCTCCGGTTAAACCAGTCACGTTACTGGCCTGTACCGGTTAAACCAGTCACGTAACTGGCCTGTACCCGGTTAAACCAGTCACGTTAACTGGCCTGTACCCGGTTAAACCAGTCACGTTAACTGGCCTGTCCCCGGTTAAACCAGTCGCATTACTGGCCTTTTCCCGTTAAACCAGTCATGTCACTGACCTTTCCACGGTTAAACCAGTCTGTTACTGGCCTGTACCCAGTTGAACCAGTCTGTTACTGGCCTGTACCGGTTAAACCAGTCACGTTAACTGGCCTGTACCCGGTTAAACCAGTCACGCTAACTGGCCTGTACCCAGTTAAACCAGTCATGTTACTGGCCTGTCCCCGGTTAAACCAGTCATGTTACTGGCCTGTACCGGTTAAACCAGTCATGTTACTGGCCTGTACCGGTTAAACCAGTCAGGTTACTGACCTGTACCGGTTAAACCAGTCATGTCACTGACCTGTACCTGATTTAACCAGTCACGTTATTGGCCTGTACCTGGTTAAACCAGTCAGGTTACTGGCCTGTACCCGGTTAAACCAGTCACGTTAACTGGCCTGTCCCCGGTTAAACCAGTCGCATTACTGGCCTTTTCCCGTTAAACCAGTCATGTCACTGACCTTTCCACGGTTAAACCAGTCTGTTACTGGCCTGTACCCGGTTGAACCAGTCTGTTACTGGCCTGTACCGGTTAAACCAGTCACGTTATTGGCCTGTACCCGGTTAAACCAATCTGTTACTGGCCTGTCCCCGGTTAAACCAGTCACGTTACTGGCATGTCCCCGGTTAAACCAGTCTGTTACTGGCCTGTCTCCGGTTAAACCAGTCACGTTATTGGCCTGTACCCAGTTAAACCAGTCACGTAACTGGCCTGTACCTGATTAAACCAGTCACGTTATTGGCCTGTCCCCGGTTAAACCAGTCATGTTACTGGCCTGTACCGGTTAAACCAGTCATGTTTCTGGCCTTTACCGGTTAAACCAGTCACGTTACTGGCCTGTCTCCGGTTAAACCAGTCAGGTTACTGGCCTGTACCCGGTTGAACCAGTCATGTCACTGACCTGTACCTGATTAAACCAGTCTGTTACTGGCCTGTACCCGGTTAAACCAGTCACGTTAACTGGCCTGTACCCGGATAAACCAGTCACGCTAACTGGCCTGTCCCCGGTTAAACCAGTCATGTTACTGGCCTGTACCCGGTTAAACCATTCATGTCACTGACCTTTCCACGGTTAAACCAGTCTGTTACTGGCCTGTACCCGGTTAAACCAGTCATGTTACTGGCCTGTACCCGGTTAAACCTGTCTTTTACTGGCCTGTACCCGGTTAAACCAGTCTGTTACTGGCCTGTACCCGGTTAAACCAGTATCTTACTGGCTTGTACCCAGTTAAACCAGTCACGTCACTGGCCTGTCCCCGGTTAAACCAGTCGCATTACCGGCCTTTTCCCGTTAAACCAGTCATGTCACTGACCTTTCCACGGTTAAACCAGTCTTTTACTGGCCTGTACACAGTTGAACCAGTCTGTTACTGGCCTGTACCGGTTAAACCAGTCACGTTAACTGGCCTGTACCCGGTTAAACCAGTCACGCTAACTGGCCTGTACCCGGTTAAACCAGTCATGTTACTGGCCTGTCCCCGGTTAAACCAGTCATGTTACTGGCCTGTACCGGTTAAACCAGTCAGGTTACTGGCCTGTACCGGTTCAACCAGTCTGTTACTGGCCTGTCTCCGGTTAAACCAGTCAGGTTACTGGCCTGTACCCGGTTAAACCAGTCACGTTAACTGGCCTGTCCCCGGTTAAACCAGTCGCATTACTGGCCTTTTCCCGTTAAACCAGTCATGTCACTGACCTTTCCACGGTTAAACCAGTCTGTTACTGGCCTGTACCCGGTTGAACCAGTCTGTTACTGGCCTGTACCGGTTAAACCAGTCACGTTATTGGCCTGTACCCGGTTAAACCAATCTGTTACTGGCCTGTCCCCGGTTAAACCAGCAACGTTACTGGCATGTCCCCGGTTAAACCAGTCTGTTACTGGCCTGTCTCCGGTTAAACCAGTCACGTTATTGGCCTGTACCCAGTTAAACCAGTCACGTAACTGGCCTGTACCCGGTTAAACCAGTCACGTTAACTGGCCTGTCTCCGGTTAAACCAGTCGCATTACTGGCCTTTTCCCGTTAAACCAGTCATGTCACTGACCTTTCCACGGTTAAACCAGTCTGTTACTGTCCTGTACCCGGTTGAACCAGTCTGTTACTGGCCTGTACCGGTTAAAACAGTCACGTTAACTGGCCTGTATCCGGTTAAACCAGTCACGCTAACTGGCCTGTACCCGGTTAAACCAGTCATGTTACTGGCCTGTCCCCGGTTAAACCAGTCATGTTACTGGCCTGTACCGGTTAAACCAGTCATGTTACTGGCCTGTACCCGTTAAACCAGTCATGTTACTGGCCTGTACCCGTTAAACCAGTCTGTTACTGGCCTGTCTCCGGTTAAACCAGTCAGGTTACTGGCCTGTCCCCGGTTAAACCAGTCATGTTACTGGCCTGTCCCCGGTTAAACCAGTCATGTTACTGGCCTGTATCGGTTAAACCAGTCATGTCATTGACCTGTACCTGATTAAACCAGTCACTTTATTGGCCTGTACCTGGTTAAACCAATCTGTTACTGGCCTTTCCCCAGTTAAACCAGTCACGTTACTGGCATGTCCCCGGTTAAACCAGTCTGTTACTGGCCTTTCTCCGGTTAAACCAGGCATGTTACTGGCCTGTACCCGGTTAAACCAGTCAGGTTACTGGCCTGTACCCGGTTAAACCAGTCTGTTACTGGCATGTACCCAGCTAAACCAGTCATGTTACTGACCTGTCCCCGGTTAAACCAGTCATGTCACTGACCTGTACCTGATTAAACCAGTCACGTTATTGGCCTGTACCCGGTTAAACCAGTCTGTTACTGGCCTGTCCCCGGTTAAACCAGTCTGTTACTGGCCTGTCTCCGGTTAAACCAGTCACGTTACTGGCCTGTACCGGTTAAACCAGTCACGTAACTGGCCTGTACCCGGTTAAACCAGTCACGTTAACTGGCCTGTACCCGGTTAAACCAGTCACGTTAACTGGCCTGTAACCGGGTAAACCAGTCGCATTACTGGCCTTTTCCCGTTAAACCAGTCATGTCACTGACCTTTCCACGGTTAAACCAGTCTGTTACTGGCCTGTACCCAGTTGAACCAGTCTGTTACTGGCCTGTACCGGTTAAACCAGTCACGTTAACTGGCCTGTACCCGGTTAAACCAGTCACGCTAACTGGCCTGTACCCGGTTAAACCAGTCATGTTACTGGCCTGTGCCGGTTAAACCAGTCATGTTACTGGCCTGTACCCGGTTAAACCAGTCATGTTACTGGCCTGTATCGGTTAAACCAGTCATGTTACTGACCTGTACCGGTTAAACCAGTCATGTCACTGACCTGTACCTGATTTAACCAGTCACGTTATTGGCCTGTACCTGGTTAAACCAGTCAGGTTACTGGCCTGTACCCGGTTAAACCAGTCACGTTAACTGGCCTGTCCCCGGTTAAACCAGTCGCATTACTGGCCTTTTCCCGTTAAACCAGTCATGTCACTGACCTTTCCACGGTTAAACCAGTCAGGTTACTGGCCTGTACCCGGTTAAACCAGTCACGTTAACTGGCCTGTCCCCGGTTAAACCAGTCGCATTACTGGCCTTTTCCCGTTAAACCAGTCATGTCACTTACCTTTCCACGGTTAAACCAGTCTGTTACTGGCCTGTACCCGGTTGAACCAGTCTGTTACTGGCCTGTACCGGTTAAACCAGTCACGTTATTGGCCTGTACCCGGTTAAACCAATCTGTTACTGGCCTGTCCCCGGTTAAACCAGCAACGTTACTGGCATGTCCCCGGTTAAACCAGTCTGTTACTGGCCTGTCTCCGGTTAAACCAGTCACGTTATTGGCCTGTACCCAGTTAAACCAGTCACGTAACTGGCCTGTACCCGGTTAAACCAGTCACGTTAACTGGCCTGTCTCCGGTTAAACCAGTCGCATTACTGGCCTTTTCCCGTTAAACCAGTCATGTCACTGACCTTTCCACGGTTAAACCAGTCTGTTACTGTCCTGTACCCGGTTGAACCAGTCTGTTACTGGCCTGTACCGGTTAAAACAGTCACGTTAACTGGCCTGTATCCGGTTAAACCAGTCACGCTAACTGGCCTGTACCCGGTTAAACCAGTCATGTTACTGGCCTGTCCCCGGTTAAACCAGTCATGTTACTGGCCTGTACCGGTTAAACCAGTCATGTTACTGGCCTGTACCCGTTAAACCAGTCATGTTACTGGCCTGTACCCGTTAAACCAGTCTGTTACTGGCCTGTCTCCGGTTAAACCAGTCAGGTTACTGGCCTGTCCCCGGTTAAACCAGTCATGTTACTGGCCTGTCCCCGGTTAAACCAGTCATGTTACTGGCCTGTATCGGTTAAACCAGTCATGTCACTGACCTGTACCTGATTAAACCAGTCACTTTATTGGCCTGTACCTGGTTAAACCAATCTGTTACTGGCCTTTCCCCAGTTAAACCAGTCACGTTACTGGCATGTCCCCGGTTAAACCAGTCTGTTACTGGCCTTTCTCCGGTTAAACCAGGCATGTTACTGGCCTGTACCCGGTTAAACCAGTCAGGTTACTGGCCTGTACCCGGTTAAACCAGTCTGTTACTGGCATGTACCCAGCTAAACCAGTCATGTTACTGACCTGTCCCCGGTTAAACCAGTCATGTCACTGACCTGTACCTGATTAAACCAGTCACGTTATTGGCCTGTACCCGGTTAAACCAGTCTGTTACTGGCCTGTCCCCGGTTAAACCAGTCTGTTACTGGCCTGTCTCCGGTTAAACCAGTCACGTTACTGGCCTGTACCGGTTAAACCAGTCACGTAACTGGCCTGTACCCGGTTAAACCAGTCACGTTAACTGGCCTGTACCCGGTTAAACCAGTCACGTTAACTGGCCTGTCCCCGGGTAAACCAGTCGCATTACTGGCCTTTTCCCGTTAAACCAGTCATGTCACTGACCTTTCCACGGTTAAACCAGTCTGTTACTGGCCTGTACCCAGTTGAACCAGTCTGTTACTGGCCTGTACCGGTTAAACCAGTCACGTTAACTGGCCTGTACCCGGTTAAACCAGTCACGCTAACTGGCCTGTACCCGGTTAAACCAGTCATGTTACTGGCCTGTGCCGGTTAAACCAGTCATGTTACTGGCCTGTACCCGGTTAAACCAGTCATGTTACTGGCCTGTATCGGTTAAACCAGTCATGTTACTGACCTGTACCGGTTAAACCAGTCATGTCACTGACCTGTACCTGATTTAACCAGTCACGTTATTGGCCTGTACCTGGTTAAACCAGTCAGGTTACTGGCCTGTACCCGGTTAAACCAGTCACGTTAACTGGCCTGTCCCCGGTTAAACCAGTCGCATTACTGGCCTTTTCCCGTTAAACCAGTCATGTCACTGACCTTTCCACGGTTAAACCAGTCTGTTACTGGCCTGTACCCGGTTGAACCAGTCTGTTACTGGCCTGTACCGGTTAAACCAGTCACGTTATTGGCCTGTACCCGGTTAAACCAATCTGTTACTGGCCTGTCCCCGGTTAAACCAGTCACGTTACTGGCATGTCCCCGGTTAAACCAGTCTGTTACTGGCCTGTCTCCGGTTAAACCAGTCACGTTATTGGCCTGTACCCAGTTAAACCAGTCACGTAACTGGCCTGTACCCGGTTAAACCAGTCACGTTAACTGGCCTGTCTCCGGTTAAACCAGTCGCATTACTGGCCTTTTCCCGTTAAACCAGTCATGTCACTGACCTTTCCACGGTTAAACCAGTCTGTTACTGTCCTGTACCCGGTTGAACCAGTCTGTTACTGGCCTGTACCGGTTAAAACAGTCACGTTAACTGGCCTGTATCCGGTTAAACCAGTCACGCTAACTGGCCTGTACCCGGTTAAACCAGTCATGTTACTGGCCTGTCCCCGGTTAAACCAGTCATGTTACTGGCCTGTACCGGTTAAACCAGTCATGTTACTGGCCTGTACCCGTTAAACCAGTCTGTTACTGGCCTGTCTCCGGTTAAACCAGTCAGGTTACTGGCCTGTCCCCGGTTAAACCAGTCATGTTACTGGCCTGTCCCCAGTTAAACCAGTCATGTTACTGGCCTGTACCGGTTAAACCAGTCATGTTATTGGCCTGTACCGGTTAAACCAGTCATGTCACTGACCTGTACCTGATTAAACCAGTCACGTTATTGGCCTGTACCTGGTTAAACCAATCTGTTACTGGCCTTTCCCCGGTTAAACCAGTCACGTTACTGGCATGTCCCCGGTTAAACCAGTCTGTTACTGGCCTTTCTCCGGTTAAACCAGGCATGTTACTGGCCTGTACCCGGTTAGACCAGTCAGGTTACTGGCCTGTACCCGGTTAAACCAGTCTGTTACTGGCATGTACACAGCTAAACCAGTCATGTTACTGACCTGTCCCCGGTTAAACCAGTCATGTCACTGACCTGTACCTGATTAAACCAGTCACGTTATTGGCCTGTACCCGGTTAAACCAGTCTGTTACTGGCCTGTCCCCGGTTAAACCAGTCTGTTACTGGCCTGTCTCCGGTTAAACCAGTCACGTTACTGGCCTGTACCGGTTAAACCAGTCACGTAACTGGCCTGTACCCGGTTAAACCAGTCACGTTAACTGGCCTGTACCCGGTTAAACCAGTCACGTTAACTGGCCTGTCCCCGGTTAGACCAGTCGCATTACTGGCCTTTTCCCGTTAAACCAGTCATGTCACTGACCTTTCCACGGTTAAACCAGTCTGTTACTGGCCTGTACCCAGTTGAACCAGTCTGTTACTGGCCTGTACCGGTTAAACCAGTCACGTTAACTGGCCTGTACCCGGTTAAACCAGTCACGCTAACTGGCCTGTACCCGGTTAAACCAGTCATGTTACTGGCCTTTGCCGGTTAAACCAGTCATGTTACTGGCCTGTACCCGGTTAAACCAGTCATGTTACTGGCCTGTACCGGTTAAACCAGTCATGTTACTGGCCTGTACCGGTTAAACCAGTCATGTCACTGACCTGTACCTGATTAAACCAGTCACGTTATTGGCCTGTACCTGGTTAAGCCAATCTGTTACTGGCCTGTCCCCGGTTAAACCAGTCACGTTACTGGCATGTCCCCGGTTAAACCAGTCTGTTACTGGCCTTTCTCCGGTTAAACCAGGCATGTTACTGGCCTGTACCCGGTTAAACCAGTCAGGTTACTGGCCTGTACCCGGTTAAACCAGTCGCGTTACTGGCCTGTCCCCGGGTAAACCAGTCTGTTACTGGCATGTACCCAGCTAAACCAGTCATGTTACTGACCTGTCCCCGGTTAAACCAGTCATGTCACTGACCTGTACCTGATTAAACCAGTCACGTTATTGGCCTGTACCCGGTTAAACCAGTCTGTTACTGGTATGTCCCCGGTTAAACCAGTCTGTTACTGGCCTGTCTCCGGTTAAACCAGTCACGTTACTGGCCTGTACCGGTTAAACCAGTCACGTAACTGGCCTGTACCCGGTTAAACCAGTCACGTTAACTGGCCTGTACACGGTTAAACCAGTCACGTTAACTGGCTTGTCCCCGGTTAAACCAGTCGCATTACTGGCCTTTTCCCGTTAAACCAGTCATGTCACTGACCTTTCCACGGTTAAACCAGTCTGTTACTGGCCTGTACCCAGTTGAACCAGTCTGTTACTGGCCTGTACCGGTTAAACCAGTCACGTTAACTGGCCTGTACCCGGTTAAACCAGTCACGCTAACTGGCCTGTACCCAGTTAAACCAGTCATGTTACTGGCCTGTCCCCGGTTAAACCAGTCATGTTACTGGCCTGTACCGGTTAAACCAGTCATGTTTCTGGCCTGTACCGGTTAAACCAGTCACGTTACTGGCCTGTCTCCGGTTAAACCAGTCAGGTTACTGGCCTGTACCCGGTTGAACCAGTCATGTCACTGACCTGTACCTGATTAAACCAGTCACGTTATTGGCCTGTACCTGGTTAAACCAATCTGTTACTGGCCTGTCCCCGGTTAAACCAGTCAGGTTACTGGCCTGTACCCGGTTGAACCAGTCATGTCACTGACCTGTACCTGATTAAACCAGTCACGTTATTGGCCTGTACCCAGTTAAACCAGTCACGTAACTGGCCTGTACCCGGTTAAACCAGTCAGGTTAACTGGCCTGTACCGGTTAAACCAGTCACGAAACTGGCCTGTACCCGGTTAAACCAGTCACGTTAACTGGCCTGTACCCGGTTAAACCAGTCACGTTAACTGGCCTGTCCCCGGTTAAACCAGTCGCATTACTGGCCTTTTCCCGTTAAACCAGTCATGTCACTGACCTTTCCACGGTTAAACCAGTCTGTTACTGGCCTGTACCCATTTGAACCAGTCTGTTACTGGCCTGTCTCCGGTTAAACCAGTCACGTTACTGGCCTGTACCGGTTAAACCAGTCACGTAACTGGCCTGTACCCGGTTAAACCAGTCACGTTAACTGGCCTGTCCCCGGTTAAACCCGTCACGTTAACTGGCCTGTCCCCGGTTAAACCAGTCACGTTAACTGGCCTGTCCCCGGTTAAACCAGTCGCATTACTGGCCTTTTCCCGTTAAACCAGTCTGTTACTGGCCTGTACCCAGTTGAACCAGTCTGTTACTGGCCTGTACCGGTTAAACCAGTCACGTTAACTGGCCTGTACCCGGTTAAACCAGTCACGCTAACTGGCCTGTACCCAGTTAAACCAGTCATGTTACTGGCCTGTACCCGGTTAAACCAGTCATGTTACTGGCCTGTACCGGTTAAACCAGTCATGTTACTGGCCTGTACCGGTTAAACCAGTCATGTCACTGACCTGTACCTGATTAAACCAGTCACGTTATTGGCCTGTACCTGGTTAAACCAATCTGTTACTGGCCTTTTCCCGTTAAACCAGTCATGTCACTGACCTTTCCACGGTTAAACCAGTCTGTTACTGGCCTGTACCCAGTTGAACCAGTCTGTTACTGGCCTGTACCGGTTAAACAAGTCACGTTAACTGGCCTGTACCCGGTTAAACCAGTCACGCTAACTGGCCTGTACCCAGTTAAACCAGTCATGTTACTGGCCTGTCCCCGGTTAAACCAGTCATGTTACTGGCCTATTCCCGGGTAAACCAGTCTGTTACTGGCATGTACCCAGCTAAACCAGTCATGTTACTGACCTGTCCCCGGTTAAACCAGTCTGTTACTGGCCTGTCCCCGGTTAAACCAGTGTGTTACTGGCCTGTCCCCGGTTAAACCAGTGTGTTACTGGCCTGTACCGGTTAAACCAGTCATGTTACTGGCCTGTACCGGTTAAACCAGTCATGTCACTGACCTGTACCTGATTAAACCAGTCACGTTATTGGCCTGTACCCGGTTAAACCAATCTTTTACTGGCCTTTCCCCGGTTAAACCAGTCACGTTACTGGCCTGTCTCCGGTTAAACCAGTCAGGTTACTGGCCTGTACCCGGTTGAACCAGTCATGTCACTGACCTGTACCTGATTAAACCAGTCACGTTAACTGGCCTGTACCCGGTTAAACCAGTCACATTAACTGGCCTGTACCCGGTCAAACCAGTCGCATTACAGGCCTTTTCCCGTTAAATCAATCATGTTACTGGCCTGTACCCGGTTAAACCAGTCTGTTACTGGCATGTCCCCGGTTAAACCAGTCTGTTACTGGCCTGTACCGGTTAAACCAGTCATGTTACTGGCTTGTACCCGGTTAAACCAGTCACGTTAACTGGCCTGTACCCGGTTAAACCAGTCACATTAACTGGCCTGTACCCGGTCAAACCAGTCGCATTACTGGCCTTTTCCCGTTAAACCAATCATGTTACTGGCCTGTACCGGTTAAACCAGTCAGGTTACTGGCCTGTACCCGGTAAAACCAGTCTGTTACTGGCCTGTCCCCGGTTAAACCAGTCACGTTACTGGCCTGTCCCCGGTTAAACCAGTCACGTTACTGGCCTGTACCGGCTAAACCAGTCTGTTACTGGCCTGCACCGGTTAAACCAGTCACGTTAACTGGCCTGTACCCGGTTAAACCAGTCACGCTAACTGGCCTGTACCCGGTTGAACCAGTCATGTTACTGGCCTGTACCCGGTTAAACCAGTCTTTTACTGGCCTGTACCCGGTTAAACCAGTCTTTTACATGCCTGTACTCGGTGAAACCAGTCTGTTACTGGCCTGTACCCGGTTAAAGCAGTATGTTACTGGCTTGTACCCAGTTAAACCAGTCACGTCACTGACCTGTCCACGGTTAAACCAGTCACGTTACTGACCTGTACCGGTTAAACCAGTCTGTTACTCGCCTGTCCCCGGTTAAACCAGTCATGTTACTGGCCTGTACCCGGTTAAACCAGTCGTTTACTGGCCTGTCCCCGGGTAAACCAGTCATGTTACTGGCCTGTTCCCGGTTAAACCAGTGTGTTACTGGCCTGTACCCGGTTAAACCATTCTGTTACTGGCCTGTACCCGGTTAAACCAGTCTGTTACCGGCCTGTACCCGGTTAAATTAGTGTGTTACTGGCCTGTACCCGGTTAAACCAGTCTGTTACTGGCCTGTACCCGGTTAAACCAGTCTGTTACTGGCCTGTACCCGGTTAAACCAGTCTGTTACTGGCCTGTCCCCGGTTAAACCAGTGTGTTACTGGCCTGTCCCCGGTTAAACCAGTGTGTTACTGGCTTCTCCCCGGTTAAACCAGTGTGTTTCTGGCCTGTCCCCGGTTAAACCAGTCTGTTACTGGCCTGTACCCGGTTAAACCAGTCGCGGTACTGGCCTGTCCCCGGTTAAACCAGTGTGTTACTGGCCTGTACCCGGTTAAACCAGTGTGTTATTGGCTTGTCCCCGGTTAAACCAGTCTGTTACTGGCCTGTCCCCGGTTAAACCAGTCATGTTACTGGCCTGTACCCGGTTAAACCAGTCATGTTACTGGCCTGTACCCGGTTAAACCAGTCTGTTACTGGCCTGTCCCCGGTTAAACCAGTGTGTTACTGGCCTGTCCCCGGTTAAACCAGTCTGTTACTGGCCTGTCCCCGGTTAAACCAGTCATGTTACTGGCCTGTACCCGGTTGAACCAGTCATGTTACTGGCCTGTACCCGGTTAAACCAGTCATGTTACTGGCCTGTAACCGGTTAAACCAGTCTCTTACTGGCCTGTCCCCGGTTAAACCAGTGTGTTACTGGCCTGTACCCGGGTAAACCAGTGTGTCACTGGCCTGTCCCCGGTTAAACCAGTCATGTTACTGGCCTTTCCCCAGTTAAACCAGTCATGTTACTGGCCTTTCCCCGGTTAAACCAGTCAAAGTTAAATAACCCCATTTTAGCCCTTCTTTTCCAAACATGGCTGCAGCTCTGTGGTTTCCAGGACAACGTTGCTGATCTGCATCTTGCTGCCGGTCTGAAAGTGCGAGAGTTCAGGTTGGCTGGGAGAAGGAGTCTTTCCCACTACCAGACTGGAAGTTTGGAAACTGGTTCCAGTATCCACAGCAGGATGGCCAGAACATCTCTTGAAGATGAAGCTAACCCTGATCCTGATGCGGATCCTGACGGATGGAGGCTCTTTGTAGTCTCGGAGCCGAGGAGCTTCCCAGGACTGAAACAAGGTCCAGATGTGGGCTTGGATGACTCCGGTCGGATTGTAGGTTTGTGGCAGCACCAGGAGACCAGGAGGTCAGACGTAAAGGAACGATGAGTCCTGCTTTTCCTTCCACAGCTGAGCAAACATCCTGACCTGATGGGACCTGATGGAAGAACGTGCTCCAGTATGTACCAGGGCCAGATGTGCAGCCACATCTGGAGGCTGTTACAAACCTCTGGAGATGAATAAACACATCTACTTGTCCATAAAGCATCGTCTGCTTGAGGACACAGAGGACCTCCCTCCTCTGTAACTGGTTAGAGATCAGACTAATCTTATTGGTTGATGACTTGCTGAGTAAAATGTGGGGCAAATTGTAGGTTTTTTTTCTTTAGTTAATTTATTTGTATTCGTAGTTCTGCTTTGCAGGGAAAAAATTACTAAAGAGTCCGGATGAGTTGGAAAAAGATTAACAAGGCTTATTATTTATAAGGGGAATAAAAGAAGTGGTTGCAACCAGAGAAGACGGTGACCACAGGAAGAGTCTTTTTAAACCAGTGACTTTAGAGAGGCTGACTCCTGGAAGATGACAGGAAGTGTCGTCATCTTTGGGAAAACTTTAGATATCGTTCTTAAACATCATCATTGTCCTAATCCTGGCCAGATCCTCTCCTGTGGTCAGGTCGAGGTTCCCTCCAGTGTTGAGTTGTAAACTCAGATAACTCAACATGTCGATGTGGAGCAGAGGAATCATGATGCTGAGACAGAAACCAGTAAGACCAGTAAGAGTCAGAACAGTGAAATCTCCTCTGCATGTGTACTCATCGTTGTGGTTTCTACTCATAGTTCTGGTTTGCATGTTTTTTCAGCCTCCTACAGGCCTTAGCATGTTGGCTTAACTAGTGATGCTAATTGAGCTTCAGAGTGTTGGTCCAGTCCAGGATCTTCCCTTCACCATCTAATCTGGATTTAACCAGTTGAGGGACCGAGAAGTCCACCAGGTTCTGCTGTGAAAAGCATCTGTCTCTCTAAAGAAGACCAGGACTGGTTCCCGTCAAACACAAAGACCAGCAGTATTTTCATGAGTGTAGAAACAGATCAGGTTTTAATCCTGCATCCTGGATGGAGCAACCTTCTATTTTCATCAGATCATAAACACACAAACTGGTAAGTTCAGTAAATCTGCCACCGGAGGTCAGCAGATATCTGGTTCTGGATGAGCAGGCAGTCGACTGCCTTCTAGAAAAGAGATCTGAGGATGAAAACTGTCCTTATTGATGACGTTGTTTGACCTTCCTGCAAGTCTGCGTGTGAATCAGTCTACAGAGCCGCATCTTAATGAGCTGATCCAACATCTTTCATCCACCCAGTAAGTCTGACTGGTACAGATGTTGCTGTTTTTTTTCTAACTGGTTTGTCTTCACACCAACCCAGTCGGCTGTTCATGAAGCAGGATTTATCAAATGTTTTCCAAAATTTCTGTTTTCTCTTTTCACTAAGTTGTTTCTGAAACGTTTAAATGTTCGACTTGGTTTTGGGAGCTAGGTGTGTCGCAGCAGGAGAACCTGCTGGATAGGAGCTGACGAGGACCGGAGTTGGAGACCCCTCTGACAGACTGATACACGCCGCCACAAACGGTTTTGGAACCTTTTTATTTTTAGTGGCAGCACATGGACACCTGTTGTCCCGGCAGGTCTGCCTGTCGTCTGGTGATGAAGCATGAAGTTGGAAATGGTCACACCATTCTGTGTGACATATTTTTACTTCTGTACTCCTCTTGTCTTTTTGTTAATGCTTAAATTCTTATTAATAAACCTGATTTACATTAAATGATAAAATGCTTTCAACACAATCAGCAAAGCTCATCAATTCTATTATATGAAGACAAGCTGGAATATGTCAAATATCTGCCAGGTCATCTCCAGGTCGAACTCCCTGATGTTGTTGGGTCAGTGTGTGTAGGGGTGTAAGAGAGAAAAGTACAGATTCCATTATTAACCCTATAATGTCCAGTGTGAGAAAAATGAGGATAAAACGCCGATTTTAAAAATTAAGTCTTTGGTCCTTTGACAACGTTATTAATATTTTAAACATTTATTGCCATGTGGTTTTTGCCTCCTGGTATCCATTAGGGGCCAGAAGGCAAGTACCATATTGTGTGCAATAATGTGTACAATAACGTTTCTGCCGCTGCAAAGGGTCTCAGAAACTGGTTTAAAACTGGATAACTGTTTAAAAAAGGATACGTTTAGCTTATATGGTTAAATATGGGCGGGGCAAATTGACCTGTGAGGCGTTTCATATTCAGACAAAACAAATATAATTCAATGGTCATAAATATCAAATCCCTGTGTGAGGTCAGACCCCCAGCAAGCAGCTCATACTGTAACTTCCAGCTGATTTTCTGGTCCCACATCCATCTGATATGGATCCACTATCAGATTCCTGATCCACACAGTGTCTTGGCTACATCGTGGTGTTTGTTGCATGTTTGTTCTCTTGCAGTGATGAACAGTTGTTTCTGTCCTTGATGATACTATCCAGCATGTTGCCAGGATCCACATCTATCTCTGATATCTTCTAAAGCCTGTTGGGAACTTCTCCTGGGTTTTCTGACCTTTTGTTTTGGACTTATATGCAGATCTATCTCACAACGGGAAAGAATCCTTCCCAATATTCCTTCGTCCAGATGCTGATCCAGATCACTCCTAACATTTAATGTCAGACCAAGACTCATTCTCAGAAAAACATCATGAAAATCCATCTTGCCTGATTCAGATCAGACATTTAATCTATAACTGGTGATTGAGGTGAAGTTCAGATGTAGTTTTTCTGTTTCTCTGATCAAACCTGATCAAACCTTTAAGCTCTCCTGCTTCTCTGCAAGTCCAAGCTGTTCTTTTTTCTCTTCACCACATCTTTTCTGTCATCATCATCATCGCACCTTCTCTTTTTGTTCCTCCTACTTTTCTCCTCCTGCAACATAATCCCTCTGCAGGAACAAGTGTATGCACAGTAACAAACGCCTCTCTGAGATAATCTTTGCTATTTTCTGATTTCTGATGCACGACACACGGGGGGTTAGGAATATTCAAGGGCTCAGGACTTGATAGAGGTTCAAGTTGATGTGCAAACTATATAAGAAGATTAATAAACCTTCATTAAAATTTTATATATTTTTTAGAGGCTATAAGAAAATATAACAGTAAAATAAACAGACAATCAATGAATGTTGATGTTGACCACAAACCCCCGTAAAAGTGCATGAAAAGGTTTGGACCAGTCCTGTGTGAGTGCATCAGTTCCATCTGCAGCAGTTTGCAGGAGCCGTTTAGTTTGTGATCGGCTGACATGAACCTGTTGCTCGGTAAAATAAGCTACAGGGTTGGCTACTGCTGACTTCACTCTTCAGTGTCTGAGCCAGCAAGCATCACACCAGTCATGATGCCAGCTGGTGGAGCAGACTGACCTCTGACCCCCGCATGTTTCCTGCTGATTGGGTCGAGCTGGGTCAAGAAATGTTCCTTGTGATTGTGCATTAAATGCACCGGTGCAGTGTGTGTAAACCTCTGATCATACATGATTTGTTGTTGTCATATTCAGTCTGTCCTCAAACACATATCAGGCTAAACAAAATCAACCGTCACGTGCATATTTAGCGTGTGTAGCAACGGGTTTGGACAGGAAAGATGGATTTATAATTGCGTGACAGAGAAACTGGACGTCACACCGACTGTTTCTCAAACAGAAAATGTGTTTTATTTATTTATTTATTTATTTAAAATAACAAAACCCGGAGTCTCCAGTTTCTGTAATGAGCCCATCGAGTAAAACGTTTCTCCTTGATGAGAATAATCTCAGTAAAGAGTATTTTCCCCCAATAGGCCTAATTGTACGTCACCACATCAGCATTTTAGCCTTTGGAACAATAAAACACATTATATTATGACATGAATCAGCAGCGTCTCCAGCCTTTGAGGACAACCAGGCCTTAGACCGGACCAGATGTAAATTTATCAGCTCAACAGGAAGCTTCTCAGAGCTAACTTCCTCTGCTGCCAACGCAGCTCACACGCCGTACGTCTCTCTCTCTCTCTCCTCTCTCTAGCTCGACCATTAAAGTGGCCATGCTGTTCTGTTAACACTGTAAACAGCACCGTGTGTTTGTAGCGTTGCTTTGGTGTGTGTGTATGTGAGCGCGTGTGAATAGCGGAGCCACGGACAGGTGGCAGCTTAGTTTAAGAGCATCTCTGTACAGTGACTTCCACTGGTTTTGGCTACCGGGGCTAAACTCAAAACATCCGGGGCTAAAGCGCCGGAAAAAAAAATCACATCAGGGCTGCACGGTGGTTAGCACTGCAGCCTCACAGCAAGGAGGTCACTGGTTTGATCCTGGGCTGGGGTGAGGTTTGGGCTGTGTGTGGGTTCTCTCCAGGTACTCCGGCTTCCTCCCACCATCCAAAGACATGCATGTTAGGTTGATTGGTTACTGTAAACTGCACCTAGGACTGAGCATGAGTGGTTGTTTGTCTCCTGGCGAGCTGTCCAGGGTGAACCCTGCCTTTCGCCTAAAGACTGCTGGGATAGACTCCAGCTTCCCCGCGACCCTTCATCGGACTAAGTGATTAGGATAATGAATGAATGAAAGTTATATATTGTGGCTTCCAAACCACTTTTAGTTGCTGAGGGCACGGGGTTTCAGTCCTCGGGTTCGCAGCTTTGTGAAGCGCAAGGAAGTTCTGTGATGAATTTGCTGGGATCCAGGAATGTGTTTATCTCACGCTCTGCAAAGCGATAAAGGCGGAGGAATGGATGGATAAGTGGATTAATGACACCAGATAGATAAACAGACAAAAGGATGAATGACTGAATGAGTAGCAGTCAACAAATTTATGACAACTAACTACCCCTCCCCAACTTTCTCATCTGCATTCCAGGAGAGCCATTGCATGTCTCTCTTTTTTTTAATGCACCGTGCATCTCCTCCCCATCTATACGTCTCCAACATCATAACATAATGTATTTCATGTTTTTCCCACTAAAACAATCCCGTTATGACATGATACACTTTATGTTCTTAGAATAAAACTGTCACATTATAACAGGATAAGTTCCCAATAGTATTTTATATGGATGATAGATAAATCTACTTCTCACACTCAATAGATAGCTTCCTTCTGTGTGATCTTTGATGTTCAATTAAAGTTAGTTTCTCTATGCCTGCATGAGCAGGAACTTTATTTTGAAGGGCACTGCACCAGCAGGCTTTGTAGTCCCGCCCACCAATAAAACAAAATATAGAAAGGAATTTTAATTAGGCCCGAGCACCTTGGCGGTGCGAAGGCCTATTGTATTTGCAGTGTTTATTATTTTTATTCGGACACTTCGCGTGCTTTTTTGGAGGCCTGAACGTGCTCGAAAACTCACCAAATTTTGCGTACCCCCCCAAGGGAATACGAAAAATTTGATATTTTGAGGTGCTCCAGAATGTTTGGGCGAAACTGAACGAGAGCGCCACCTATTTTAGGTGCCCCGCCACTGCATGTCGTTAATCTTTATGAAAATTCATACACATGATCTACATGACAGGACAAACAAAAAATCCTCTTAATGTCATGGTGAAATGTCGACAGGAAGGCGGCCATTTTAGGTCAAAGTCAATATTTTGGCATTTTAGCACCTCGCATTTTAACGAACTCGTCCTAGAGCTTTTATCCCACTGAGCCACAAATTGCTCAGGATGTTCAGGAGGCATGTGTGATTCAATGTTGTGTTATTTCTTCTAATAGGAGACTTAGTTTACGAGGGGCGGGGCCTCAAAGTTTGATGTCTCGCCATGAAAAATTAAACGGACATAACTCCCACATAGAGCAACATTTCTGCACCAAATTTGCTAGATATGATGGCAGTCCCCTCCTACAGAGTTCTATATGTCAATATTTTGATTATGAAATAGCCACGCCCCCTGGAGGTCAAAAGTGTTGTTTTTTGCTCACACACCCATAACTCTGGCTTGGTGGACACCACATGGCCCAAATTCACTCAGGCATCACAAAACATGTTGGTGAAGAGATCTGATAAAGGACGTTGCTCTACGCTGCACGGCGTGCCCGTGACGCCATGGCGAAGTTCCATGCGGCGGCGTGACATCATAAATCACTATAAAATTCTCAATTTTGATCTGATCACCCTAAAACTTATAGGGATTAATAAGGGATCAGTCCTGAACAGATTAATGTGACCATTGCTGGTGTAGACCTAAGCCCCGCCCACTTACAACAGGAAGTGGTTTTTTCCACGTTTGAGGGTCATGCTTCTAAGCAAATGGTCCAAAACACTTGAGCCTCCTCCAAAACATGTCAAACCCATTCATGATGCCACAATAAAAACCTCAAGTCGCTACGCTAAACGGGACATGGCGAATGGCGGTCCAACGCCATGAAACAGGAAGTACCTGTGACCAAGCCATGGAACCTTGGACCGCCATCAAACTTGCCATGACTGATGACAGTAAGGCCCTGAACTAAGCCCCATTGAAACATTATGGAATAAATGGAGCATGTCTCCATAGCGCCCCCTACAAAATTTCAATCAATCAGCCCCGCCCACTACATTGATCGACATGAATAAAATTCAGCACAGTTGGAGAACCTGCCAGTACCTTCAAAAAGGTCTCTTGGACATATGGGCTAAATTCAACAGGAAGTCGGCCATTTTGAAAAAGGTGCCATTTTTGGGGTCATTTCTTTGCCATGCATTTTAAACAACTCCTCCTAGGGATATTGTCCAACTGACACCCAACTTGCACAGGATGCTCAGGAGGCATGTGTGATTTAAAGTTGTGTTATTTCTTCTAATAGAAGATTTAGTTTAGGAGGGGCGGGCCCTCAAAGTTTTATGTCTCATTAACAAAGACTTATTGCTAAAACTCCCACATAAAACAACATATCAGCACAGGAATCGCCACATTTGATGCCAGTCCTATGATGAACAAAATCTACAATGCAATAATATGACTCTGAACTAGCCCCACCCCTTGGCAACAACAAGTGTCTGATATCATGAACCAGGAAGTACCTGTAACAAAGCCGTGAAATTGTTGATCTTCACCATACTTGCCATGAGTCATGACAGTTATGTCCTTAATAGAGTAAAATTAAAATATAGTGGAGAAGATCGTAAATGGCTCCATAGCGCCCCCTACAATATTTCAATCAATCAGCCCCGCCCACTACATTGACTGACATGGATATGATTCGGCACAGTTTTAGAACCTTCCAGTACTTTCAAAAAAGTCTCTTGGACATATGGGCTAAATCAAACAGGAAGTCAGCCATTTTGAAAAAGGTGACATATTTGGGGTCATTTCTGTCATTTTCTTTGCCATGCATTTTGAGCAACTCCTCCCAAGAATTTTATCCAATTTTAACCCAAATGAGTCAGGATGCTCAAGAGACATGTGTGATTAAATGTTGTGCTATTTCTTTTAATAGGGGATATCGTTTAGGAGAGGCGTGGCAGCAAAGCAGATGTGACGCAATGAAAAGGAAAACTGACATAACTCCCACAAAAAACAACCAACCTGCACCAAATTTGCTACAGATGATGCCAGTCATATCCTTCACATTTGTGCAGGTCAATAATTAGATGATAAGTTAGCCCCGCCCCTAGGTGACAGGAAGTGACCCTTCATAAGGCCTAAATGGCCTGAGGTGCAGTCTGGCTGCACTTTAGGTTGAGAGAGGCATGGGAAGGATGTTGGCAGGGGAGGCGGTGGCATTATGCAGAGTGGCGCCATGGTGCGAGGGCCTATATCACCGCTTGCGGTTTTAATTTGTTTTGTTTCCTGTTTTTTGCTTTTAGCATAAAATGAGAAAACAGCTTGTTTGTTTTGTTTCTGCTGGGGCCTTTTATACCCAGGATCAGGCTGATAAAACGTAGCATGGTCCATTAGGGATACATGTGAAGCGGTTGAATATTTGTTGCAATGTCACTGGTTTTGGGGACATGATTTACGTCTTGTTTGTGTCATGTTTTTGCCATCCTGATCTCCTGGCGCTCATCATTGGTTACTCGATCCACCTGTTGGCTTCCTAATTGCCTCTGCTGTCTCATTCAGTTCACCTGGTTTCCTTTTCTCACTGCCTACTTAAGCTCCCTCCAATCTCTCCTCCTCTGCCAGATAATAATCAGATCTATGTCTAGTTGTGTTCCAGCGGTCTACGGCTTGTTCCTCAGTTGCCGACCTTCTGCTTCATGCCCCCGGATTACCCTCCTTGCCTTGCCCTTGACGGACACCGCTACTTTTCGGATCTTCTGGTTACCGACCCTGCTTGTCTTTGGATCTCCAAGCCTTGTCTTTGCCTGGACGAGTATTTTGCCATTCCATTTACCTCCCAGCTGGAGCCTGGTTTCTTCTGCAGACCAGTCACCTGGATTGATCTTCTGCTCATACTCCTTCGCCAATAAACTGGTCATTTGTCCATAACTCCTTGTGTGTGGCTGTAATTTCGGATCCTCACGGTAACTCATTACAGTTTGCTGTTGGTTTAAGTTTTTGTGCTGACATTTAAACAACAGAAGTTCCCTCCAACCCTAAAACTGAGGCTTCCTTTGTTGCTCTTATGTGCAGTAATAAATATGATTGTCGGCCAGGATTTCCCGGAAAGCTGATCATTGTTTCCAGGTGTTAGTCTGTACTGTGAACTTTTGATAAAATTAAAAAAAAAAAAAAAAACCAGCAACACTAAATTAAGATGGCGAACACCCCCCTCCTGAACACACACATGCAAACAAACCATATATAAAACTGTATTTTCATATGTAGACTGTCTAAAAGCGCTGTTTGACGGTTGTTGTGTTGGTGTGAATGTAGCAGAAAAGATACTCAAAGTTTGAACCAACTTTGGGAAATTATTTCAAGTTTTCCTGAAGATCAAAACTGCAGAAATACCACAAAGATAAAAGCAGAGCTGACTGCATCTCTCACAGGTTTAATTAGGACCATTTAGTCACTGCTGCTTTTTTCTGGAGCGTTAATTAAGCCCAAAAACCACGGCAAGCACTTTTACAAATCTTAGCTTGTTTGTCAGGTGGAAGTGTTGGGAAAGTAGAAAGCAGGCCACTAAAAGGTCAGAAATCCACAAGGACTCTAAACATCCATTTTGGCTGTTTCACTGCTGCACAGCTAAATATTTAACACAACTTAATGCACCATGCTGAGATTGTCGGATGATGTAAGAACCACTCCTCAGCCTCATACATGCTCTGCCTCCATCTCCCTCACTGACATAGAAAATCTGGGCAAAGGTTTTCAGGTTCCTGAAAAAATCTGCGAATCTGTCTGTTACTGGTTCCCTCCGGCTTGCCAGATCCACTGGTCCGTCCTCAGTCCTGGTCCTGCTGGACCTGTCTGCTGCTTCTGACACAGTTAGTCATCAGATTCTCCTCTCCACACTCTGAGCTTGGTATCTCTGGATTTGTCCTCTCGTGGTTCACGTCCTACCTCACAGGAAGACCCTTCAGAGTATCCTGGCGAGAAGAATTGTCTAGATCACATGAGGTGAAAACAGGGGTGTCTCAGGGATCGGTGATCAGCCCTCTTCTCTTTCCATTGTACACCTCCTCACTTGGCGCAGTCATAAGCTCTCACAGCTTCTCCTACCACTGCTATGTAGATGACACTCAACTTTTCCTTTCCTTTCCACCTGACGACACAATGTTTCACTGAGAATATCAGCTTGCCTTGCTGATATCTCTGCATGAATGAAGGCTCTCAACCTTCAGCTCAATCTGTCCAAGATGGAGCTCATTGTCTGTCCAGCCAATTCTTCCTTACCTCCGCAAATAAGTATCAATAAAAACTAAATAAGCTTTACTCTGTCACACTTGTTCCTACGTCTGCTGCCTGGAATCCTGGTGCCACGGTGGATGACCAGTTGACCTTTAAGGTCCATGTCGCCTCGGTTGCCCGTACCTGCCGATATGCTTTCTACAACATCAAGAGAATCAGACCGTACCTGACAATCAACACGGCACAGCTTTTGGTTCAGGCTCTGGTCTTTTCACACCTCGATTAGTGCAATTCCCTTCTGGCAGGTCTGCATGCATGCTCTATTAAACCTCTGCAGATGATCCAGAATGCCGCAGCGCATCTGGTTTTCAATCAACCCAAACGATCTCATGTCACTCCGCTGCTAATCGCACATCCCTGGCTTCCGGTCGTAGTTCGCATCAAATTTAAAGCTTTGCTTCTGGTTTACAAAACAATAACTCAAACGGCTCCTGTCTACCTTCACTCCCTAATCCAGACCTACACTCCCTCTCGACAGCTACGTTCCACCTCTGTTGTGCCATAATGGTGGAATGATCTCCCAAACTCTGTCCACTCCGCAGAGTCCTTAACCCAATTCTTTGCAATCATTTTAACATTGGTAATATTGTGGGATAAGGAAGAAAAAAAAAGCCTGTAGCACTACACCAGTCCACCAGCACCTTCCTATCATGTCTCCTGTTTAATTTTGTAATAGTGTTGTTTTCATTCTCATATGTAAGTCACTTTGGATAAAAGTGTGTGCTAAATTACTGTAGAATAGAATAGAATAGAATAGAATCACACTCATTGGCCACTTTTTTGAGTATATCCACTCTACTTCCTGTTAACGCAGACACCTAACCAGCCAATCAGATGACAGCATGTATTTATGTGAAGAGTCAGAGTGAGGAAGAGAGATTTAAGTTGTTGCTTGAAGTATTTACTGGTTTCCTCACCCTCAACCATCACTAAGATTGCCCAAGAAAATCTGGAAAAGAGAAAATATCCAGCAAGCAGCAGCTGTCTGGACCAGAATTTAGCAGAAGACCAGATGCCACTCCTGTCAGCTAAGAACAGGAAAATGAGACCATGTATACACATAGCCAGGTTTTTGTAAAACCGAATATCTTCCCCCTCCACCCAGTAAAAAAAGATGAGTCCACGTAACCTCCATCCACACATATCCGTATGACCACATTCATAAGCATATCAGACCTTCAGGCGGCGGTAGTGCCCCTAATCCTGTCAAATCAGAATAACCCTCCATTTCATGTAGTCACTTCCACAAAACATACCTCGAACATGATATGTTTAGGTGGTGGAAAATAACTGTCTTTAATCTCGTAATATTATTCGTGTTCATTTACAACTTTGACGAGAACACTTACAGGAAAACATTGTCTGGAAATAAAAGATAACATGAAGAACATCTGAATTTCCGCCACAGACTATTCATTCATTCATAATCTGAACTGCTTAGTCCGATTAAGGGTCACAGGTGAGCTGGAGCTTCTCCCAGCAGTCGCTGGGCAAAAAGGCAAGGCCACCACAGACTCATTCAAGCAAATATTTAAACTACACTGTCTGCCATTTTTGTGGTGGTACTTGTATATCTGGTAAGTATAACTCTAAAGACGATCAGGTAATTTGTTGCTTGATACTTGATACTAACAATGTGAGAGAAATCTGGGAGGATATGTTGTTCTTGGTTTTTCTAACAGCAGCGGAAAACTTCAGCTGTGGTAAAATGTTGAATACAAAGAACATAGACCTTTAATTTATGAAGGTTGTCCCTGTTTGACACCTCCAGTTTACACAGAGTCCCTGGATTAGCAGAAGACAGGGATGTTCGACAAAGTGGGTAAAATTGTCAATTTGACACTGAACTTTGTGTTTCCATGTTGCCGTCGAGCCATGGTGCAACATGTTATGATGTTAGTTATTGCTTGGACTGAGACTGTGGTTCCCAAACTTTTTCTGCAGACTCCTGTCAGCTACGAACAGGAAAATGAGACCATGTATACACATAGCCAGCTTTTTGTAAAACTGAATATCTTCCTCCTTGACCCAGTAAAAAAAATATGAGTCCACACAACCTTGTTTTCCAAAAAAACCCCCAAAAAATCCATCCACACATATCCACATAACCATGTTAACCATGTCTTTTTTTATTCTATTCTGATTATTCTATTTTTATACTTGTATTTTTGTGTATCTTAAGAATGCTCCTTTTATGTTTCTTATTGTGTGCCTTAATCCAAAGGCCGCAGAACAAATTTAATTTTGCCTGGCATAATGACTATAAAAGATTCTTGGTTCTTCATTATTTAAATGTGATGTTTTGAAACTCAGACTTGTTGGGGTCAATAGAGGACAAACAGCTATCCCCCTTCCCCACAGATAAATCTGGCTCTGGGAGAATTTTTTTTATCCAAATACAGTAATGGAGCCCTTTTCATCGACCAGTACTCCAGTTAAGGGCTCATTCTGTTCCCCTGACTCACTGCTGGCAGAACAACAGAGACCTGTCTATGCTGTCTATACTGGATAAAACCCATTTACTTGTTTTTACTTGTTTTCCTTTTATAGGGCCACTAATTAATTCTGAGATCAATAAAGAGAGATGCAGTTCATCCTGCCTCCAGATGCATGGTCATTGATTAGCTTTGGGTGGTTTGCTGCTTTCATCCCATCTCTTCCTTCTTTCTTTCCTTAACGAAGCTTCACTGTCAACCCTCTACTTCCTTTGAACACCACTGTGTTACATTTACTCATTTGAACTCAATAAAAGATGGAGATAGAAATAACTAATGCCTGAGTTTCTAACAGAAACTCGTTGCTCATTAGGACCCGTTTTGTTTAGGTGGTTTCCCATTGCTCCATAGCTCTTACATCCAGTAATACATCAGTTAGGTTCATCAGTTGGCATGTGGCTGGTGGTCCCAGTACCAGAGCCACATGAACAATACTGAGGGTTGGCCATGGACTTCATTCCTGGAGAGACTCTTCTGTCCAACACAATCATCATGAAACAAACTGGAGTTTGCTCAGCTGATGCACATGATGCACTTATATTCTGACTATAGACCTGTCAATAATTTCTAACAGTGAATTGACCTGTCTCTAACCATATACCGATCGTGTCTAAAGACCATGGACCTGTCTCTGAACACCAGTTTCTGACCTGTCTCTTACAGACCACAGTCCCGTCTGTAACTAACCATAGACCTGTCTCTAATAAGCTTTAAACCTGTCTCTAACCAACAACAGACCTGTGTCACAAGATCAAGTTTACAGACCCAAAGAGCAGACGGGAATCAAGAGCTGAGAAACAAACTTGATTGTAGAGAAGGGAGTGGTCTGGGAAGCTGGTTAAGCTGCGAGCAAGCAGACAGATGAATGGAGGTGAGGAGTGCTGGTGGATGCATGGATGACACAGGACTGGGTGAGGCGATTGTTACAGAAACTTGCGAATGACGAAAGGATAAGACAGGATTCTCTAGGGAGACAATACATACATTACACAAGAAATGAGCACAAGAGCAAATCTTAAAGTACAAGAAACCAGATGTCACTTTGTTAGTAGTTAACAATCTAGCATTGAATGATGGATGGACTCTGAAAGATATGGGCCTACTGCTGGTGTAATGAATGAATGGCAGCTATGATGGGTTGATGAATGACATCTATGTCTTTGAAGTCTAGAAGAAAAACCACACCAACACACAAAAACACACACAGGAGGCAGGGCAGACAGTCGGAAGACCCATGACCCATGAAACATCTCTGTTTCACTAGAAATTCTGTCCATAAAATTTATGAACAGAATTATAATTTTGGGCAGCTTTGGGAGAGTCCAACACTCACTGAAAATGAATCCAATTTACTGCCAGCAATGCGTACCAAGCTTTGACACATGTCGTAAAAGGACCAGACAGCTCATACAAGGGGTCCGGCACCCCATACTCCTGAAGTACCCCCCACATGAGTCACAGGGGACATGGTCACATGCCTTCTCCAGGTCCACAAAACACATGTAGACTGGTTGGGCAAACGCCCATGCCCCCTCCAGGACCCCAAAGAGGGTGTAGAGCTGATCCACTGTTCTGCAACTGGGACGAAAAAGATTTCACTATCTGACGGACCCTCCTCTCAAGGGCCCATAAATAGACCTTATTGAAAAGGCAGAGGAGTGTTGGAGTACACCCTCCAATCTCCCTTCTTGAAAAGGGGGACCACCATCCCAGTCTGCCAGTTCAGAGGCACTGTCCTCAATGTCCACATGATGCTGCAGAGGCCTGTCAGCCAGGACAGCCCCACAGCATCCAGAGCATTAAGAAACTTTGTTTGGATCTCATCCATCCACCCCTGGGGCCTTGCCACTAAGGAGCTTTTTAACCACATCAGCTACACTAAGGAGCTTTTTAACCACATCAGCTACTTCAGCCCCAGAGACACCCCTGAGTCCACCAGCTGTGCTTTCTCATCAGAAGATGTGTTGGTAGGACTGAGGAGGTCTTCAAAGTATTCCCTCCACCAACCCACAACGTCTCGAGTTGAGGTCAGCAGCTCCCCATCTCCACTGTACACAGCATTGACGGAGTACTGCTTCTCCATCCTGAGTTACTGGATGGTGGACCAGAATCCCCCTGAAGATGTCCAGAAGTCGTTCTCCATGGCTCCTGAACTAATTCTATGTCCGAGTTTTGCCTTGGCGACATTCGAAGCCACATCCTGCTTAGCCTCCAGAGTCCCACAGGCCAAAAAGGTCCGATAGAACTCCTTCTTTAGTTTAATGGCATCCCATACCTCCCAATCAATCCCAATCAATCCCCTCCAGGTCTCATGGTCATTGCCCACGTGAGCACTGAAAGCCCCCGGTTGAACAATGGAGTCCCCAGAGGGAGCACCCTCCAACACTCCCTCCAAGAACTCCAGAAAGGGTGGGCACTCTGAATTGCTGTTCGGTGCATAAGCACAAATAAAAGTCAGGACCCGTACCCCCACCCGAAGGTAGAGGGAAGTTACCCTTTTGTCCACTGAGGTAAACCCCAACATGCAAGTACCAAGCCAGGGCTGATGAGAATGCCCACACCCACTCAACGCCTATCACCAGGAGTAACTCCAGATTGGAAGAAGGTCCAGCCCTCCTCGAGTGTACTGGTTCCAGAGCCCGAGCCATGCGTCAGAGTGAGTCCAACTATATCTATCTGGAACTGCTCAAACTTGAAGCAAAAGCTCAGACTCCTTCCTTGCCAGAGAGGTGACGTTCCATGTCTCTAGAGCCAGTTTCTACAGCCGAGGATCTGATTGCCAGGGTCCCCGCCACTTGCTGCCGCCCAGCTCGCATTGCACCCCTATGGCTCTTCCCGCAGATGGTGAGCCCATGGGAGGATCTTACTCAGCGAAGGTTTGATGTTGTCCTGTAGCTGTTCATTAGCAAAGAGTCTAAGTTTTTCTTTTTCAGTAGTAGCTTGATGCTGGCTGTTTGGGGTTTGAAAGAAGACGCCTGAAAGCAGAGAAATATTTTCTTCCACCTGCCTTCAGCTTTTCCACAGTCTTGTTTTTCAGCTCTGACCAACGGGGCATTTTTCCATGGAGGTCTCTGAATGGCAATGATCACTTTTATCTTTATGGAAGCAACAACATCAATAATGATTGTATTTAATCACTGAAATGATCCATTTAATCCTTGTCTGATCTGAATCAGGGGTGTCCAGCTCCGGTCCTCGAGGCCACAATCCTGCAGGTTTTCCATGTACCTCTGTTCCAACACACTTGACTCAATCTGATCAGTCTTTGTGCAGAACGTCATTGGCTGTTGGATCCATTTAATTTAAGCCAGGTGTGTTGGAACAGGGATACATGAAAAACCTGCTGGACAGCGGCCCTTGAGGACAGACTTTGGACACACCTCATCTAAAATGTATACACCTAGCAACCTCAAGCAATGTCCCAGGTTCTATAACCAGAAAGAACAGATTTACTCATTCTGGTCCTAAAATAGCCACAACCCAGCATGTTATCCATGTCTCCCTGCTCCAACACACCTGACTCAAACTAATGAGTTGTGCAGAACTTGATCAGCTGTTAGTTAAATTTGATTTCTGTTGAAGCAGCAATATAGTGAAAACCCACCATCATTTCAGTCCTACGTCAGTATTCCTGCTTCTACAGAAATCAAATTTAACTGAGTAACTCTCAGTAAGTTTTTCATTTGTGCTATATGCCATCTTTATTTATTCACATGTTCCCCATATACTGATATTCACATATCTCAATAAATCGCGCATCATTCTTTTTACTATGATCGTCGTATGCTTGTAGTTACTGTCTTTACTTGTGGTTGTGTTGTACTGGTTTCACTGCAACAGAGGCATAAAAAATACGCACATGGTTAAAAGCCGAAGAGGAAGCAAATAGATTCAGCTGCGACGACATTACTGTCTGTAAGGCGGAAAATAAGTTCTGCTCTGATTTAAAGTTACAGTCTCCTCATCAATCATGAATGGATCATCTGAGATCTGAGGAGTGATGCTTCCAGTGAAGTCAGGTCCAGTATGAAGCCCTACTGCATCCAGAGGAGCGTTAACCCTTTATTCTCCACGATCAGGAGTCCTAAAGCAATCCTGCAGAGGGAGATACAAAAGAGTCTTCTGAAAGCCTTGTGGACATGCCTCTCATGTCTGTACACGATGTAGTGGGATTTTACAGCTAATCTGGATATTCTAAGGTCCCTCAGTCACACTGACACTCAAACAATGTTTGTTTAAGAAAAAAAAAAAACAAAGCTGAAGGTTTTTCTCTGCAGCTCTGAGTGCTGAATCTGTCTTGGTTAAAACACTGGGACTAAATGAAATATGATCACTTTTGCTGATCACTGAGCAGATCTTACACCCTTAAAAAATTAAATGTCTTGCAAAGAATTTACTGATAAACTAATCCCTTTTTAGTTGTTAGTAATCTGCAGATGCTGCAGTCAGACATGCAAAGTTTCAATGAGTTTTTTTTCATCATCATTATTATTATTATTATTATTTTATTTTATTTTATTTTATTTTTAAATTTTGTTATTTATTTTGTTTGTTTTAAAATACTTTTAGGGACCTGGCAGCACGTAGCTTGTATTCCTAATTTCTGAGAAGACTTAAGACTAAACAGACTGTGTAAACCAGACTGCATGTCAACTCTCTCGTGCTTTCAAACAACCTCTGCGTGACAGTGTGCCGCCGTGTCACTTCATACTGGAATGCGTTCTGCGCATCTCTGTCTCCAGGACGGACTCCCCGCAGAAAGCACGCATGCGTCCTGGTGCTCCAGGCAGGCGGCAGGGCTGCGGCAGGCCGCCTCGGCTCAGTGCGCCCCAAGCAGCCGGAGCGCACGATGCGCTTCTTCACCAGTCCGACTGCGAGCCAGCGTCAGTCCCGACCTCCCACACCGGCACACACACCGCCTCACACCGCGGCTCCGGCCCACCGCCCGCAGCAGGATGCCCGGGGGAAAGAGGGGGCTTGTGGCACCGCAGAATACTTTTCTGGAGAACATCGTCCGGCGATCAAGTGGTGAGTCGCCGCGCTGAAGAGCGGCTGGTTGAGGGTTTCGTTCCAACATTTGACTCGTGGAATAATTTGTGGAAAACTGTGGTTTTATATCAGAAGGTTTGGAGGAGAACCAATACAGGCGACTTTCTACTCGTCTTTTGGAGTTGACTGTTTTCACGGCTTCATGAAAGTTTGCAGGATTGCACGTGATGGCTTGACACATCAGCTGATGTGTGATGCAGAGTTCATCAGCAGGTGGATGGAAATGGTCTGAGGAGGAAAAGATAAATAAAACATGATAATGTCCGCTGTTTATTGTTAAAAAACAGGTAGCAGGTACTTGAAAATTTATTTCTGTCATCATGTTGGAACCAGAAGGAGCAAAGTGATTAATTTTCTGCTAAACCAGCGTTTCCCTGAGTATAGATATAGATTTTAGTAATAATACTACAGCTGCGTTTCTGTGTGATGGAGAATGAAGGAAGCATTAATAATTTATTCAATTCTGCTCAGCATTGATTATTTTCTATGTCTTTATTTACTTATTTCTTGATAACTGGTTATGGAGTCTGGAACTGGATGGGTCTTCCCGGGCAAGGAAGCTGAGTATTGTCAGAAAGGAAGCTGCTGAGGAGGTCCAGGCTTAGTGGAGACCTGGTTGAGGATGTTGTCTAGTTGGACATAAAGTCAGTGTGTCTCTGCCGTTGGACTGACGGCTGGATGATCCAACTTTTTAAAAACCAAGCATGAAGGCGAGATTATGATCATTTGTTTCCTTTCATGAACATCCACATGTAGCTTCATGAGAGGTGGTTACAGGATCTATTTGAGTGTTTAATGAGCATTTAATTTCTTTAAAATCATTTTCAAGTTATTTAGGACTCAAACGAATGCCAGACTTGTTGCAGACATTTTGACCAGGCTCATGTTATAATTAGTAAACAGGTGCTTCATTAACGTGGGTTAACATGGGTATCTAAATGAAGCAGCTTCTCCAGCCCCCCTGCAGTCTGTTCCATCAGAAACGGTGTTATTAGAAGTTTGATTGTTGGGCCGTGTAGTAAAGACATTAAACCCAGACTGAGAGACGCACTGCATCAGGTATTTTGTACAGATAGTGAAGCTTTCTGGTTTCCATCTGCAGCACCTAAAGCAAGCAAAAGAGGAGTTTTAAAAGGTAGAAAAGGAAAAATATTGAAATAAAAAGGAGAGTAAAAGGAAAAAGACACGTGTTTCTTATAAAGTACAAATTCATGCATTGAAAGCTCGTTTCACTCAAACTATGTAACAATGCAACAAAGTAAATAATTATGTGATGCATGACAGGTTGATTCCTTCATTCTTTAAACTCCAAAGAGATTTTTAAAAATTTTTTGTCTGTTTTATTTGCCTTTTTAATCTAATCAATCATGTTGAAAATGAAGTGTTTACTATCAAAATGCAGACATGAAGTTTCCTTTTAAATATGATGTTTCCGTACAGACGCAGTTTTTCTATGTAAACATGATGTTTTCATACAGACGTGACGTTTCCGTCCAGACATGATGTGTTCGTGCAGACATGATTCTTTCATGTAGACAAAATGTTTCTGTGCAGACATGATGTTTCAATGATGTGATATTTTATACAGACATGATGCTTCTATACAAACATGACTTTTCCATGTGGACTTGTAGTTTCTGTAGGAACATGATTTCTCCATGTAGCTCGCCTTCCTGGACTGTGTGTCGTCTTTGTTGGAATTTGGGCTTACATGTACAAGAAGGGTTGTTGGCCTCAGGATTGGGTCCCTGCTTTTTGCGGATGACGTGTTCCTGTTGGCTTCGTCTGGTCGTGATCTCCAGCTCTCACTTAAACGATTCACAGCCGAGTGTGAAGCGGCCGGGATGGGAATCAGCACCTCCAAATCTGAGGCCATGGTCCTCAGCCGGAATAGGGTGGATTGCCCTCTCCGGGTCGGGAGTCAGGTCCTGCCTCAAGTGGAGGAGTTTAAATATCTCGGGGTCTTGTTTACGAGTGAGGCAAGGATGGAGCGTGAGATCAACAGACGGATCGGTGGGGCGTCTGCAGTAATGCGGACTCTGCGCCGGTCTGTCGTGGTGAAGAAGGAGCTGAGCCAGAAGGCGAAGCTCTCGATTTACCAGTCGATCTACGTTCCTACCCTCACCTATGGTCATCAGCTGTGGGTCGTGACCGAAAGAACGAGATCTCGTATACAGGAGGCTGAAATTAGTTTCCTCTGCAGGGTGGCCGGGCTCTCCCTTAGAGATAGGCTGAGGAGCTCGGTCATCCGGGAGGAGATCAGAGTAGAGCCGCTGCTCCTCCGCATCAAGAGGAACCAATTGAGGTGGCTCGGGCATCTGGTCAGGATGCCTCCTGGACCTCCCTGGTGAGCTGTTCCAGGCACGTCCCTCTGGGAGGAGACCCCGGGGAAGACCCAGGACACGCTGGAGGGATTATATCTCTTGGCTGGCCTGGGAACGCCTTGGGATCCCCCCCGCAGAGTTTGTAAATGTGGCTGGGGAGAGGGAAGTCTGGGCTTCCCTGCTTAGGCTGCTGCCCCCGCGACCCGACCCCGGATAAGCGGCTGAAGATGGATGGATAGATGGATGGGTGGTGTACAAGAGGGTTTTTTTCTGTCTCTCCAGTCGGGCTGCACGATTCTGGATAAAATGAGAATCACAATTTTTTTGCTTAGAATTGAGATCACGATTCTCACAATTTTTTCCAATATAAATATTTACTGCACGTATTACCAGCACATTAATTTTACAACAGCTGACACTGAACATAAAAACAATAAATGTCTCTCTTGTCTTCTCTTACACACACAACCTTTGAATAATTTTAATAGTAACATTTTTGAACAACTGCGATGGACTGGTGAGCTGTCCAGGGTGTACCCTGCCTGTCGCCCAAAGCCAGCAGGGATAGGCTCCAGCTTCCCCGCGACCCTGAATTGGATAAGCGGTTTAGAAAATAAATGAATTTTTTTAACAATATTTTTTCTGTGCATAAGGTGATGAGAGGTAGTTATGTTTCTTATAATATAAACAACAAGAGAGTTGGACATAAAGCTAGAAATTACACTCAGCGGTCCTTTGGTTAAATTTGATATTCTGACATTTAACAATGGAGGACAGAAGTGATTTATGCAACGTGGGTCTAAAGGGATTCAAAATCTACTTTTTTAAATTGATAGCCTATTTTAATGGCAAAGTAAAAAAAAAACAACAGAAAAAAAAAATGAATAAAAAAAGTTTATTCATAGTACTCATAGTATTTAGGATGATTTTGACTCACCTTTTGTTTCTCCCACATTATTTCTCTCTCCTGCAACGTCCATTACATTACACGCATATGGCTAATTATGCAAATTAGGCGATGACATCATTCAGCAACTTTTGGCAACATTTAGAACAGCCAATTGCTGCTTTCTTTACTTTGGACCAGCAAAGTGACCCAAAAGAGACACTTTGGCAGAGTTACTTTGTTTTGTTGTTTGTTTTTTTTGTAGTTTTCTTACTTTTGATTTGTTTTTAGTCAAAGCAAAACATGAACATATGTTGGCAAAAACAACTTTTTAAACTACTTATTGGACAGTTTAAACTGGACATTAACAATCTAAATGGACCAAACAGAGACAACAGAAATGATGTTAGTTTACATCCCACTCTGTAAGCCAGGGTAGGATCAGCGGTGGATTTGCACATGCGCTATTCATTGTGACTGTGCACGTGGACTTGTGCAGGTGTCCTCTCTGCTCCTCTGACCGCCTGGGAGTGCTTTATGATGGGGAGAGATGGTTATGATGATGATTATGATGATGATTATGATGGTTTTTATGCAGGTGATGTCCCAGTTTGAAATGCAGTACATTCGTGGTCTTTTTTTTTTTTAAATCGTTGTCATTTGAAATGAGATCGTACATAAGTATAAATCGAGATCGCGATTTTTTAACGATTAATTTTGCAGCTCTACTCTCCAGACTGCGCTCTCCTGTGACACAGTCTGGTAATACCTGTTTCTTTTTACCCTTGTTCAGATGATCCTAATGTACCTCTGTTCTTATCTGTTGTAAGGTGGCGCCGGTAAATCTGGCTGCAGGGCCTAAGTTCGGTTCAGACCTGTCAATCTGTGTCATAATGTTGACTGTCTGTCTGTCAAATCTTGAACGAGCTGTTCTTGAACTTTAAATTTCCCCCTTGCAGATGAATAAAGTATTGATTGATTGATTGATTGATGTTTTAATAAAGACATGATGTTTTTATTCATTCTTGCTGTACAAAACAAACTTCATAGTCTAAATTAGCATTAGCATTTTATCTTGCTGAACAAAGGAGCTGCTTTTTTTTTTTTACTGCTGCTTAAATCTGTTTGATTGTGTTATTAGAGTTATTTAATTGATTTAGAGTAATTAATTTAAGCCAGAAGAACAAACTACCAGATTTATGGCACGTTAGACCAGCAACTCACATGTTTTGTTAAGTAAACTTACTAATTTTACTTTTGGTATTTGGTTGGTGTAAAGAGAGTGTACCTTTAGTTTCCAGTCAGAAAGGTATATCAGACAGCAATCACTCAAAATATTTGTCTGCTGAAACTGATGGTTCGATCCTCGGCTCGACTGGCGGTCTTTCTGTGTGAAGTTTGCATCTTCTCCCCGTGTATGCGTGGGTTCTCTCCGGGTACTCCGGCTTCCTCCCATCGTCCAAAGACATGCATGTTAGGTTGATTGGTTACTCTAAATTGTCCATAGGAGTGAGTGCGAATGGTTGTTCGTCTGTTTGTGTTAGCCCTGCGATAGACTGGCGAGCTGTCCTGTTCCTGCAATAAAAGAAAGATAGCCTTCCTCATTGTGGTCTCTTACAGTCGTAGTTGATCCAGTGAAGAGAGTGGTTACTGAACAATGACTACTAAATGGTATTTACCATCATCAAGACTATATTTAAGACACAACAATTTAATGTGTTTGGAGATGCCTTTTTAAAAGAAATTGAAACAAATACTTACTTTTTGCTTTAAAAATGTTACTTGGCAATGTGTTCCAGTTGTACATAGCTCTTATAGATACTTTTTCCATAGTTTGTACTTTCGGTAGTCTGAATCTGCCCTCCGTAGCATGTCTGGTTTCATCGTTGTGTTCCTCATGACTAAAACAAAGCTCTTGGTAAAGCGTTATTGGGAGTTTAGTTGTAGTAATATTTATGGTTAAATTTAGCAATGAGGCTGTAAATCTCTCTTTTACATTTAACCAGGACAATACATGATGCATCCAGTTTACACTAGCTCTAAATGAGCACCAAAGTGCGCATTGAGCCGCTCTGTTTTGAACTATTTGCAAGGCTATTATATTTGTTGCAGCAGCACAGGACCAAATCTCAGAACAATGGTCTATAGACAATACAAGTGTTTTTTTTTTTTTTTTTTAATAACATCTGCAATCATGTCATAGGGTGAAAAATAATAACATCTTTTGACCATTGACAGACCTCTTCCCATTCTACACACTACTTTATTGATGTGTTTAGACCAGGGGTCGGCAACCCGCGGCTCTGAAGCCGCATGCGGCTCTTTAGCGCTGCCCTAGTGGCTCCCTGGAGCTTTTACAAAAATGTTGAAAAAAAAAATGGAAAAGGATATATATTTTTGTTTTGATCTGGTTCTGTAGGAGGACAAACATGACACAAACATTCTTAACGTTTTCCAATGCTGTAAAAATGTGTAGAATAAATATTAAATGTCAACATTTCTGTCAAGGAAGATTTGCGTCATAGCCTGCGACACACAAAGCCTATCAGCAGGGCGGGAGGAGGCAGGTGGCGTTGTAAACAAACCAGGGCTGTGTGATGGGCCATGGATGCCAAAGGGAAAAAGAGAAAAATAACCGAGGAGAACAGAGGATTCAATGTTTCTTGGACCGAATCATTTGCATTTATTGCCAATGCGGAATGATTGCCTGAATGTTTGCTCTGTAGCGAGAAGTTGTCAAATAACAAAAAGAGTCTCGTGGAAAGACATTTCCATGGAAAGCATGCTACAATTGCAAACAGTACCCAGTTTGGAGTGAGAGAAAAAGTGCGATTGCATTACTTTGGAGAAATTAGAGAAGCGCAAAAATAGATTTAAGTGGATTGCATCTCCAAACTCCACTACTGCTGCAAGTTTAGTTGCAACCCGGGAGATAATAAAGCGTAGAAAACCGTTCACAGATGGTGACTACATGAAGGAGTCAGTCATCAACATATCAGGACACGTATTTGCTAACTTCAAAAACAAAACTGAGATAATACAGAAAATCAAAGACATGTCCCTCTCCGCTAAGACAGTGAAGGAAAGGACCATTAAAACGGCCGGCAACATCACTGATCAGTGCTCAGGTCGGAGGATAGCTGCGTCGGTTGCGTGTCTAAAGAGAAGAGGATGGTGCTGCGTTTTATCCTTGTACTGACTTGCTTGGCATTTGCAAAGTAATCAAACTGTATTAATTTGATTTATTGGTTTATTTTTTATAAACGCAGGCAGCGTTTTATCCTTGCACTGACTTGCTTGGCATTTGCAAAGTAATCAAACTGTATTAATTTGATTTATTGGTTTATTTTTTATAAACGCAGGCAGCGTTTTATTGCGCTCTGTTTGTTGCCAAGATAAGGGGAGCGTTGTGCACATTCCATTTTGTTGTTTTTTTTCGAATCCTCGAAATAAAAATGACATAAAAAAAATCAGATTTCTATATTGCATTTTTTAAATTTCATCAAAGCAACGAAACATAACTCATCAATATATTAATGAAGTTAAACATGAGACGGCATCGTACAACAGAGTAGTCACGTGGTGCGTCATTCTCTACAGGATGCGCTGCAGGGAAAATAAACATTTTATCATTAAGGCTCATTATGTATTTGTAGCCAACTTAGTCATTTTGATAGTAGGCTAATATAGCTAATATAGATACATAAAGCATGTGGTGCCTTTATGATAAGGCTTATTTTAGGCTTTTATTTGTTTGTGACTCCGGACATATTTGTTTTTTGTTTTTTTGGTCCAATATGGCTCTTTCAACATTTTGGGTTGCCGACCCCTGGTTTAGACCATGACAGTTTATTATCCACTTCAACCCCAAGCAGTTTGTGTCTAGTTCCAAAAACAATACTTTTTGTCTTGCCTACATTCAGTACCAATTTATTATTTGTTACCCATTTAAATACAGTTTTAATTCTTCTGTTTCTGAAATAGTTTCAAGTTGTTCCACTGTACTTTGTGATGAATAAATAGTTGAATCATCGGCATACATTGGAATTTTTGTCTTTTGTAGAACTAATGGTAAATCATTTGTGTATATAGCAAACAAAAGTGGTCCCAGGCAGCTACCCTGTGGTATACCACAACAGACAGCCTTTAGACCTGAGAAACTTCCATTGAAAAAGACCATTTGTGTCCTGTTTCCTAAATAACTCTGAAAGGTTGTGGTCAATAACATCAAAAGCTAAATAAAAGTAAAAAAAAAAAACAAAAAAAAAAAAAACAGCTGCTGCCAACCTTCTGTTATCTAATGCTGTCAACCAGTCAGTTGTCACCTGCGCCATAGCAGTAGTAGTCTAGTGACCTACTCTGTATGCATGCTGAAACTCTGTATTTAAATTATTGTCAAAAAATACTTTTGAACTTGTTCAAAAACAATCCTTTCAATAATTTTACTCAGAGCAGGTAACAGACTGATTGGTCTACTGTTTGGGCCACAAAATGAAGTGTTAGTACATTTTAGTAAAGGCACTTTAGCGATTTTCCAAGCCAGCGGATAGACCCCTTATTAAGACTCAAATTTAAAATGTGAGCAATAGGAACAGCAATTATCTTTGCAACAGGTTTTAATAATTTTGAGTCAACATAGTTTTTCTTTGCAGTCTAATAAAAACTTTTTGACCTGATCCACAGTAACATTATTAAACTCAAAATTGCAGTTTTTCCCTATCATACATCCATATTTAGTTAAAGCTTTTGCCTCCGTATTGTTTATTTGTTCATGCCACCTCGTACCTCTCCCTGAGCCGTCACCTTATCGTGGTGGAGGGGTTTTTGCGTCCCGAAGATCCTAGCAGCTATGTTGTCGGGGGCTTTATGCCCCTGGTAGGGTCACCCATGGCAAACAGGTGTCTAGGGGAGGGACCAGACCAAGCACGGCTCATAGACCCCTATGATGACGACCAACCTGGGCATGAATGTTCCCTTGCCCGGACGCGGGTTACCGGGACCCCCCTCTGGAGCCAGGCCTGGAGGCGGGGTACGAGAGCGAGCGTCTGGTGGCCGGGCCTTCGCCCATGGGGCCCGGTCGGGCTCAGCCCGAAAGGGTTACATGGGCCCCACCTCCCGTGGGCTCACCATCTGTGGGAGGAGCCGTAGGGGTCGGGTGCAATGTGAGCTGGGCGGCAGCAAGGGGCGGGGACCCTGGCGGTCCGATCCCCGGCTGCAGAAGCTGGCTCTAGGGACGTGGAACGTCACCTCTCTGGTGGGGAAGGAGCCTGAGCTTGTGCGCGAGGTTGAGCGGTTCCGACTAGATATAGTTGGACTCACCTCGACGCATGGCTTGGGCTCTGGAACCAGTACCCTCGAGAGGGGCTGGACCTTCTTCCACTCTGGAGTTGCTCATGGTGAGAGGTGCCGAGCAGGTGTGGGCATTCTCATCAGCCCCCAGCTTGGTGCCTGCACGTTGGGGTTTACCCCAGTGGATGAAAGGGTAGTTTCCCTCCGCCTCCGGGTGGGGGGACGGGTCCTGACTGTTGTCTGTGCTTATGCACCGAACAGCAGTTCAGAGTACCCACCCTTTCTGGGGTCCTTGGAGGGAGTGCTGGAGGGTGCTCCTTCTGGGGACTCCATTGTTCTGCTGGGGGACTTCAATGCTCACGTGGGCAATGACAGTGAGACCTGGAGGGGAGTGATTGGGAGGCATGGTCCCCCCCCTCTGAACCCAAATGGTGTTTTGTTATTGGACTTCTGTGCTCGTCATGGATTGTCTATAACGAACACCATGTTCCAGCATAAGAGCGTCCATATGTACACCTGGCATCAGGATTCCCTGGGCCGCAGTTCGATGACCGACTTTGTAGTCATATCGTCGGACCTGCGGCCACATGCCTTGGACACTCGGGTGAAGAGGGGGGCGGAGCTGCCAACTGATCACCACCTGGTGGTGAGTTGGCTCAGGTGGTGGGGGAGGAAGCCGGTCAGAGCTGGCAGGCCCAAACGTGTTGTGAGGGTCTGCTGGGAACGTCTGGCTGAGTCCCCTGTCAGAGCGAGCTTCAACTCCCACCTTCAGCAGAGCTTCGAACATGTCCCGAGTGAGGCGGGGGACATTGAGTCCGAATGGGCTGTGTTCCGTGCCTCTATTGCTGAGGCGGCCAGCCGGAGCTGTGGCTGTAAGGTCGTTGGTGCCTGTCGTGGCGGTAATCCCAGGACTCGTTGGTGGACACCAGCAGTGAGGGATGCCGTCAAGCTGAAGAAGGAGTCCTATCGGGCCTTCTTGGCCTGTGGGACTCTGGAGGCAGCTGATGGGTACCGATGGGCTAAGCGGCATGCGGCTTCGGCTGTTGCCGAGACAAAAACTCGGGCATGGGAGGAGTTCGGCGAGGCCATGGAGAAAGACTTCCGGACGGCTTCGAGGAGATTCTGGTCCACCATCCGGCGGCTCAGGAGGGGGAAGCAGTGCTCCATCAATACTGTGTACAGTGGAGGTGGGGAGCTGCTGACCTCAACTCGGGACGTTGTGGGTCGGTGGAGGGAATACTTCGAAGACCTCCTCAATCCTACCAATACGTCTTCCCATGAGGGAGCAGAGCTGGGGGACTCAGGGGTGGACTCTCCTATCTCTGGGGCTGAAGTCGCTGAGGTGGTCAAAAAGCTCCTTGGCGGCAAGGCCCCGGGGGTGGATGAGATCCGCCCGGAGTTCCTTAAGGCTCTGGATGCTGTGGGGCTGTCCTGGCTGACACGCCTCTGCAGCATTGCGTGGACATCGGGGGCAGTACCGCTGGATTGGCAGACTGGGGTGGTGGTCCCCCTTTTTAAGAAGGGGGACCGGAGGGTGTGTTCCAATTACAGGGCAATCACACTCCTCAGCCTCCCTGGTAAGGTCTATTCAGGGGTCCTGGAGAGGAGGGTCCGCCAGATAGTCGAATCCCGGATTGAGGAGGAGCAGTGTGGTTTTTGTCCTGGTCGCGGAACAGTGGACCAGCTCTATACCCTCTCTGGGGTCCTGGAGGGGGCATGGGAGTTTGCCCAACCAGTCTACATGTGCTTTGTGGACCTGGAGAAGGCATTCGACCGTGTCCCCCGGGGGCTCCTGTGGGGGGTACTCTGGGAGTATGGGGTACCGGACCCCCTTGTACGAGCTGTCCGGTCCCTGTACGACAGGTGTCAGAGCTTGGTCCGCATTGCCGGTAGTAAGTCGGATTCGTTTCCGGTGAGGGTTGGACTCCGCCAAGGCTGCCCTTTATCACCGATTCTGTTCATAACTTATATGGACAGAATTTCTAGGCGCAGCCGAGGTGTTGAGGGGATCCGACTTGGTGGCCTCAGGATTGGGTCCCTGCTTTTTGCGGATGACGTGGTCCTGTTGGCTCCGTCTGGTCGTGATCTCCAGCTCTCGCTTGAGCGATTCGCGGCCGAGTGTGAAGCGGCTGGGATGAGAATCAGCACCTCAAAATCTGAGACCATGGTCCTCAGCCGGAATAGGGTGGATTGCCCTCTCTGGGTCGGGAGTCAGGTCCTGCCTCAAGTGGAGGAGTTTAAATATCTCGGGGTCTTGTTTACGAGTGAGGGAAGGATGGAGCGCGAGATCGACAGACGGATCGGTGCGGCGTCTGCAGTAATGCGGGCTCTGCGCCGGTCTGTCGTGGTGAAGAAGGAGCTGAGCCAGAAGGCGAAGCTCTCGATTTACCAGTCGATCTACGTTCCTACCCTCACCTATGGTCATGAGCTTGTGGGTCGTGATGACGAACGAGATCTCGTATACAGGCGGCTGAAATGAGTTTCCTCCGCAGGGTGGCCGGGCTCTCCCTTAGAGATAGGGTGAGGAGCTCAGTCATCCGGGAGGGGCTCAGAGTAGAGCCGCTGCTCCTTCGCATCGAGAGGAACCAGTTGAGGTGGCTCGGGCATCTGGTCAGGATGCCTCCTGGACCTCCCTGGTGAGGTGTTCCAGGCACGTCCCTCTGGGAGGAGACCCCGGGGAAGACCCAGGACACGCTGGAGGGATTATATCTCTCGGCTGGCCTGGGAACGCCTCGGGATCCCCCCCGCAGAGTTGGCAAATGTGGCTGGGGAAGTCTGGGCTTCCCTGCTTAGGCTGCTGCCCCCGCGACCCGACCCCGGATAAGCGGCAGAAGATGGATGGATGGATGGATGGATGGCCACCTCGTAATTTGTCAACTTTACCACAAAAGTAATTATTTAAATGATTGGCTATATCCACTGGTTTGGTAATAAAATAATCATTCATTCATTTTTCTAAGTGCTTAATCTAATTCAGGGTCGCGGGGAAGCTGGAGCCTATCCAGCAGTCTGTGGGCGAAAGGCAGGGTACACCCTGGACAGCTCGCCAGTCCATCGCAAATAAAATTATCATCAGACTCAATAAAATGGAGTAGATTTAGCATTCCTTCCTAATATATTATTAAAGATACTCCATAATTTCTTCTAGTCTTGTTTCTAATTTATAATCAGATTTTTATAAAACAGCTTATTTTTCTTTTTGTTTAATTTAGTTACATAATTTCTTAAGTTTATGTATATCTGCCAATCTTATTCGTAACTAGATATATTTGCAACTTTCTTAGCTTCATCTCTTTAGTCCTTTAGTTCAGTATCAATCCAACAAACTCTAAAATTTCTAACTGTTCTCTTTTTTAGAGAAGCATTTTTATCACTTACTTCTAAAAACTGCTTATTAAATGCTTTAACTGCATCATCTGGGTTGTTGCTCTTCAAGACATTATCCTAATCCATCTTTCTGTACATCCTCAATGAAATCTTTTAAGGTAAAAAATCTGTACGATCTTTTTACTCTTATTTTCTGCCCACCTTTAGGAACTTTGGTTTTCCTCTCCATTGCTATTAAGTTGTGATCACTACAACCAACCGGAACTGATATTGCTTCAGTAGAGGTCACCAGAGTTTGTGAAAATACGATCAATAAGAGTAGATGTTTTAGACCTGTCACTCATTCTGCATATCCGCGTTGGCTTGGTAACAAGTTGTCTTAGACCACACGTTTCAGTGATGGAATGGAGCTTATTCCTTGATGGACAATGTAGTGAATTCCAATCAATATTAAAATCTCCCATTATATAGACTTCATTTTGATAGTCACATACATTGTCCATCATAGAACATAAGCTATCTAAATAAGCTGAATTTGCATTAGGAGGACGATAACAACAGCAAACCAGTAAAGGCTTTACATGTGGAATATGGACTTGAAACCATAATGCTTTAATCTCAATAAGATCTATTCTCATTTTAACTGGTATATGCTCTTGTAGATAGATAGCAACCTCACACCCCTTGCATTCCTGTCTTTCCTATATTTATTATACCCATGAATGTATAATGAGGAATCTTCAGATCTGGAATCCAGATGAGTTTCTGTGATTCCTAATATATGGAAGTCTCCTGTCAGCAGCATATTTATGTCATTTACCTTGTTCCTAAGTCTGCATATATTTAAATCTGCCAATTTTAGTCCCTTCCTATTTAATTTACTAAAAGTTGCCATTGTCAACCATAGTGCACAGTAGTTGGTCAGCCATCTACTTTCTACAAAGCACCTCATGCAGTCTCACCTTAAGAAATACAAACTTTACCTTATATCATAATTTTTGTTTCATGCTGTGGTGTGTTGAGTTCATGTTGGGATTTGGGCCTAGCTAGTGTGGGAACTCAACAATTGAAAGAATAAGGTATCATTTTACTAACCACTAGCACATGATAATGCTGGATAGGTGGTCAAACACATTCCCAATTTACACAAGGATACTAGAGGCTGCTTAGGATGATTAAACTAATTATGTGAAAGATATTGCAATGGGGTTGTGGGAATTATTGTTTTCAATCAAATTTAAATGGTTATTTAATGAGAAATATGTATGTGCTCTTGTCATATATCAACACTAGAACTTTCAGATCAGTTGTTTATTGATGCACTGAGCACACATAATATTTGTCATAAAATTTCATCTTAAACACTATCTGCATTGTCAAATCTCAATATATGCGCGTTGCTACGCACAGTATGATAAGTGAGGCCCCAGGGCTACATACAGTTTTATCAAACTGTGTGTAGCAACGCTGACTACAGGTGGCGTACGAACGGAAAACAGGAAATGTGGCGCAAAAAAACTTCACAATTTACAAAGCAGTGTTCACGCATGTCCCACGCCAGTTTCGCTTCATAAATCAGGATCAACACTAAATGTTGCGCACATGAGGGAACATCTTGTCACGCCCACATGTTGGCCATAGAAGGTCAGGTGAACACCCCTGATAAATATTAATCCATCTCATTTCCATGATGGTCCTACAGGGAAAAAAGCCAAAAAGAGGAATTTTTGGAAAATGAGGAAGAAATTCCAATCGATGAAGTTGTGAAATGTAAAACTATTTTATCTGGTGGAGACGGGATGGACATCAGCACCACCAGAAAGACAGGAATGTCAGCAGAGGACAGATGATGTCAGCGTGTCTCATCAGACCACCGGACTTATCCAGAAAGGACAAATAAAGTGGTCAGACAATAAAATGTAGGGGGAAAGTGCATCTTGGTCCACAGGAGGAGGAAGGGGGGGCCGCTGCCCACTCCCACAGATTAGAAGCTGGCGGGGAAAATGAAGGAGTCCAGAGATACGCTGGAACAAAATGCTCCAGATGATGCTGGAAGTGCTTCATTCCTTTGTTTCAGATTATAAAATGAACGGACATAAATGAGACATCTCTGACTCCAGTTTATTTACTGGGAACATACTGGTGTTCCTGTGTGTCCCAGCTGGGTTGCAGCGCTGCAGATGTGGTCGGAGAGGAACCAATAATTCCCATCAAGGAGGAGGTGCAGAGAGAAATAAACACCACCCTGACAGAAAGATAAACTTGAGAATAAATGAGAATTCTCCACCTCTGATGTGTTGCATCACTTCTAGACGTAAAGCAGCAGCGTTTGGTTCCAACGTGAGAGGATGATTGACAACACAATCATTCAGATTGGATGATTGTTCAGGTGAACGCAGGTGAAGCGCTGATGTCATTTAGTAGCATGTTATGTAGCGTCTCCACTATCTGCACACATCTGCAGCTGTACAACAGGTTTCCTCCTGGGCATGGAGGCACCTCCACCTGCCTCCATCTGCCCGATGGCCGCTACACCACGGCGTGTCTGGTTGAGGAGAACATAGTTCTGTTCTGCGCTCTGGGTTGGGAAAAGGAGTGATCAGCCTCAACCCGTCAATCATTTCCCTTTGGAAGGTGCCGGCTCGACTCCAGAGTCTCCAAGCTCCTCCGCAGGGACAGATAAGCTGCTGTGCGCCTTTACGGAGCATTTTATATCCAACCATCTCTTCATGTTCTGTATCTGCAGGTGGAGGAAACACCTGATCAGCCTGATGATGGGCGGCACGTGATTTTAATGCAATTATTCATTTAGACCTTTATTATTATGGCAGCTTCTGTATGACTTAACTGTGTGAAATGGTTTTTATAACATGTAGGACTGCTTCGTTTCAGAACAGATTTTAGTGGTTGATGTTTTACGCGGTGGTGGAACTATCAAATATGCATTTTCTTTTTTTTGTAAATGCTGTTAATGTACAACATTCTGCGTAAAAAGTTATATTTGATTTTGAACAAATGTCTCAAATTTCACACCATTTCTTTGGTTTTATTTTCTGCCTTTGGTGTCGCCGTTTCTCCAGATGTTGTGCGTACGCCAGGGTCAGAGTTGGCGTGGAGGTAGGGACGTTTCACCGCCAAGTCGTGTTTTTATAAATCCCAAAAGTTGCCTATAATTGGCGTACGCCGGGTTTTGTGCGACAGCTTCGTAAATGAGGCCCCTGGTCTTTATTAAGTGATTGCTGCAGCTGCTTCTCAGGCCTGTTATGTGAGTTTATTTTTTTATATAATTGTGTTGAAGCATGGATGAAAAGCAATGTCTGACTTTCACTGGATAAGTTTCATAGAATTTTTAGTTATTATTATTTCTGTCAGATTCAAGTTATTTCTGTAACTTTGTTTTTCTTTCACTGACCGAAGGGTTTTAACAGTTCTGTCCGTGTGTTACTCAGTAGTCTGAATCCATGTTTAATATTAATATGATTTGCAGTAAAGGACAAAATAAATGAGTCATCAGGTGAAGGATAAACCACCTTAACACGCCTTTCACAATGACTGTTGATGACCAGCTGCATTGCTGATGGAGGCCCAAAACATGTCTCATTCATTCATTCATTCATTCATTATCCTAACCGCTTAATGAAGGGTCACGGGGAAGCTGGAGCCTTTCCCAGCAGTCCAGATGTCTTTACAGGTCAGATCCTGGTCTCGGCTTCTCTAACGGCTCGTCGTCGACGACACATCGAAGCCTCTACAGAAAGTAAACATCTTGCAGCCTGCGGTTGATGCTGATGATCTTTCTTTTCTTGTTCCTCTGACAGAGACCAGCTTTCTCCTGGGAAATGCTCAGATCGTGGACTGGCCTGTAGTGTACAGCAATGACGGCTTCTGTAAGCTGTCCGGCTTCCATAGAGCTGACGTCATGCAGAAGAGCAGCACATGCAGGTAAACTTCGTCATCTGTTGTTATTTGCTTTGTTTAGAGGAAACCTCTTAACAAGCTGGTTAGTTTTTACAGCAGCACAACTCACTGCAGTTTCCAGAGGCTGTCTTCCGGAGCTCTCTGTTTATTATTATGTTATTAATCCATTAGATCAATCCATTATTTAATCTCCAGATCAGAAAGACAATAAAAACAGATGTTTTGACTTCAGGCTGCTGTAATATACTAACAGCAGAGTGAAGCATCTCAGAGCTGCTTGAACAATGTGCACAGACACGAGGAGCTCAGCGCTGTCGCCATTCATTTACCATCTGAAACGATTGCCATCTAGACTTGCTAAGAGAGCTTTGCCCAGTCCCCAACGGCTCGCCTGTCAGTCAAGACACTTTAAGGTGAGACTTTCCCCGCGGGCGGCTCTTGGATCTGACCGGGGGTGATGGCCTGGATAGCCTGAAGCCAAAAAGCTTCTCTCAGACATCAAGCTGAATACAGACACGGATTTATTTGCACACTCCCTGCTGCTCTGAGCTGAGAAGGACGGTTGACTCAGACATGAACACTGAGGATAAAAGAGCCCACTGAGAGCTTAAACTGGCGCCTACTGAAGAAAGGAACCGGCTGTGATTCAAGATATGATTAAAGGCCATTTTTGTGGAATAATTTTTGATCTTTTGACCAAAATGTTGTAACTGCAGTTATGTGAATAACTGAGATATTGACAGTAACATGCAACACAATCACAGAAAACATGCGAAGAAAAAAAAAAAGGAAATAGGATTGTTTGATCTGTTTCAGGTTCACCAGAAACGTTGTCGATAAAGTTGTGATTTTCAGCCATGAAGCAGATCAAAGCCTGGAAAAAAACTGTCACAGCCCAAAAAATGGTTTTTTCTTCACTAGAGCTGATTACAATAATTATTGCCTGTAAATATTTAACAGTTGTGTCAGTCTTACATTATGTGTTAAACAGTGAGTGGGACTACTGTCAGGCAGGTCAAAGGTCAGATTGATCAAGGTTAAAACAGATTAGCAACATAACAGAAGGAGTGTGGTGTTCTGCCGATGAGTTTCCAGCATCCGGCTCATCCACCACGTCAAGTGCAGCCGGCTTGTTGAGGAGGGAAAATAAACATGGACGCAAACCAGCAGGATGTTAAACATCAGGAGCAGCTGGTTGCCTTTCAGGTGCACAGCTCTTCCTCTCCTCCTTTACCTCATCCTCACTGCTCCCTGCAGCATCTTCCAGCTACAAGCTGACATCTCAAGATGTTTGTTTTCCTCCATTAAATAATGAAAAGTTTAAAATGGCAGAACAGATGTAGGAGCATGTAGCTGAAACCAGCAGAACCAGTAAATCTAATAAAACTGTTCAGACGGCTTCATGAGCATCATGCTACAACTCTGTTTCCATGGAGCAGATGGGGGGAATTTCACTGCAAAGGAGAATTTAAACTTTACATTTAAGGTTTTGCTTTTTTTTGTGTGTGTCTTATTTCCAGTTTCAGTGTTCAGATTTGATGCATTAGTCTTATCCCACCTTTCTTCTTGTTCAGTTTTACCTGGTTTACATGTTCTGTGATCTCAGGTCATGCCTCTTCCTGTATAACAGGGATCCTCAGTCCTGGTCCTTCAGAGACGTGGTCCTGCAGGTTTAAATCAAACTTTATTTCTTGAGCACTTTTCATGCCTCAGGCAACACAAAGTGCTTTACAGGATAAAATGAAGTCAAAAGGATTAAAACGAACAGTGGATAAAAAGGCACTTAAAAATAATCGACACAAGCTCTTTCCACACACTCACACACACACACACACAAGGACAAAGAGCAAAGAACCCCCCCCACACACACCCACCCACATTCCCCGAAAAACATCATTCCCTGAATACTGTCTCTTTAACTGAATTCTGGTTAATAAAACAACTAAAAACATTCAGTAAGTGATAAAAATTCTGACTTGATGCTGATGTGAGGAAACAATACCTCGGGATCCATCCACACCAGGAGCCAGTCCCCTGCATGCTCATAGGGGCCGCTGCCACAGCAACCGCACAACTCCCAGGCAGCAACGGGGCCACCACGCACCACCCAAACAGCAGCGGTCGCCATGACAACAGCCCCCAGACCAAACAGGCAGGGACCCCAGCGTGCTGGATCCCCATAAGGAAAACACTGGAGTTAAAACCAGAAGATGAATAACCTTAAGAAGCAGTAAGAAATAAGAGCAACAATAAAAGAAAATATACATATATACATAGAAGGACTTTACAATAATGTATTAAAAATAAGAAATCTAATAAAACAATTTAAAAATAAATAAATTAATAAATGAAGTAAATTAAGATAAGTAAATAAAATAAAATAAAATTCAGTTAAATGCTAAGCTAAAAAGGTGTGTCTTGAGCCTCTTCTTAAAAACATCAACAGTCTCCGCGGCCCTGAGGCTCTCTGGCAGACTGTTCCACAGTCCAGGACCATAACAATGGAAAGAGGTCTCACCGTATGTCTTAGTTCTGACTTTAGGAACCACTAAAAGGCCAGTACCAGAGGACCTCAGGGTCCGCGAAGGCTCATAATTAAAAAGAAGGTCAGATACATAAGAAGGCCCGAGACCATTAAGGCATTTATAAACAAGTAAAAGAATCTTAAAATCAATCCTGAAACGCACAGGAAGCCAATGCAGCGATTTTAAAACTGGTGTAACGTGTTCCCGCCCTCTGGTCCTCGTCAGAACTCGTGCCGCTGAATTCTGTAGTAATTGTAGGCTGGAAAGAGACTTTTTAGGAAGACCAGAGAGCAGGGCGTTTTAGAAGTGGCTTTGCTGCAACTCACTAGACATGTGCAGAGCTTCATGTCTGGCTGTGACCCAGGAAACCTCTTAAACCTGCAGGACCCTGGTCATTGACAGCTTTAGTTTCCTTCTCTCACCTGGTTACTGGTCCTGATCAGTACTGGTCCTGATGAGTACTGGTCCTGATCAGTACTGGTCCTGATGAGTACTGTTCCTGATCAGTACTGGTCCTGATGAGTACTGGTCCTGATGAGTACTGGTCCTGATGAGTACTGGTCCTGATCAGTACTGGTCCTGATCAGTACTGGTCCTGATGAGTACTGGTCCTGATCAGTACTGGTCCTGATGAGTACTGGTCCTGATCAGTACTGGTCCTGATGAGTACTGGTCCTGATGAGTACTGGTCCTGATCAGTACTGGTCCTGATGAGTACTGGTCCTGATGAGTACTGGTCCTGATCAGTACTGGTCCTGATCAGTACTGGTCCTGATGAGTACTGGTCCTGATGAGTACTGGTCCTGATCAGTACTGGTCCTGATGAGTACTGGTCCTGATGAGTACTGGTCCTGATCAGTACTGGTCCTGATCAGTACTGGTCCTGATCAGTACTGGTCCTGATCAGTACTGGTCCTGATGAGTACTGGTCCTGATGAGTACTGGTCCTGATGAGTACTGGTCCTGATCAGTACTGGTCCTGATGAGTACTGGTCCTGATCAGTACTGGTCCTGATGAGTACTGGTCCTGATCAGTACTGGTCCTGATGAGTACTGGTCCTGATGAGTACTGGTCCTGATCAGTACTGGTCCTGATGAGTACTGGTCCTGATCAGTACTGGTCCTGATCAGTACTGGTCCTGATGAGTACTGGTCCTGATGAGTACTGGTCCTGATCAGATCCCTCCATGTTTCCTGGTTTCTGTTCTGCAGTACCTGACTGTCGCTTTTGTCTTCAGCTACATCAGTTCCTCTGCCTGCCTCCCCCGACTTCTCACTCTCACACTTTTCTTTTCCAGTTTTATGTATGGAGAGCTAACGGACAAAAAGACCATCGACGTGGTCCGGCAGACGTTCGACAGCTATGAATCCAACTGCTTTGAAATCCTGCTGTACAGAAAGAACAGTGAGTTTTCACTCAGCCTTTAGAAGTAAAAACAACTCGTCAATCATTCACCATTCTCTGTTCATCTTTCCTCTTTTTTTAAAAAAAATTAAGAATGGACTCTTTTGGGGCGGGATATAAACTATGTATTCCTTCATGGAGTGTGTTTTGTCCCATGTGAAGGATCCAACATCACTGACTGTAATAAAGTGCTGAAAAATAATCCCATATGTTCCAGTTTCCCTTTAGACAAAACAAAGTGGAAAAGCACAAAGAGGGATGGAAGAGAGGAAAAAGACCGACTCCAAACCTCCTTTTTCGCTTTTAAAGTGTTCTCAGTGGTCTTTAAATTGTGATAATGATGTTTTTAGCCAAAATGACAAAAGCACCAGAAAATCGTTAGCATTTTGCTTCTGAATTGTGGGCGGAGTCAACACAGCTGAGTGCACTCCCGGTTCTTGCCGGAGACACCCCCTCGGTGGAGAACCAGCTCTTCGTGCTAGCTTGCAACTATCTCATCCCATCAAAACCCCAACATTACCAGTGCAACAAAAATGAGAGTTGATATTGGAGCCTACGGCTTTCAGGCAGATGCAGCTCGGAGGAAAACAAAGGGCATCATGGATATGTTCCTCTACAAGCGGATGCATAAGAATGGTAATAATGTTCGTTTTTTTAAAGTCTTGACTCTGTCAGGTCAGTTAGTCTGCTCATAATGTGTTAGTGTGTTTTGGACATGCTCGAAACATTCACATGTGACTTTTTAATGAGATTTTTTTTATGGTTACAGGATCTTTATGTTATCTGAACAATAACTAGTACTGCAGATGCACAACTGTGGTTGAGAATTGTTGCTGCTGAGAAATACCAAAAGTATGTTGTATGATCCCATTTCTACTTACTGAGTATCAATTGTATTGATACTTAGTTTATCTCTAAAATCAGTCAGTTTTTACAGAATTGATGCTGTCTGTTTTTACCTTTATGATGCTTCACCAGTACTGGAGCCAATGTGCAGAAACCAGTATCAATCAATCAATCAATCAATCAATCAATCAATCAATCAATCAATCAATCAATCAATCAATCAATCAATCAATCAATCAATCAATCAATCAATCAATCAATCAATCACTCAATCAATCAATCAATCAATCAATCAATCAATCAATCAATCAATCAACCACTCAACAACTCATTCAGCATTATAACAGACAGACATGGACCATTATGACACAGATCACGGGTTGGAGCAGCCTGAGGCCTCGCAGCCAACAGATAAGAACAGAGGTACATTGGGATTAAGGGTAGAGGGCAGAAAACAGGTCCCATCAAACTGTGCCTCATGGGGGCGCAGTCTTAAGAGACCAAAAAAACACCTCATGTACACGTAAACACAAGTTCAGATGATAGACAACACACAGTCCAGGAGGCGGTGAGTCAAGGGTGTGTGTGGACCGCAGCCAGGTGCCACAGTCCAGATGACGGGGAGGAGGGTTTGGACAGAGCGTCAGTGAACTTCACATTCCTTTCTCAGGGGGTTGTACCGGCCCAAAGGCCTTCGGGGGAGCCGAATCCAGATAAGACTGATTATTTGGGTTTCAGGCCAAGATAATATTTTGCTCCCAGCCTTGAGTCCATGACTGATCTCATACTGGCAGCTCCAAACAGCCTGATGTTTGATGGGGGGGTTTCCACCAATACGAGCAGACATCCGCTCAATGCTGGAATCAATTCTGCGGACCAGCTCTGGAACCGTACCCGGTTTGCCAGTTTGGGGCAGATTGTTTGCGATCCAGCTCGGTCAACGCTTGAGTCCGTGCACCGTGCACAATCTGCCACAGAATTCAGGCGACCTGCCAGTTGCTTCCTGTGTCACGCGGATCTTCAGGTAAATCAGAGATCTGCCAGCTCCAATCAGCTGAAACCCGATTACCATTACTCCGAAATTGGAGATATCCTCCACATCCTCCATGGTCAGAACCGCCAGACATATTGGTTTCCACGACCCACGAGTCCAATTCAATTCAATTCAATTCAACTTTATTTATATAGCGTCAAATCACGGCAATGCCATCTCAAGACGCTTTACAGACAGAGGGGAAAACATAATGAAGGCCAATTCATAACAGCCTATATAAGGAAACCAACAGATTGAGTTGAGTCCAACTCAATCTCCCATCCTGAGCAAGCACACTGGCAACAGTGGGAAGGAAAAAACTCCCTTTTAACAGGAAGGAAACCTCCGGCAGAACCCGGCTCAAGGACAGGCAGCCATCTGCCTCTGCTGTGTGGGGGGAATAGGACAGAAAGACAACAGACTACAGGAACTGCTACTCCCGGCCAGGGAGACCTGCTGAGACAGGAGACATACATGTTAATGATGCAACACTGTTATTGGGGGGGGGGGGGGGGGGGGGGGGGGTAAAAGAAAGAGATAAAGAGAAAGAGAAACAAGCTCAGTGTATCAGGAAATGTCCCTCAGCAGTCTAAACCTATAGCAGCATAACTAAGGGATGCTAACCATCCCTAGCTATAGGACTTATCAAAAAGATAAGTCTTCAGCCTAGTCTTAAAGGTGGGGAGGGTGTCTGCTTCCCTAACACTAACTGGGAGCTTATTCCATAAAAGAGGGGCCTGATAACCAAAGGCTCTGCCTCCTGCTCGACTCTTTGAGACTCTAGGAACCACAAGTAAGCCTGCAGTCTGGGAACGAAGTACTCTGCTTGGTATATAAGGAACAATGAGGTCTTTGATATATAGTGGTGCCTGGTTGTGGAGGGCTTTATATGTAAGGAGAAGGATTTTAAATTCTATTCTAGATTCAACAGGCAGCCAATGAAGAGAGGCTAAAACTGGAGAAATATGATCTCTCATGCTGGTTCTGGTCAGGACTCTGGCTGCAGAATTCTGGATCAGCTGAAGGCTTTTCAGGGCATATTTAGGACAGCCCAGTAATAGAGAGTTACAGTAATCTAGTCTCGAAGTAACAAAAGCGTGAACCAGTTTTTCTACATCACTCTGAGACAGAATGTCCCTAATTTTGGCTATATTACGTAAATGAAAGAAGGCTGTTTTAGTAACCTGCTTAATATGTGGGCCAAAGGACAGGTCAGGGTCAAATATTACTCCAAGGTTTCTTACTGTAGCACTGGAAGCTAAAGTAATGCCATCCAGGTTCATTACAAAACTGGAAAATTTAGCTCTGAGTTTTTCAGATCCAACGAGAATTACTTCAGTCTTATCTGAGTTTAAGAGGAGAAAATTTCTAGACATCCAAGTCTTTATGTCTATGAGACAATTTTGTAGCCTATTGGGCTGATTTTTTTCATCTGGTTTAAAGGATAAGTATAGTTGAGTATCATCTGCATAACAATGAAAGTTTATTCCATGCTGTCTAATAATTTTGCCTAAAGGGAGTCCAGAACATACCCAGTGGGATGCGTCCCATCAGGACATGTGGGCTCCTCTCTGCCCGATCTCTGGGATGAAAATATGTGATGGGTTGCGTTGAGAGACCGGCTGATCAGATCCATGATGTAGAAATTTTCAGGAATAAGGAGATGTACAGTTTACAGTGAGGCTCCGAGACAGACAGGACAAAGTAGCAGGCCAGCGTCGGAGGGAAACGGAACAAAGGAAAAAGGGTCCGCCTTCGCCCTCAGTATGCCCTCAGCATCGACAGATGAACACTTACAAATGAATTAGTATAATGTGTAAATAAATTAATCTGTATGTATACATCAAATGATACATAGTGAAATCACAACATCCCAAATCAGATTTTACATAATAGGCCTTAAAATAATTTACTAAAACAGGAAATACATTTTACTTCTTACACATCTTTTTACATGTAAACGTGTCTCATGTAAACACTGATTTACAAAACTAAACATAATGCAAATCTTTCCCAGGCAGAGGAGGCATCAGGTCCACCACCAGTCTGTCAGCCGGGTGGGGGGAACTATCACCATGGCAACAGGATAGTTATCCCATCCTGTGGTCAGAATCCACCAGCAGTCTCCAGACTGAGGAAGTGATGTCGGCTTCCTACCTCACCAGAGCATTCATGGCTTTTTGTATTTTGCCAGAAAAAATAAAACAACTGTTTTACTGTCATCTTGACTTTTAAAACTTTGTGCTCTGCGACTGCATGGTTCTCCATTTGTTCCTGGAGTAACTTTGGTCCTGGGAAGCTTTGCTGCTGTAAATGCACAGTTCTCACACAACTTTCCTGAAGTCCCAACGTTTAGAAATGAGTTTGCAGTTACATACACACACAGGACCTGGTTTGTTTAACAGATTTTCCCCCTAAAATAAAACCATCATTTAAAGATTTACTCAGGTTATATCTGTCTGACATTATAATGTGCTGATCTGAAACATTGCAGACAAATGTGGAAAAGACCGCTGTGTCCACATGACGCCATGTTTAGATGCTAAGAAAGAAGTTTGCTCAGAAAAACACCCTGACATCTGACATTTTCACTAGTTTTGGTGCCATATGTCATCTGAACTCCGCCTCAGGAAGAAAATGTGACCTTTTGTACAAAAGATTTATATAGTCAAAGCCAGTCTGCTTCAGTTTAATATCTGACGAAAAATAATCTTAAATTAATCAGATTATTATATAACCGTCTTAAGGTCATTATAAAATTAGTCAAACTGTTTTCTCACATTTCGTCTGTTGTGGGTTTAGTATGACCAGTTTGTGGTGATTTTTCACAGAGTAATGAACAGAAAGTACCAGTTTGAAAACTGGGATTTAGGATTTTGCTAATTGTGTTTGCTGCTAATAAACTCTCTATGAAGTAATTATCTGGCAACCAGCAAAAATCTAATTTATCTCTTTAAAATGTCTTCAGTGATACTCACACACTTTGCCATCGGGGTTGTGCAGGGGCAGAGGGAAGTTCCAGGTGTGCTGCTTGTCGCTGGAAATGCTTTTAAGGCTTTGTCCAAACAAGAAAAAAGCATTTGTCTTTTGTCCGCATGTAAAAACAGTTTTAGGGAACCTGAAACTGCTTCCTGAAACAAGCTTCCAGGATAATTAAACCCTCTGTTTCCTCCTTTTTGTTTAGATGGTAAACAACCAGATGCAGCCAAGATTGTTGGTTATAACCGTTTTAACAGGATTTTGTTTACATTTTTGCATTTGAATAAACGGAAGCTGACTGTGCTGAAGAATGGAAGCATCCCAATGAGAACAGGGATACAAAATGACAGGTTTACAGATGTTGCAATGTTTCAAGAAACAGACACTAAAAACAGGCAGAACATAAAGGGCAAAACAAAGCTGAAAGTTTGATCGGCTAAATGAGAGGTTAAACTATGTCTCACTGATTATAGACTGAAAACAGTTTATAGTTTTGGCTTTATATTGTTTTATTAGGATCGTGGGGTCCCACCAATAAAAAGAATACAAAAAAAAAAAAAAAAAAAATCACTACAACAATTGAAAAAATGAAATACCATAAAAAATATATAAACATACAGTAATGAGGATAAGCATTGCACCAATAATGTAAAATTAAAGAATAAAATGGAAATAACAATAAAAACTAGAGCTGCAAGCATTTATAACTGGGTCCAAATCCCTGAAGCAGCATCCTCCTCGGCCAACCATCAACCATCGCTGCAGCACTCATACCCAACGGCCCAGATGCCGTTTTCACCCAGTGATCCAAGACCAAACTGGCACTTAATGGATTTCTTGAACTGTGAAAGTCATACTTTAATTTTGTCATAAGCCACGCCCACATTGGTGATGTAATCTTTTCCTTCTGACACAGACACATCCGGTAGACCTTACTGTGAAAATAACGTAAAGAGTCTTATGGTTTATAGCAGTGTTCCTCATTGCGTGTCTCACGAGCACGTGCCTCACTGGCTTTCTGAAAATGCATCTAAACAAGTCATAATGATCCTCAACACTGCAGTTCTCTCCACAAACAAGAGCTGCAGGCTGCTTGCAGAAACTCTGCTGTCCTAACGGCCCTAACTGACCCTGTCAGAGTTGCCAGTTTTGGCTGATTTCAGCTGCACCGAACTCCACCAAAGAGCTGCTCCGTCGGTAGCTCCGTATATATGATGAAAAAGAAACGCCCACATTCTGGAGGCATTATTGTATTTTCACCATATACTGTTGCATAAGAATGTCTTTATACATAGCATGGGAACGCTTTTTTTTTTGGGGGGGGGGGGGGGGGGGGGCGGCTCTTAGCATATTGAGTTGAATATGCTCTTGTTGAATTACCAGTGAGGATCACTGGTTTACCTTTACCGTCCCATGCAACCAAAGTGAAGGGTCAAGCCAGCTGCTCAACAAGTCATGTTCAACTAAAATGTGTGCATGTGTGTGTGTGTGTGTGTGTGTGTGTGTGTGTTTATGTCATTTCTTTTAAAAGTCATAACTCCTCAAAGGTTTCCCCATAAATTCTGGAAATATTCTGAGCTGACCAGTAAGGTATCTGGTGTAATAAAATATAGGAGTGTTTCTGGTAATATTAGTCATGAATCAAAATATTGATTTGTTATGATGCCTTAAAGAAATTTGGACTGAATGAAAAACTGTCCTTTTCAGTCTGGACAAAAATCATAAATCCTCAACCACTTATAAAAATTAGTTTTAAAAGATCCTGGGATGACCAGGACAGAGTTGGGCATGCTGGGAATTATTTTGGACTGCCTCCACATAAGAATAGAGAAATAAAAAAAATTTTTTAAAAACTTATTTTTTGGCCTTTTATAGCTCAGAATTTAAAATATACATTAAAGACACAAAATTTATGTAAAATTAGTAAAAATATTCAGATGACTGTGGATGTATTGAGAGTTGTGTTTGAGTGCATTTTAGACTGATTAAAACAACTACATTTATTCGGCAATTTATGTCTAAATTTAAAAAAAATCAGCACACTGATGCTTTCACTATGAAATAAATGACTTGTGGTGCATTTGGTGCCATCTGAGTAATCGGTTAAACATGATAAGCCCATGTACATCTGAAAATATTGAGCAACATCTCTGTAGACAGAAAGCTGCAGCAGGTAAAGAATCGGCATAATTTAAGGAATATATCCTCCAAATGTTAGTTTTGTTTGACACACTAGTTATTTGGAGGTGGACTAAATTTCAGTTGTTCATAAAACCACAGAAACTCTCTCTAAACATCACTATAGTCTAGATGACATCTCGAGTAGTACATGTACTTATTTAGACACGTTTCTGAACAATCAACAGAAATTAGTATAATTTATAAAATTCTTTATTAAAATGTTTGTATTATTCCTTTAAGAATGAATTTACTGCCACACTTTGAAAATGTAGTTTTTCTTGTCACTGCAACCAGCTGGTGCCGAAACGGTCTTCACACGTTGTTCTGGAACATTTCTGTGGATGTGGTCGATACTGGTAAACGCTGATGGAAACTCTGGTTGGCTGACTTATGATTTTCTTTACGCCACATGCAGCAGAATTAAGTTTTTTGTACTTTGGACAGTTTGATGAAAACCAGTCTACATGTTGGTCACCTATATCGCTTTTGTTGACAAACTGCATCAAACATATCACAGATCTCATTTAGATATTATGTATTTGCAGTAGGAGATCAATGGAAGCGTCCCGTAAGGGTAGGTAGACGTATGTAGGTGTGGCCACCTCTGATTCCCATTATTATCCAATATTATCCACAGTTGAGAACATGCCTGGTCCTACAGAAAAGCAGCTTTTGAGGCAGATTTCCCACATGGCCTCCAAAAGAGACTAAAAAAATCCTATAATTTTTCTTTCAGTTAGAATCCAGCTCACATTCTGGTCCTTTTAGACATTCAAACAGTCACAGAGTTGAGCTCAAATGGGTTAAAATTCAGCCCTTACGGTCATAAATATCTTTGTGAATATGACATTTTTGTGTTGTTTTGCAGGAAGTCCAGTGTGGTTCTACATGCAGGTGGCTCCCATCAGGAACGAAAATGACAAGGTGGTTCTGTTCCTCTGCACCTTTAAGGACATAACGCTGTTCAAGCAGCCCATTGAGGATGAAACTACTAAAGGTGAGTTTATTCAGCAGCTGTTTTCACACCTCCTGCACTGGGTTCTTTCTCTTCTGTGACAGATATTTTGGGGGAATTGTTTTTTTTCCTGACATTAATCCACAGTAGAGTTAATTAAAAAGGAGTGTGGTGTGTAGAAGTCCCTGACTGATGTGCGATCCAGATGTTGTGATTGTGCTGTGACTTTCGTCTGTGCAACGAGCCATCTTATAAGGGTGATTTTCCACATTCTTTTTTTTTTTATGTGATGGGCTTTGTGATGCAAGAGACACAGAATCTGGGACAGAATCTTTGTGCAGGAACCACATTTACACAATGCTGGGATAGTCCAGTTCTTTGTCCCGCTATCATTGAACAAAACCTGGTGCAGACTGGCTCTGCCTGACCTTCGCTTCTGCTCATCTGTAACTAAATGTTTTCAGTCTTTGACTTTATCCTTCTTTAAAGATAAAAAAGATGGCTCACTACATTCAGTTATTCATTTGATAACTTTCCAAACTTAAAAGTCTGTTTTCTGACATGTTTTGATGGCACACTGGAATCAAAACGTCCACTTTGTTGCCCTGCTGCTGAGAAACTGCATTGCATAACTGTTTCTACCAGCCCAGAGCATCATGTGACCACTGCCGGGTCACATACTAGCAACTAGATATCACCGTATGTCACACAGCAGATGACTCTTCTATGGTGACTGGGTTAAAGCTAGAACAGCTTCAATCCAATCCAGCTCCCTTTATCTTCATGGAAACACACGAAACAGAATGTTACATCTCACATGGAGGCTCTGAAACTATCTGGAACAAAAAAACGAGCAAACTGAGTGTTTTTACGGTTATTTTTACCTTTATGCCAGGTGGCTTGTTTCCAGTTTAGCTGTGTGAACTGATGTCCTGACTTCAGTCAAAAACATGAATTATCTCAGAAGTTTTCTTATTGTAAAATCTTTTCCATCAGCCAGCAACGCCATCCCTTCAGGTTGTCATAGTTACATTTTTACTGCAGTTGTAACTTACTGGTCTGGTTCTGAATATGCTTTATATCACAGGTGGCATATTTTCCTCTTCCTGTCTCTTACTTTAGCTCTCTGTTAATTTCTATTTTCTGCATTTTACTTTTGTTTTATCTCTATTTTTGCCTCTACTCTCCTTGCATCCCTCTGCTATCATCTGTCCTGTCCCTCATACTGAAAAGTCTCAGGATGTTTGTGCTGTACATCATTCCCCTGTTTCATCTAATCTCCAACTCTGGCTGCATGAAAAAGCAGTCAAGTCCTGTTCCTGTGTGATGCAGGAACCTGTGAAGCTGTCAGGTTGTGTTTGAAGAGGCCATGATGCTGTCAGGAATCATGGGGGACGTGGGTGGCGGTGTTGTCCTGCACCCTGACTGATGCACAATGTCAGCTTCTTGCCGAGGGAGTCTCTCTGTCACTGCTGAATGGGTGTGTTTGGCCTTTGACAATGATCTCCCCCTCTGTTCTTTTTTATGTACATACAGTAACATATAAACACGTGAGTGCACATGGAGTGCTGTCTGCTGCTGCAGAGAGCTCCTGTGGGATTTGTTCATTTATTCATTATTTGTGAAAGCATGAGTCAAATGGGAAACGAAAGCTTTAGTGGAAGCAAAGCAGTCAGTTGGTGATCAGACTTCTGCACACCTCACAACGAAGCTGAAAATGTTCACAAGCTGAAGTGATTCTTTTGTTAGTGACAGAAAATATGAGCCATCCATCCATCCGTCCATCCATCCATCCGTCCATCCATCCATTTTTTTACCGCTCAGTCCGATTCAGGGTCACGAGGAAGCTGGCAAGTACACCCTGGACAGATTGCCAGTCCATCACAGGACCAACACAGAGAGACTAACAACCACAACCACACACACACTCCTAGGGACAATTCAGAGTGAATACGAGTTATGTTAAAGAAAAATGTCAACATAATTCATTTCAAATTTCTTTGCATCGCAGCAAACAACAGACACAATCCAAGCTAGTCCAATTCATTTGTTGTTCAAACTTTTTATCCCAGAGAATGGGCGAAGGGGAGCCTGCATGTCCTGAACCCATACGGCTGGATTCATGACGGATTGGAAGGTCATGTGTCGGTTGCTTCTTTCTGTGGGGGATCTGGACAATATCTACACAACTAGATTTATGATGACTGGGTTTCTGCTGTTTGGTGTGTTCGGTTTCCTGGTAATTTTGGAAGATCTGTGATGGACAGTGCCAAGCAATTAGCACTAAAACTCAAGCGTTGATTGAGCTGAACCGTAAGCTGGATGCCATTCTGGTCCAAACTGGCTGGCCGGTTGCCATTCTGGAGCTCATCCAGTGGGAAACATCTGGGAGAAACTGTCAGCTCGGCTTGGTAAAACCGACCCCCGATTTGCCTGTTTCAGAGGACGAAGGATCCAAGGCTGAGTCAAACCAAGCTCTGCCTGACTGGCCTCGCAGGCTGGTCATCAAATCTCCTGGAATGCAATGCTGTTGGACGCTCAACAGCATTGCACCCCCCCCTGCACCATCACAGGCCTGTGGATCTTTCTGACTCTCCAAGGCAGCACCGTTCCATCTACAGGCAGCAGAGACTGGATACGAACTGGGAAAAGTTCACCGACTCACTCACTGAACGCACACACTCATACTCACTACTACAGACACACTCACCCACCTTTCACCGCCTTGTCCAGATCTTCCTCCTCCTTCCACTCCCGCGCAGTGAGTTGGATGGCGCCAGTCGGCAGCGGCCTCACTTAGCTATGCCAGGAGATCCCACTGAGGCGCTAGGGGGGCGTGACATCGGTCTGTGTCTATGTACACCTTTCAGGAAGCGTTTGGCCAGGGGATGACTGAACAGAGATCTGTTAGGAGAACCTTCATGACACCATGAGATAGCTGCAGCGTAAGTTTTAATGGTGCTGATCGCCAGATTTCTCTCCAACAACATCTGGAGGAAGGAGAGGACGCGGGGCAGCGTGCACGTCGTGGGATTTACTCCTCTTTCCAGACTCCAGCACTGGAAAGCTGACCAGGATCCTCTCGTAGAAGCGACCCTCGCGTTCACACAACTTTCTGAGAAAGTCCGGTCCCTCTGACTGTCCCCAGTCACGCTACGGAAGTTGCCACGGTTGGCCCGACACGGAAACCACGGTGCACCAGTGCGCTCTGGAGCAACGAGAATCGCTGAGAGCTGTTCTTCCCTGATCTGATCTAGGATGAAGGGACTCGGTGAGACGGGAGGAACTGTATCCAGCAGCATCTGAGGCCACGGTCGTTGCACCAGTGGAGGCTCATCCTGGCTGCTCAGTGAGAACCCCACATCGCACTGCGAGTTCTCACGTGTGGCGAAGAGGTCCAAACTCACTTTGCCAAACCTGCCCTGGATCTGTGAGACTAGACCAAGGTGAAGGCTCCAATCGTCGGGGTTCAGCACACCTTATTCGAATCAAATGGATCCGGCAGCTTATCAAGACCTGCACATTGTTTCATTCATTTGAGTCTTGTGTGTTGGAACAGGGAGTGTGGAAAACTTTCAGGCCAAGTTTCCCACCCCTCCTTTACATCATACTGTAGGTGTGTCTACCACTAAAGTCCGTTCACGAACTCCAGATACATCCAGTCTATTCAGAATATCGTCTCGTAGTTTCTAAATAAACCATACCAGCATATTTATTCCATTATTCCTGTTATCCAAGTCAGCTGGTGAAATGTTGCTGCTGGTATCAGGATGTCTGCAGGGATCTGTCCATTATGAACTGAGTTTAGAGGACGATTCAGCAGCTCTACTGCGGTAGAAACTCACTTCACACATTAGATAAAATGTCCTCAGTCTTGCCCAGAAAAGCATCTTTCAGAGCTTCAAACTGTCCATGTAAAATATCTGTTGTGTCCTTTTCAGAACCACAATCTCGCTTCTGCATCATCTCATTAACATGTCAATATAACACGCCAATAATGTGCCAAAAACGTGCCAAAAACACGCCATTTACATTTTTCGTTGATGAAGTAACTTTGGGGAAAAGACGAGAATAATTTCCAGTCAGAAACTATTTGGCATTTTTTAAAATTTTATTACATAATTCTGACATTTTTATATCCAGTAAAAGAAATCTGCTGCAGTTGAAAATATTCTGATGCTGAAAACAGTCGTTATAATTAGACTTCTTACAACTAAATCATCCTGGCAACTAAAAAGCATGTCACAGTTGGGGTTTGATAGATGTGCTGAGGACTGCCAGCACACTGTGCTTTGAGGCCGGTGCAGCAGTAGCCGACCCGCGTGGTGACGAGCGGCAGGAGGAGGAAGATTCGCTGCTGCAGGCAGAGTTTGCTCGTGCTGCAGACTGAATACGGCTCTTGGCTTCATCTCTGGCTGCTCCCACGGCTCAGAACGCCACAACATGTCAACATCAGCTGAGCAGGAGGCATCCCAGTCCACTGGAGATGCCCATCTTTAGTCCTACTATCCTTAATGATCGTGTTCGTGGTCTCAATTTGCCATAAATGACCCTTTTTTTTTATTTTACCTCATTGTCATTTTATTCGTTGTAATTATCTCAGTACTGTGTTTTGTTAGAAACACCATAACGGCTCTAGTTTAACCAGCTGATGTTTCATCTGGCGTGCCTGAGAGAAGAAAACTGTGCTTTGGGATTGCCTGTTTAGTGATTTTCCAGAAGTTTGGATGAGTTGGTTTGTCTTGGTCTGATCCTTACTTTTGCTGCTGTTTCAGGATGTTGTCAGGCATCATGTCAGACACTTTCTTATCGTTCAGAAAACACATTAACAAATTCCAAAAGAAAACAACATTTCAGGAAACATATGTTAAAACACTAAACTCTTCTACATGCTACATCTATACAAAAGATGGACGTGCATTCGTGATGTCACCCGTAGGTTTCTGAAGAGCTGAATTGAAGCTTATTGGACAGTTCCTACCATCGCCATCTTGGCAGCTTTATGTGTCAGCGGATGGTGAAGCTGAAAGGGAGGCTGTGAGCGTGTGGTAGATGACAGACATCTAGTGATCTCCTACTTACCTGTAGCTAACCCAGAGCTAACAGGAGCTAACCAGCTAACATGGGTAAGCAGGCTCAAGCTAAGTCAAGCTAATAAGCGGCTAAAAACCCCTGTTGTTCTACATTCCTCCATCTTGAAGTGGGATATCAGCTACCTGTCAATCAAAAGGACACACCCCTAAATATGTTGAATTTTAAATAAAAATTTACTTCTAAACGGAGGAGTTAGAACAAAATTCCCTTCCCCCACTGCTGTCATTAAAGTAAACCTGACCTATTAAACCTAAAATGTTTTTTGTACCAGGCTGTAAACATGTTTATTTCTGCTGTAAACATGTTTATTTCTGCTGTAAACGTGTTTATTTCTGCTGTGAAGTTGGTCTTTTTAACATGGGAGTCTGTTTTGGAGCCCCTAGTGGATGAAGGGGGAACTGCTACATAGGCTTGTAACTGCCTGAGTTTGCCGCTTGGAGTTAATGCATTAATGTAGAAGAAACACCCTAAATCCCAGAAATGATGTGGCGATGATGTCATCTTGCAGTACAAACAAATAATTTGTAGTTCAGCTACAAGCTTGCGGTCAGTGGCACTTCGGAGCGTGTCTCATCTAGTCAGCGTGGAATCAAATAAGTAAAGAATGCAAGACAATGGACAGTTATCAGACAATATGTTCATAACAGATGTGTTTGGGAATATTTCTATGGTTAGCTAGTTTCCGTTACAGGAATCACAGTACTGTGATCAATATCAGCGATGAGGTTGATCAGTTTAATCACTGTTTAATGACTGGTTGGGTCTGCAGTTGTATGTCCCATATACTGATAGACATGTCGCCATGATGACCACACATGCTGAGTCATCATCTACAGTCAGTTGCATGCAGAAGATTCATGTTGCTTGTTTGTGGACAGTATTTGTGCTTGTTGGGTTTATCCCACTATTTTTAGTCCAGTCTGTTAAATCACATGGTGTTGACGGCGACTATAACAGGAGACAGATGTTTTATTTGTCGTACAGTGCTTGTCCTTGCTAGGTGTGAGGTCCTTTTGGTCCTTATGTGGCAACATGCAGCGTGCACGCTGTCAACTTGGGTTTAACGGAACCAGACAAGTTCTTCCTGGATGTAAAAATGGACTTTGGAAGAGTTTCCTTTTTAACATATTTATGAGTTCAGTTTAGCAGCCTGGTGTTTCCTACAGGACATCTGCTGCCATCTGGAAGCAGCTTCCACTCTCTAAAAAACCCACATTAATCCCCGTTGCCAGCAAGGAGGGGAGTTGGATGGACTATGAAGCATTTTATTCATGTTACACAAAATTAAGAAATTAATTAACTGGAACTAGAACTTGTTGTGTATTGTTGAAATTTATTATGATTATGACTGGGATCCGTTTTCTGAACTCTCCCACCATCACGTCAGCAGACGACGTTTAACGTGTCTCTATGATGCACATTTCAGTCTGATTCATTTTAATATGCAAGTCCAGAAGGGCAAGAAATAATCAAGCATTTTTCACAAACCTCTTCATTCATTTCGTATTGATCCTCTCAGATCAGCCTCTGTCAGAAACAAGCCAACAGAGAAAGCTCCGCCCTCTGTCCTGCCTGCAGGCTGCGTCTGATTGGTCAGCTGCTAGGAGTAGTTATACTGAGCAGTGAAGGTGGGCGTGGCTTTCTTCTCGTGAACGCGCACGACCTAGAGTAGATGGCCGATCACTGAGTCTCTCCCCCGGGATGTCATGAAAATTTTGAAGTAGAAAAAAGCTCTCTAAAACCAATCATTTCCGTCGCCATGGAAACCTGCAGTAGAGAGTGCTGGAAAATTTTAATTTGCGTTTAGGTGATAAAAAACGGCGCAGCTCACATGTCTGATGTGTATTTAACTCTATAACTCTATAGAAAGCTCAGAACTCTAGAAATAGCATCATAGAGCCGCTTTAAGCGTGCGAGCTGCTGCGACCATTTATTCTTCTAACGAGACTTTGGGTCAATGCCAGGATCTCCAGCACCGCTCCTTCAAGACAACAGTCCTACAGTTTCAGATGTTTCCTGCTTCAACTCACCTGATTCCAATCAAATCTCTCCTGATCAGTTTATAGTCAAGTTCTTTTCAAACATGTTGATCCATTAAATATGATTCATCTGCTGCAGCAGGAAAACTTGCAGGACAGAGTTCCCGGAGGACCCTCGAGGACAAACTTTGGACCTAACTGGGTTTGTGGGTCCATTCCTTTCCTCAGCCAGATGATAATCCATCAAAGTGATGAGCGGGAAGGAGAGGAGGAGAGGAGGCATTGACAAACATGGATCTTTCACAAGATGATAATAAAAATAACAAGAATTAATGATTAAATTATGCTTTTGAAATAATTAGTTTCATTGTGGTTCGTTTTCTTCTGGTGAACTTTAAGTGTCAACTAACTAATCAGAAATATCAGCACTTATCGTCTTAGGAATCATTTCAATACAAACAAATCTACTGAACTTTCACAGAGACCAAACATCAACATTATTTATCAAGTTGGAAGATTTTAATCCTCTTAGCAAATGATTCGTCCCAGAATCGCTCTCAGCGATCGGAGCATGTCGTCCTGCTGATGGGATGCTGTTTAAAAACCCTGCCTAGATCATTAGCCGCTTCATCTGCTGGCTACTGTTTGCATGAAGTCGTGGTCTGGAGGAGGAAAATCTCTTTAAATCTCTTCAAACCTGAACTTCACCAATCTGAACCAGTGGTTTTGTTCTTGCAGAAAAGAGAATCCTCGTGTGATGTTGCTTCTGCTCTGAGAGGCATGAAACCAATCAAACAAACGTTGCTGTGAGAGTTTTACAGCAGGAAGCGTCATTCAGATCAACGTGAACCAAAACTACAAAATAACACATAAAATAGATTATAAACCTAAAGAATGGCTCCGGGACTACATGATCATTATAGGGTTCAGAAAGGTCCAAAGAAGACTGTGATCATGCAAAACGTGCCTGTGCAAAGATCAGAGGCAAGGCTGGGGGACCCCAGGACCTGGGGGGGGGGATCAGCAGCCCGTTCAGAACACAGCCCAGCCACAGATGTCCATCCACCCAGAGGAAGGCAGAGGATGGCCCCCAGCTGGAGCTCCTGCAGCCACAGGGCGCCGGCCTTGGTGGAAACTGGCCGGAAAGTCTGTTTATTCTACTTCATGGGGAAGGAAAATGCACGTGTGGGATGAGCAGCATGTCACTCTTCAACCAGCATCTGTCACCAGTCAGCCACCGGTGGTCTGTCTGGTTCCAACAGCAGCCTAACATGATCCCGCCGGTGTTCAGTGGGGTTGAGATCAGGACTGAAGCATCTTCTGGATGTGGTCTCTGATATACCTGCTCTGTTGGGGCCAGCATTACCATTTCAATCCCAGACTGGGAGACAGGAGATCACCACTGGTTGTAGAATCTCTGCATTCAGATTTCCTCTGGTGATGACCAGCCTTGTTTTCCAGTGAGGAAGATGCCGTCCCACACCACACTGCCTCCACCACAAGATGTGCAGCAGTCAGTAGAATGTTCTCCACATCGCTTTGACTCTACGATCCAGCTGATATGTGGAGTCCATCACAGCTAATCAGAGACCTGACTCTCCTCACCTGGTAAACCAGAAGCTCAAAACCAGAGTCACCAGCACAATCAGCAGGTAGTCACTGGGAAAGAAGTTCTGGCAAGTTTTTCATCAGAAAAACCCACATATTCACCTCTGCTGCTCTTCCCACACATGTATGTTCCATGGACACAAACAGACTTTCCAACAAACGACTTACTGTCACAACAAAGACCGCTGATCCTGATCTGTGAGCCTTGGATATAAAAAAAATGACACCAGTAGTATTTATGTGACGTTAAAAGGTTAAAGAGAATTTCAGCTTCAAGGAGAGATGATGGTATGAGACTGAACTGGGACATTGTCTCTGAAACACTTTACACAGTCATTATGTGGAGATGAAGACATTTTGTGAGCAGAACTGATGTGGTTTATAAAGCAACGGTTCAGAAGGGAAAGAAGCATGGAACTGACTCTCATTCTGTTTCACAGGTTTTCCTTTTATTCCTGCATCACTGCGGAGCAGCAAGAACCTGCTGCTGCTTTTAAAGACACTTTCTGCAGGATGCATCAGGTTCATTCTAACTATGAAATACTGGTTAAGAATGAAGCTAATCTGACCGTCCTGCTGTTGCAGCAGAAGCAGCAGGAATATTTTACAAACTGGAACTATTCTCGCTGCGAACAGTCGGACTGACCTGCAGTCTTCTTCCAGTGAAGGCAAGATTGTTTGCTTCTGACACTGACTGATGTGTCATTTTTGCAGGATGGACCAAATTTGCACGGCTTACACGTGCACTCACCAACAACCGCAACACACTGCAGCAGCTGGCTCCCATGGGCAAACACGAAGTCAGCCACAAACAGTCCAGATTGGCGGAGGTGAGCACGTGACACATACACATTCTCACGCTGTACATGTGTGGAGCCACAGCAAAGAATAGTGAAGCAGGTTATTTCTGACTGGAGCCAAACCTTCTTTCTTTTTCTTCTGCTTCCTCTTTAACCTCACAGAGACGATGAAATTAGTCACAGAGGAAACCCTGTCGTCGTCAGGAAGTGTTAAGTTCCAGGGTTTGGAAGCAGGAAGAACTTTGTGCAGATGACTCCTGGGAAAATCCTGCACAAAATTTCACAAGTTATTCTTTACTCCTTCATTTACGCCTTCGTGAGGGATGAGTTGGCGACGAGAAAAGGGAAAGATGTCTTCATTTAGTTCTAATGTTTTGCACCCAGCAGCTAATTTACAAAGATGTGAATCGTCATGGTTGGAATCTCTCGTGTTACCACCGAGTGAGCTGAGAGGTGAAACGGGAGAAGGGAGGAAGGAGACGAATCAGAACGAAAGAGTTAAAAGGAAGGAAGGGTATGAGACAAAGATCTGGAAGTTAGAAGGAAGGAAGAAAGGAAGAAAGGAAGGAAAGAAGGAAGGAAGGAAGAAAGGAAGGAAGGAAGGAAGAAAGGAAGAAAGGAAGGAAAGAAGTAAGGAAGGAAGAAAGGAAGGAAGGAAGGAAGGAAGAAAGGAAGAAAGGAAGGAAAGAAGTAAGGAAGGAAGAAAGGAAGGAAGGAAGGAAGGAACAAAGGAAGTAATGAAGGAAGGAAGAAAGGAAGTAAGGAAGGAAAGAAGTAAGGAAGGAAGGAACAAAGGAAGTAATGAAGGAAGGAAGAAAGGAAGGAAGGAAGGAACAAAGGAAGTAATGAAGGAAGAAAGCAAGGAAGAAAGGAAGGAAAGAAGGAAGGAAGGAAGAAAGGAAGGAAGAAAGGAAGGAAGGATGGAAGGAAGGAAGGAATGAAGAAAGGAAAGAAAGAAGGAAGGAAGGAAGGAACAAAGGAAGTAATGAAGGAAGAAAGCAAGGAAGAAAGGAAGGAAAGAAGGAAGGAATGAAGAAAGGAAGGAAGGATGGAAGGAAGGAAGGAAGGAAGGAAGAAAGGAAGGAAGGAAGGAAGAAAGGAAGGAAGGAAGGAAGAAAGGAAGGAAGAAAGGAAGGAAGGAAGGAAGAAAGGAAGGAATGAAGGAAGGAAGAAAGGAAGGAAGGAAGGAAGGAAGGAAGGAAGAAAGGAAGGAAGGAAGGAAGGAAGAAAGAAAGGAATGAAGAAAGGAAGGAAGGATGGAAGGAAGGAAGGAAGGAAGGAATGAAGAAAGGAAGGAAGGAAGGAAGGAAGGAAGGAAGGAAGAAAGGAAGGAAGGAAGGAAGGAATGAAGAAAGGAAGGAAGAAAGGAAGGAAAGAAGGAAGGAAGTAAGGAAGTAAGGAAGAAAGGAAGGAAGGAAGGAAGGCAGAATTGTTGTGAAAGTGCTGCGGAGCAGGTGCACCGAGCTTTCCGATCGACTCAGAGTGGAACGTGTGTCCAGGTTGGCGTGAGGATTGTTGTGAAAGTGCTGCGGAGCAGGTGCACCGAGCTTTCCGATCTACTCAGAGTGGAACATGTGTGTCCAGGTTGGCGTGAGGATTGTTGTGAAAGTGCTGCGGAGCAGGTGCACCGAGCTTTCCGATCGACTCAGAGTGGAACGTGTGTCCAGGTTGGCGTGAGGATTGTTGTGAAAGTGCTGCGGAGCAGGTGCACCGAGCTTTCCGATCGACTCAGAGTGGAACATGTGTGTCCAGGTTGGCGTGAGGATTGTTGTGAAAGTGCTGCGGAGCAGGTGCACCGAGCTTTCCGATCTACTCAGAGTGGAACATGTGTGTCCAGGTTGGCGTGAGGATTGTTGTGAAAGTGCTGCGGAGCAGGTGCACCGAGCTTTCCGATCGACTCAGAGTGGAACATGTGTGTCCAGGTTGGCGTGAGGATTGCGTCATCATGTTGGGCCTTTTCAAACTTTTTCTAAAAGACTTTAAAGTGAAACCAGTCCGACTCTCGTGCTGCTTTTTCTCCATCGAAGGGAAGTTTGAAGCCAAAGCAACAGGTTACAAAACACCACGGCTTTCCTGCTCCAAGATACGTGCATCCTCCAGGGCCGGCGTCCTGCAGGTTTTTCAAGTGTTCCCGCTGCAACACACCTGATTTAAATCAACGTGAATTCAGCAGACATGTGCTGAGTCAGGTGTGTTGCAGCAGGGACACTTGGAAAACCCGCAGGACACCGGTCCTCGGGACCAGGATTGAGGATCGCTGCTTTAAATGAATTGTGAACTGGATCCTGTCTGCAGGTGAGTCACCGTCTGTCTTCCTGTCTCCAGGTGTTGCAGCTCAACTCAGACATCCTCCCGCAGTACAAGCAGGAAGCCCCAAAGACGCCTCCTCACATAATCCTTCACTACTGCACCTTCAAGACCACGTGGGACTGGGTCATCCTCATCCTCACTTTTTACACAGCCATCATGGTTCCCTACAACGTCTCCTTCAAGACGAAGCACCACAACATTGTCTGGCTAGTGCTGGACAGCGTGGTGGACGTCATCTTCCTGGTGGACATTGTCCTCAACTTCCATACCACCTTTGTGGGTCCTGGTGGGGAGGTGATATCTGACCCCAAACTCATCCGAATGAACTACCTGAAGACCTGGTTCGTCATCGACCTGCTGTCCTGTCTGCCTTATGACATCATCAACGCCTTTGAGAATGTAGATGAGGTAAGACGGACTAAATCTGGACTCTAAGCCCTAAATCCTTGTTTCTGGGATGTTAACCTTTATATCATGTTAAGGGTCAATTTGACCCATTTCAGTTTTTGTGATGAACAAACTACTGGTTAACTCTTCCCTTTTCTGGGCTCACGAAGTTTGGAGTGAAATTTGGAGAGTAGGTGAACATCTGTGCAGTGTTCATATACAATGATGATGATATGGGTCATTTTGACCCAGACACTTTAGTGTGGGTTAAGTCCCTGATTAGAGGAAAAAATGTCTCTTAAATGTTCTTAATTTGATTGCTTATTTATGTTTTTAATGCTTTAGAATAGACATTCATCCACAGACACTCGGGTGTGTCTCGGGGATAAACCTCCTCGCCCCGGGACTGTAACTCTGTGGAATGAAGAAATTTCCAGCAACAACGTCTCTGGAGACGTTTGACATAAAATCTCGAGTCATCTGATTTGACAACCGTGACACCAGAGTGAATTGACATGAAAGAGACAAGCTCGCTGTGATCAGATGTTCAGGATAAATGGGTTGAAATTCTACCTTGTTGTAACATCTTGGTTTTTCATGTTACTGTCGGTGTTTCATTCAGACGGCGCTGTCCTTTCCAACAGTACAGTCCTCCCAAGTATGGCTTAAAAATACGGATAGCCTGTGATTCAACATCTAGCCATGCATAAAATATGTAATTGTACACTGGAAAGCCACATGGAGGTGCATAACATCACATGTGACAACTTCTTTACATCCCAGTGCCTCGGAGATGAACTTCTAAAGAGAAAACTATGTTTGTAACAGTCAGAAAAAACAAGGCAGAACTTCGGCAGAAAACACAGCTGCTGTCTGTCCATCATCTGGAGGACACTGGAAATGTTTAAACTGAGAAAATCAGAGAAAATGGGGAAAGTTAAAAGTGTTTGTGGAAAGGGAAAAACAAAAATAGTTCCTAGATATGAACACCATAAAAACGGTGTTTTCTTTAAAAGATTCTATCGAATGTCTCTTTTCTAAATGTTTAAATAATCTGAAAAAAAGTTGAACTAGATTTGTTTTTAATGTTGTGAATAGATTTGCAAAACATAATCAATGGGATTTATTTTCAACATAATTAACCCGAAGGGTTAATAGAGGAAAACATAATAGAAAAGAGATTAGAAGCAAATAAAAGACACTTACATGACCTGGATTTTTAGTCTGATAGTGCTCATAATGCATGACCCCCCCCACCTGATTCTTCGTTTGATTTCTGAGCCATGAGGAGAAGATCAGGCTCCATTTAATAGTTTTTACGGCCACTTACACCCATCAGATATTGTGAAGTTATATCGATATGGCCTCCAGTCCATTAAAGGTGATTTTCCACCTGATTTCTCATGGATTAAATGAAAATGCAGCCTGAGAGGAGGGAGCAGTGGATTTTTAACTTATTATGAAAGAACTGACACATACAAACTCTAATGCATTCGTTCTTATTTTACGGTTTTATTATTTGATTAGCAGGAGCCTTGTGTGTATTTATTAGCATTTTTTATGATGTGTACATGAGCATGCAGCCATTACAGTTTATGTTTCTGCCAAGTTTATTCTCGAGATCTTGAATTCCAGAGAAAATGCCAACGTTTAAGCTAGCAGCAGCTGGACAAGTGCAACACCAGCACGGATCCTGATACACACTACTGCCTTTTTCTTTTTATACTAAGAAACATCACAGATTAAATCCATTAAAAATAATAAAATTATATTTTAGTGGAACTGAAAGGTGGTGCATCAGTTTATGAACTGTCAAAAAGATTATTCGCAGCTTGCAGAAGCAAGACTTCCAGTTTGTGTTGCAGGAAAATGTGACCCAAATACAAAGAAGTCCAATTCATAATGTTTTTACTATACAACTTTATTTAATAAAATAAAAATGTTTACTCTGAAAGCAACAGACTGCATCAAACCTCCACTTCGGTTCTATTTTGCACGCTGAATTTGCTCAGCAGCGGGTGACAGTAGGAGGAAAAACTTCCTTTTTAACAGAAAAAAACAGCTTGCTTCCTAACATTAAAGAATGGTTAAAACCAGTTCACGAATCCAACTGGTTTCATTCCCACCATTCAGCACGGATTCATGATTATTTCTTCAGCAACATGCGTGTTGGTTCATCCTCATCAGAGATGCTGAACAATAAGAACCTGTTGAATAAATCCTGCATCAGTAAATGTTTTCCTTTTTAAATTTTCCCGTAATGAGGAAAAACTGCTTACCAACATTCCTACAATGTATGAAAAATCATTTCTGGCCCTGAATGACCCTCAGGCACAACGGGCCTCCCGGAGATGTTCAGTCTCTGAGGCCTGGACCTGCAGCTTTCTGGGTTTTGAATTTGCTTTGCTGCTGCCAGCAGCGTCTGTCCTCCGACCTGCGTCGGGCTAAACGGGGTGTTTCATCACTCAGTTGGCATCGACTGCATCGGGCTGTGTTGGTTCAGGTGTCTCCTGTCCTCCAGTATCTCATTTGCAGGTGGTGATGGATTTGATGGGTGGAGTTTTCTGCTGCTGTGAACATGTGAACTTCTGCACAAACAGCTCCAGTTTGTGACTGTGGTGCTTAGAGGGTTAAATCTGTCCGCCGTGTAAACACACAGCTGACTGAATCACATGATGATTAAAATCAGATTAAAATTATGATTAAAATCAAGATTAAAATCATGATTAAAATCATGATTAAAATAGATTAAATAGATTAAATTAAAATAAAATTATAATATAAATAATATAAATATAATTATAATATAATATAAATATAATATAATATAAATATATTATAATATAATTATAATATAATATAATATAATATAAAATTAAATTATAATAAAATAGATTAAATTAAAATAAAATTAAATAGATTAAAATGTATTTTAATCATAATTAAAATAAATTTTAATCATGATTTTAATCATGATTTTAATCATGATTAAAATCATGATTAAAATTCATTCATTCATTCATTCATTTTCCGAACCGCTTATTCCAATTCAGGAAGCTGGAGCCTATCCCAGCCGGCTTCGGGCGACAGGCAGGGTACACCCTGGACAGCTCGCCAGTCCATCGCAGCATGATTAAAATCACATCATTAAAATCAGACATGATCACATGTCTGATTTTAATGGTGTCAGTTGGACAGATTTTTCCCTTCATGATGCCGTTAGCATGATAATGAAATTGAGCGTCCTGCGTAACGTTGGAAAACAGGATAATAAACATTCGGTTTGGTCAGAGCAGGAATAGTGTGAACATTGTCACACACTCTCTGCAGAACCCAGAACACACACAGCTTGTGGTGAAATTCTTGGTTGACTTTAGGACTCGTTTTCTGAAAAAGAAAAAAAAAAAAAGGCTTAACAAGTGTGTAGCCTTTGTTCTTCCATCCCTTTAAATCCCCTGAATATACACTTGTTTAAACTTGTAGTTGTAGAACAAGCAGTAAAAACATGAACTTTTTCCGTATTTTGTGTGTTTGTGGTGACATTTGGGGATTATTTGGGGAACAGCAACACCTCTGTTCGACACGTGCAGGTCAGAAGCCGTTCAGTTGCAGCAGGAAAACAACAGCAGCAGAAAATCCCTCACCAGTAGCTGCTTCCTCCGGCTTCAGACAGAGCTGGTGTTGGAGTGGGTCCAACACCCACCCCTCGTGGGTCTGAAGACACCTGCTGTTGCAGAAGAGCCCGGCAGGCTGATGGGAGCCCCCGGTGTGGATCTGCAGGCGCCGCTGACACTCTGAAAGGTCAAATCCAGCCTGACCTTTGAGCGGGGTGGGAAATTAACACCACACTGTGGCACACGGGGTGGGGGGGGGGGGGCAGACAATATTAATAGTTAAATCCAAACAGAGCCTGTCTTCATCCCTAAAATTCTGCAGTTGTCGTCATAAAAGATATAAAATGTTGTGGACCAGTACTTACTGGTTCTGCTGGAGCTGATCTGTTGCGACAGCATCATCTGATACTAGAGCACAGTATGGATCCAGAGATAAACTGGATCTGGTCACTGGATCTACTGGTGTGACTGGTTCACATCCTCACATCTCCGCAGATTTCCATTTGTGTAGAGCGAAGGTAGATGGAAGCCGGATGCATGTTTATTGTTCATGTCTGGCACACGGGCTGCACGGTGGCGTAGTGGTTAGCACTGGGGCCTCACAGCAAGAAGGTTGGTGGTTCAATCCTCTGCTGGGGCAACGGTGGCCTTTCTGTGTGGAATTTGCATGTTCTCCCCGTGTATCTGTCCAAAGACATGCATGTTAGGTTGATTAGTTACTCTGAACTAGGACTGGTTGTGTTTCCCTGCGGTGGACCTGCGAGCTGTCCAGGGTGTACGCCGCCTTTCGCCCAAAGACTGCTGGGATAGGCTCCAGCTTCCCCGCGACCCTTCATTGGCCTGATCGGATAATGAATGAAAGTCTGGTACCAACAGAACATCTGGATTCTGCTGGAGCGTCCATCACCAACAAGACATCTTGTACCAACCGGACTGCCTGCAAACAGCTTGTTTCTCCTTTGGTTTGGATCATTTGCTCAACAGTGTTACCAATAAGTGGCAACAGTGTTATAAGCTGAACAGTGGAACTGATGGGACTTAGTTGGATTGAAAACGCTTAACCAAATCCAAATTTTCATGTTTTCAGGACTGAGCTGAAAGTTTCTGTTCTGGTGTTAAAATCCTGCAGGTTTCTCTGCTGCTTCAGATGAACAGGTTCTTATGAACTCTGCTTTCACATGCACAGTGCTGTCTACTTGTGCTCTCATTTATGTTGTTCTGTCCCTCATGAATTCTTCATTTTGAGGAGTTTCCATCTGAGCTGGGAACCGTGCGGGTCCCAGGGGAGGCCTTTGAAGCTGTGGCTGGAGAGGGGCAGCAGGCGGGCTGCAGAAAACCTGGCAATGATTTTAACGCCGTTAAAAAACAAATAAGAGGTTATTTGCAAAGGTGTGACTGACACCGCCAGGTCTGGTCGCGTCAGAATAAAGACGTCTCTGGAGAGTTTATTTTTTATGTATTTTAATTTTTAATGTTCTTTTGGGACTAGCATCAAAAGTTTTGTGCTAAGAAGTGCATCATGAGCTGACATGAAAATGTGTGGAGCATGGAGGACAAAGGAGCCGTTGGCTGTAGGAGGCTCTGCGTGGTGGAGTCCGGACGTGATGCAAACAGAAAGCTGTGGAAACAACTCTGCTTTGTTTACAGCGAAGGAAGCGGAAGGCTCCCAACCATCTGCAGCGATGATGTTTCTGCTGCTGATTCATCTGGAGGGATGCTGCAGAGATTTACAAGATGTTGTCTGATGAAGCTGCTTTGGAAAACCTCTCGTATTCTTTGGGGCTGCATTGTGTGAAGACAGTTAATCATATCTGGAGGCGCATCGTACAATAAGCACCATTTTCCCAGACCAGCAGTTGGGTAGCGTGGTCATTTAATTACATCAACTGATCATGTGTCAAGAGATCGGCCAGCAGGAAATCTGGATTTCCCAGTAAACCCAGTAATGTCACTGAAAAGAATCCAGTATTGCTTTAATATCATCCATTTGTGTAAGTTCTCACCAAATCCAACAATCAGAACGTTACTGGATGGTTGTTTAGTGTCTCAGATCTCTGATGTCATGCCACAACGTTTACCTGGTTCAGGTTGTGCTTGTGGACTTCTTCACCACACAAACAAAGGTTGGCTGTGATCTTCACACACAATAATAAAGAAAAATGCACTTTTTAGCTGCAGGACAGGAGCAAGGCATAAAAACAGGGGAGGAAATTCAGGACATTTCTTCCAGATGCTCTGCTGTGAAACTCAGATCATTAGCAGACAGAATGGACAAGCCTGAAGCGCTGATGGAGACAGAAGGAATGCAGACACAGCCGTATCGTGTGTTTGTGACATGGCTGCAGGAAAACATCCAACATTCTTGTGTTTGTTTACTGATGACAGCTAAAGCTAAAAGGAGGAATGTTTTTCAGCTTGGACCACGATCCGGATACGGGACACAGAAGAATTAGGATCCAGAATTATGGTTCTGTTCTGGGGACTTATCTTGATCTCCTGGATCTGATTGTCCAGAGATAGACATGCTGAACATGATGGAGGATTCTTCACACCCTGTAACAATACAAGGACACAATAGTGTGTTCAGACAGAGGCTTCTTCAGGTAGCTGGAAGACTGATAGTGTCCTCTGGAACGATACAATCCACAGTGAATCATTCAAGTTTCAATTTAACTTCAAGAATTTTTCATTCAATTTATTCTGGCTGGATATTTTCTCTTCTTCAGACCTTCTCTGGAAACCCTGCAGATGGTGGTGTGTGTGTCTACATGATAGATGCTGATATGTGGCAGGTGAACTCTTTTCTCCATCAGGTTTACTGGTCTTCAAAGCAAAATGATCAAATAATTTGATAATAAAATGCCATTCGGGAGCAGTGATTATATTTATTTCAGTTCTCCACTGAGCCGCTTTGTTTTCTGTTTACATGAGTAGAATAATTGGATAAATCCTGTGAGAAGGTTTAAAGTGGATTAAATTCCCTGCAACACACGGTTTATTTTTTCCTTATCTAACTGTAACCGGCATCTCCCAGAGTTTTATTTACTGTGTTCTGCAGCAATAATTAAAGCAGTTTACAGGACGTGTGTTGCTTTTTACTACGTTTTACTGTGATGACGGAGGCGCTGAGGTAGAGCAGGTCTAGGAAGGCAATGTGAGTCCAGAACGACTGAAGTTTAATGTTTAATGGAATAAAAAGTCTTCGGGTCGGGCAGGATGAGGGAGATAAATGCTGATTCTTATGTGATGGAAAGTTTAGTTTCTAAGCAACAAACCACACTGATCCACATCTTTTATCTTTCTACCATCACCTCCTCATTCATCACCTCCTCTCTCCTCTCCCTCAACCTTCACCCCCTTCTCCTCCTTGTCTTTTCCCGCTCCTCCATCTCCTGCTCTTAACCTTGCTCCTCCTCCATCTCCTCCTTATTCTTGCTCTCTTCTTCCTGCTTCTCCTGCTCTATATCCTGCTCCTCCTCATCCACCATCTTGTCCTCGTCCCCCTGCATCCTCCTGCCTCTCCTCTCATTGCTCCTCTTCCCTGTCCTCCTCCCCTCCTCTTGCTCCTCCTCCTCAGGGCATCAGCAGTCTGTTCAGCTCTCTGAAGGTGGTCCGGCTGCTGCGTCTGGGTCGGGTGGCCAGGAAACTGGACCATTACCTGGAGTATGGTGCAGCTGTACTGGTGCTGCTGGTGTGTGTGTTTGGACTGGTGGCCCACTGGCTGGCCTGCATCTGGTAACGTGGTTTTTGTTCCCTCACAGAGAAACATGTTATAAAGCTGCTGCTCACTGTGATGAACTCATTTATCTGTGATTCTTTCGCTGTTTGAGGATTTTTTCCTCTTAATGCCACAAACGTGAACTTTCTTATCAAACCATCCTCTAAGTAATACTAAATACTGATATAAATACTGATAATGATATTATAGTCATTATCTGAACATATTATAGTGGTCCAGTACACATCTCTGGAGCTGGAATGATTTTATCTGAAGAGGAAAGTCTGTGAAATATAGTTTCAGAGCCAGAATAAGTGACTGTCTGCATACGCCATCCTCTGTTCTCATGCTCAGGATTAATGCTTCTAATAAACATGTGGATGAAGTGTAAACATATCCTGTTGGACATGTTTACAAGGAAAACAAGGAGAATTTTAAAAGCAGTTTTAATCAGCCGCATTTATAATGAACACATTTACTCCCAGTTCAGAAAGTGAAGCAGAACATTTCTGTCCAACAGGTACAGCATTGGAGACTATGAGGTCATCGACAAGACCACCAGGGCCATCAAGAAGGACAGCTGGCTCTACCAGCTGGCCATCAGCATTGGATCGCCGTATAAGTACAATGCCAGTGGCTCCGGCGAGTGGGAAGGGGGTCCTGGCAAGGACTCGCTGTACATCACCTCGCTGTACTTCACCATGACAAGTCTGACAACCATCGGTTTTGGCAACATTGCCCCGACAACTGATGGGGAGAAGATCTTTTCTGTGGCTATGATGATGGTGGGATGTGAGTATGACAGACTTACTGCTGCTTATGTGTTCTGTGGGGGAAACTCTGTCTCCGATTCACAACTCAGTCATTTTAACACAGCTTTACAGTTATTTCAACCCACTTCTTCCAACTCAAATAGCACAACAGCCTGCAAACCGCTGGACTGCATTAAACCTTTATTCAGTCCTGAACTGCATGGGGCAGCAGAGGAGAGTAAAGGGAAGAGCCCAGTGCATCATGGGATTTCACACACCAAGCTTCGGCCACATAAACAAAAGGAACCTGTATGTTGAAGGTTCTGTTTGCTGATGTGGGAAACGGGTGTGAAGCTTCTGTACTGACTGGTTGGATGTGCTGGAGCCTCCTAACCCTTACCCTAACCCTAACCCGGCCGGTATAATGCTGTGTTTTATGTTTCTGCTGACATGGATGGTAAACGTGTCCATAGAAGGATCTAAGCTGCTGATTGGACAAGGATTTCCTTTCTGGACAGGCCTGGCTTTGTGACACAAGTTAAAATCATTTTTACAGGTTAGGGGTAAGGGTTAGGTACACATACGAAATTATAAAACACCATTATTTTTTATCATATTCTTAATTAATTGTGAAGACTGTTACATCTAACGACCCAAAATACTGGAAGTCTCAGCATAAATTTACATATTTTAGTCAATATGTTTTTAAGTTTTCTACAGCCTCAGTTTGAGGACAGTCCTACGAAGAATGGACTGGATGACGGATTCAAAGACAGCTGGTGATACAATGGGAAGGTGTGTGACTTTATATATTTTATTTAAATGTTTTTACATACAGAAGCTTAGAAGTCAGTAAAAAGATTTCCTTCGTCTTGAGAATGATGGTGGAGGTTTGTCAGCTTTATTGAGGCCGTTGTTCTGATCTGAGCGAAAGGCAAAGCCTTCATTCTCTAGATTATACTGGTTCCAACCTTCACCATGAAATTTAGATGAACTCCTGGCTGTAAGCAGCTGAAAGTAGCCCTGCTGAGGGCCGGGCTCAGCCGGGGGGATCTCTGGTCTGGGCATGGGATGGGGAGACCTCCTGGTTGTCTCCCCTTCCAGGCTTTTATGTCTTACTGGGAGGAGGCCCTGGGGCACTGGAGGCCTTACGTATCCCTTCTGCTTAGTGATGGTGCTGGTTAGCATAGCTGGGTTTCCATCCTCTGCAACACGAATAAACCATCTTTTAGATTTTACATGACTGAAAGAAACTTTGCATCGGTGTCTCAACGATCCCTTTATCACATCAAAACACGAACTTCATCCAAACTGGTTTCATCATCCAGATAAATGATTTATTTTTTGTCCCAACTGAATGTTGATGATAAACCTTCAACAGAGTAACAGAATTACATAAAGTACTTCTTTGGAAGTATCAGCGTTTTGGAGGGGCTGCCTCTGAAGTCTATCACCATGTTGACACCGGGGTGCCAACCAGAGCACTTCTTAATGCCACTCAGAGTATCTTAAAAGAAAGACTGGAGGCTGATCTGATCCTTTTCCTCTTTCAGCTGCAAAACTAGCAATGCTCTCTTATTGTGAATGTCCAAACGGGCTACTGTAGCATATTAGCATTCGCTTTGTTCAACTGCTGTTAAAATATGACTTAAAACTAATTACAGCGCTTTTAGATAACTTTGTGTGACCTGAATAATCTGTGCATTGGACATGAGCAGAATTAATTAACTCATGAGCTGAAGGTACCCGTGAGCTTGGTGGCTACTTAGCAACACAAGCGCAAAGCTAACACTGTTATCAATGCAACAAAGCTCAATTCTCGTCAGACAAACGGTGGCCACGTAAACGTAGAAACGAAACCTCATACATATGAGGCCAGATCATTCTCAGCACTCAGAAAAGCACATTTTGTTTCACATGTACACATGCTCTGATTCACATATATAATTTAATGCACACTTTAATTATTTGCGAACATCTCTGCATTTGTGAGAGAAATCTGTGGCAGATATTGAGACTCCCCTGATGTCGTGGGTCCACAGATGTCACCATTAGTTGATTAATCTGTCAATCAAATTTACGACTCTGATTGACAGATTCCTCAGTTAACCAGGTGTGTTTGCTTTCAGCCAATCGCACGCCTCCTGACATTATCGCCACACTTTAAACCAATTGCAGAGCGACTGCTATTGAGAGACGCCGAGATCCAAAAACAGCCGGCGGTAACTGTAACGGCAAACGGCAGCGACCGGTAGTGACATTCGCTGACCTGCGACGTCAGGGCAGTCTCAAAGTCCACCGCACAGATTTCTCACACATGCAGAGATGTTCACAGATGAGAAGCAGGCTGTTAATGCACGTTCAGCAATTCGTATCATCTGTGAATATATATTACAAGTGTACCTTAAATTGATATTTGTGAACCAGAGAGTGTGAATTTCCAAATTTATAATAAAAGCGTGAATCAAAATATTTGTAAATCAGAGCATGTTCATTTGGGATACAGAAAGTGTGTGTTTCTGAGTACTGAGACTGATCTGGCCTCAGCAGTACTGTCACCCACCCAGAACTGCAACTCAGGACACACCTGTAGTCCACCTGTCGACTCACTCTCTACATTCTGCAGTCTGACTGGCTTCAGCCTGGTTTTAGAGAAAAGCATGGTTTCCATAGCAGTCAATATGATTTATAGATTTTTTTCATGCCCTCTTGTCTCATCGTCGCCAGAGGCAACTAGTTTTAAGGTTATTTGGCCAGATTTTCCAGGCGGAGGATAATGTTTGAGGCTGCTGCCATATCTGCATGGTAAGAAGCTGCAGGAAATAACTAAACAAAGTATCAAGATGCAGCAGGCGATTCAGCTATCCCTGAAGAAGGTAATCTGCAGAATAATCACATTGTTGTGAATGTTGGCCTGCATATGAGCTTTTTTTTTTCTTTACTATTAAATATCCACAATTCAGGTTTAACAAGCTGCCTCTGGTCTTTTCTGCTATTTATCTTGTAGTTTTGTGCTTCCAGATCTTTTTAAGGCTATGCATGGCTGCAGAAGTCTTCCTCTCTGCTGCTGACGTCTCTACTATCCTGATGGAGCTTGTGTAACAGCGTCTACATCCTGGAAGGAAAGTTGCTTTCAGGACATTAATTATTCAGCTGTAGTCCTACACACTGACTGCAAAAATCAGAGAGCCCAAACCTTTAGAATGAGGCGTTTGAGGACTTTCTGGAGGAAGCAGCCTCTAATTACCCTTTACTAAAAGGCAGAAAAAGGATCTTCAGGGTGGATGTGGGTTTTTAACCAACCGACTATTTAACATATCATTTATTTGTGGAGCTGCAAATTTGTTTTTGCACTTGTTAGTCAGTTGTCTTTTCTTCCCAGAAGCTTTGTGCCTTTAGGCTGCAGCTGCTGTATGTTGTGAATCGAGTTTTTAAGGATTGCTGGCTCTGTCTCATGGAAGTGAACTGGGAACCTGCTTAACAGGAATCTCTGCAGATATAGTGTTTTTGTTGTTTTTTTTCATCAACACAGATTTTACAGTTGGTCTGTTCAGCCATGAAGGAATGAACTCATGAAATCCAACACATTGCTCCTGAGAGATTTAATCATTTTCTCTGTCAGTATCTGAAGACGATCAACAAAGGGAATGTCTAAAGACAAGGTCAGGAGGACTGAACCCTAGTGACTCTTGCACAGACCACTGAACAACAAACAATGCCCTGACGTCCCCTTCCGTCTTTTCACCCAAACAGTATTTCCATATAGACTTTAATGTCTGATGCCAATATTCCAAAGTGCCCTAGAAGTTCATTCTTTCATTGTCCGTACCGCTTAGTATTATTAAGGGAAGCCGGAGCCTATCCCAGCAGTCTTTGGGCAAAAGGCAGGGTACACCCTGGACACCTCACCAGTCCATCGCCGACACTAGAAGTTAAGTGTTGACTCTGCAAAGTGTGGAGAATTTGAGAAGAAATTTGTGAGAAAATGTCCTGAAACCAGTTTTGTTGTCAAATAAATGCTTTAAAGAGTCTCTGATGGAGAGGGCAGTAACAACCTCTTGTGATTTTTCATGAATCTTACATTGCATGAGAAGTGACAATATATCAGGCTTGTGGAATGCGCTCGAAAATAGCTCTTCACCTCAGCTTCTCTAAACTCTGGCACCAAGACGATGAAGCCTGCTCCACAAGAGGTGAGTCTTTTTTCCTGCTCTCGAGGTCCTGAGAAGAAAATGAAGTTATTTTGTTCTTGCTGATGTGGTTAAAGAGAAGTTCTCACTTCTTGAGAGTCTGGTCCCATCCAATAGGCTGGTCAAGAGAGAGCAGAAGAAGAACCAGAGACTGTCACACTGGTTTGCACAGTACTGGCTCTAGCCTGGGAGTCAAACTGCAGCTGTTTCAGCCTTAATTTCCAGCTTTTTTTGTCCAACTGGAGCTGTACCAGTGCCTGTCTGATGGACTTTCTCCTGGGTCTCAAACTGTAAATGAGCAAAGCAGACTTTCAGTTTAGCCTCACCTTGGGCAGAGTCACTTTCACTGAGGAGATCAACAGTAAAACAGTGAAAGTTGTTTCCTGGCCGTTGGAACCCCTACCCTTTGCTTGCCTCAGCAGAGGGTTCTGTGTACTCAGGCAACACAGCAGCAGCTCCAATAGCCTCAACTTCAGACGTAGACATCAAGGCTAAAAGCTGTAACTTCTCCAATTTCTTCACCACCAAAGACCTCAGTTCTTCCTTGACCAACCGCTTTGGGTACCAAGTGGCCCCCAGCTGAGCCATCCAGCTATTCTAGAGAGGGCTTCTCTAGAAACTCCTCCAAAGAAAAACTGCTGGAGGCCATCTCCTGTTTCTCTCTCCCACACTACTTCTCAGCAACAGACACGATGCACAACACAGCACAGGTCGCGGAATAGTGGTAGACGATGATGAGCCGCCATTAATGTTAAGACCCCAGTTTGATACCTGGCTGTATCTGCTGACTGGTGAATACTGGTTCAAACTGACCACAGTGGCTGAAGAGCTGCAGGACAATCAGCTAATCCAACATCTCCTCCATTTATAAGCTGAATGTTTACCCTGCGTTAAAAGGTCAAGAAGTAGTAAACAAACTGCAGCAAAGTGAAAAAACTGATCCCACACTGGACCTGTCTCACAGCTCTGCTCAACTTTAATGGATGAACTGTATGTGTGTGTTCAACCAAACTGACTGGTTGGGATCTTTTTCACCTTACTTGTGCCGACAAATCGTCCTTCAAAGTGCAACAAAGCCAAACTTTTTTCCTTCAGGTTTTGCTTTCTTTTCTCCCAGTAAAGCATTGAGGAGGGTATAAAAAGTAAAGGAACCTGGTTTCTGGTCAGATGATGAAGACTGCGTTGCGCCCTGATTCTGTGTCCAGTTGTAAGGTCCTTGTTGAGAGCAACAGCTTTTTATTGCGGTAGATATTTAATTATGTGCCCCCTCCAACAGCGAGCAGCAGGTTTTCCACTCAGGGCTCATCAACCATGCTCTCTGTTTTACTGGAGCATGCCTTGGACTGGTTATTTCACTGGAATGGGTTGGAGCTGACTTCACCTTGCTAGTTTAATCAGATGTACCTTTTCACTGAAATTTATTCAAACAATTTAAATTTGTGCAGTTTACTTCATTCAATGTGCTTTTATAACCCCAACAACAACAACTGGGCAACATCCAACCAACCCTGAACAAAGCACCGTCGTCAGAAGACTGATATGGGACTCCTGATGGTTCTGTTGGAAACTTCTTTTATTGTGAAATGTCTGGATTTGTGTAGCAGATGGGGGAGAATTTTCTTCACATGAAGGAAAGAAATCCTAGTTGTTTTTTTTTTTATTTTTATCATAGATGTTAATTAAAACAATTAAAATAATATGAAGAGAGCTGGAGATAACAATATGTCCTGCAATAAGCACACTGTGGCTTCAGTGGCCAGAGGGTTGGTGGTTTGAAAACCTGCTCCCCCAGTCATCTGTCGTGTCCCCAAGCAAGTTTATCCTCTTTGCCTCTGGGTTTGGCATCAGTGGTGTATGAATGTTTGTTGTTGGAGTACATTGGCTGGCTTGTCTCCATCATTGGCTACAGGGCATCTGTGGCTACACATGTAACATCTCCAGGTGTGAATGAATAATGGATCAAATGGAAAAGCTTAGTGCTGTCCACAATAAATCTAATCCATTCTTCTTATTATTAGATGTTTGAGTTGTTCTACATTTGTCTGGAAGGATTTATCAAGATGAAGTCTGTCCTCAGAGTCCCAGCATGTCAAACATCCTGCCTGTAAAGAATATCAGCTGATTTGAGGCATTTTAAACTTGCAGAGTGTAATATTTGGAGCGTGAGTGATTTTATATTTTTGTGTGAAGCCGATCTGTCTCTGCCCCGTGGTGTCGTATCCGAGCCAAGCCAGAACCTCCAGGCTGTTTTCCATCCGGTTTGTTCCTGGCAGCCAGACAGTAAACATCCTCAGCCTGGATGAAACAATAACAGACACATGATCTCCTCTTCAGTTTCTCCCATCTGGCCGTCATCCCAGATGGTCTTTAGAAGTGGACTCTCACTCAGGTGAGACAGTTCCTTCATCTCAGCAGCAACGCAGTGACATGGACAGACGGATGGAGGGCCTTTTTCACAGAGAATTGTAGCACATAATACCTTGGATAATCTGCTTTACGTCATTATATTTACAAATGAAAAAAGCAACCCAAAGACAATGCAGAAGCGTCTTGTTCCTGTAACAACCATTTCAGAAGATGCATGATGTCATCGTTTCAGAAAGAACAAACTGCAACCCCAACTCCAACCTGGTTGAAAGGAATGGAGGGAATGAAAATAAAGCCAGTAAATAAGAGCAGTGGAGAAAGTTGGACTCTATAAGGCGTGACATGATGGCGGAGCGAAATGATGGTGGAGTGACATGATGGCGGAGCGAAGTGATGGCGGAGCGAAATGATGGTGGAGTGACATGATGGCGGAGCGAAATGATGGCGGAGCGACATGATGGTGGCGTGCCATGATGGCGGTGCGACATGATGGCGGAGCGACATGATGGCGGTGCGACATGATGGCGGAGCGAAATGATGGTGGAGTGACATGATGGCGGAGCGAAATGATGGCGGAGCGACATGATGGCGGCGTGCCATGATGGCGGTGCGACATGATGGCGGAGCGACATGATGGCGGTACGACATGATGGCAGAGCTACATGATGGCGGTGCGACATGATGGCAGAGCGAAATGATGGTGGAGTGACATGATGGCGGAGCGAAATGATGGCGGAGCGACATGATGGCGGAGCGACATGATGGTGGCGTGCCATGATGGCGGTGCGACATGATGGCGGAGCGACATGATGGCGGTACGACATGATGGCAGAGCTACATGATGGCGGTGCGACATGATGGCGGAGCGACATGATGGTGGCGTGCCATGATGGCGGTGCGACATGATGGCGGAGCGACATGATGGCGGTACGACATGATGGCAGAGCTACATGATGGCGGTGCGACATGATGGCGGAGCGAAATGATGGTGGAGTGACATGATGGCGGAGCGAAATGATGGCGGAGTGACATGATGGCGGAGCGACATGATGGCGGAGCGACATGATGGTGGCGTGCCATGATGGCGGTGCGACATGATGGCGGAGCGACATGATGGCGGTACGACATGATGGCAGAGCTACATGATGGCGGTGCGACATGATGGCGGAGCGATATGATGCCAAAGCGACAATATGGCATCACGACATGATGGCGGAGTACCATGATGGCAGAGCGACATGATGGCGGTGCGACATGATGGCGGAGCGACATGATGGCGGAGTGACAGGATGGCAGAGCGACATGATGGCGGAGTGACATGATGGCGGAGCAACATGATGGCGGTGCGACATGATGGCGGTGCGACATGATGGCGGAGTACCATGATGGCAGAGCGACATGATGGCGGAGTATCATGATGGCAGAGCGACATGATGGCGGTGCGACATGATGGCGGTGCGACAAGATGGCAGAGCAACATGATGGCGGAGTACCATGATGGCAGAGCGACATGATGGCGGCGTGCCATGATGGCGGTGCGACATGATGGCGGAGCGACATGATGGCGGTACGACATGATGGCAGAGCTACATGATGGCGGTGCGACATGATGGCGGAGCGATATGATGCCAAAGCGACAATATGGCATCACGACATGATGGCGGCGTGCCATGATGGCGGAGTGACATGATGGCGGAGTGACAGGATGGCGGAGTGACATCATGGCGGTGCGACATGATGGCAGAGTGACATGATGGCGGAGTGACATCATGGCAGTGCGACATGATGGTGGAGCGACATGATGGTGGAGTGACATGATGGCTGAGTGACATGATGGCGGAGTACCATGATGGCAGAGCGACATGATGGTGGAGTGACATGATGGCGGTGCGACATGATGGCGGAGTGACATGATGGCGGAGTGACAGGATGGCGGAGTGACATCATGGCAGTGCGACATGATGGTGGAGCGACATGATGGCGGAGTGACATGATGGCGGAGCGACATGATGGCGGAGCGACATGATGGTGGCGTGCCATGATGGCGGTGCGACATGATGGCGGAGCGACATGATGGCGGTGCGACATGATGGCGGAGCGAAATGATGGTGGAGTGACATGATGGCGGAGCGAAATGATGGCGGAGCGACATGATGGCGGCGTGCCATGATGGCGGTGCGACATGATGGCGGAGCGACATGATGGCGGTACGACATGATGGCAGAGCTACATGATGGCGGTGCGACATGATGGCGGAGCGAAATGATGGTGGAGTGACATGATGGCGGAGCGAAATGATGGCGGAGCGACATGATGGCGGAGCGACATGATGGTGGCGTGCCATGATGGCGGTGCGACATGATGGCGGAGCGACATGATGGCGGTACGACATGATGGCAGAGCTACATGATGGCGGTGCGACATGATGGCGGAGCGAAATGATGGTGGAGTGACATGATGGCGGAGTACCATGATGGCAGAGCGACATGATGGCGGTGCGACATGATGGCGGTGCGACAAGATGGCAGAGCGACATGATGGCGGAGTACCATGATGGCAGAGCGACATGATGGCGGAGTGACATGATGGCGGCGTGCCATGATGGCGGTGCGACATGATGGCGGAGCGACATGATGGCGGTACGACATGATGGCAGTGCAACATGATGGCGGAGCGAAATGATGGTGGAGTGACATGATGGCGGAGCGAAATGATGGCGGAGCGACATGATGGCGGAGCGACATGATGGTGGCGTGCCATGATGGTGGTGCGACATGATGGAGGAGCGACATGATGGCGGTACGACATGATGGCAGAGCTACATGATGGCGGTGCGACATGATGGCGGAGCGAAATGATGGTGGAGTGACATGATGGCGGAGTACCATGATGGCAGAGCGACATGATGGCGGAGTATCATGATGGCAGAGCGACATGATGGCGGTGCGACATGATGGCGGTGCGACAAGATGGCAGAGCGACATGATGGCGGAGTACCATGATGGCAGAGCGACATGATGGCGGAGTGACATGATGGCGGCGTGCCATGATGGCGGTGCGACATGATGGCGGAGCGACATGATGGCGGTACGACATGATGGCAGAGCTACATGATGGCGGTGCGACATGATGGCGGAGCGATATGATGCCAAAGCGACAATATGGCATCACGACATGATGGCGGCGTGCCATGATGGCGGAGTGACATGATGGCGGAGTGACAGGATGGCGGAGTGACATCATGGCGGTGCGACATGATGGCAGAGTGACATGATGGCGGAGTGACATCATGGCAGTGCGACATGATGGTGGAGCGACATGATGGCGGAGTGACATGATGGCGGAGCGACATGATGGTGGTGCGACATGATGGCGGAGCGACATGATGGCGGTGCGACATGATGGTGGAGTGCCATGATGGCGGTGCGACATGATGGCGGAGTGACATGATGGCGGAGTGACAGGATGGCGGAGTGACATCATGGCAGTGCGACATAATGGTGAAGCGACATGATGGCGGAGCAACATGATGGCGGAGCGACATGATGGCGGTGCAACATGATGGCGGTGCGACATGATGGCGGAGCGACATGATGGCGGTGCAACATGATGGCAGTGCGACATGATGGCGGAGTGACATGATGGCGTAGTGACATGATGGCGGAGTACCATGATGGCAGAGCGACATGATGGCGGTGCGACATGATGGCGGAGTGACATGATGGCGGAGTGACATGATGGTCGGAGTGACATGATGGCGGAGTGACATGATGGCGGAGCAACATGATGGCAGAGCGACATGATGGTGGAGTGACGTGATGGCGGTGCGACATGATGGCGGAGTGATATCATGGCGGTGCAACATGATGGTGGAGCGACATGATGGCGGAGCGACATGATGGCAGAGCGACATGATGGTGGAGTGACATGATGGCGGAGCAACATGATGGCAGAGCGACATGATGGTGGAGTGACATGATGGCGGTGCGACATGATGGCGGAGCGACATGATGGCAGAGTGACATGATGGCGGAGCGACATGATGGCGGAGTGACATGGTGGCGGTGCGACATGATGGCGGAGCGACATGATGCCAAAGCGGCATGATGGCGGAGTGACATGATGGCGGAGCAACATGATGGCAGAGCGACATGATGGCGGAGTGACAGGATGGCGGAGTGACATCACGGCGGTGCGACATGATGGTGGAGCGACATGATGGCGGAGCGACATGATGGCAGAGCGACATGATGGTGGCGTGCCATGATGGCGGTGCGACATGATGGCGGAGCGACATGATGGCGGAGCAACATGATGGCAGAGCGACATGATGGCGGAGCAACATGATGGCAGAGCGACATGATGGCGGAGCGACATGATGGCAGAGCGACATGATGGCGGAGTGACATCATGGCGGTGCGACATGATGGTGGAGCGACATGATGGCGGAGCAACATGATGGCAGAGCGACGTGATGGCGGAGCAACATGATGGCAGAGCGACATGATGGCGGAGTGACATCATGGCGGTGCGACATGATGGTGGAGCGACATGATGGCGGCGTGCCATGATGGCAGAGCGACGTGATGGTGGAGCAACATGATGGCAGAGCGACATGATGGCGGAGTGCCATGATGGCAGAGCGACATGATGGCAGAGTGACATGATGGCAGTGCGACACGATGGTAGAGCGACATGATGGCGGAGTGACATGGTGGCAGAGCAACATGATGGCGGTGCGACATGATGGCAGAGCGACATGATGGCAGAGCTACATGATGGCGGTGCAACATGATGGTGGAGCGACATGATGGCAGAGCGACATGATGGCGGAGCGACATGATGGTGGAGCGACATGATGGCGGTGCAACATGATGGCGGTGCGACATGATGGCGGAGTGACACGATGGCGGTGCAACATGATGGCAGTGCGACATGATGGCGGTGCGACATGATGGCGGAGTGACATGATGGCGGAGTGACAGGATGGCGGAGTGACAACATGGCAGTGCGACATAATGGTGGAGCGACATGATGGCGAAGCAACATGACGGCGGAGCGACATGATGGTGGAGCGACATGATGGCGGTGCGACATGATGGCGGTGCGACATGATGGCGGAGCGACATGATGGCGGTGCAACATGATGGCGGAGCGACATGATGGCGGAGCAACATGATGGCGGTGCGACATGATGGCGGTGCGACATGATGCCAAAGCGACAATATGGCATCACGACATGATGGCGGCGTGCCATGATGGCACAGCGACATGATGGCGGAGCAACATGATGGCGGCGTGCCATGATGGCACAGCGACATGATGGCGGAGTGCCATGATGGCACAGCGACATGATGGCGGAGTGCCATGATGATAGAGCGACATGATGCCAAAGTGACAATATGGCATCACGACATGATGGCGGTGCGGCATGATGGCGGAGTGCCATGATGGCGGTGCGACATGATGGCGGAGCAACATGATGGCGGAGTGCCATGATGGCGGTGCGACATGATGGCGGAGTGCCATGATGGCGGCATGCCATCTTCTTACAAAGATAGATGAATGTAGAGGTTCTGCAGACCTGCAGACCATCAGATCTGATGGTCTGTCAGAAGCTAGAACAACGTCTGGGTCAAGTGGTCCATGTCAGGTCTGTTGCATGTTTGAATTTGTGTCTGTCCCCCTTTCTTCCACCATTCAGTCTTAATCTCAGATGACAAATGCTCTCTGTTGTGGACAGAAGGCCGAACTCCAAACAGATGTCTGGTCTTCAGGGAAAATGGCAAAAAGCTCAGTCACGGTGGGATTTGCATGACATTGACAACATTCATAGAAATGAAATCTGTCAGAGGCTGAAAAGCAGTTATGTTAGATGCTGAGAAGACATTGCAGTAAGTAAAGTTAAAAACCCTGTATTAACTCTTTTTACTTTAATTACTTTTCTCCTTTTTAAATTCAGACTTGCTGTTTTAGGGAAACAGGCATAGACTTAAAGTAAAGGTTGCTGGTGTGCTTGTGAAAACATTAATGGGCTTTACACCACACAAGTCTGATGATCCTCATGGTTCTACTTTTTTCATGTGTCTACTGAAACACTGGTACCTTTTCATGTTGGCAGTACATATTTGTTTCTTTTAGTGGAGTGAATGGTTCATTGGGATGCCATCTTTGTTTTCTTCAGTGATTTGAATGATCACATCATGAGGTTTCATTTGACAACTGCAATTTGTTAAATCTTCACAAAAGTGTGTTTAAAGGTTTGATCACAGAGGAAGTGAAAGGATTTTTTCTCTCTTCTACACTGCTTTAACAAGCATTAAGTCACAGTAAAGACAAGCTTTAATTCAGCCTTCAGTCATGATCTGTTAAATGGAAACTCTTTTTTCTGATCTCCTGTAATCTCGCACCACCTGCTAACTTTACTGCTTTTCTGTTTCTTGACAGGGACATGATCACACAGAAAAACAGGCTTTCAATCAATCGTGGATTATTCCACATTGTCAGACTGTATCCAGCCTCTTTGTTTCTACGTGACCTGCTTAGAGGTGGCTGCGGTCGGATGGAAGGTTACCGTGGCAACGTGCCTAAACAGAAGGTGTGAAAGCAGTTTTAACAGAAGTTTGGCAGGTGCTGTAATCCTGGCTGCACAGTGAAAGTAAAGCTCTGCAGGTCCAGAAAGGTCGGACCACGTTTGTAAGGTGACCTCTGACCTGCGATGTGTGTCTGTCCACTCCACACCAGCGTCTCCACAGATCCTCGCTTCTTGTGACAGTCGTCTGCTAACTGGAGCATTGAGGTGAATCTGAATCCTCCTTTTTGGATCATTGTAAAACCCAGATGAAATTTTTCATTGTTTTTCTTAATGTAGAGTTTACTGGAACGTGAAATGAACTGGTAAGGAGGGGTGGTATTAACGAGAACGTGAGACTCTTGACAGGTCTAAGGTCAAAAGAGGAATCATGGGAATTACCTGGGCTTAAAACAGCGTTGCATGCAGCGCAGCTGAAAGGATGTGGCTGATTTGGCGGGCGAGCTTGTTTGATGGCTGTGTGTCCTAACTGGAGGAGACTTGCTAGACGAGGTGGGTGAGGAGGAATGTGGAGAAAGGAGTTTGTCTTTGATTCCTTCGCTCTTGGCTTAAAAATCCAGCTCGATGGAAGAGCTCCAGCTCCTCCCGAGCTTTCCGCTGCTTCCGCTAACTCCAAAGATAAGTGTGGATATCCAAAGTCCTCCAACCTGCCACTCCCACTCGTCCTCCCCAAACCGTTTATCCTGCTCTCCACAGATGTCTGCAGGGGTGTAAAGGAGGATGGGGAAGAGAAGAAGATGGAGGTTTGGAGGTAGAAGCGTGAGCGACAACAGAAAAAGGACGGACGGAGGAAAATGTTGGATGAGAGGATGAAAAAGGAGACATGAAATGTGGAGGAGGGTGAGAGAAAGATGGAGGGAAGGAAGCAGCTTGGAGTGTTTTTTCCTCTGGCTTCTCAGCTGAGATGCTCTGATTAGTTCAGAAAGCTGCAGCGAGACTAACGCACCGAGAAATGATGGATGGTGAAGGAGTGGGGAAAAGAAAGAGAAGGCTCTTCCTGACAGCTGCAACAGAAACGTGATTAGGCCTCTAATCCACAGAAAGCCATCTTCCTCGTTACCTGTCACTTTTCCTTTTCCATCATCATCATCTTCTCTCTTACACTTTCTAATTTCTCTCTTTTCCTCTGACATTCAGTCCTGTGGCGTTCCCTCAGTCCCTGTTTTTCCTTCAGTTCATCCTGATGGGGACTGATCTGTTCATTATGTCTTCCAGAGCGGTCCTGACCTGCTTCTGCTCAGTTAGGACAAAGTAACACCAAGATTTCAGTCTAATTTAGTTTGAAGTTCAGTGGGTCCAGAAAAAGGCACAGTTATGGACTTTCTGGGTCATTCAGATTGCCTGGATTGGTTCAGACATGAACGAATGTTCAGCTCAGAGGGACTGTAACTCCTAGCTCCATCTCCATGTTGGACTTCATTATATGCTTCCTTTATTAATTCCATTCATTCTCATCACTCCTCTCATAAATTTCATTTCATTCTAGCACCTATCCATCCCGGTTTGGGGGCAGTTGCCTCGACCCAGACTTTCCTCTCCCCAGCCACATTCCCCGGCTTGTCTTGGGGATCCCAAGGCGTTGCTTTGTCAGTCTGGAGGTGTAATCCCTCCAGTGTGTCCTAGGTCTCCTTCAGGGTCTCCTCCTGGTGGGATATGTGTGGAACACCACACCAGGTTGGCATCCAGGAGACATCCTGACCAGATGTTGGATCCACCTCAGGTTTCTCAGGATGTGGAGGAGCAGCAGTTCTACTCTGGTCTCCTCCTGGATGGCTGGGCTTCTATCTCTAAGGCAAAGTCTAGATACCCTGAGAAGGAAATTCATTTCAGCCGCTTGTTTTCATGATCTGGTCCACATCACTGCAGACTCCTGAAGACCTTCCACTTAATTCTTCCTTCACTTCTAAAGAAGGCTCTAAAGGAACTCCTTTCCTTGAGGAAGGACCTCATAACTGACCTGGAGAGGACACTCCACTCTTTCCTGGTTTAGGACCATGGTCTGGGATTTAGATCTTTTGATCTTCATCGTAGTGGCTTCACGCTCAGCTGCAAATCAAGTCAAATCACTCAAACGAGAGCTGGTTATCCCAAATGAAGCCGCGGAACCACATCATCTGCAAAAAGCAGGGACCCAATTCCCAGGCCACCAAACCGGATCCCCTCAGCACCTTGGCTGATCCTACAAATCTGTCCATAAAAGTTCTAAACAGAATCGGTGGCAAAGGGCAGCCTTGGTGGGGTTCAACCCTCACTGGAAACAAATCTCACAGATTTTGTGCAAACTGGATCTGGAAGGAAGTTTGGGTTTTATTGCTCAGGCAGGTTTAGTTCCACAGTTTTTAAAGAAATCCATCAAAGTCACTGCAAATTTACCAAATGGTCGACCAGACCTTAAAGGGTTAATCACGCAAACCAGAGACTGTCACAACTCCCGCAGTATTTACTTTGTTTTGAAACGACCTGTCATATGATCCTCATGTCAACTCCTGTTTCTCTCGTACAGTCTCTACATATCACATATCTAAACTTCTCGTATTGTAAATGACTGGCTTGTTATTGATTGATGCGCCGTCCACTAACAGTCGTCTCCTGTTGTCAGATGTTCAGCAGCTCTGCCGGCTCATCCACGTGTTTTATCGTTCTCAATTTTAGTCAGTCAGTCCACTTTGTGGCGAGGTACTGTTTGTCTGCGTCTTCTGACTGCACGTGGAATCTGCCCTGTGGAGGTTGCATCACCCGTCATGACTAGAAGTCTTCTTCTCTTTCATCACAATGGCACCTTTACAAAGTCATGGCATTACCAGTTACAGAATGCTAAATGTGGCAGAGGGAGCACATTGGGCAGCCTGGCGCACTGAATAATAAATGTGAAAGGAGGTGTGTTCTTTTCTTGCTTTACTTGCAATGTTTTCACCCCAAGGTCTTTGAAGTAAATGTCTCAGCAAACAAAGCTACAGAGAAGATGGAAGCAGAAATAAAACACACTCTTGGATGTGCAGGTTTTTCTTTTGAGGAAATCAGTTCCTATATGTTTAAATGGACTACCCAACAACTTGACTGCATTTACAAAGTGTCTCCTAGTCTTTTGGGAACTAAAAACATCACAATGCATCTCAGATAGTGTTCCTCCATAGATCTACAAATTCTGGCTCAAGAGTCAAGAATCCAACTATAACTACCTATAATGCAATCCAATAATCTTTTTTTTTTGTTTTTTGTCAAACTCCATTTGCCAACATACATTTAATGACCACATTGTTTGGTACATGTGTTTGGCTGGCTGTTAACACATTTGCAGTAGCTAACTAGCCAATAAGATGTGTCCTCATGATTACATGTATGTATCGTGAAGAGGACCTGCTGAAGTTCAAAGTGAGCATCAGGATGAGAAAGAAAGAGGATTTAAGGTTTTTACTGGGATTTTTACACAGGACTATCTGTAGGGTTTCCAGAGAATTATCCAGCAAGCAGCAGTTGTCTGGACCAGAACGCAGCAGAAGACCACACTGGGCGCCACTCCTGTCAGCTAAGAACAGGAAACTAAAGGTGCAGTTCACACAGACTCACCAAAACCGGGCAGTAGGAGATGGAAAGTGGAACGTTATTACCTCAAAGCATTATAGCTACAAGGAGCTTGTTTTTAGCCTGTTTTTAGCTCATCCACAGCATGGCCTACCTTTTAAAATAAGTAATTGGTAGGGTGATAAAGGTGAACATTTTTCTGTTTTTACCATATTGATGGTAGGATCACTCTCTTTCCAAGACAACATCTTCCCTCGTGCCACCCCCACTTCTCCCTGTTTCACCACTACAAGTTCAGAATATTGTGATTTGGTCTTCTCAACAGCACAAAGTCAGAACAGAAGAACGAGTTCATATGGAGTTCTCTTATTGAAAATAAACAGTCTGATGTTATTTATCTGGTTTACATGATGGCATGGCTGCTCTGTTGGGCCTTTGTTTGAAATGCAACCACACACAGGTGGGCAGACTTCCACCTGCCCCATGAACCAAAAAATATCAGCAATTTTAAAACACTACTGGTGAAGATGGCAACAGGGAGGACCAACAGGAGTTACGCCAATAACGTTCAGCACATTGCGGAACGTGCACAGCAGTGTGTACTGTCATTGTTTATTGGTTTCATGTTGTGTCTTTAGTTCTAGTTTCCTGTTTTATTTTGTAGTTTGCCTTGTTCAGTTCCATTGTGTCCTCTTTTGCTTTCCTGTTCATTAAGTTCACCTGGACTCACCTGGAGTCATTTATATATGTAAGTCGCTTTGGATAAAAGCGTCTACTACATGACTGTAGAATAGAATAAATATATATATATGTGTATATATATATATATATATATATATATATATATATATATATATATATATATATATATATATATATATATATATATATATATATATATATATACACAGTAGACTATATATATATATATGTATATATATATATATATCCCTTGGCTTCTGTTCCCAGTTACCCATTCAGTTAGTTTATCTTCAGTCTACTGTGTATGCTTCACGTGATTGAGTTTAGCTTTCCAGTGTTCCATTTAGCTTATTAAAACAACTTGACACAATACAGTAGCGAGATAGCTAACAGCTAATGAGAAAGATTACAGCTAGATTTGCACTATTTATACACTAGTTTCTACTTATTTGATACATTTTTCCATAAAATTATAATTGTTCTACAGATTTCTTGTGTTCTTTCATCAAGTTTTTTATTTTACGGGCTCTCCTTTGCCTTGTACATAATTATTACTTTCCATTCAAAACTGCAGGAACACCAGTTTTTCCCCAGTATGGGATGCTATGTGTATATCCCACAACCCCTTGCAACCATGATGCATTGTGTGTTGGTCATGTGGTCTGTCAATCTCCACAGAAGATGGAAAAATAGTGAAGATGTAGGTTGTTTTTATCTTGTTTCATGCTGTTTATGTTGAGACCAAATGCGTGAAGCTTGAGGACTGACAGTTCCAGACCTGACAAACTGACCCTTTATGTACAATAGATGCCAAACTGTAAGATTTCACAGGTATTCATTTCACCTGCGAATCCAAACCATCGCTGGTAGAGAGGATATCAGATTCCTCAGAGCTTGTAACTGCTGTTGGCATGACCTCGGGTCCTCTGAGCTTCAGAGTCCGCTTGTCTGATCCAAACAGAACCGGGAGCTGAAAGGTCGAGCAGTGTCTGCTGCAGGTGTCATCTGATGCCGGCTCTGCACAGGACAGATCTACCATCAGCCATCAAGGACTCCTGAAAGAGCATCTGTTGTGCACGTCCATATTTATTCTGCACATTTCTGAAGGTTGTAAAAACACAAACAAGAAACCTCTTCTGAAAATGACTTTGACAAACTTAAAAATCAGCTTTGTATAGAAAATCTTAAATACGCCTAATGTCTGTGAAACTGACATTACCTTTATCCATTCGTATCATAAATTAAAGAAAACCTCTGAGGATTAAAATGATTTAACAAAGAAATAATAAAACATCAGGGAAAGTCAGGAATGAGACGAGCAAAGATAAACGTGGGGAAGCAGAAGGTTTATGAAAGAGAGCCAGTCAATCCAGCCCATCGACCCCGCGGGGTGTTATGTAAAAGGCCGTCCACAGTCCAGAGGTTGCATTGTTACTGTATGATCAGAACACACACGTGAAGCGTGTTTGTATACTACTCACACAGAAACAACTCTCTCCGGTTTCTACGGAGCTGCATTAACCCTCTGATGCATGAACTTATTCTATTTTTACATAGAATATTTCATTTCTGCAGACATGTACAGTGGTATGTTTAGAATTTTAATCAGATTTCACCGTTTTGATCTGTTCTATAAGACAGTTATAAGATACTTATACTTTATTCATTCTATAAAAAATAAAACTTCTTGTTCATCACTGAGGCAAATCTGAAAATTAAAATGTATATTATATATTACATTTCTTCTTTTGTAAATATACCATCCTCCACCATGCATACACCAGACAGCAGCTTTAAATACCTGTAGTTTTTAATTATTCATTCATTCATTTTCCAAACCGCTTATTCCAATTCAGGGTTGCGGGGAAGCTGGAGCCTATCCCAGCTGGCTTTGGGCAACAGGCAGGGTACACCCTGGACAGCTCACCAGTCCATCGCAGGGACACACACAGAGAGATGAACAACCACACTCATGCTCACACTCACTCCTAGGGGCAATTTAGAGTGACCAATTAACCTAACATGCATGTCTTTGGATGGTGGGAGGAAGCCGGAGTACCTGGAGAGAACCCACGCATACACGGGGAGAACATGCAAACTCCACACAGAAAGGCCAATGACCAAACCAGCCAAGGATTGAACCAGTGACCTTCTTGCTGTGAGGCCACAGTGCTAACCACTGCGCCACCGTGCAGCCCAGTTTTTAATTAATTTATTCTTTTTATGTGTGTTTAAAACTGGAATTAAAGTTGCTGTTTACTGAACTAGGTGAGCATGAAGGTGTAATTTACATAATTTCTGAACATCTAATGGTTAAATTGTAGATTTGAAGTGTTTTTCTGCTAAAGAGGGAATGTTAAAGTGCAGCTGAAAACAGTGCAAGCGCAGGAGATACTGTGGCGTTTGCTATCAGCCATCAGTTGATATTTTTATGTGATTTAGTACAAAAAACCCCCAGAATTCTTAACATTATTTAGCATTAAATTTTTTGCTTCATGCAGGAACATTTTCTCCCCTCCAGCTGCGGCTTTGTGATAAGACTTACAGCCCTGTCCTTTTTCATCAGACACACGTCTCATTGTGTCATCGTGTCACATATCATCATATTCACAGAGAAACAACTGAACCCATCACATCTAGACTGACTAGTGGAGAAGTTACTTAAGGTTTGCTGACATTTTACATCTGATCTAAATGGGAATATATGTTGATATTCACTGACACGAAATATATAATTTTATATAAATATAAAATAATTATTCGATCAGAGAAATTACATCAAGTAATATTTATATTAGTTACATCTTTAATCTTGTTCGTTGTTGGTTGTTGTAGAAAAACATCTTCTCATTTTCATGTAATACTGTTGGATTTGTGTCTTTAATGTTTTCATCTGCTTATAGAACTGAACCCAGAGACATAAAGATTCATGTCAGCTGCTGAATAAAATAACCTTTTTATCTTTTACTTATTTACTTACAAGTCAGCATTCATTGGTTGGGAAATTTTGGACCAGTACGAGTGTTGGAGATGATGTCAGATGATCCCAACACACAGCCCCATTAATAAGATTATATGTAAAAGAGACAAACTCCATAAATACAACTCCAATTTGCTGCATGATTCAAATATTTCAGCTTTTGTTAAAACTAAGATGAAATCCCACTTCAAACTTCAGCTGCATGCTGTGCATCGTCCTTGTCTCCATCGGAAAGCAACACTCATTGTCATTCTTACAGATTTCCAGCTGGGTCTGCTTCGTTCGTCCTACTAATTAACGCCACCTCATCACATATAACCTATGAATGTATGAATCTGAAAGACCTCGGTTTTAATTTATTAACAATAAAACATTTAAACTGCTTTAACTCCAACATTTAACATGAACAGTGACAAAATAAAGATGGCATCCATCAACCCATCATTTACACAGATGATGGTCTTTCATTTGTTTCTTCCTGCTTTTCTTCTCTGATTTGCTCAGTCCTTTAATTGGTGCTCTATTGTTTGTTAGACGACAAGTTTCTGTAAGGAATTTATTCAAACATTTCTGAAAGTAAACCTGCCAGTGTCATTTTTTTTTACTAAAATTCCCAACAAAGTGAAAAACAAAGCTCTGTTGCTTTTGTCTGAGTGTAAACATTAAAGGTCTAACCTTGAGACAAGACGAGACGAGATGAGAGATGAGATGAGACAAGACGGACAGGCCGGATGGGACAAGAAAAGAAAAGACAAGAGGAGATGAGACGAGACGAGAAGAGATGAGATGAGACCGGACGGAATTACAAAATAAGACAAGACAGACCGGACAAGAAAAGAAAAGACAAGACGAGACGAGACGAGATGATAATATGAGATGAGATGTGACGAGATGAGATGAGATGAGTCAAGGCAGTACAGTACAGACAGAAGGAGACAAGACAAGACAGGTTGGGATGGGATGAGACTAGATGAGATGAGATGAAATGAGATGAGATGAGACCGGACAGGACGGGATGACGAAATGAGACAAGACAGGACAGGACAGACAGGACGAGAAAAGAAAAGAAAGGAAAAGAAAGGACAAGACGAGATAAGATGAGACAAGACAGGATGAGACAAGACAAGACAAGATAAGATGAGATGAGATGAGACCGGATGGGAAAAGATGACGAATTGAGACAAGACGGGACAGGACGGACAGGATGAGAAAAGAAAAGAAAAGACAAGACATGACATGATGAGATGAGACGAGACGGGACAAAATGATGAGATGAGATGAAATGAGTCAAGGCTGTATAGTACAGACAGAAGGAGACAAGACAAGACGGGTTGGGATGGGATGAGATGAGATGAGACAAGATAATGAGATCAGACAAGATGAGTAAGAAGAGTAAGGATGAGACGGGAGGAAAAGAGACGGGACAATGTGAGATGATGAGACGAGACGAGACGATGAGATGAGACAAGACGGGACAGAACGGAAAGGACGAGATGGGACAATGCAAGATGATGAGACGAGACAAGATGATGAGATGAGACGAGATGAGACGAGACGAGACAAGATGATGTGATGAGACGAGACTAGACGAGATGATGAGATGAGACAAGACGAGACGAGATGATGAGATGAGACGGGACGAGACGAGATAATGAGATGAGATGAGACGAGACGAGACAAGATTATGACATGAGATGAGATGAGACGAGATGATGAGATGAGACAAGACGAGGCGAGATGATGAGATGAGACAAGACGAGGCAAGATGATGAGATGAGACAAGTCGAGACAATATGATGAGATGAGACAAGACGAGGCAAGATGATGAGATGAGACAAGTCGAGACAATATGATGAGATGAGACAAGACGAGGCAAGATGATGAGATGAGACAAGTCGAGACAATATGATGAGATGAGACGAGATGAGATGATATGATGAGATGAGACGAGACGAGACGAGATGATGACATGAGACGAGACGAGATGAGACAAGATGATGAGATGAGATGAGACGAGACGAGATGATGAGATGTGACAAGACGAGACGAGATGATGAGATGTGACAAGACGAGACGAGATGATGAGATGAGACGAGATGAGACAAGATGATGAGACGAGATGAGATGATGAGATGAGATGAGACAAGATGATGAGACGAGACGAGATGATGAGATGAGATGAGACGAGATGATGAGATGAGACGAGATGAGACAAGATGATGAGACGAGATGAGATGAGACAAGATGATGAGATGAGACGAGATGATGAGATGAGACGAGACGAGATGAGACAAGATGATGAGATGAGACAAGATGATGAGATGAGACAAGATGATGAGATGAGACGAGATGATGAGATGAGACGAGACGAGATGAGATGTGACAAGACGAGACGAGATGATGAGATGAGACGAGATGAGACAAGATGATGAGACGAGATGATGAGATGAGACGAGATGATGAGACGAGACAAGACGAGATGATGAGATGAGACGAGACAAGATGATGAGATGAGACGAGACGAGACGAGATGATGAGACAAGACGAGTCGAGATGATGAGATGAGACGAGATGAGACAAGATGATGAGATTAGACAAGATGAGTAAGAAGAGTAAGAATGAGACGGGAGGAAAAGAGACGGGACAATGTGAGATGATGAGACGAGACGAGACGATGAGATGAGACAAGACGGGACAGAACGGAAAGGACGAGATGGGACGAGACGAGACGAGATGAGATGATGAGATGAGACGAGACGAGACAAGATGATGAGATGAGACGAGACGAGACAAGATGATGAGATGAGACGAGACGAGACGAGACAAGATGATGTGATGAGACAAGACGAATGTTATGAAGAATGAATGGAACTGCTTTGTAAAAGCAGAAGAAAGTTTCTGTTTAGTTTGGAGGTTTGTTTGTATTTTGTGGTGTACTGTAGTATCAGTATCAAGGATCCCTTTCATGTCTTCCTCCTGAGTGATGAGTTTTATGTGGACACATTTGTCACAGTTAAGAAAATGCATGTGAGCACGTTCAGTAAGTGGAACTCCACAAACGATTACTGTGGCTCAGCGGGAGACAGGACAGACAGATTTTTCGTCAATATTTATTTGGATAAAATCAAGCAGAATGTTTTACTCTCCCAGAGAGTGCTAGATGCACAATTACTGCTTGTCAAAAGAGATTTATCCAGCTGTTTATTTCAGCAGTTTTGAGTCTGATGCGGATGACTGGACGTCAGCATTTTGGCTGCTGGAGCGCGGCGTAATGTGTAGTAATGCAGTCTGGATGCTGATGTGGCTCACTGCGCAGCAAACGGACTGGCCTCGCTGGTCCTGATGGCTACTGCTCCTCTAAAGGCCGCTTCGTTTTCGAGTGTTTGCGTCACACAGGTGTGTTCAGACTAAATCATGTGGCTCATTGACTCAAACATCATCTGCTCAGAGCCATTGCTGCTTAGTCTGTAGCTGTTTTACAGCTGGTGGAGCGGCTTGCTGCATCTGTTTCACTGTTAACTATTCAACCAGCATGAAAGTGAAGCACAGTCACCACCAGATTTCATGTCAGGAAAACTGTCCGCAGTCACGCTTATTTCTCCCGAGGGCAAAGCGTTATGAAGCATTGCTGTTGGTGCTGCAATGACCTGTCCAGGTGTAGCTGCTGACGCTGGGGTAGACTCCACCCCCATGTAACCCTGAACTGAGTAAGCAGTATAGAAAATATAATATATGAATATTCTCAATCAGCATCCATCTACTGTTCTTCCAAATGAAAGAAACAATCCACTTATGCACCATAAATCAATGAATCCCAGAATGATGATCTGTCATCAGAATTTCCATTGATTTCACTGCAGGGTTGCACTTAGTAGTGGAGAAGCTGCAGGGCATCATGGAAACAGTCCAATAAATGGTTAGCGTACATCGCTCAGGGCTGTGCGTGTGAACATCACCAATGTGCTGCCCCCCCCCCCCCCCCCCCCATGACTCAGAGCCCCACTTCTGTTCTGACATGCAAATTCTTCATTTAACACTTCCAAACAGAAGATCTGTTTCATGATCGATGAGCCCACAGAGAACACGCATGTGATGTCACCAGGCTGTTGTTCCCATCCTCCATGTTTCTCTTCAACAAACGTTGAAAACACGCGTAAACCACGCTGCAGAGAAACGTCCGGATCAGCTGACAGGAAGTGAGTTGATGCAGGAACACTGAATAATAACAGATCCTCCAATCTGATTGGATGTTTCACCCGTTCCAGTCTCAGACGTGGCTTTTACCTGCTGCCAGTTCTCTTCCTATCATCAATATAAACTACTGATCAATAAACAAACCTGCAGCTTTATATTCATCATTTATAGATTCTTTATTGATCTGCAATCACATCTATAATCTCTTCTGTCTGGTTTCATGTCTGATGCATTCAGATATTCTGGATATTCTAGACAGATAGATACTTAATTCATCCCCAGGGGGAAATTCATGGTGTTCCAACAGTTCATTAAAAATAAAAAAATAAAAAAATTAAAATTATATACATATATATATACATACATATACATACATATATATATATATATATATATATATATATATATAATATTTTTATATATATATATATATATATATATATATATATATATATATATATATATATATATATATATATATGTATATATATATATATAATATTTATATATATATATATATATATATATATATATATATATATATATATATATAATATATATATATATATATATATATATATATATATATATATATATATATATATATATATATATATATATATATATATAATCTAAATATAGATAGATTAAATTAAAGATTAATATTTTAATATTTAACAGGCTAATTGTGGCTGAAATGAAGGACCTTCTGAACTTCTCAGTCCTTGTGGACTTTGGGATTCGTGTCTAAATATGCAGGATTGCATCATTTAATAGGACTGGTTTCAGCAACAGGAGGAAAATAATGATGAAGTAGATTTATTTACTACAGGAGGAATAAAATAGACTGGATGTAAAACCAGTGAAACCAATAACACCAGTCTGGAATGGATTGATGCTAACCAGAGAACAACAAACATCCCAACCTGCAGGAGGAGAGTCATGTTCTCACCTGTACATGTGTTTCCTGCAGCAGGTGTTCCATCTCATCATCATCATCATCCCTCGTCATCCAGTGAGGTCAGGCCAGGTCAGGTCAGGTCAGGCCAGGTCAGGCCAGGCCAGGCCAGGCCAGGCCAGGCCAGGCCAGGCCAGGTCAGGCCAGGCCAGGCCAGGCCAGGCCAGGCCAGGCCAGGCCAGGCCAGGTCAGGTCAGGCCAGGCCAGGCCAGGTCAGGTCAGGCCAGGTCAGGTCAGGCCAGGTCAGGTCAGGTCAGGTCAGGTCAGGCCAGGCCAGGCCAGGTCAGGTCAGGTCAGGCCAGGCCAGGCCAGGCCAGGCCAGGTCAGGCCAGGCCAGGTCAGGTCAGGTCAGGTCAGGTCAGGTCAGGCCAGGCCAGGCCAGGCCAGGTCAGGTCAGGTCAGGCCAGGTCAGGTCAGGTCAGGTCAGGTCAGGCCAGGCCAGGCCAGGCCAGGCCAGGTCAGGTCAGGCCAGGCCAGGCCAGGCCAGGTCCGGTCCGGTCCGGTCCGGTCCGGCCAGGTCAGGTCAGGCCAGGCCAGGCCAGGCCAGGCCAGGCCAGGCCAGGCCAGGTCCGGTCCGGTCCGGTCAGGCCAGGCCAGGCCAGGCCAGGCCAGGCCAGGCCAGGCCAGGCCAGGCCAGGTCAGGTCAGGCCAGGCCAGGCCAGGTCAGGTCAGGCCAGGCCAGGCCAGGCCAGGCCAGGCCAGGCCAGGTCAGGTCAGGCCAGGCCAGGCCAGGCCAGGCCAGGTCAGGCCAGGCCAGGCCAGGCCAGGCCAGGTCAGGCCAGGCCAGGCCAGGTCAGGTCAGGCCAGGTCAGGTCAGGTCAGGCCAGGCCAGGCCAGGCCAGGCCAGGCCAGGCCAGGTCAGGTCAGGCCAGGCCAGGCCAGGCCAGGTCAGGTCAGGTCAGGCCAGGCCAGGCCAGGCCAGGCCAGGCCAGGTCAGGTCAGGTCAGGTCAGGTCAGGCCAGGCCAGGTCAGGTCAGGTCAGGTCAGGTCAGGCCAGGCCAGGCCAGGCCAGGTCAGGCCAGGCCAGGCCAGGCCAGGTCAGGTCAGGTCAGGTCAGGCTAGGTCAGGTCAGGCCAGGCCAGGCCAGGTCAGGCCAGGCCAGGCCAGGCCAGGCCAGGCCAGGCCAGGCCAGGCCAGGTCAGGTCAGGTCAGGTCAGGTCAGGCCAGGCCAGGCCAGGTCAGGTCAGGTCAGGTCAGGTCAGGTCAGGTCAGGCCAGGTCAGGTCAGGTCAGGTCAGGCCAGGCCAGGCCAGGCCAGGCCAGGTCAGGTCAGGTCAGGTCAGGTCAGGCCAGGCCAGGTCAGGCCAGGCCAGGCCAGGCCAGGCCAGGCCAGGTCAGGTCAGGTCAGGCCAGGCCAGGTCAGGTCAGGCCAGGCCAGGTCAGGTCAGGTCAGGTCAGGCCAGGCCAGGCCAGGCCAGGTCAGGTCAGGTCAGGCCAGGCCAGGCCAGGCCAGGCCAGGTCAGGCCAGGTCAGGTCAGGTCAGGTCAGGTCAGGCCAGGCCAGGCCAGGCCAGGTCAGGTCAGGTCAGGTCAGGTCAGGCCAGGTCAGGTCAGGTCAGGTCAGGCCAGGCCAGGCCAGGCCAGGCCAGGCCAGGCCAGGCCAGGTCAGGTCAGGTCAGGTCAGGTCAGGCCAGGCCAGGCCAGGTCAGGTCAGGTCAGGTCAGGTCAGGTCAGGTCAGGCCAGGCCAGGCCAGGTCAGGTCAGGCAGTGCTACTTCAGTGTTACTTTAAACCAGCCTATGAATCAACGTGACATGATCGCAGAAGTTGTGAGATCAGTAAACGTCGGACCATTACGGTCTTTTTCTGTTTTTTCATGACACATCTTGGATCTTTACGTCACCAGGCTGATCTGAATGCATCATGGCACGGTACCATCTTCATCCCATGTAGTTCAGCCATGAACTTACATGACTGAACTAAAATTGAAGGCAGAGCCACAGAAAGGACTATGTCTCATGACGTGGTCCTTCAATTTATCTTCTTCATCCCATCTCAACTTCCGTTTAAACTCTGTCTTTCCCAGTTACAGTACGGCTTTTCCATGATTATGCTGATTGGAGTCTTTCTCCAGATAGCTCAGTGGACTAGGCAGGCCGTCTTGGACTGCATTGCACCAGTCCAAGACTGGTTAAAGTTACTCTGTCCTTGGAGATTGTGCCAAAATCTTTGGATAAAAAGTGTTTTATCTTATATGTCTGGACATGTTTCTTCTAATTTTAGGGTTATGCAGATAAAACAGGAAATTGAGAAAATTCAGTGTGATTTATCCCGTTTTTTATGTAAAATCAGTCCAATAAGGGTTGAGGCTATTACACGTGCTTATTCATATATGAATAATGTTGAGACAGAAAGACAATTTATCTGAAAGCCTCCTCATCATTCCTGCTCTGTCTGTGTCTACAGTATGTTGATCCGTGTTGCCGTTGTCTCTGGTTTCAGTTCCGTTTACTTGCAGCTCATTTCGGCTCGGTGATAAACATACCTGTCCATCCTCTGCATGCATTTTGTGTCTGTTTCAGTATGTTTTCAGTAGCCTGACAGAAGCATAGCCAAACTGTGGTGTGGGTTAGTGTTGCACAGCGTAGCACACATGTGACCAGCAAAAGGAAGAAAGAAGAAGAAGTCAAAAGGAAAGGCAGAATGTTTGGAGGAAGTGATGGAACTACAAACACACCTGTTACCTCATCTGAGCGCGCGGACCAAACCATCATGTATTGACTGAAACTGAATTCAGGAGTGAAGTCTGAACTAGATGTGTTGCCATGGCAATGTAAAGGATGTGAGGAGTATGTGGGCACTCATGTCTGATGACATTTTTAACACATCTTTACTGGTTCTGTTCAGGTTTGGGTGTGATCAGGTTCATGTTTGACCATAAATATGATTAGTTTATTCTACTGGTTCTATCGGTGCATAAACCAGTTGCAGCTGGTAAATTCTGGTCTTCAAGCACAAAAATTGAGCTAAACTGGTTCATGAGACCATTTTCATCATGGCTTATTGCAATTCAGGTGCACGGATTAGACGCGCAAATCCCAGCAGTTAGCAGCCGGGACGCTGATTTAAGCTTGTGTTGCACCTGTGGAACGATCAGAGAAGAAGAAGTCCTGCATGATCTAAGGTACCGAAAAGAGCAGTAGCTCTGGAAACAGCAGGATAGCTGACGTTCCACCTTGGAAAGGATCAGAGAAGAAGAAGTCCAGGATTGTGTAATGGCTGCAGTGCCTCTTTTTATGTTTCTTTCTGAACATCATTTTTATCATGATCACCGTCACTGTCAGATGTTGGAATGTAAAACTGAACTCCTCGCTCTAGAAGATGTATGTCTGGGAATGCGCCGTGTAATGGAGTACATAGGAAATGACATGAAAAAAAAAAAAAAAAAAAGCTGTAGAAATCCAACGTGACATTAAATAACGAGGCAGACTTCCTAACCAGGGAATTTTCTCTTATATCCTCCAGCACATCATTACAGGTTCATTTTCCTGCAGTTTCTGAGTCCAGTCTCAGACACATGAGGCTGTACTCTCACTTCTCCATCAACCACCTCATCGTATTCCTCCTAATTATTCATGCAGATATGCAACGTCTGTGGATACCAGTACAAACCAAGTGACAGCTTATAAACTCTCATCACAATGAGGAGAAACAGCATGACCAGCAGCAGCTTTGCGATGCGTTTATCGGAACTTAGTTGAACCGCCTTCACCTTTTGTCCCAGGTCTGGTGACGTTGCCATCATTCAGCTGTGAACACACAAACTTCAGTGCTGTGAATGCATCTGCATGATGGATGCAAAGCTGCTTTAGAGGACCACATTGTGTTTCTGTTTAGCTGTGTTTGGTGAGACTATGTACATGTAGGTGAGGCTGTCGCCCCATAGCAGCGCTGTGATGGATATTTTCTGGGTGTCTGAGGTGTGTCGGTGACTCAGAGTGACAGATTTCTGCCCCACACACTCATCCCTCTGACATGTGCTCCAGTGGCAGAGTGCTCACACACTGGAAATGGTAAATTAAAGTTTTTACATGTTTCTCATAAAAGCAGCAGTGTCGTGGTTATCACACACAAACTGAGCAGAAGGAATAAAGGAAGCAGCAGGTTGAACTTGGTTTTTGGCGTTGCTTCTGACATGTCGTAATATTCCACCATCCAGCTCTGTCTGTAGAAAGAGAAGTAATGACATTAAAACTGTGTAGTGAATGGAGGTAAAAGATCTTTTCCATCCGTCTTTAATCTACTGAAAGGAATCAAAAAGTTTGAATAGTTGTTCTCTTACCTCTTAAAACTTCCATCTCATTTCCGAACTGTTACAAATAAAGACAAAAGATTTTAGATTAACAGGATCAAATGAAGGAGAGGCTGGCTTGAAGTCCTGGAACACTTATCTGTTATTATTTACATGAGGTATAGATAAAATGAAGCCTAATTGCCCGACACATTACATCTGCAGCTGATAACAGACTGACAGACATAAAATCAGGCTTCTTGATGAGCGATGGATGTTTCATCTCACGCTTGCATCCGCTGCTGGCTTGACTTTACGGGGGGAAATCCAGTACAGCAGAGCTCTGCACTGGGCTCTTCTTTGGACCCATTATCTCCAGAAAGATTGTAGTACTATTTTAGTAGTTTTAGTTTTAGTTGATTTTAGTCAAAAACAGCCAGTTCAGAACAAGATTATCTAGATTTCAGATTCATCCCAGTAGTTAGGCAGGTAGAGGAGAGGCAGGTAGACCTTGATGAGTAACCAGTCCATTGCAGGACTAGCAGAGAGGGCTGGTGTTTTCACCCCAGTCGAGGCTCGAAACAGCAACCTTCTTGCTACGGTGCTAACCACAGCACAGTAAAAACTTCTACACGACTTGCCTGTTTTTCAAGTCTTTCAAAGATGGTGAGATACATCATCTCATTATCATCAGAAAACAGTAATTGTATCTCAGGAGAAGAAGAATGATCTAGTTTAAAAGCTTACAGTGATCGATCTGTAGAAGACTTCTTTTGAGTCTGAAGGGGAGGGAATACATGCTACTGTAACTACAGCGGGGATGGAAGACTGGGCTGGAAGGCAGGTGACTAGAGCAGGTCGTTTTACCAGGAGGCAGGTGACTAGACAGGTCGGTGTACCAGGAGGCAGGTGACTAGACAGGTCGGTGTACCAGGAGGCAGGTGACTGGACAGGTCGTTTTACCAGGAGGCAGGTGACTAGACAGGTCGGTGTACCAGGAGGCAGGTGACTAGACAGGTCGGTGTACCAGGAGGCAGGTGACTAGACAGGTCGGTGTACCAGGAGGCAGGTGACTAGACAGGTCGTTTTACCAGGAGGCAGGTGACTAGACAGGTCGGTGTACCAGGAGGCAGGTGACTAGACAGGTCGGTGGACCAGGAGGCAGGTGACTAGACAGGTCGGTTTACCAGGAGGCAGGTGACTAGACAGGTCGGTTTACCAGGAGGCAGGTGACTAGAGAGGTCGGTGTACCAGGAGGCAGGTGACTAGACAGGTCGTTTTTACCAGGAGGCAGGTGACTAGACAGGTCTGTGTACCAGGAGGCAGGTGACTAGACAGGTCGGTTTACCCGGAGGCAGGTGACTAGACAGGTCGGTGTACCAGGAAGCAGGTGACTAGACAGGTCGGTGTACCAGGAGGCAGGTGACTAGAGAGGTCGGTGTACCAGGAGGCAGGTGACTAGACAGGTCGGTTTACCCGGAGGCAGGTGACTAGACAGGTCGGTGTACCAGGAAGCAGGTGACTAGACAGGTCGGTGTACCAGGAGGCAGGTGACTAGACAGGTCAGTGTACCAGGAGGCAGGTGACTAGACAGGTCGGTGTACCAGGAGGCAGGTGACTAGAGAGGTCGGTGTACCAGGAGGCAGGTGACTAGACAGGTCGTTTTTACCAGGAGGCAGGTGACTAGACAGGTCTGTGTACCAGGAGGCAGGTGACTAGACAGGTCGGTTTACCCGGAGGCAGGTGACTAGACAGGTCGGTGTACCAGGAAGCAGGTGACTAGACAGGTCGGTGTACCAGGAGGCAGGTGACTAGAGAGGTCGGTGTACCAGGAGGCAGGTGACTAGACAGGTCGGTTTACCCGGAGGCAGGTGACTAGACAGGTCGGTGTACCAGGAAGCAGGTGACTAGACAGGTCGGTGTACCAGGAGGCAGGTGACTAGACAGGTCAGTGTACCAGGAGGCAGGTGACTAGACAGGTCGGTGTACCAGGAGGCAGGTGACTAGACTGGTCGGTTTACCAGGAGGCAGGTGACTAGACTGGTCGGTTTACCAGGAGGCAGGTGACTAGACAGGTCGGTGTACCAGGAGGCAGGTGACTAGACAGGTCGGTGTACCAGGAGGCAGGTGACTAGACAGGTCGGTGTACCAGGAGGCAGTTGACTAGACAGGTCGGTTTACCCGGAGGCAGGTGACTAGACAGGTCGGTGTACCAGGAGGTAGGTGACTAGACAGGTCGGTGTACCAGGAGGCAGGTGACTAGACAGGTCGGTGTACCAGGAGGCAGGTTACTAAAACCATTTGGAGAACAGTGAGAGAGCTGGAGAGGTTATATGCTGGATAACTGCAGCTGGTGAGTAGAGTTGGGCTGATGAGGTGGGAGTGGCTGGCAGGTAGAGTGGAGCAGGGGGGGTGGAAAATGCTGCAGCTCAGTGACAGGAAGGAGACGGCAGGCAGAAATTGTGGCACAAGAAGGTCACAAAGTTGGCAAAGCTGTGTTAAAACAAGACAATAGTCGCATAAACTTTGGGGTTTTTTTTAATTATTAAATGATTATTTGAAAATGTGAAAATCATCATTTCTACACAGTATCAATCAAAGTATGGATCAACACTCCTGGAGAATGTTGCTTAAGGTCAGAGAAACATCATTTATCGTTTATGTCGTTCTGCTTTCAGAGAAATTCCACTGAAGAAAAGAAACTGATATAAGATCAGAGGAGACCAACCAGGACAGGATGATTGGTTTTTATAATGTTTCTTTCTCTGTGTCAATGTGAAGCTAAACGTCCTGCAAAGCTTCTGTCCAGTTGATCAGAGCTTCACTTTGACAGTCTGAGCTTCTCTCCTCCAGGCTGCTCCATCAGCTAATCTATCTATAGCATCTTTCTTTTTAGAAAGACTCCATTCTCACCACCATCCTCTTTTTGGCCCTGAGACAGAGAAAACAGACGGATTTAAATAAAATCCAGCCGCTGGGGACAGCTTTTTAAATATAGGATTGTGAAGACAACTTGAAACGGTAGCCTGACTACATTTATTGAACTGTCGTGTGAGACGAGAACACGCTTCACCAGGCTGACGTGGGACGATGTTGGTTATCATCTCAGAGCCTCCTCCTGCAGCTTTACCATGTATGCTGTTTGAAAGTTCAGATCTTCACTATATCATTTTAAAACACGATTTAAAACCGTTTTTATGTTGTGTTGTTAAATATACAGTCTAACCTGGAAAATTAGCTCAAAAGGAAACTTGACTGTCTTTCGACAAGCTGTCTAGTGTCTACTAGAGACGGATCTCTCTTCAATGCCGGACTGAGAGGTTCAGAAGGTCCTTTATTCCAGCAGCAATTAGTTTAATATTAATCTTTAACGTAATCTATTTATCTTTTTTTAAAAGGAACTGTTGGAACAGATAGATAAAGTATCGATCTATCTATCTATCTATCTATCTATCTATCTATCTATCTATCTATCTATATATGTGTATATATATATATATATATATATATATATATATATATATATATATATAATTTAATGGAAAGTTTACAACTTTTTCTTTGTTTGAACACCAGAGATGTAAATTACAAGTTAATCCAGATGTGATGATGTATTAATTCCACAGATTCATTCATTCATTCATTTTCCGAACCGCTTATTCCAATTCAGGGTCGCGGGGAAGCTGGAGCCTATCCCAGCTGGCTTTGGGCGACAGGCAGGGTACACCCTGGACAGCTCGCCAGTCCATCGCAGTAATTCCACAGATGTTTGATGATTCAATGTTTGTCAACAATATGAAAGGTTCTGCCATCAAATCGGTTCAGTGAACTAATGATCAATATTAGATGATAAAATTGATTAGCGATAAGACAATCGGTGTGGACTGACAACCTGTCCAGATTGGACTTGACACCCGGCTGATAATTGCTGGGATAGATTCCAGTTTCCTGTGGCTCTTAAGTAAATAAGATCCATCCATCCATCCATCCATCCATCCCACCCACCTTTCCATCCATCCATCATTCCTCCATGCATACATTCATCCATTCATCCATCCATCCATCCATCCATCCCACCCACCTTTCCATCCATCCATCCATTCCTCCATGCATACATTCATCCATTCATCCATCCATCCATCCATCCATCCCACCCACCTTTCCATTCACCCACCCACCCACCCATCCACCCACCCATCCATCCATCCATCCATCCATCCCACCCACCTTCCCATCCATCCATTCCTCCATCCATCCACCCACCCACCCACCCATCCATCCATCCATCCATCCCTCCATCCATCCACCCACCCATCCATCCATCCACCCTCCCATCCATCCATCCATCCATCCATCCATCCATCCATTCCCCCACCCATCCATCAATCCATCCATCCATCCATCCATTCCCCCACCCATCCCACCCATCCATCCATCCACCCACCCATCCATCAATCCATCCATCCATCCATCCATTCCCCCACCCATCCCACCCATCCATCCATCCCACCCATCCATCCATCCATCCATCCATCCATCCATCAATCCATTTTCTGAGCCGCTTATTCTAATTCAGGTCACAAGGAAGCCAGACTTTATTCCAGCAATTAGCAGGTGAGAGTTAATTTCAAATCACAAAAATAAAATATCAACATCATTCCTGAGCTCGAGGTTACAGGACACATTTATAGGCTGTGTGTGAGATCTCCCACTGCGACGGCTAATACAGTATCGTCTTCTTCTCCTCTCTTCGATCTCTGTCCATATCTGTCTTATCTGTTTCTGCCATTAAAACGTCCAGTATGTTGATGTCAAGTTGCTGGTGTGTGTGATGTGGTGCCAGAAAGGTAAATGTAGCTCTAACATGATGTTTTGATCTAGCAATAAAATAAATCCAAGTGTGATGCTTATGGCATAAAGAGTTCGAAATTCTTACCAGGATGAAGGTGACTGAAGTCCAGAAAAGTATTTTTTTCTCTCTTAGCTCAACACAGTAAAATCCAACCTCCACCTTTCACGTTATCAACACAACCCTTCAGTCATCCAATTAGGAGTCTTGCTTCTGGTGGATGTAAGAGTTGTGTTTCTGGTTCTTTTATCCCACCTTACCAGTGTTATCAGAATCTTTCTCCATCAGCTAACAGGGTCCTAGGTTCAGGTCCAGGTTTAGGTCCAGGTTTAGGTCCAGGTTCAGGGTCTGCAGACTACCTGAATATCTTGAATGAGCAGTTTATTCCATCTTCCTCCAAGATTTATGTGCTCAGATTGTGAAAGAGTGGTTCAGAGAACAGGAAACATCGTTTTCCATGGAGGACCTTTGAGATGGTCTGGAGAAGTTTTTGTGCAGTGGTCAGCCTTTCCGCCATCGATTCAAGATGTTGGAGAAAAATTAAATGAATGCGGTGACGTTGCAGAAGCATGTGATGGTTCTGCAGTTATGCAGAAAAACGTCAGGACATAAACCCAGTTAGCATCCTGTGCTGATCAATCTTCCCACCATTCTGTCACTTGTCTTCTCTGCACTGTAAAACATGGCGACTTGGATTAACATAAAGTCGTTAATCTTAACAAAACTGAAGAGAAACTTTGCTTTACTGGAAGGGTGTGAGTTTAGATATATCTGCTTGAAGAAGGTTGATGTGATTAAATCTCAACTCATTGTTGGTGCAAACGTTGTTTTGTCAACAGGGTATTTATTGCAGGATTTTTAACTTTATGGCTGAGTCTAAAACCTGGTTGTGAGTCCATTCTACTGAGTTCTGGTCCCGTCACATCAGGAGTTTGAAAGATGAATGGATTTGTTTTAGCTTTATTCTAGAGTAATTTTATTCTCAAAAAATATAAGACTGATGAACCAAAAGGAAACTTTGAGCCATTATATTGTGTATGACTGAAAACTGGACGTTGCTTTAGGTTAAATTATTTAACCTCTTTTAGGTCATGATTTTTTATTAAATAGGAATATTGATCAAACAAATGAAACTGTAATATAAATGATTATTAAACTAACAAATTAAAAGTAATTAGGATCCAGTAAATTGCTGTAATATGTTGTTTAAATAGAAGCCTGCAGTAGTGTGTGGGGTTAAATTCAACACAATTTCTTAAACTTTTTCTACATAAAATCTGTTGTTTTCTTTGTTTTTTTTTTCATTTTTAATTTTTAACTTTTTTTTAATGAAGTATTATTATATTTATTTTTATGTTAATATTATTTACCACCATTTTTTTTTAAATCAATTTAATGACATTTTATTTTATTCCAGTCTTTTAAATTTTAATTTTATTTCTAATTTCTTTAACTACATTCATTTAGTTTTATCTAATTGTAAATAAATGTTGGCATTATGGGGTTAATAACAACTTGATTAAATTAAGTCTTAACCAGTGAAGATATTCCGTTCCCTGTTCATTTTCACTGTTCAAAGGCTTTTGCAGAGAAATGGAACTGAACCTGAATGCACACATATTCTTCTTGCCTTTACTATTATTGATTATTCATTCTGAATGGAACTAAGAATCTTTTTTAGATGAGCGGTTAATTCGTTCTTTTTCTCTGTCCAGCTCTTCTTTATGCCACCATTTTTGGAAACGTGACCACCATTTTCCAGCAGATGTATGCCAACACCAACCGCTACCATGAGATGCTAAACAATGTCCGGGACTTCCTTAAGCTCTACCAGGTTCCCAAAGGCCTCAGTGAGCGGGTCATGGACTACATTGTCTCCACCTGGTCCATGTCCAAAGGCATCGACACAGAAAAGGTGCGAATGAGTCAGTTGAATCCTTTCTCTTCTGTCTGCAGGCAGGCAGTTTTTGGTACAGCAGGGTGATGTTATAACCACAGGAAAGTGAAACATTACTCAGCACATCACTTCCTCCCACAGGTAGAAAGCATGTTTGTGTTGCCAACCTGCATTGTGAAGAGGTAAAGACCAGGAAGGATCCAGTCCAGTATAAAAACCAACCACAGCCAACATCCATCCATCCATCCATCCATCCATCCATTATACACCTTGGACAGGTCACCAGTCCTTCACAGAATGACTAAGAAACAGTCATGCTCACATTTGCTCCTTGGGACAATTCAGAGTAACCAGTTAACCTAACATGCTTGAATTTGGATGGTGGGAGGAAGCCGGAGTACCCGGAGAGAACCCACCCGTTCATGAGGAGAACATACAAACTCCACACAGAAAGACCACTGTTTGAACCTTCCCCAAGATGAGGTTTAAACTAGCAAGGCCACGGTGCTAACCACCATGCAGCCCAACAATCTCCAAGACAAATAAATATATGTGGAATTAAAGACAGAAAACATAAAATCAAATAAAAACACAGAGCTTGCATGATGAAAGCCAAGACATGCCAGGTCAAGCAGATCCAAAGCCCAATGAGAAGACATTCCAGGGATTCACAGCTGCAAGGCGTGCAAATTTGACACCAGGAACTTTTTATGCTTTGTGTTAAAAGACTAAAATCTAAACTGGGTGTCCTTGGAGGCACTGCGAGATAAAGTTTATATGTATACATCAAAATATTTGGAATATTTGTCATTTATTTATAGTATTAGATAAACTTTATGAATAGTTTTACATACTTTATAAAAATTTTATTTAGAGATTCACATTTTAGCTTTACTATATAGTGGGTTCATTCTAATTGCAATGTTACAATTATTCTAAATTGATCATTCTTCTCAGTTGAATTTAATTAAATTGCGTAAATTTCATTTTCTGGTTAAGGTTAAGGTTACAGAAATGTAATTCAGTTGGATGGAATCTGTAAACTTTAGTAGTTGGACCAAGTTATTTTTTCAGTGTAGATTGTATGAACATAACCGTCTAAAAAGTTTGGGTTGCCCACAAATAATTATTTCCATTTGATTTTGCTCAAATTAAGGAAAGTGTGTCTATCCTTGACTGTACATTTCCACCACATTTGCAGAAATTAAAAGGAAGTTCAGGAAATCTGTAAATACTCTGCAAATTAAATAAAAACACATCCTATGTACGGTGGCCCTGAAGTGTCACAGCAAAACAAAAGCCACTACACAACACATTAAGCCACAATGGAAGTCTTTTTTTTTTTTTTTTTTTTTTTTTTTTTTTTTTTTTAAATTTTAACTTCTCGGGACCACCGCAATGGAACTGACATCATCTGAAGTGAGCAGCGACGTATGTAACATCACGGGAAGTCAGCTGTTTTCAGTCCTTATAGATGATAAAGAGGAGATCGTTTGAAAAAGTCTGAGAAGAAAAGAAAACACTGAGGGCAATAAATAAAAATAATTTTAAAAAAAAATTAAAATAATGTCAGTATGCATGATCATTATTGTTTCAACGGTGTAAATCAAGAGTTATTGTATGTTCGTGGTATGTGGCTATTTACATCGACCAAACCAACCGTCTCAGCCTGTTGCCGTGATAGAGTCCCAGAAACGGAAAACTGGTCGTGGAAAAGACGGGGATGCAAAAAAACAAAGCAAAAAACAAACCTTTGCTGATTTCAGGGTGACCAGAAGTGTCATGTTTTGCCTTCCTGATCGGCTGGCACTCATCAGTTGAAACTCTATCCTAATTGCCTGTACTGTTTCATTCAGTTCACCTGGTTTTCATTTCTCACTACCTACTTAAACTCCCTCCAATCTCTTCCCCTCTGCCAGATAATCATCAGACTCATGTCTAGTTGTGTTCCAGCGTTCTACGGATTGTCCCCCAGTTGCCGACCTACTGCTTTACGTCCGAGGATTACCCACCTTGCCTTGACCACGACGGACACTTCTACTTTCTTGGATCTTCAGGTCACAGACCCTTGCTTTGTCTTTGGATCTCCGAGCCTTGTCTTTGCCATTCCGTTTACCTCCTGCCATCCATCTGGAGCCTGGTTTCTACAGCGGACCAGTCACCTGGATTGATCCTCTGCTCGTGCTCATTCGCCAATAAACTGGTCATTTGTTTATAGCTCCTTGTATGTGGCTGAATTTCCAGATCCTCACAGTAATTCATTACACAGAAGTACTCTTTTACCTGGATATGTCTTATCTTTGATAGCTTAAACATGAGTTTGACTGGAATGTAAAAATCTACCGGAATTTTGCGCTACGTAGCCTCATCCGATGCAGAGTAAAATACTGCAAGTGTTGATGACGCTGCAGACTGAAACTTAGTGAGCATCGCTGGTCTAGACTGGTCAAAATAGATCAATAAATTGGAGAAAGGAGCTTTAAATGCCATAATGAAGAGAGCAACAAACTATAGATAGCCTACTTTTTTCTACTATGGATTTTTAATAATTTTATTGAATAGCAACACAGACATAATAAAATGCAATATAGAGAAATATATTTTCAGTGATTAGTGTACATATCACAGTTGAGACAATGATAGGTAATACTTACATTAATAAACGTTTTAAATTTTATTCATTTTCATTTCTTTTTACCATCACTGACTGTTTCAAACGATCTCCCGTTTATCATCTGTGAGGACTGAAAACAGCTGACTTCCCGTGATGTTACGTACGTCGCTGCTCACTTCAGATGTCAATTCCATTGCGGTGGTCTTGAGAAAAAATAAAATAAAAAGCAATATCACTTCCGTTGTGGCTTAATGTGTTGTGTTGTGGCTTTTGTTTTGCTGTGACACTTCAGGGCCACCGTACCTATGGCTTTTGAAAACTGAATCCAGAGGAGTCATATGTAATGAAAAGAGACGGGTAGAAAGTTAAACCTTGAAGAACCCCAGATGTGAGTCGTTAGTTCTCATTGGATAATGAAATAGATCTAACAGCGTATGAAATTCTGCGCAGGTGTGTTGTAGCAGGGAAACATTCAAACCTGTAGGACCCTTGTAGGCCTTCATAGGACTGGACTGAGTAAGGACACACCAGACAAGAACATTTCTCTACACATGAGATGCAGTCAAGTGAAATGAAGGGCAAAAAAAGCGTGTAAAAATTCTGGTAAATACTTTTATGTAACTGAATAATAATTAACATACGTTTTCAATCTGAAAATGGAAATAATTCCTCATAAAGTCACATATCTAAATGTCTCTGACTTTATATATTCAGTAAATTCTATCAGCCGCCGAACTGCGTCAACAAAATCTCCCGTCTTTTTATCCTGCTCAACATTTGTCTTTTTATTGCAGGCTGTATTTTTCCATCCACTCTCTCTCATATTGATCAACTTCCTCAATCCCATTCCCTGAAACTTTGTAGAGATGATAATACCCAAAGATCCCTGAGGTGAATATAAATAGCTTGCAGTTAGAGTCAGGGGCCAATTAGTGGATGTAGTTACTCCTGGAGTCATTACAAGGTCCACAGTCAGCTGTTTTTACCAGTCCAAACCCAAAAAGAGACTTTAAACACTTTAAATAATGTCGAGATGACTGCTGTGTTCTGATCCTGCTGAAGGTTTAATGGGATTTCTTGTCCTCTTTCAAGTCAGTGCTGTTTATATTTAACCCAGAAGGAGTGTGGAAGGATTTAATAATCGAAATGCCTCAATTAAAACACTGTGACCTGCTACATCTGGCTTTTAGATGCAATGAGACGATGTTGTATTGTCATCCAGTCTCACTTTCAGTAAGTGGTGCTGTTAATGGCCCCTGCCTTCAGTACATGATGGAAAACTCCTGGACTGGTGGGGTTTTTGCTTTGTCAGGTTTAGACCTTCTTAGATTTCCACAGTTTGTTCTGGACTTCCAGCATGACTCTCTGAAGATTAACTTCATCATGATGTATCAGAGTATTCTATGCTTTGACTCAGGTCATATAGTATATGTAGTATTTTTATCCTGCTCCAGTTGTTATTTGTCTTTCTGTGTAAACCTGCCTGGATTCCCTGTTCCCCATCACATCATTGTCACCATGGTGGCCCTTCTCTGTCAGCCATTTAGCAAAAATAAACTCCGAACTCTCTACACTTTCCTGGCGTCCAGGTTTTACATGTTTTCCTGCTGCGATACAAATGTCTCACTTTATGAAGAGGCTGGTGCAGAACGCGACAACAAACTGCTGGAAATCCATTCCATTTAAACCAGGTGTGTGGCAGCAGGGAAACATGTACAACCTGCAGGACCTGGCCCAGGAGGTCTGGAGTTGGTGTTTCATGGCTTAAATAAAGTCTTCACTGAATTCACCTGCATCCCACCTGTAGACCTGGATCTGGGTCCTTCTTCTCCTTTATGGGATTCTCTTGCTAATTTTAGTTTAGGGTGGTGCAGCCAGATAATAAATACGGCCACATTTCACTTTCTTTAAAGAAACACTTGCTGTGTGACACTGAAACAAATGTAAGTAATGTCATGACTAAATGAAAAATGCCTGCATGGGTCCATTGAAAATAGGTTTCATATTTATTGTAAAGACTGCGAATCGAGGACCTGTCCAGGATGTACCTGCCTCTCACCCAATTATTGCCGGGATAGGATCCAGCTTCCTCTGAATTACACTAAGCAGTCAAGAAAATGGATGGATGGATTTACAGTAAAGATTCAAAAGCTGTCCAGTATCTTTATGTAACTTCCACTAATGATGGTGCTGCAATTTTTACATTTGTGATAAACAAACCTTATCTGGGAGCAGATTGTTTGGTTTCCAGCCTTGAAGTTGAAATGTTGGCCATGAACAAGAAAAAACTTCTTATTTCACTTCAGATTTTCCCCGTTAGAACTATATTTGTATTATTGGACTTCCATTTGAAATCACAAGAGGGATTAAGAACAAGCTGCAGCCCAAATAAAGGAGAATATGAGGAAACATAAAAGCCACAACAGTAAAATATGTCTGCCTGCCTCTTCAAATTGTTTAAATATCTTTTGCATAATTCAAAAATTAGAAAGAAAGGATATTATTATTTCATGCTGTTTTATCTGGAATTTTTTGATGCCATCTGGTTTTTCCACTGTCTCAGGTCTTATCCATCTGTCCCAAAGACATGCGAGCTGACATCTGTGTCCACCTCAACAGAAAGGTATGCGTCCGTTGCAGCTGAAGGATGAACACCGTTTCTCAGGAGGGAAACTGACAGTTGCATGTAGATGTAGATAAAAACAACCCAGAGAGGAAAACCTTGACTCCATTCTTTAAACTTCTGAACTAGCCTTTAAACTAGTTTCTGCCTGGTTTAACTCTTGAGTTGTGTGTTTATTTACTCACTTCTGCGTGTGTGGAGGGACAGATTGTCTCATTGTGAGTAGATGGAGTGCTGGCTGTTGAACGGATTGATAGAACACACAGGCTTCCTACAGTCTGCTGAATTTAAAGATGTCCAAAGTTTCCGATGTGAGCATGAAACAAATGTTGGAACATTTTTGTTTTCATTTGTTATGTGCAGTGGCCGTCCAGCAAACTTACTGAAACTGTGAAGCGGTTCAGAATATTTACAGCCGGACATTCGGTTACGTCGTGATAACATATTGTAGAGGAATGTTTTTATTTTTTTACTAATGCAGATCAGTTTAAAATTTTACATTTTTACTGATTCAAGAGTTTATCTTCCTTCAGTTACCATAAAAAGCCTGTCTAAAATAAATATAAAATAAATAGAAATGTGGTTTGATATGACAGGAGTCTAACCCTAAAATTGATGCATTTTTTGCATTTAGACTTTGCTTTTCCTTATTTCGACTCACCTGTCATCCGTCCATCCATCCATCTTCTACTGTTTATCCGGGGGTCAGGTAGTGGGGGCTCCGGGGGTCACGCTAATCCCTCCAGCGTGTCCTGGGTCTTCCCCGGGGTCTCCTCATGGAGGGCCATGCCTGAAACACCTCACCAGTGAGGTCCAGGAGGCATCCTGACCAGATGCCCAAGCCACCTCAACTGGTTCCTCTCGATGCAGAGGAGCAGCGGCTCTACTCTGAGCCCCTCCCGGATGACCAAGCTCCTCACCCTATGTCTGAGGGAGAGCCCGGCCACCCTGCGGAGTAAACTCATTTCAGCCGCCTGAGATTTTGTGCTTTCTGTCATGACCCCACAGCTCATGACCATAGGTGAGGGTAGGAACATAAATCGACTGGTAAGTCGAGAGCTTTGCCATATCTGGCTCAGCTCCTTCTTTACCACGACAGACCGGCACAGAGTCCGCATTACTGCAGATGCCGCACCAATCCACCTGTCAATCTCACGCTCCATCCTTCCCTCACTCGTGAACAAGACCCCAAAATATTTAAACTCCTCCATTTAAGGCAGGAGAGTGCAAACCATCCTATTCTGGCTGAGGACCATGGTCTCAGATTTGGAGGTGCTGATTTTCATCCCACCCGTGTCACACTCGGATGCAAATTGCTCCAGCGAGAGCTGGAGATCATGGCCAGATAAAGCCAACAGGACCACGTCATCCGCAAAGGGCAGAGACCCAATCCTGAGTCCCCAGATCCCCTCAACACCTCGTTTGTGCCAAGAAGTTCTGTCCATGCAAGTGATGAACAGAATCGGTAATAAAGGGCAGCCTTGTCGGAGTCCAACCCTCACTGGAAACAAATCCAACTTAGTGCCAACAATGTGAGCCAAGCTCTGGACCCTGTCGCACAGGGACCGAACAGCTCGTACAAGGGGGTCGGGTACCCCTCACTCCTGGAGTACCCTCCACAGGAGTCCCCAGGGTACACAGTCGAATGCCTTCTCCAGGTCCACGAAGCACATGTAGACTGATTGGGCAAACTCCCATGCCCCCTCCAGGACCCCAAAGAGGGTATAGAGCTGGTCCACTGTTCCGCAACCAGGACGAAAACCACACTGCTCCTCCTCAATCCTAGATTTGACTATCCGGCGGACCCTCCTCTCCAGGACCCCTGAATAGAACTTACCGGGGAGGCTGAGGAGTATGATTCCCCTGTAGTTGGAACACACCCTCCGGTCGCCCTTCTTAAAAAGGGGGACCACCACCCCAGTCTGCCAGTCCAGCGGCACTGCCCCCGATGTCCACGCTATGCTGCAGAGACTAGCCCCTCAGCATCCAGAGCCTTAAGGTACTCTGGGTGGATCTCATCCATTCCTGGAGCCTTGCCACCAAGGAGCTTTTTAACCACCTGGGTGACCTCAGCCCCAGAAAAAGGAGAGTCCTGAGTCTCCTAGTTCTGCCCCCTCATCGGAAGACATGTTGGTAGGATTGAGGAGGTCTTCGAAGCCTTCCCTCCACCGACCCACAACATCCCGAGTTGTGGTCAGCAGCTCCCCATCTCCACTGTGCACAGTATTGATGGAGCACTGCTTCCTCCTCCTGAGTCACCGGATGGTGGACCACAATTGCCTCAAAGCTGTCCGGAAGTGATTCTACATGGCCTCACTGAACTCCTCCTATGCCCGAGTTTTTGCCTTGGCGACAGCCGAAGCCACATCCCGCTTAGCCCGTCGGTACCGATCAGCTGCCCCCAGAATCCCAAAGGCCAAGAAGGCCCGATAGAACTCCTCCTTCAGCTTGATGGTATCCCTCACTGCTGGTGTCCACCAACAACTTCTGGGATTAACAACACGACAGGCACCAAAAAAAACCCACAGCTCCGGCTGGCCGCCCCAACAATAGAGGCATGGAACACAGCCCACTCGGACTCAATGTCCCCTGCCTCACTTGGGACATGGTTGAAGGTGGGAGTATAAACTCTCTCTGACTGGGGACTCTGCCAGACATTCCCAGCAGACCCTCACAACACGTTTGGGCCTGCCAGGCCTGACCGGCTTCCTCCCCCACCATCTAAGCCATACCAGTTGGTGATCAGTAGACAGCTGATCACCACCTTCTTCAGTGTCTAAGGCATGTGGTTGCAGGTCAATTGATACGACCAGGGAGTCTTGATGCTAGGTGTACATATGGACACTCTTTTGTTCAAATATGGTGTTCATTATGGACAATCCATTACGAGCACAAGGGGGTCCCTGCCTCTTGAGGCCGCCCAGCTCACATTGCACCCGACCCCTAAGGCTCCTCTCGCAGAAGGAAAGCCTATGGGAGGATGGGCCCATGTAACCCTTTCGGGCTGAGCCCGACCGGGCCACCTGTTTTAGTTTGCCACGTAGCACAAAGGCTGGAGGCATAGAGGAAGGTCTACTGATCTGATGAGTCCGGATTGTCCAGAGTGACGGAGCATCAGGGAAGAAGAGAGGAGGATGAAGTGACATGATGTCTAGTGTCTCCTACACAAGCCTGTAGGGGCAGTTCATGATCTGTAGTTGCTGGATTTGGTCAGGTCTAGGTTCAGGTCCAGGTTCATTATCCTGAATGAGCAGTTTATTCCATCTTCCTCCAGGATTCATTGAGTGGTGACTTTTTTTCTTTTTTTTTTTTTTTTTTTTACCAGAGGGGCATAATAATACTCTAAGAAATGTGGTTTCTGATTAACATTTTTCAGTCAAGGACTGCGGGTCACTGGCAAGTGAAATGATATAAAAGCACAAAAAAACAAAAAAAAACAAATGAAGGCTTCCTCTGCAACTCAAATGCAAATGTCTGGAAGAAAATGTGTTTTTCTTATGACTTAAACCAAAAAGAAGAAATCCAAGTATTAAGATGAGATCAAATTTCTGGTTTAGGTAAGAGAATGTTTTCTGATTGATGTCCTTCCTTCTTACTCAGGTGTTCAACGAGCATCCAGCCTTCAGGTTAGCCAGTGATGGCTGCCTGCGCTCCTTGGCTGTGGAGTTTCAGACCATCCACTGTGCTCCAGGAGATCTGATCTTCCACGCCGGCGAGAGTGTTGACACTCTCTGCTTTGTAGTATCAGGGTCTCTAGAAGTCATCCAGGATGATGAAGTTATCGCCATCTTAGGTATGTTGTTGCATAAGCGTGAAAGTGAATTACAAACCCACATGACTGATTCATGTGTTTGTTCAATTAAGCTTCAGTTTTCAGTGTCACACATAAAAAAGACTTAATGTGAAGCTAGCACTGGGAACTGTGCAGGGTGGACCTGCCTCTCGCCCAATGGTTGCCAGCTTCCCCGCAAGCCGGAAGCTAGAATGTGTTTCATGCTGTTTCTAGATGTAACTTCTCTCCTTTGCAACTGACGAGAGACAGAAATACAGGAGACAAGACTTGTTCACCATTGATAACTGTGCAGGATTTAAACATCATATCAAAAATGTTAAAAAGCAGGAAAAAAACATGAAATGGAATCTGTTGGGTTCAATAGATGCTGTACATAGATGCAAAGCATATGCATATACAGGGAAATGCAGACACACAGATAAACAATGAACAGGTGACTTGAAGGACCTACTGACTGGTCAGGTGAGTCAGAGACACCTTGTTGCCTTACCAACTATGGACATATACTGGGCTGCAAGAAACAAGGACAGAATAACAACAGATGATCAAGCAGTGTCTTTTTATCACGACTTTTCTGAAGCTTGTAAAGCAAAATCAAGAACCTGCAGACACACAGATACACTTTTGTGGACTCAGCTGTAATTAGGTTCTCCTTCCAAATGGCAAACCAATCTCCTTTTCCACAATAAAGGAAATTAACTAAGACACTCCTGGCAACCATTGCCTCTATCAGCCTACCTGTAACCAGGAAAAGGGTATCATCGGCCTTGAAAAGGTCTGATCCATCCAGCGTAAAAGGCTCATATGGCAGGCATCATTATACTGTATTCTAGTAAGAAGAAAAAGATCACACTCAAGAACAATTGCGAATTGAAAAGAAAATCCTAAAATCAGATGAGGAATTTCGTAGATCCAAATCAGAAGTGTGCTGAAGCAGTTACTGCTGACTAATTTCCTCACAAAAAGGCTGAGTCAGATATTTTCTAGACTATTTGAATTTGGAAATAAACCAAAAAGGTTTTTAGCTCATCTTGCAAGACACTACTCAAATATTTTTCATTTCTGCTACATCTGATGAGGATTATCAAACAATGGAAAATCAATGAATGTCTTCAGAAATTGTTATGAAATACTGTAGAGCTTGACAACTATGAACTCACCAGTAGTAATTTCTTAGATGATTTGCCTCAGCTAACAGGTGAACAAGCTCTCCTACAGTAACAGGAATTGAAAAAGAAATCTCCCTCCAATCAGATAAAGGTCCAGGGACTGACGGATTCTGGGTACAGTTTTATAAAAAAAGAAAAAAAAAACAGGGAGTGGTTGATTTAGTTTGAATGTTATTGGACATTTAATATTTAGTATAAGCCTACCTGACATGTTTCGAACCAGTCCATATGTGGTATTCCTGGGAAAACCAGTCTATGGACTGGGAAAAGGCCAACACCAGTGTTGGTTTATAGATGCAGTGGAGATCAGAAAGGGAGCCCACACAGCCAAGTATCGGTAAAATGAGATATTCCTGCTTTCCCAAATCTGGAGCAACATCTTCCAATGGCAAGCCTTCAGCAGAGATGACCAATCCTTTGGATGAGCTGGGGGGGTTGGTGCCACCCTGCCACCACCTCAACAAAAATTAATTTGATTTATACACGTCTGCGCCATCTAGTGACGCGTCTGATGAAGACGGAAGCCGACCTTCAAAACATGTCAGGTAGGCTTGTGCTAAAGATAAAGCATCTCATAAGATCTAAATTAACAATTGAATTTATGGACACTATAAACATTGTTAGATTATTACAAAGTGTGTACCCAGCTTATGTTATAGTTACCCCCCCCCAAAAGGAAAAGATCCAGAACTATGTGCTTCTTATTGCCTGATTAGTAAACATTATAGGACTTTAAATTAATTTTATTTAATATCTTAATTTTCACCAATTCCCAGTTCTATGGTAATGACTGATGCAGAGAAAGCATTTGATCATATTGAGCAAAAATTAATGCTTGAAGTGTTGAAAAGATTTTACTTTGTTTCATGGGTACAACTTTTTACCAAATCCTAACTGCCTTAGTCTCAAAAAATGGTCTTATTTCTGCCCAATTTCTCAACAGGGGCACAATGTAAGGGTCCCAAAAAGCATTGCCCAAAATGTCAGAAAAAGCACATCATGAAAGTGTAGAAACATTTTTAACAATATTTGAGAGGTTTTTCAAAATGTAGGTTTTTCCAGTTACCTCTTTTTTTTGCAATAAAATGTAGGTTTTGTGCATTTCTAGGGGTGATGGAAACGCAGCTCCATAGAAATACAGCAGGGGCCTCTTGGGAATGTGAAAAGAATCAATGCTTTTTGCAAACTGTATGTGCTGAGGTTATCACAGCAATCAAGCAGCAACTACAGCCTAATACAACATTATGTTTATTGGGACGTATCCCTGAATCATTAAGGTCTCGTAATAACACTGGATATGTTTTGCAAGTTGGCCAAAAGTTGTCATGACTAATGGGTAGAAGATAAACCTCCGTCATCATGCTGGTGGAAATCTTTGGTGTCAGACTATATTACTCTGGAAAGATTAAGATTTGCTTTTAAAGGTCAGAAGGACCTTTTTATCGCAAAGTGTTGTGTACATGGGAACCTAGACTGATCCTGCCTGAAACTTAATAAGGACATTAAACAACACTGCTGTGGATGTATTTCTGGATTTGCTGCATTCTTACATAATCTGTGTGCACTGTGCTCGACTTTTATTAAACCTTATTGGAAGCGAGTGAAGGGACGTCAGGCTGAAGCTACTGGAAATGGCGAGACTTTCCTGATATTAGAGTTTCTCATCTGCAGCACCAGCAGCTAGTGGAAGAGCTGAAATCTGAATTGGCTGATGCTGCAAGTTAGGTTGGGAAAAACGTTGATGCTGGACTTTGTTCCATTTCTAGATGATCTTTGTTCATTCCAGCCGGTACTGCTCTGGTCATCTGTGTTACTGGTCTCTAATAATATTCAGTTTCTGAGATCATTGCAGACCTATCATTGGAGTTCAATTCAACCATGCAGTGGGCCATCTTAAAGGCAGTTAATGAAGATTTAACTAAATAGTTTAGAATGGAAGTAAAACAAAAGAATCCACCCATTCATTGTGTGCAACTATTGAACTAATGCAACCTATTCTTAGTTATCTTGAACAGTGGTTTTGTTTGCAGTTTATCTTGCAAACGTCCCAAATCATCATCATCATCAAGTTATAAAATGTCTGCAGAACAGCAGCTGGATTTTCTGTTATAACTGAAAGAAAAAACAAGAGCTACACCTCATGAGAGGGAGGACTGGAAAATAGTTTAAATGAAATATTAACATAGTGGACCTTTGTTATCTCTCAAGCCTTTTCCATTTATGTTTCCTTAAGGCCATGAAAAGCAGTTATCAGACAGTCAGAGGTTCATAACAAGAACATTAAATGTTTAATAAACGGCTTCATCTCACTGAGGACATTAATCAGTAAATCATCTGCTAGCTTTTGTGAGCAGCTGCTGTTGCTGTGGACAAACACAGTGATTCAGCAGAATCTACCTTTTCTACTGCTTCTCTTCCAAATCTGAGCAGTTCATTGTCAGCAGGACTCACTGACAACATAAAACACCTCAAATCTAAGAATCTGAAAAATAAATTACTGACATCATCAATTTGGAAAACAAATGTCAAGTTGATGGTGTTATCACAGAAATGAAGCTTAGTCACTCTTATTGTTTCTGTTCCAGTTGTAGAGAATAGCAAACATGACTGGTAATATGATGAAGAGGGGGATGAGGAGCAGCAGCAGATGTGAGGACAGGATGCTGGAAGGAAGGAAACATGTTGGCGAAATAGCAGAGCATGAAGGACAGAGCAAAGTGAGCAGGAGCGTTTCGGCTTGTGCTACAAAGGACTCTTTACTCTAAAATTTTGTCTCCTCCTCTCTTGCTGACAGCTGGTCCGCTCTCAGCGAGGTCCCCTTTCCTCTTGAAAAGAAGGCAACTCATAAAATACCAACCAGGAGAGGGAGGAAGAACAGGGGAGGTAGCGGCGTAACAGGGGCAAATGAATGAATGATAGTGCGTGGTGATGCTGAGAACCAAAAAGCAACACAAGAAAGAGGTGATTGATATCTTATTGCATCGATGAAAAAGAAAATAGACATTAGAGGTGAAGGAGCATAACTGTAAAGTCGGATTTGTTTCCTGATCAGGGACTGTAAACCTGCTGTGACACCAAAGCAGAATAGATGTAAACATTCAGGTTTTTCTGCTCGTCTTGCTTCTCCTTCTGTGTGGTGGAGGTCTGTGTGGTATAGTTGTATGGAGGTCTTCTGGTCAAGATGTATGGAGGTCTGCTGGTCTAGATGTATGGAGGTCTACTGATCTAAATGGATGGAGGTCTGTGTGGTCTAGATGTATGGAGGTCTACTGGTCTAGATGTATGGAGGTCTACTGGTCTAGATGTATGGAGGTCTACTGATCTAAATGGATGGAGGTCTGTGTGGTCTAGATGTATGGAGGTCTACTGGTCTAAATGGATAGAGGTCTGCTGGTCTAGATGTATGGAGGTCTTCTGGTCTAGATGTATAGAGGTCTACTTATCTAAATGGATGGAGGTCTGTGTGGTCTAGATGTATGGAGGTCTGTGTGCTCTAGATGTATGCAGGTCTACTGGTGTAGATGGATGGAGGTCTGTGTGGTCTAGATGTATGTAGATCTACTGGTCTAGATGTATGGAGGTCTACTACACTAGCTGGATGGAGGTCTGTGTGGTCTAGATGTATGCAGGTCTACTGGTGTAGATGGATGGAGGTCTGTGTGGTCTAGATGTATGTAGGTCTACTGGTCTATATATATGGAGGTCTACTACACTAGCTGGATGGAGGTCTGTGTGGTCTAGATGGATGGAGGTCTGTGTGGTCTAGATGGATGGAGGTCTACTGGTCTAGATGTATAAAGGTCTACTGGTCTAGATTGATAGAGGTCTGCTGGTCTAGATGTATGGAGGTCTGTGTGGTCTAGATGTATGGAGGTCTGCTGGTCTAGATGTATGGAGGTCTACTGGTCTAGATGGATAGAGGTCTGCTCGTCTAGATGTATGGAGGTCTGTGTGGTCTAGATGTATGGAGGTCTGCTGGTCTAGATGGATGGAGGTCTGCGTGGTCTAGATGTATGGGGGTCTGCTGGTCTAGATGTATGGAGGCCTGTGTGGTCTAGATGTATGGAGGTCTGCTGGTCTAGATGGATGGAGGTCTGCTGGTCTACATGGAAGGAGGTCTACTGGTCTAGATGTATGGAGGTCTGCTGGTCTAGATGGATGGAGGTCTGCTGGTCTACTTGGAAGGAGGTCTACTGGTCTAGATGGATGGAGGTCTGCTGGTCTAGATGTATGGAGGTCTACTGGTCTAGATGGATAGAGGTCTGCTGGTCTAGATGTATGGAGGTCTGTGTGGTTAGATGTATGGAGGTCTGCTGGTCTACACGGAAGGAGGTCTACTGGTCTAGATGTATGGAGGTCTGCTGGTCTAGATGTATGGAGGTCTGCTGGTCGGGATGGATGGAGGTCTGCTGGTCTAGATGTATGGAGGTCTGCTGGTCTAGATGGATGGAGGTCTGCTGGTCTAGATGTATGGAGGTCTGCTGGTCTAGATGGATGGAGGTCTGCTGGTCTACACGGAAGGAGGTCTACTGGTCTAGATGTATGGAGGTCTGCTGGTCTAGATGGATGGAGGTCTGTGTGGTCTAGATGTATGGAGGTCTGCTGGTCTAGATGGATAGAGGTCTGCTGGTCTAGATGTAGGGAGGTCTGTGTGGTTAGATGTATGGAGGTCTGCTGGTCTACACGGAAGGAGGTCTACTGGTCTAGATGTATGGAGGTCTGCTGGTCTAGATGAATGGTGGTCTGTGTGGTCTAGATGTATTGAGGTCTACTGGTCTAGATGTATGGAGGTCTGCTGGTCGGGATGGATGGAGGTCTGCTGGTCTAGATGTATGGAGGTCTGCTGGTCTAGATGGATGGAGGTCTGCTGGTCTACACGGAAGGAGGTCTACTGGTCTAGATGTATGGAGGTCTGCTGGTCTAGATGAATGGTGGTCTGTGTGGTCTAGATGTATGGAGGTCTGCTGGTCTAGATGTATGGAGGTCTGCTGGTCGGGATGGATGGAGAAAGAAAGAAAATGTGTTGTCATTGTTGTTAGTTTATTGAATAAAATCCAGATTGTTACATAACCCAGGAAAATTTTTAAGATAAAAAAAAAAATCATATTCATCATAAATATTCGATGATAAATGAACAAAATCTTCAGTTACAATAAAGAAAGTTAGACAAGCAAACAGCATGGAGCTGTTTTCTAGAACAAGGAAGATACAAGGCATTGCACAGGTTGTGTCAGGTTTATATGTAACTTTACACACTCAGGCCCGGATCTACTATCGGTTTGCATGTAGTAAAACATGTGCAAACTCACTGCACTTCCACAAAAAGCAGTACAAACTGATTTACTAACACTGCTTTGAAGATTACAAAATAGTGTGTCTGCATTTAGTTCATACCTCTGCCACAATGAATCTTTAACACGGGACGTTCTCACTACTTTCGTGTGTTTTCGACGAGAAAATGTAAATATACCCCGATGTGATCTATCAAACCTGAGATCTATGTTGCTGATAGAAACTGTGTCTATATTTAACATGTTTCAAAAGGACGTGCAGGCAGTCTGTGTGTGTAATTAGTTGTGATTATTGTCACAAGGAGGAGACATGGAAACAAAGCAAGGAGATGCAGAGAACATGCTTTTCACCCTTGTGTAAATGTTTTTGGGATGAACGAGGAAACAATCATGAACATATGGCTGATCCAGCATATTGCAGCTGTAGGAGGACCTCAGCATGGATGAGGAGAGGAGTCACCCATACCTGTAAATGACAGATATTGTGTGTAACAGCTGGAATCCCCCAGTCCTGCTTTTCATATATGTGCTGCCCAAGTCCTGAATGTCCTGTTGCTGGATGGCCATGGTTATGTGTTTCAGTCGCTGGATATCTCAGAGTAATAGGAGCAAACAAATGCGCCTATGTGCAAAACATCCTGTCAGTTCATGATTCTTTCATTTTGTAAAAAGGTGTCTTTAAAGTTGATGACGGCTGGCTTGTAGGTGGGTCAATTTATGAAATCCTTAGTAAAAAAAAAAAAAAAAGAGGCCTTTATTACAAACAAGAGACAACAGATGTTTTGTTATATTCTGATTTTCCTTGTGTTCACCTTGTAATGTCTTTTTCCATCTTTTTACTTCATCTCCTGATCGCTTCTTAAGAGTCAACAAACCCTCCACAGCCAGTTTAGATGAGCCAACATAAAAAGCATGAGCAGCATAGAGTAAGTGTACAACAATAACACAGAAATCTGGTGAAAATACTGACAACTAAGAAATAAACAGTTCACTTCCCCATCAAGCAGCAACGTTAATGTGGTGCACAGTAATGAAACTCATTTGCCACTAAATCAAAGAGGCAGCTTTGAAGTCAGTGCTGAGAGGATTTCTTGGCTAGTAATTTATCATTAGATGAAGTTGGAGAAACCATCTGAGTTGTGAGGCTTCAGAAAAACCTGCAGTGGCCTGATAGAAGTCTTCCCACCTTTATCATCAGCAGAATGCAGACCAACTCATTTGCTATATCTGTGGTCATATGAAATGGAAAAGGATGGCTGGAGGTCCAGATTGCCCACCGCCTATACTGAGGATAATTCCCTGTGAATGTTCTGTTTCTAACCATAGATTTGTAGACCGCAGCTTTCCAACCAAAGTGGGTTGCTGTACTCTGTGAAGGAGAACTCCAGTTAAAAGTCACACAGAGCGACACAAAGACTTAACTTTGTTAAAAGTAGAACTTTAATCTAAACAATTATAAGAATTATAAGAAGAGCATATTGAGAATTTTAGACTACTGAACAGACTTTTTTGCACTGGTGTCTGGACAAGTTCAGCTAACAATGCTCTCCTGATGGATTATGAGTTACAAATATTTTATAATATATTATAATATATTATATATATATTATATATTTTATAATATATTATAATATATTATAAAACATTGTGGAGTACCTTAAACCAGCCAAAGGTGCTAATTTATATCCTGTCTTGCAGCTTTGCAACAGCCTTAATAGAAAAAAAAAATACAGTGTTTGAATTGTCCAGTACAACTGGGTTTGTCCTTTTTAAAACTGGTTTAAATTTTATTCAAAGAACTAACATGAAATTATCTAAAATAAATTTAATAAACAGTTGAGTTCACCATTAAATGATCTTTTATTTATTTTCTGGCATTTAGAAGAATTGTTAATACAAATTGTGTAGAGCTGTTTAATTGAGATAAAAATCCATTATTAGTGCTTCCATACAGGAGCTCTCATGCTGGGCACCAGATTAATTAAGATCTGCTCTCCAGGTGTGAAGGAGGCCTGGGGTCTCCTGGCTGGGCCGATGGATTTCATGCGCAACTATATGCTGGAAATATTCACATCCATCTCGAAGTTTTCACTTCTACAAAAGCTTCTGATCATGAAATCTGCAGATCTTATGGATGCTTCACTGAACTCAAGGTCGTAGTACTCCTGCCATCCATCTGTAAGACGCTCCATCTCTGGATCTGTGTGCAGGTTCTGGTCCCTGAAACAATGAAGATACCCGGTCTGGCGACAGAAAGAACTGTCACCAGATCAGTTCACAGAAGTTTCTCTTGAAGTCTCAGGTTTTGGTTTTGATTCTGGTCCTGATCCTGGTCCATTGGTCTCATTTATAAAACATTTCGCAGGATCTATAAAAGTGTTCGTATGCACAGAAGCTGGAAATGACGTACGCCAAAAAGAATCCAGATTTCTAAAACAATGAACACTTTTACAAGCAATTTTGCCCTTATACATCACACTCAACTTTTGGTACGAGGTTAGTAGCGTTCCCAGCGTCCAGCGCTTATTAACTTGACGTTATCATTGTATTAGTCTGGAGAACCGCTGACTTTTTCTTTTTTTTTTTTTTAGGGTGTTTGTGCGCCCCCAAAAAGGTTGCACCCTGGGCGGTCGCCCACATTGCCCATAGCAAAGACCGTCCCTGACATCATTAACAGAATACTTTTTTTTTTTTTAACTTATCTTTCAGTTGCACCGTTCATTCACATAGATTACACAAATACAGGACACAGGGACCATGTAAGTACAAGGTTTTCCAAGTTTTCCAAAACTGTGTGTCATGCTTCCCAAAAATTGAGTTTTGGTCTGCATTAAACTCTCTGTAATCTCTCTACCAGGTTGTGTCTTTGTGTTGTTTGCTTTCACCTGGATTTAATTTTAAAAAGGTTTTTTGCAGGAGAACTCCCTCCAGATTGATACCCTGGTGGATTTAGGATGTATTTTCCAGATTCTGAGACAATCTTCATCTTAAATTTTTTCCTTTTCTTGTTCTCATTTTTTTAAAATGTATTTTTAGTCTATTTTTTTTAAAGTGTCTATTTTTTATTTATAATTGTGCCCCCATTATGCTTCTGATTTTATTTTCTTTGTCTGCTTTGATTTGTACCAGACCATTCAGTTCTCCAGAGGGGTCCATCCCGATTGCCTTCCTAAAATAGTTTTGAAGTTGCAGATATCTAAAGTATTTGTGCATCCAAATCATACTTTAAGTTTTTCTTGGAAACTCTCCAGCTGTTGATCTTTCAGTAAAACACATCATGGAGTAATTCCTTTGTTTTCACACCAATCAAATTCCTTATCATTGATATTTGGTTTAAAATGACTGTTGAATGTGATCCATTTTAATAGATGGGTGTAACGATTTGAGCAGCCTGAACCCACAAACACTCAGAACTGTCAAAAGTAAAGATTTTATTTGGAGTCCTGGTGCGCAAAAATCTACCAGCTTGCTTTTCTGTGAAGATGGAAAAAACAGGTGAGTGTTCTTGAAAAAAACAAGCTTAGGAGACGTTACTGCTGAATGGATATAATGTACCCCATGGAGTAGTTTCCGGAACAGGGAATAGGAAGACGTGATCCAAAATCCAAAATGCAGTAGACGTTCACAATTCCAAAACCAGAGAGACCTAATCAGCTGAAGCAGAGAACCAGACAGGGACAGACTGACTCAGAAACCAGGAGGGACAAAACAGGTCATTCACAGGTGATCAGGAAGATATTCAAAAGGCTTGATGCATGCAGGGGAAAAGCTCTGACAACCTCACAGTCAGAAGGCGGAAGGACTGCGGCTTAAAAAGGCAGAGGCACAGGTGCAGGAAATCTGCATCTAATCAAGGTGCCTTCAGGGAGGCTCTGAAAATCCTCTCCACCAAGATGCCATGACAATTGGTGTCTTTTTTTTTTCTTATATCTCTTAATTAATTTAAACCAAGTTCTCATTGTGAACATTGTGATTGGATTTACTTGGGTTCTTATCTTATTCTACATTCCTTCATCTCCTATAACATGCATAATCTCCATCTTTTGTTTCCATTTCCTTCCACTTAGCTGTATAATCTGGTTTACACCAGTCTACAGTTTATCTTAATTGCACTGCATCATAGTAATCTCTGAGCTATGGGAGCCCCATTCCTCCCATTCCTCCCATTCTCTCTTCCATCCTTTTGCAGCTGAAGAGTTCCCATTTTTATTCTTGGTCTTTTGTCTCCCCAAACAACCTTGATATTATTGTGTTTCAGCTCACAAATTGGGATTGTGGGACGTTTACAGATAAGGACTGGAATGGGTATAAGAGCCTCAGCAAAACATTCATTCTGATTACTTCTATTCTTAAAGTAAAATCATTAATATGATTAGCATTAATATGGACAATCTTTCTATAGCTCTTAATTTATGTTGTTGCACTTAACCATATAAAGTGTAGACAGTGTTTTGGTGACCCCCAAATATTCCATTTTCTTTATTTCCATCCAAAATTAAATGTTTCCTTTATCTCCTTTGGTGGATTGTAACTGAGTGATAATGTTTGTTTCTTACTGATGTATACTTTATACTCCAATAGCTGTCCCTATGGTTGTAAAAGTTTCATCAGTGCAGGGAGTGATTTCTGAGGTACACTGTGACATAAGAGTACTTTTTTTTTTTTGGTTCGACACTGTTCACTGCCACTCTTATGATTTTTTGGTCTTATCTGACTGCTTGTGCGAGAGACTCTATGAAGAAAGCAAATAGAGTTGGTGAAAGACAGCGTCCTTGCCTTGTTGAACTCTGAAGTCTAATTTTGTCTGTCAGACTTGATAGTCCGTTATGTGTTGTTTAAAATATAATAAATAAATGAGTCCACGGAAAAAGATAATTTATTCCTTTTTTTTTATTTTTGTCAATACCCTTTGTCTTTTAATTGAAGTATGCAGACTTTTACATTCAGTGACATTAACTAAATATTACTTCCATCCTCCATGTATTGCTATTCTTTAAAAGTACACTCCCCATATCTACCAACTCAACCTATTGAATAATAAACCAAAACAAAAGGCAACTTCAAGAAACGGGGTGAAAGGTCAATAATAATCAAAATCCCAATGGCTGGTTGGCAGGGGGAATCCCCATCTCTAAGAGGGCTCCTGCTGGGACATCGAGTTCCAACCAGTGGATTTACACAAGCCTAGAAAAGTCCAACTACTGGCAAAAAAAAAGATCTTTCTGGTCGGCTTAGAGTCATTTAAATGTTGAAGAAGTCTTCAACATTTGTGATGCTACCTGTGGTAAATGTTCATGTTTTCCTGCGAAACACCTAGAGCCTCTCTTTTGCATGGTGTGTGGCTTCACACCCTTTATCCTTTCTCTGGACTCGCTGCCAGTTTGCAGTGCCTCGGGTTGCTCCCTGTTCGGCTCGTGTGCCGTCATGTACCGGCAGGCCAGTGTGACTTTCCTGGTACATTTTCACTCCAGTGTATTCGTATCCTTGTCATCTTATTCCTTTTTCCTTAAGTACGTTTTTTATACTGTTGTATGACTTTGGTTTCTGGACGACTTCATCAGGATAGTTGTGATAACAGTAGACTTGCTTGTTCCATACCGTATCATACCATACCATTTTATTTCTAAAGTACCTTAAAGCCAACGAACAGCTGACCAAAGTGCACAGTAGCTGGCAAGCTACACAGTAACAGCAAGTCAATAAAAACAGAAAAGTTAAAAATACATACAAGGACACAGATGACAACTTATTCATGCCTAAATGCCTAAGAATAAAAATGAGTTTTAAGATGACTTTTAAAAGTCAACAGAAAGGGAGTTAGCCTGTCTAACCTGCGGGGGAAGACCGTTCCAGATCTTTGGAGCTTGAACAGAAATCTGTCTCCTCTGGATTTATACTGTCTTGGGGAAAGTTAAAAGCATCTGGTTGGCCGATCTAAGAGCATGTTGTGAAGACCATTAAGACACTCAAAAACAAATAAAGAATGTTAAAATAGATCCTAAAATGAACAGGAAGCCAGTGAAGAGATGCTAAAACCAGATATATGTGCTCATGTTTTCTTGTGCCAGTTAAAAATCATGCAGTGGCATTCTGTACCAGCTGCAGCCGAGAGAGTGCGTTTTGGCTGATTCAGAAGAAATCCGAGTTACAGCCACCCAGTCGCGAGGGAAGAAAAGCATGGATCACTGTCTCCGGATGGCGTCCCGATAAAAGGGGCTTAATTTTAGACAGCTGCCTCAACTGAAAAAAGCAGTACTTCACCACAGTGTGGACGTCCATTTTCATACCTAGATTTTTTATTCTAGCCTTGTCGTGTTGTGCCAGAAAGGACAGGTCTAAAAAGAGGGTTCAGCCAGGGGCAGCGGGATTAAAAAGCAGGACCTCTGTCTTTTTTCATTAAAATTGTGGGAGTTCAGGGCCATCCAACTTCTGATGTCACTTAGACAATTCAAAAGAGGCTGAAGTGAGTCTTTTTTTTTTTTAGGGGAAGTAGACCTGACAGTCATCAGCATACAGGTGAACCAGCACTCACATGCTTTCTAAAAATAGCATCAACTGGCAGAAAATACAGGGAGAGGAGGAGAGGGCCAAGACATGAGCCCTGTGGTACCCCCAAAGGAAGAGAGGCTGAGATCGATGTGAAGTCATCTATCATGACACTGAAGCTCCTGAATGTCATGGTCCACTGCATCAAAATCACAACAGTTTCCAGAATCCATTGCTCAAAATAGGTCATTAAAACTCTCAGAAGTGCCGATTCAGTGCTGTGGCTAATTTTAAACCCAGATTGAAACACCTCTGTAATATCATTTTCATCCAGGAAGGCCTGAATGTAAACTATTTTTTCCAAGATTTTTGACAATAAGGGCAAATTTGAAATCGGCCTAAAAATCGGACGAGGTAAGAGGGTCAAGGCCAGGTTTTTTCCACAAAGTTCGCACCACATCATGCTTAAAGTCATAGTACCATTGATAATATTATGTACAAGAGGGCCAACGGTTGAAATAATCTCCTTAAGAAGAAATTGGGGAACAATATCTAGAGGAGAGCCAGCTGGCAACAAGGATTTTTTTCTAATTTGGACACGGAGATAGGCTCAAAAGGGTAAAAAAAAAAAAAAAAACAGATAAGGGGACCAGAAAAAATGAATTGTAGGAAGGAGGAGAGACAGCTGCCTAGTCCTAGTGGTAACAACGTTATGCAGAAAAAAAATGAGAAACTCATCACATGATTCCCTGGAAGGTTCCAGTGGAGCAGGCTTGTGAGCATTAAGAGCTGTATTATTTGTGTGATATAAAACAAGGGGTATGTATGTGTTTGTAGCTAATTACATTAGAGAAATATTTTACATTTTTACATTCACAGTTCCTTGATAACAGTACCAGTCCTCTCTCAACATCATAAAAGAAACCGCCAGTTTGTCCTTTTTCCACTTTCACTTGTATCTCATACACTCCTGTCTAATGGCACAGGTACAATCCCTTATATCTGTGTCATACTTCTGTTTCTGGACTTCAGCAGGATAGTCTTGATCAAAGTAGACTTACTTGTTCCATGTTTGTATGTTTGTCTTCCATGCTTTTTCCAGGACCATATCCTTTGTCTCAAACTTGAGAAAGTTAACAATGATCAACACTGGCGTCACACTGTAGTTTGATCTTGGTGCGAGATATTCTGGTTTGTTTGTTATATACGGAGCTCCATATCTGAGCAATGAAATGCTTGAAATAACTCCAAGTATTGATGGGCACTAAATACTAATAGCTAAAAAAAACTAAAACAAAGGTGATGCAAATGGTGCATTACAATTGAACTCATGGACATGTTCTTGGACATGGCTTTTTAGAAATTGCATAAGTAAAGCCCAGACTTTTACTCAACAATCAACAAGTCCAAGCAGTGTAGAAGAACAGAAGATTATTTCCATTTTCCATTCTCCACTTCTTATCCGGGGTCAGGTTGAGGGGGCAGCAGCCTAAGCAGAGAAGCCCAGACTTCCCTCTCCCAAGCCATCTGCGGGGGGGATCCCGAGGCGTTCCCAGGCCAGCCAAGAGATATAATCCCTCCAGCGTGTCCTTGGTCTTCCCCGGGGTCTCCTCTCGGATGGACGTGCCCGCAACACCTCACCAGGGAGGTCCAGGAGGCATCCTGACCAGATGCCCGAGCCACCTCAACTGGCTCCTCTCGATGCGAAGGAGCAGCAGCTCTACTCTGATCTCCTCCTGGATGACCGAGCTCCTCACCCTATCTCTTAGGGAAAACCCAGCTATTCTGCGGAGGGAACTCATTTCTTGTTTTTTTTTGGTCACAACCCACAGCTCATGACCATAGGTGGGGGTAGGAACATAGATTGACTGGTAAATCAAGAGAACTGAAGATTAAAAACGAAAAAAGACAATCCGATGCGGGAGCGATTTGAGCGTGTTTTTTTGCTTGATACCTTGGAAGACACCTTTGCACTACTTTCTTTCTGCCGCACTGAATCCTGCTCTGTGATCCCTCAGAACCTCGTGAGCCATGGATTGGGAGCAGAGTGTTTCTGCAGCTTCATTTACAGACAGCAAGGAGAAGTCTGAGTGGGAAGGGAAGGTAGCGGAAACCTTGCCAAGCACCTCTGGAAGACATCATTTCTGGCACTACTTCAGTGACATGAGGAAGGAGGACAGAGAATTTAACCAGGAAGTGCAGGTCTCAGAGGTGCAGTGGGTTGACTGACAGTCTCTGGTTAGTGCCAATCAAGAGTGTTACCAGCTGAAACAGTCTAAATCAGTTTGAGATTGAAAGAGTAGATAAGATCCAGAAAGTTATTTAGCTGTTTTTTGCCAATGTGAATGTTAATGCCTCCCATGACAATTAGGGGTGTGCCATCCTCAGGAATGCCAGAGAGTAACGTGTCCAGTTCAGAGACAAACTCATCTATATTGGACATGTTTAGACCCATATAGTGCTCATGCTCTCATACCCAGGTAGATAAATTTCCATTCACTCAATCATACAAGTCCAGTGTGTTTAAACTAATTGTTTCAGTTTTTTCACACTCATAGCATAATCACTCTGTCCACAGTCCTCCATCCAGCCCATGTGACTGCATCCACAGAAGAGCTGTAGATCTCTGGGGAGCTTGTTCCAGGAGTCCTGCTGTCTGAGCCTCTGTTGGGTCTTTGAAAGGAAAGGGCAATCTTATAGGCCAAGGCAGAACTGTCCAGATGAGATCTATGCATTGGCAGAAGCACACACTAAATTTGTCATATGTGCGACAGTATATTGGAAGCAATTTAGGTCCGTTACCCAGACAGCTGTCACAGCTTGTGGGCAGTGCAAACGGCTTTTTGTCACATCTTATCTGGGTCACCTATCAAAAAATGTGCTGAGCTGACAGTTGTGGCAGGTTTGACTTACATTCGAGTCCTAATTAGTCCAGATTTGACATTTTTCATGTGTGTTCCAGAGTATATCTGGCCTTCTGAGGAAACAATGTGATATAGAACCAGAAGATTAGTTTGTCTGCTATCTGTTATAGAAGTGTATTTTTAAAATAATTATTGTGTGTTGTATGTTCTGCTTTCATAGAAAACATTTTGAATTGCAGAAAACTGCCACTCTTCCTCTTTTCTTCCTCTAATGGCCACTCTTGTGTTGCCTTGGACATGGAAGAGTAAACACATATTTGCTTGCAATGGGTTATTAGCAAAGCAAAACTATGCTGGCACTTGATGAGTCAAGTTTCCAGATGGCTGCAGTTGGTTTGAGATCAATGAGTAAAATGCAGATCCATTTAAGAAGGTCAGTCCTCTGTGAGCTTTCATGATTCTTCGAGAATGTATCAGCTTTGCCATTTAACATATTTTATTTAAATACTAGAATCAGTATATTTGATTCTTCTTAATCCTGAAACTGCTTCACAACTTTTGCGAGATCTGAATGGTTGTGTGTAACTCTATGATGGATCCTTTTAGGTGATCAACAAGTTTTCCAGTATTTATATTCCATCCAGGAGGTAGACAATCCAATCAGAGTTCGTATGGTAAGCCCACAATTATTTACACTGAACACCATTATTTATCACATCTTTATCCCCATCACTACTATGTTGCTAAGAGATCTCTATTTTCACCTGGACATGATGAAGAAGACACTTCGTATCAGACTTTCCACCAATCAGATAGCTTAAACTGACGGTAATGCCCAGTCAAAAGCAGCCAAAAATCAACAAATGAGCAGAAAAGTAGATAATAATGGTCCTCATTGGCTGGAATAAAGCCAAAGATAACCCTGACATGTTTCGGAGTGGACCATAAGGACAAATTCATTCTTAAGACGCCTCGAATTACAGGATCCTTCTATAGAACAATCTTATCTTATAAGTCTTCAGATAATCAGGTGTTTGCCATCTTTGGTCAGAAGGGGCAAAATCAGGACAAGAACAGCCTGATGAGCCTTGTGTGTACCCAGCCTGAGATGTGTTCCTACTCCAATACACAGCCCCTCTCTCAGCTCCACCTCTTTGCCCATATTTGTATTTTCCGGGTGAGACGACACGCATGCCTCTACCAAGATGGCGATGGTAGGAACCGCCCACCGAGCTCCAATTCAGCTCTTCAGAAATGTATGAGTGACGTCATGGAAGCTCCATCTCTCTTTATACAGTCAATGGTTGGTGGCATGTTACGTGTTACTGTAATGAATTACTGTGAGGACCCAGAAATTCAGCCACACACAAGGATCTGTAAACAATAACCAGTTTATTTGTGAACAAGGAGTGTGAGATGAGACTGAGCAGAGGATCAATCCAGGTGAATGAGCAGCTGTTAGAGTCCAGGCTCCAGAGACAGGGTGAGGATGGAGGCAGGAGGTACAGATTATGGCAAAGTACTAATCCAAGATGGAAGACAAGGCTCGGGATCCCGAGACAAAGCAAGGGTCTGTGACCAGAAAATCCAAGAAACTAGAGGTGTCCGTCGTGGGCAAGGCAAGGTGGGTAATCCTGGGACGTGAAGCAGTAGGTCGGCAACTGGAGACAATCCGTAGAATGCTGGAAAACAACTTAAATCTGCTGATAATCTGGCAGAGGGGACGAGATTGGAGAAAGTTTAAATAGGTTGAGACAAGAAAACCAGATGAACTGAATAAAACTGATGAGTGCCTGCAGATCAGGGAACAAACACGACAGTTACTGATAAAAAAGGCTCAGAAACATTAAAGCTGCTGTTCAACGTCAAGTCCTGTGTGTTATTCTGAGTTAGACTTTACACAGTTGTTTTAGAAACACACTTTTAATAAAAGATTAATTTTCACCTTTAATGGAATATCTGCAGGTGTAACTAGGTGAACAAACCAAATGTGAACACGAGTACCTGAATCTTTTCTGAGTTTAAAACCAACGTATGCAAACTTGAAAACTACTCAGAGGTCAGATGAATGAAATATTGAGTGTTCTTTTAGAAAGTAATGGACGAGGTGACCTCCCGACAGTAGAGCAGAATGACAGTCTGTCTTCTTATCAGCCTTTAAATCACAATCTGGACAGTATAAAATTACCTGTAGAGACTGAAACTCAGGCCTGGAAAGGTACCTTTTAAATTTCAGCAGGATGATGTCAAACTGATTATCTCATCTGTTCAAACAGCACAGATCCAGCATCCAGAGGCCGGACTGATATGTCCATCACCTGTTAATCACATTTTATTCATCATGCAACATAAAATACAACAGAAATGATCCAAAACTGTCAAGCAGCAATAAATTTGTATTGAAAAAAACTGAAAGAGGTTCATCAGCTGGGGTCATGAAGCGCCTTGATAGCGACTTGAGAGATGATGCTCTACGACATCGGCTAGCCAACATTCACAGTAAAATGGTGAAACTAAGACATTTTACTGTGTTCTGAATAAAAAAAAATTGGTTATGAACTTTGAAAAGAAAACAGTCGGTGACTCTTGCCTCTCCTGTTGCATCTGCAGGTAAAGGTGATGTGTTTGGAGATATCTTTTGGAAAGAAGCTACACTTGCTCATTCATGCGCTAACGTTCGAGCGCTAACTTACTGCGACCTCCATGTCATCAAGAGAGAGGCCTTGCTCAAAGTGTTGGAGTTTTACACAGCCTTCGCCAACTCCTTCGCCCGCAACCTCATCCTCACCTGTAACCTGCGCAAACGGGTAAGAAATCCCGTCTCTTCAACAGGGTTGGACAAAGAACAAGCGGGCAGAGTTTTAGTTGATGCCGGATTTTCAAGCTGTTTTATGTCCAGTCATCATTCATGTCTGTTGGACTAGAACTGATCTTCAGAGGAGCAGCTAGTTTCCTGAACAGCAGCCAGATGGGGAGGAAGTGTTGGCTAGCTAGCCTCTGTTGCCATAGAGATGCTGGAAGTTCAGAAAGCTTTGATGTTGCACATTAATAGATATAAACCTGTGGTTGCTGAGATCATATCAAGCTGATCCAAATTAATGCTGAATGTTTTGTCAGGTGCAGTCAGAAATGTAAATCACTATCAAAAGCTAATAATGTGTTCATCAAAAGATCTGAGTTAGATGCTATGCTAACTTCTTTTCAGCTGTTTTTCCTTCAGGTTTTTGCTTTTAGGGCACATTCATATCAGCCCTTTTGAACCGAATCTGAGTCCATTTGCTTGGAAAGTCCACTTTGTTTGGGGAGCTGTGAATGCACCAAACGCATTCTGACTCGGTTCATCTACAAATGCAGGTCTCGGTCCATTTTAAGCAGACCAAATACAGGAAGCGGACAACAAAAAAGTCACTTCCTGCATTTGATGTAGCAATGCATCGTCTCCTTGTTTTACTCGCAACAGTTTTCTTTTTCACGCAGGTCTTGTCTTCTCTTTTGCTAAATACTAGTGCAGCGCCACCTCTGGTGGGAATGGGGATAAATTATTGTAAAGGTTCACCGCGTTTGACCAAAGTGCAGTGTGAACACGATCACCATCTGCATGAATACACCCCCCTACAGCTGAGCCGAGTCCCCAATCGGACCGAGTCTAGCGGACTGTCCTGATGTGAATGCACCCTTAAAGACTTTTACCAGAGGAACTACACATTCCCATGAGTTTTATCTAAAGAGGTTGTAAAGCAGTAAAAGGAACCAAACTTTTTGCCTTTTTACTTTGCTGCTACTTCTATTCTGGTGGTAAAGTGGGTTATGTAGGACTTGTAGTATGCTTACATGATGCTACTCTGCCATTTTTCCTCGTTTGTGTACTTATCTTAAAGCTGGTTCTCATACATATTTTATGTGTAAATTTGTGTTCTAAAAACAATGAATCATACCAAGTAGGGATGCACCGATCGACTTTTGGAGTTCCATTCCGATACCAATATCTGAAATTTGAATATCTGCAGATACCGATATTTGCAGATACCAGATCTGTTTATGTGAACATGATTGTGACAATGGTTATTATTGCTGTTATAACTGTGTAAGATTTCATTAGGTTGTAATAAATTATCCATCACTTCTTAAGTTACCTCACTTACAATACAAATATAATAACATTACGGATCTAACAATTTCAACAAGTTTTATTTTGATTTGGCACATTTTACCTAAATACAACTATAAATGTGTGGTTTTGAAACAAAGATCTCGCTTTTAGTGTAACAAAAAATGGCACATTTTAACATTCAAGGCATTTGTTTCTTTTTAAAACATGTCTAAAGCATGTCATCAAACACATCTGCGTTAACTTCACTAATGTGTTATCAGGTATCGGTACACTTTTATTAATACCAAGTACAAGAACACACAGATGGTATTTAGCCGATACAGGTACTGATATCAGTATCGGTGCACCCCTAATACCTACAAAACCAACATCCAGTCCAGCCTTGTGACTTTCCTCCCTGTGGTTTGTTTATGTGTATCTTTTAAGGTAATGATTGTGATTTATTAATGGTCCAATGCCTTTAATGGCAGCTGCAGGAAGAATCTTGTATCTTTTAATAACAAATCTAACTTATTCTTCTAAATATCCCAGAGAGTTTCTCCAGATAATGATTCTGGTTTTAAGATCCACCGCCCTGGATGTGCGCTTGGCTTTGTGTTACTTGCCGCTTGTAAACTGAGCAGTGTAAACATGCTGCTGAATTTATGATTGTTGGATGAAAAAAAAAAGCTTGGATTATAAATATGTGGTATATTAGTCTGGTTTAAATTTCTAATTAGATGCTTCCAGTCCCTTTAATTTCTTTGCTGCTCACAGAAAGCCCTGATCACCTCTATATGTGCATTCAGAAGTATAGACAAAGTCTAAATAAGTTCACTTTTAAAGGTTATGGTGCATTTTAGGTTCATTCTGACATCATAGAAAAATCTAAAATTTCTCTAACTTACAATGAGTCAATGCATTTCCTGATGACTGCTTGATAAGCTCCTCCAAGGAGGTGACAGAGTTTATGTTCTTACCTCAACTTTATATAAAAACTTCTGGAGGGATTTTCATGTTTCTGAGAATGGGATTGGCCTTACTTTGATTCCATTAAATGTGATCTGGATCAACATCTGGATCCAGGAATGTTACGAAGGATTATTCCTCATTGCCATTTTCAGGATGTATGCATAAATAGTGAGAAAATTCAGGTTTTTCCAAAATATCAAAGATAGATTGGGATCCCGGCAACAGTCTGGATACCATCATTAAACACAGGAACAACTTATCACCGCCAGAGAACGCAGACAATTTAGCCAAGACACTACAGATTCATCATCAATGGATCTGGAATCTGATCGTGGATCCATATAAGATGAGTGTGATTTGTGAATGAATGTAGGACTAAAATATCAACTGGAAAGGAGCTGCTTGCTGGAGGTCTGACATCTCACTGGGGGTTTAATAGTTGAAGACTCTGTTATAGAAATTCAACCACACACAGGAGTAGTGTTACAAATAAGTTAGCTTTATTAGAACCAGGGGTGAGAGTCCGGTAGGACTCGACTGGTCCTGAAAGAGGAGGGAGGGAAGCTGAAAAGTCCAGAATCCAAGAGGTAAGGCCAGAGATCAGGCAATGGTCAGTATGACAGGTGTCCAGAGGCAAGGCGTGGGTAGAAATCCAGAAATCCAGAGACAAACAGGAGGTATCTGTTAAGGGCAGAAACTGGTTGGCAAACTTGAAGACAGTAAGCAAACGCAGGATTTCAAAAACATACGTAGCTGTGCTGATAATCTGGCAGAGAAGAAGAAAAAGAAGCGAGGTTCAGTAGTGTGGGGACCAAGTGGCAATTTGGGAAACCAAGGTGGAATGACCCAGGTGAACAGAATCCACCGATTACCCCGGGCAGAGCAGAGAACGTGAGACACACTACAGAACACACTACAACCCCCCCCCCCCAAATCGATGAAAAATCCAGCATCCATCTTGCATCCTACCTGACCTGTTAACTCCCCCCAGCCAGCAGATCTTATGATGACTATGGTTTTGTCTCTTTCTCTACTTGTGTTTTTTTTGCTGAATCAGCGAAGTTGCCTGTTTAAACCAGCCAGTTACTTATTTTACCATGAAGCGAAACGTCAGGTTGTGTCCCGGATGTAAAAGTTGTATAATGTTGGTTTCTAAGCCTCGGGATGCTGCTGGGCAGCAGCAGCTTGTCACAATGAGTGGTGGAAGTGTGGACCCAAATGCAGGACGGTAGGCAGGAATGCAGAATCTAGATGGTTTATCAAACAGTGGGAAAATAAGGGGTCTAAATACTGAAACACAGAACAAGAACCAGGTGAGATGGATGAAACTAACAAGACCAGGTGAATCTAATTAACAGGAGCAAAGGCTCAACAAGAAACAAGACACAAGTGAACTGAACCGGGAAAACTTCAAAATAAAGCAGGAAACCAAGAACTAAAGGGAGACATCACATCATGACACAGCTTCAGAAGGACATGATAGATGTCCCTGTCTCATCACACAAGTCCGGGACGAAGAGTCAGAAAGTTACATAATGTGTCTTTAAGGGTTCATATTCAATCTGGGTCTGGTTGAGGTGTCCCTTCCTGGTTCTGGTCCTGATGGAGGTGTCCCTTCCTGGTTCTGGTCCTGATGGAGGTGTCCCTTCCTGGTTCTGGTCCTGATGGAGGTGTCCCTTCCTGGTTCTGGTCCTGATGGAGGTTTTCCTTCCTGGTTCTGGCTCTGATGGAGGTGTCCCTTCCTGGTTCTGGTCCTGATGGAGGTTGTCTTTCCTGGTTCTGGTCCTGATGGAGGTGTCCCTTCCTGGTTCTGGTTCTGATGGAGGTTTTCCTTCCTGGTTCTGGTTCTGATGAAGTTTTCCTTCCTGGTTCTGGTCCTGATGGAGGTTTTCCTTCCTGGTTCTGGCTCTGATGGAGGTGTCCCTTCCTGGTTCTGGTCCTGATGGAGGTTGTCTTTCCTGGTTCTGGTCCTGATGGAGGTGTCCCTTCCTGGTTCTGGTCCTGATGGAGGTTTTCTTTACTGGTTCTGGTCCTAATGGAGGTTTTCTTTCCCGGTTCTGGTTCTGATGGAGGTTTTCTTTCCCGGTTCTGGTTCTGATGGAGGTTTTCTTTCCCAGTTCTCGTTCTGATGGAGGTTTTTTTCCCCAGTTCTGGTCCTGATGGAGGTTTTCCTTCCTGGTTCTGGTTCTGATGGAGGTTTTCCTTCCTGGTTCTGGTACTGGTGGAGGTTTTCTTTCCTGGTTTTGGTCCTGATGGAGGTTTTCTTTCCCGGTTCTGGTTCTGATGGAGGTTTTCTTTCCCGGTTCTGGTTCTGATGGAGGTTTTCTTTCCCGGTTCTCGTTCTGATGGAGGTTTTTTTTCCTGGTTCTGGTTCTGATGGAGGTTTTCCTTCCTGGTTCTGGTCCTGATGGAGGTGTCCCTTCCTGGTTCTGGTTCTGATGGAGGTTTTCTTTCCCGGTTCTGGTTCTGATGGAGGTTTTCTTTCCCGATTCTCGTTCCGATGGAGGTTTTTTTCCCCAGTTCTGGTTCTGATGGAGGTTTTCTTTCCCGGTTCTGGTTCTGATGGAGGTTTTCTTTCCCAGTTCTCGTTCTGATGGAGGTTTTTTTCCCCAGTTCTGGTCCTGATGGAGGTTTTCCTTCCTGGTTCTCGTTCTGATGGAGGTTTTCCTTCCTGGTTCTGGTCCTGGTGGAGGTTTTCTTTCCTGGTTCTGGTCCTGATGGAGGTGTCCCTTCCTGGTTCTGGTTCTGATGGAGGTTTTCCTTCCTGGTTCTGGTCCTGGTGAAGGTTTTCTTTCCTGGTTCTGGTCCTGATGGATGTGTCCCTTCCTGGTTCTGGTTTTGATGGAGGTTTTCCTTCCTGGTTCTGGTCCTGATGGAGGTTTTCTTTCCCGGTTCTGGTCTTGGTGGTGGTTTTCTTTCCTGGTTCTGGTTCTGATGGAGGTTTTTTTCCCGTTTCTGGTCCTGATGGAGGTTTTCTTTACTGGTTCTGGTCCTGATGGAGGTTTCCCTTCCTGGTTCTGGTCCTGATGGAGGTCTTCTTTCCTGGTTCGGGTCCTGATAGAGGTTTTCTTTCCCGGTTCTGGTCCTGATGGAGGTTTTCTTTCCTGGTTCTGGTCCTGATGGAGGTTGTCCTTCCTGGTTCTGGTCCTGATGGAGGTTTTCTTTCCAGGTTCTGGTCCTGATGGAGGTTTCCCTTCCTGGTTCTGGTCCTGATGGAGGTTTTCCTCCCTAGTTCTGGTCCTGATGGAGGTTTTCTTTCCAGGTTCTGGTCCTGATGGAGGTTTATTTTCCCGGTTCTGGTTCTGATGAGGTTTTCCTTCCTGGTTCTGGTCCTGGTGGAGGTTTTTTTTCCCCGGTTCTGGTCCTGATGGAGGTTTTCCTTCCTGGTTCTGGTTCTGATGAGGTTTTCCTTCCTGGTTCTGGTCCTGGTGGAGGTTTTTTTTCCCCGGTTCTGGTCCTGATGGAGGTTTTCCTTCCTGGTTCTGGTCCTGATGGAGGTTTTCCTTCCTGGTTCTGGTTCTGATGAGGTTTTCCTTCCTGGTTCTGGTCCTGATTGAGGTTTTCTTTCCAGGTTCTGGTCCTGATGGAGGTTTTCCTCCTTAGTTCTGGTTCTGATTGAGGTTTTATTCCCCGGTTCTGGTCCTGATGGAGGTTTTCCTCCTTAGTTCTGGTCCTGATGGAGGTTTTCCTCCTTAGTTCTGGTCCTGATGGAGGTTTTCTTTACTGGTTCTGGTCCTGATGGAGGTTGTCTTTCCTGGTTCTCGTTCTGATGGAGGTTTTCCTTCCTGGTTCTGGTCCTGGTGGAGGTTTTCTTTCCTGGTTCTGGTCCTGATGGAGGTGTCCCTTCCTGGTTCTGGTTCTGATGGAGGTTTTCCTTCCTGGTTCTGGTCCTGGTGAAGGTTTTCTTTCCTGGTTCTGGTCCTGATGGATGTGTCCCTTCCTGGTTCTGGTTTTGATGGAGGTTTTCCTTCCTGGTTCTGGTCCTGATGGAGGTTTTCTTTCCCGGTTCTGGTCCTGATGGAGGTTTTCTTTCCCGGTTCTGGTTCTGATGGAGGTTTTCTTTCCCAGTTCTCGTTCTGATGGAGGTTTTTTTCCCCAGTTCTGGTCCTGATGGAGGTTTTCCTTCCTGGTTCTGGTTCTGATGGAGGTTTTCCTTCCTGGTTCTGGTACTGGTGGAGGTTTTTTTCCCCAGTTCTGGTCCTGATGGAGGTTTTCCTTCCTGGTTCTGGTTCTGATGGAGGTTTTCCTTCCTGGTTCTGGTACTGGTGGAGGTTTTCTTTCCTGGTTTTGGTCCTGATGGAGGTTTTCTTTCCCGGTTCTGGTTCTGATGGAGGTTTTCTTTCCCGGTTCTGGTTCTGATGGAGGTTTTCTTTCCCGGTTCTCGTTCTGATGGAGGTTTTTTTTCCTGGTTCTGGTTCTGATGGAGGTTTTCCTTCCTGGTTCTGGTCCTGATGGAGGTGTCCCTTCCTGGTTCTGGTTCTGATGGAGGTTTTCTTTCCCGGTTCTGGTTCTGATGGAGGTTTTCTTTCCCGATTCTCGTTCCGATGGAGGTTTTTTTCCCCAGTTCTGGTTCTGATGGAGGTTTTCTTTCCCGGTTCTGGTTCTGATGGAGGTTTTCTTTCCCAGTTCTCGTTCTGATGGAGGTTTTTTTCCCCAGTTCTGGTCCTGATGGAGGTTTTCCTTCCTGGTTCTCGTTCTGATGGAGGTTTTCCTTCCTGGTTCTGGTCCTGGTGGAGGTTTTCTTTCCTGGTTCTGGTCCTGATGGAGGTGTCCCTTCCTGGTTCTGGTTCTGATGGAGGTTTTCCTTCCTGGTTCTGGTCCTGGTGAAGGTTTTCTTTCCTGGTTCTGGTCCTGATGGATGTGTCCCTTCCTGGTTCTGGTTTTGATGGAGGTTTTCCTTCCTGGTTCTGGTCCTGATGGAGGTTTTCTTTCCCGGTTCTGGTCTTGGTGGTGGTTTTCTTTCCTGGTTCTGGTTCTGATGGAGGTTTTTTTCCTGTTTCTGGTCCTGATGGAGGTTTTCTTTACTGGTTCTGGTCCTGATGGAGGTCTTCTTTCCTGGTTCGGGTCCTGATAGAGGTTTTCTTTCCCGGTTCTGGTCCTGATGGAGGTTTTCTTTCCTGGTTCTGGTCCTGATGGAGGTTGTCCTTCCTGGTTCTGGTCCTGATGGAGGTTTTCTTTCCAGGTTCTGGTCCTGATGGAGGTTTCCCTTCCTGGTTCTGGTCCTGATGGAGGTTTTCCTCCCTAGTTCTGGTCCTGATGGAGGTTTTCTTTCCAGGTTCTGGTCCTGATGGAGGTTTATTTTCCCGGTTCTGGTTCTGATGAGGTTTTCCTTCCTGGTTCTGGTCCTGGTGGAGGTTTTTTTTCCCCGGTTCTGGTCCTGATGGAGGTTTTCCTTCCTGGTTCTGGTTCTGATGAGGTTTTCCTTCCTGGTTCTGGTCCTGGTGGAGGTTTTTTTTCCCCGGTTCTGGTCCTGATGGAGGTTTTCCTTCCTGGTTCTGGTCCTGATGGAGGTTTTCCTTCCTGGTTCTGGTTCTGATGAGGTTTTCCTTCCTGGTTCTGGTCCTGATTGAGGTTTTCTTTCCAGGTTCTGGTCCTGATGGAGGTTTTCCTCCTTAGTTCTGGTTCTGATTGAGGTTTTATTCCCCGGTTCTGGTCCTGATGGAGGTTTTCCTCCTTAGTTCTGGTCCTGATGGAGGTTTTCCTCCTTAGTTCTGGTCCTGATGGAGGTTTTCTTTACTGGTTCTGGTCCTGATGGAGGTTGTCTTTCCTGGTTCTCGTTCTGATGGAGGTTTTTTTCCCCAGTTCTGGTCCTGATGGAGGTTTTCCTTCCTGGTTCTCGTTCTGATGGAGGTTTTCCTTCCTGGTTCTGGTCCTGGTGGAGGTTTTCTTTCCTGGTTCTGGTCCTGATGGAGGTGTCCCTTCCTGGTTCTGGTTCTGATGGAGGTTTTCCTTCCTGGTTCTGGTCCTGGTGAAGGTTTTCTTTCCTGGTTCTGGTCCTGATGGATGTGTCCCTTCCTGGTTCTGGTTTTGATGGAGGTTTTCCTTCCTGGTTCTGGTCCTGATGGAGGTTTTCTTTCCCGGTTCTGGTCCTGATGGAGGTTTTCTTTCCCGGTTCTAGTTCTGATGGAGGTTTTCTTTCCCGGTTCTGGTCTTGGTGGTGGTTTTCTTTCCTGGTTCTGGTTCTGATGGAGGTTTTTTTCCCGTTTCTGGTCCTGATGGAGGTTTTCTTTACTGGTTCTGGTCCTGATGGAGGTCTTCTTTCCTGGTTCGGGTCCTGATAGAGGTTTTCTTTCCCGGTTCTGGTCCTGATGGAGGTTTTCTTTCCTGGTTCTGGTCCTGATGGAGGTTGTCCTTCCTGGTTCTGGTCCTGATGGAGGTTTTCTTTCCAGGTTCTGGTCCTGATGGAGGTTTCCCTTCCTGGTTCTGGTCCTGATGGAGGTTTTCCTCCCTAGTTCTGGTCCTGATGGAGGTTTTCTTTCCAGGTTCTGGTCCTGATGGAGGTTTCCCTTCCTGGTTCTGGTCCTGATGGAGGTTTTCCTCCCTAGTTCTGGTCCTGATGGAGGTTTTCTTTCCTGGTTCTGGTCCTGATGGAGGTGTCCCTTGCTGGTTCTGGTTCTGATGGAGGTTTTCCTTCCTGGTTCTGGTCCTGGTGAAGGTTTTCTTTCCTGGTTCTGGTCCTGATGGATGTGTCCCTTCCTGGTTCTGGTTTTGATGGAGGTTTTCCTTCCTGGTTCTGGTCCTGATGGAGGTTTTCTTTCCCGGTTCTGGTCCTGATGGAGGTTTTCTTTCCCGGTTCTAGTTCTGATGGAGGTTTTCTTTCCCGGTTCTGGTCTTGGTGGTGGTTTTCTTCCCTGGTTCTGGTTCTGATGGAGGTTTTTTTCCCGTTTCTGGTCCTGATGGAGGTTTTCTTTACTGGTTCTGGTCCTGATGGAGGTCTTCTTTCCTGGTTCGGGTCCTGATAGAGGTTTTCTTTCCCGGTTCTGGTCCTGATGGAGGTTTTCTTTCCTGGTTCTGGTCCTGATGGAGGTTGTCCTTCCTGGTTCTGGTCCTGATGGAGGTTTTCTTTCCAGGTTCTGGTCCTGATGGAGGTTTCCCTTCCTGGTTCTGGTCCTGATGGAGGTTTTCCTCCCTAGTTCTGGTCCTGATGGAGGTTTTCTTTCCAGGTTCTGGTCCTGATGGAGGTTTATTTTCCCGGTTCTGGTTCTGATGAGGTTTTCCTTCCTGGTTCTGGTCCTGGTGGAGGTTTTTTTTCCCCGGTTCTGGTCCTGATGGAGGTTTTCCTTCCTGGTTCTGGTTCTGATGAGGTTTTCCTTCCTGGTTCTGGTCCTGGTGGAGGTTTTTTTTCCCCGGTTCTGGTCCTGATGGAGGTTTTCCTTCCTGGTTCTGGTCCTGATGGAGGTTTTCCTTCCTGGTTCTGGTTCTGATGAGGTTTTCCTTCCTGGTTCTGGTCCTGATTGAGGTTTTCTTTCCAGGTTCTGGTCCTGATGGAGGTTTTCCTCCTTAGTTCTGGTTCTGATTGAGGTTTTATTCCCCGGTTCTGGTCCTGATGGAGGTTTTCCTCCTTAGTTCTGGTCCTGATGGAGGTTTTCCTCCTTAGTTCTGGTCCTGATGGAGGTTTTCTTTACTGGTTCTGGTCCTGATGGAGGTTGTCTTTCCTGGTTCTCGTTCTGATGGAGGTTTTTTTCCCCAGTTCTGGTCCTGATGGAGGTTTTCCTTCCTGGTTCTCGTTCTGATGGAGGTTTTCCTTCCTGGTTCTGGTCCTGGTGGAGGTTTTCTTTCCTGGTTCTGGTCCTGATGGAGGTGTCCCTTCCTGGTTCTGGTTCTGATGGAGGTTTTCCTTCCTGGTTCTGGTCCTGGTGAAGGTTTTCTTTCCTGGTTCTGGTCCTGATGGATGTGTCCCTTCCTGGTTCTGGTTTTGATGGAGGTTTTCCTTCCTGGTTCTGGTCCTGATGGAGGTTTTCTTTCCCGGTTCTGGTCCTGATGGAGGTTTTCTTTCCCGGTTCTAGTTCTGATGGAGGTTTTCTTTCCCGGTTCTGGTCTTGGTGGTGGTTTTCTTTCCTGGTTCTGGTTCTGATGGAGGTTTTTTTCCCGTTTCTGGTCCTGATGGAGGTTTTCTTTACTGGTTCTGGTCCTGATGGAGGTTTTCCTTCCTGGTTCTGGTTCTGATGAGGTTTTCCTTCCTGGTTCTGGTCCTGATTGAGGTTTTCTTTCCAGGTTCTGGTCCTGATGGAGGTTTTCCTCCTTAGTTCTGGTTCTGATTGAGGTTTTATTCCCCGGTTCTGGTCCTGATGGAGGTTTTCCTCCTTAGTTCTGGTCCTGATGGAGGTTTTCCTCCTTAGTTCTGGTCCTGATGGAGGTTTTCTTTACTGGTTCTGGTCCTGATGGAGGTTGTCTTTCCTGGTTCTCGTTCTGATGGAGGTTTTTTTCCCCAGTTCTGGTCCTGATGGAGGTTTTCCTTCCTGGTTCTCGTTCTGATGGAGGTTTTCCTTCCTGGTTCTGGTCCTGGTGGAGGTTTTCTTTCCTGGTTCTGGTCCTGATGGAGGTGTCCCTTCCTGGTTCTGGTTCTGATGGAGGTTTTCCTTCCTGGTTCTGGTCCTGGTGAAGGTTTTCTTTCCTGGTTCTGGTCCTGATGGATGTGTCCCTTCCTGGTTCTGGTTTTGATGGAGGTTTTCCTTCCTGGTTCTGGTCCTGATGGAGGTTTTCTTTCCCGGTTCTGGTCCTGATGGAGGTTTTCTTTCCCGGTTCTAGTTCTGATGGAGGTTTTCTTTCCCGGTTCTGGTCTTGGTGGTGGTTTTCTTTCCTGGTTCTGGTTCTGATGGAGGTTTTTTTCCCGTTTCTGGTCCTGATGGAGGTTTTCTTTACTGGTTCTGGTCCTGATGGAGGTCTTCTTTCCTGGTTCGGGTCCTGATAGAGGTTTTCTTTCCCGGTTCTGGTCCTGATGGAGGTTTTCTTTCCTGGTTCTGGTCCTGATGGAGGTTGTCCTTCCTGGTTCTGGTCCTGATGGAGGTTTTCTTTCCAGGTTCTGGTCCTGATGGAGGTTTCCCTTCCTGGTTCTGGTCCTGATGGAGGTTTTCCTCCCTAGTTCTGGTCCTGATGGAGGTTTTCTTTCCAGGTTCTGGTCCTGATGGAGGTTTCCCTTCCTGGTTCTGGTCCTGATGGAGGTTTTCCTCCCTAGTTCTGGTCCTGATGGAGGTTTTCTTTCCTGGTTCTGGTCCTGATGGAGGTGTCCCTTGCTGGTTCTGGTTCTGATGGAGGTTTTCCTTCCTGGTTCTGGTCCTGGTGAATTTTTTCTTTCCTGGTTCTGGTCCTGATGGATGTGTCCCTTCCTGGTTCTGGTTTTGATGGAGGTTTTCCTTCCTGGTTCTGGTCCTGATGGAGGTTTTCTTTCCCGGTTCTGGTCCTGATGGAGGTTTTCTTTCCCGGTTCTAGTTCTGATGGAGGTTTTCTTTCCCGGTTCTGGTCTTGGTGGTGGTTTTCTTCCCTGGTTCTGGTTCTGATGGAGGTTTTTTTCCCGTTTCTGGTCCTGATGGAGGTTTTCTTTACTGGTTCTGGTCCTGATGGAGGTCTTCTTTCCTGGTTCGGGTCCTGATAGAGGTTTTCTTTCCCGGTTCTGGTCCTGATGGAGGTTTTCTTTCCTGGTTCTGGTCCTGATGGAGGTTGTCCTTCCTGGTTCTGGTCCTGATGGAGGTTTTCTTTCCAGGTTCTGGTCCTGATGGAGGTTTCCCTTCCTGGTTCTGGTCCTGATGGAGGTTTTCCTCCCTAGTTCTGGTCCTGATGGAGGTTTTCTTTCCAGGTTCTGGTCCTGATGGAGGTTGTCCTTCCTGGTTCTGGTCCTGATGGAGGTTTTCTTTCCAGGTTCTGGTCCTGATGGAGGTTTCCCTTCCTGGTTCTGGTCCTGATGGAGGTTTTCCTCCCTAGTTCTGGTCCTGATGGAGGTTTTCTTTCCCGGTTCTAGTTCTGATGGAGGTTTTCTTTCCCGGTTCTGGTCTTGGTGGTGGTTTTCTTTCCTGGTTCTGGTTCTGATGGAGGTTTTTTTCCCGTTTCTGGTCCTGATGGAGGTTTTCTTTACTGGTTCTGGTCCTGATGGAGGTCTTCTTTCCTGGTTCGGGTCCTGATAGAGGTTTTCTTTCCCGGTTCTGGTCCTGATGGAGGTTTTCTTTCCTGGTTCTGGTCCTGATGGAGGTTGTCCTTCCTGGTTCTGGTCCTGATGGAGGTTTTCTTTCCAGGTTCTGGTCCTGATGGAGGTTTCCCTTCCTGGTTCTGGTCCTGATGGAGGTTTTCCTCCCTAGTTCTGGTCCTGATGGAGGTTTTCTTTCCTGGTTCTGGTCCTGATGGAGGTGTCCCTTGCTGGTTCTGGTTCTGATGGAGGTTTTCCTTCCTGGTTCTGGTCCTGGTGAATTTTTTCTTTCCTGGTTCTGGTCCTGATGGATGTGTCCCTTCCTGGTTCTGGTTTTGATGGAGGTTTTCCTTCCTGGTTCTGGTCCTGATGGAGGTTTTCTTTCCCGGTTCTGGTCCTGATGGAGGTTTTCTTTCCCGGTTCTAGTTCTGATGGAGGTTTTCTTTCCCGGTTCTGGTCTTGGTGGTGGTTTTCTTCCCTGGTTCTGGTTCTGATGGAGGTTTTTTTCCCGTTTCTGGTCCTGATGGAGGTTTTCTTTACTGGTTCTGGTCCTGATGGAGGTCTTCTTTCCTGGTTCGGGTCCTGATAGAGGTTTTCTTTCCCGGTTCTGGTCCTGATGGAGGTTTTCTTTCCTGGTTCTGGTCCTGATGGAGGTTGTCCTTCCTGGTTCTGGTCCTGATGGAGGTTTTCTTTCCAGGTTCTGGTCCTGATGGAGGTTTCCCTTCCTGGTTCTGGTCCTGATGGAGGTTTTCCTCCCTAGTTCTGGTCCTGATGGAGGTTTTCTTTCCAGGTTCTGGTCCTGATGGAGGTTTCCCTTCCTGGTTCTGGTCCTGATGGAGGTTTTCCTCCCTAGTTCTGGTCCTGATGGAGGTTTTCTTTCCTGGTTCTGGTCCTGATGGAGGTGTCCCTTGCTGGTTCTGGTTCTGATGGAGGTTTTCCTTCCTGGTTCTGGTCCTGGTGAATTTTTTCTTTCCTGGTTCTGGTCCTGATGGATGTGTCCCTTCCTGGTTCTGGTTTTGATGGAGGTTTTCCTTCCTGGTTCTGGTCCTGATGGAGGTTTTCTTTCCCGGTTCTGGTCCTGATGGAGGTTTTCTTTCCCGGTTCTAGTTCTGATGGAGGTTTTCTTTCCCGGTTCTGGTCTTGGTGGTGGTTTTCTTCCCTGGTTCTGGTTCTGATGGAGGTTTTTTTCCCGTTTCTGGTCCTGATGGAGGTTTTCTTTACTGGTTCTGGTCCTGATGGAGGTCTTCTTTCCTGGTTCGGGTCCTGATAGAGGTTTTCTTTCCCGGTTCTGGTCCTGATGGAGGTTTTCTTTCCTGGTTCTGGTCCTGATGGAGGTTGTCCTTCCTGGTTCTGGTCTTGATGGAGGTTTTCTTTCCAGGTTCTGGTCCTGATGGAGGTTTCCCTTCCTGGTTCTGGTCCTGATGGAGGTTTTCCTCCCTAGTTCTGGTCCTGATGGAGGTTTTCTTTCCAGGTTCTGGTCCTGATGGAGGTTTATTTTCCCGGTTCTGGTTCTGATGAGGTTTTCCTTCCTGGTTCTGGTCCTGGTGGAGGTTTTTTTTCCCCGGTTCTGGTCCTGATGGAGGTTTTCCTTCCTGGTTCTGGTTCTGATGAGGTTTTCCTTCCTGGTTCTGGTCCTGGTGGAGGTTTTTTTTCCCCGGTTCTGGTCCTGATGGAGGTTTTCCTTCCTGGTTCTGGTCCTGATGGAGGTTTTCCTTCCTGGTTCTGGTTCTGATGAGGTTTTCCTTCCTGGTTCTGGTCCTGATTGAGGTTTTCTTTCCAGGTTCTGGTCCTGATGGAGGTTTTCCTCCTTAGTTCTGGTTCTGATTGAGGTTTTATTCCCCGGTTCTGGTCCTGATGGAGGTTTTCCTCCTTAGTTCTGGTCCTGATGGAGGTTTTCCTCCTTAGTTCTGGTCCTGATGGAGGTTTTCTTTACTGGTTCTGGTCCTGATGGAGGTTGTCTTTCCTGGTTCTCGTTCTGATGGAGGTTTTTTTCCCCAGTTCTGGTCCTGATGGAGGTTTTCCTTCCTGGTTCTCGTTCTGATGGAGGTTTTCCTTCCTGGTTCTGGTCCTGGTGGAGGTTTTCTTTCCTGGTTCTGGTCCTGATGGAGGTGTCCCTTCCTGGTTCTGGTTCTGATGGAGGTTTTCCTTCCTGGTTCTGGTCCTGGTGAAGGTTTTCTTTCCTGGTTCTGGTCCTGATGGATGTGTCCCTTCCTGGTTCTGGTTTTGATGGAGGTTTTCCTTCCTGGTTCTGGTCCTGATGGAGGTTTTCTTTCCCGGTTCTGGTCCTGATGGAGGTTTTCTTTCCCGGTTCTAGTTCTGATGGAGGTTTTCTTTCCCGGTTCTGGTCTTGGTGGTGGTTTTCTTTCCTGGTTCTGGTTCTGATGGAGGTTTTTTTCCCGTTTCTGGTCCTGATGGAGGTTTTCTTTACTGGTTCTGGTCCTGATGGAGGTCTTCTTTCCTGGTTCGGGTCCTGATAGAGGTTTTCTTTCCCGGTTCTGGTCCTTATGGAGGTTTTCTTTCCTGGTTCTGGTCCTGATGGAGGTTGTCCTTCCTGGTTCTGGTCCTGATGGAGGTTTTCTTTCCAGGTTCTGGTCCTGATGGAGGTTTCCCTTCCTGGTTCTGGTCCTGATGGAGGTTTTCCTCCCTAGTTCTGGTCCTGATGGAGGTTTTCTTTCCAGGTTCTGGTCCTGATGGAGGTTTCCCTTCCTGGTTCTGGTCCTGATGGAGGTTTTCCTCCCTAGTTCTGGTCCTGATGGAGGTTTTCTTTCCTGGTTCTGGTCCTGATGGAGGTGTCCCTTGCTGGTTCTGGTTCTGATGGAGGTTTTCCTTCCTGGTTCTGGTCCTGGTGAAGGTTTTCTTTCCTGGTTCTGGTCCTGATGGATGTGTCCCTTCCTGGTTCTGGTTTTGATGGAGGTTTTCCTTCCTGGTTCTGGTCCTGATGGAGGTTTTCTTTCCCGGTTCTGGTCCTGATGGAGGTTTTCTTTCCCGGTTCTAGTTCTGATGGAGGTTTTCTTTCCCGGTTCTGGTCTTGGTGGTGGTTTTCTTTCCTGGTTCTGGTTCTGATGGAGGTTTTTTTCCCGTTTCTGGTCCTGATGGAGGTTTTCTTTACTGGTTCTGGTCCTGATGGAGGTCTTCTTTCCTGGTTCGGGTCCTGATAGAGGTTTTCTTTCCCGGTTCTGGACCTGATGGAGGTTTTCTTTCCTGGTTCTGGTCCTGATGGAGGTTGTCCTTCCTGGTTCTGGTCCTGATGGAGGTTTTCTTTCCAGGTTCTGGTCCTGATGGAGGTTTCCCTTCCTGGTTCTGGTCCTGATGGAGGTTTTCTTTCCAGGTTCTGGTCCTGATGGAGGTTTATTTTCCCGGTTCTGGTTCTGATGAGGTTTTCCTTCCTGGTTCTGGTCCTGGTGGAGGTTTTTTTTCCCCGGTTCTGGTCCTGATGGAGGTTTTCCTTCCTGGTTCTGGTTCGGATGAGGTTTTCCTACCTTGTTCTGGTCCTGGTGGAGGTTTTTTTTCCCCGGTTCTGGTCCTGATGGAGGTTTTCTTTCCTGGTTCTGGTCCTGATGGAGGTTTTCCTTCCTGGTTCTGGTTCTGATGAGGTTTTCCTTCCTGGTTCTGGTCCTGATTGAGGTTTTCTTTCCAGGTTCTGGTCCTGATGGAGGTTTTCCTCCTTAGTTCTGGTTCTGATTGAGGTTTTATTCCCAGGTTCTGGTCCTGATGGAGGTTTTCCTCCTTAGTTCTGGTCCTGATGGAGGTTTTCCTCCTTAGTTCTGGTCCTGATGGAGGTTTTCTTTACTGGTTCTGGTCCTGATGGAGGTTGTCTTTCCTGGTTCTGGTCCTGATGGAGGTTTTATTCCCCGGTTCTGGTCCTGATGGAGGTTTTCCTCCCTAGTTCTGGTCCTGATGGAGGTTTTCCTCCTTAGTTCTGGTCCTGATGGAGGTTTTCTTTACTGGTTCTGGTCCTGATGGAGGTTTTCCTCTCTAGTTCTGGTCCTGATGGAGGTTTTCCTTCCAGGTTCTGGTCCTAATGGAGGTTTTCTTTCCTGGTTCTGGTCCTGGTGGAGGTTTTCTTTCCCGGTTCTGGTTCTGATGGAGGTTTTCTTTCCCGGTTCTGGTTCTGATGGAGGTTTTCTTTCCCGGTTCTCGTTCTGATGGAGGTTTTTTTCCCCAGTTCTGGTCCTGATGGAGGTTTCCCTTCCTGGTTCTGGTTCTGATGGAGGTTTTCCTTCCTGGTTCTTGTCCTGGTGGAGGTTTTCTTTCCTGGTTCTGGTCCTGATGGAGGTGTCCCTTCCATGTTCTGGTTCTGATGGAGGTTTTCCTTCCTGGTTCTGGTCGTGATGGAGGTTTTATTCCCCGGTTCTGGTCCTGATGGAGGTTTTCTTTCCCGGTTCTGGTCCTGATGGAGGTTTTCTTTCCCGGTTCTAGTTCTGATGGGGGTTTTCTTTCCCGGTTCTGGTTTTGGTGGAGGTTTTCTTTCCCGGTTCTGGTCCTGATGGAGGTTTTCGTTCCCGGTTCTAGTTCTGATGGAGGTTTTCTTTCCCGGTTCTGGTTTTGGTGGAGGTTTTCTTTCCTGGTTCTGGTTCTGATGGAGGGTTTTTTCCCGTTTGTGGTCCTGATGGAGGTTTTCTTTACTGGTTCTGGTCCTGATAGAGGTTTTCTTTCCCGGTTCTGGTCCTGATAGAGGTTTTCTTTCCTGGTTCTGGTCCTGATGGAGGTGTCCCTTCCTGGTTCTGGTCCTGATGGAGGTTGTCTTTCCTGGTTCTGGTCCTGATGGAGGTGTCCCTTCCTGGTTCTGGCCCTGATTGAGGTTTTCTTTCCAGGTTCTGGTCCTGATTGAGGTTTTCCTCCCTAGTTCTGGTCCTGATGGAGGTTTTCTTTACTGGTTCTGGTTCCTAATGGAGGTTTTCTTTCCAGGTTCTGGTCCTGGTGGAGGTTTTCTTTCCCGGTTCTGGTTCTGATGGAGGTTTTCTTTCCCGGTTCTGGTTCTGATGGAGGTTTTCTTTCCCGGTTCTGGTCCTGATGGAGGTTTTCTTTACTGGTTCTGGTCCTGATGGAGGTGTCCCTTCCTGGTTCTGGTTCTGATGGAGGTTTTCCTTCCTGGTTCTGGTCGTGATGGAGGTTTTCTTTCCCGGTTCTGGTCCTGATGGAGGTTTTCTTTCCCGGTTCTAGTTCTGATGGGGGTTTTCTTTCCCGGTTCTGGTTTTGGTGGAGGTTTTCTTTCCCGGTTCTGGTCCTGATGGAGGTTTTCGTTCCCGGTTCTAGTTCTGATGGAGGTTTTCTTTCCTGGTTCTGGTTCTGATGGAGGGTTTTTTCCCGTTTGTGGTCCTGATGGAGGTTTTCTTTACTGGTTCTGGTCCTGAGAGAGGTTTTCTTTCCCGGTTCTTGTCCTGATAGAGGTTTTCTTTCCTGGTTCTGGTCCTGATGGAGGTGTCCCTTCCTGGTTCTGGTCCTGATGGAGATTGTCTTTCCTGGTTCTGGTCCTGATGGAGGTGTCCCTTCCTGGTTCTGGTCCTGATTGAGGTTTTCTTTCCAGGTTCTGGTCCTGATTGAGGTTTTCCTCCCTAGTTCTGGTCCTGATGGAGGTTTTCTTTACTGGTTCTCGTTCTGATGGAGGTTTTCCTTCCTGGTTCTGGTCCTGGTGGAGGTTTTCTTTCCTGGTTCTGGTCCTGATGGAGGTGTCCCTTCCTGGTTCTGGTTCTGATGGAGGTTTTCCTTCCTGGTTCTGGTCCTGGTGAATGTTTTCTTTCCTGGTTCTGGTCCTGATGGATGTGTCCCTTCCTGGTTCTGGTTTTGATGGAGGTTTTCCTTCCTGGTTCTGGTCCTGATGGATGTGTCCCTTCCTGGTTCTGGTTTTGATGGAGGTTTTCCTTCCTGGTTCTGGTCCTGATGGAGGTTTTCTTTCCCGGTTCTGGTCTTGGTGGTGGTTTTCTTTCCTGGTTCTGGTTCTGATGGAGGTTTTTTTCCTGTTTCTGGTCCTGATGGAGGTTTTCTTTACTGGTTCTGGTCCTGATGGAGGTCTTCTTTCCTGGTTCGGGTCCTGATAGAGGTTTTCTTTCCCGGTTCTGGTCCTGATGGAGGTTTTCTTTCCTGGTTCTGGTCCTGATGGAGGTTGTCCTTCCTGGTTCTGGTCCTGATGGAGGTTTTCTTTCCAGGTTCTGGTCCTGATGGAGGTTTCCCTTCCTGGTTCTGGTCCTGATGGAGGTTTTCCTCCCTAGTTCTGGTCCTGATGGAGGTTTTCTTTCCAGGTTCTGGTCCTGATGGAGGTTTATTTTCCCGGTTCTGGTTCTGATGAGGTTTTCCTTCCTGGTTCTGGTCCTGGTGGAGGTTTTTTTTCCCCGGTTCTGGTCCTGATGGAGGTTTTCCTTCCTGGTTCTGGTTCTGATGAGGTTTTCCTTCCTGGTTCTGGTCCTGGTGGAGGTTTTTTTTCCCCGGTTCTGGTCCTGATGGAGGTTTTCCTTCCTGGTTCTGGTCCTGATGGAGGTTTTCCTTCCTGGTTCTGGTTCTGATGAGGTTTTCCTTCCTGGTTCTGGTCCTGATTGAGGTTTTCTTTCCAGGTTCTGGTCCTGATGGAGGTTTTCCTCCTTAGTTCTGGTTCTGATTGAGGTTTTATTCCCCGGTTCTGGTCCTGATGGAGGTTTTCCTCCTTAGTTCTGGTCCTGATGGAGGTTTTCCTCCTTAGTTCTGGTCCTGATGGAGGTTTTCTTTACTGGTTCTGGTCCTGATGGAGGTTGTCTTTCCTGGTTCTCGTTCTGATGGAGGTTTTTTTCCCCAGTTCTGGTCCTGATGGAGGTTTTCCTTCCTGGTTCTCGTTCTGATGGAGGTTTTCCTTCCTGGTTCTGGTCCTGGTGGAGGTTTTCTTTCCTGGTTCTGGTCCTGATGGAGGTGTCCCTTCCTGGTTCTGGTTCTGATGGAGGTTTTCCTTCCTGGTTCTGGTCCTGGTGAAGGTTTTCTTTCCTGGTTCTGGTCCTGATGGATGTGTCCCTTCCTGGTTCTGGTTTTGATGGAGGTTTTCCTTCCTGGTTCTGGTCCTGATGGAGGTTTTCTTTCCCGGTTCTGGTCCTGATGGAGGTTTTCTTTCCCGGTTCTAGTTCTGATGGAGGTTTTCTTTCCCGGTTCTGGTCTTGGTGGTGGTTTTCTTTCCTGGTTCTGGTTCTGATGGAGGTTTTTTTCCCGTTTCTGGTCCTGATGGAGGTTTTCTTTACTGGTTCTGGTCCTGATGGAGGTCTTCTTTCCTGGTTCGGGTCCTGATAGAGGTTTTCTTTCCCGGTTCTGGTCCTGATGGAGGTTTTCTTTCCTGGTTCTGGTCCTGATGGAGGTTGTCCTTCCTGGTTCTGGTCCTGATGGAGGTTTTCTTTCCAGGTTCTGGTCCTGATGGAGGTTTCCCTTCCTGGTTCTGGTCCTGATGGAGGTTTTCCTCCCTAGTTCTGGTCCTGATGGAGGTTTTCTTTCCAGGTTCTGGTCCTGATGGAGGTTTCCCTTCCTGGTTCTGGTCCTGATGGAGGTTTTCCTCCCTAGTTCTGGTCCTGATGGAGGTTTTCTTTCCTGGTTCTGGTCCTGATGGAGGTGTCCCTTGCTGGTTCTGGTTCTGATGGAGGTTTTCCTTCCTGGTTCTGGTCCTGGTGAAGGTTTTCTTTCCTGGTTCTGGTCCTGATGGATGTGTCCCTTCCTGGTTCTGGTTTTGATGGAGGTTTTCCTTCCTGGTTCTGGTCCTGATGGAGGTTTTCTTTCCCGGTTCTGGTCCTGATGGAGGTTTTCTTTCCCGGTTCTAGTTCTGATGGAGGTTTTCTTTCCCGGTTCTGGTCTTGGTGGTGGTTTTCTTTCCTGGTTCTGGTTCTGATGGAGGTTTTTTTCCCGTTTCTGGTCCTGATGGAGGTTTTCTTTACTGGTTCTGGTCCTGATGGAGGTCTTCTTTCCTGGTTCGGGTCCTGATAGAGGTTTTCTTTCCCGGTTCTGGTCCTGATGGAGGTTTTCTTTCCTGGTTCTGGTCCTGATGGAGGTTGTCCTTCCTGGTTCTGGTCCTGATGGAGGTTTTCTTTCCAGGTTCTGGTCCTGATGGAGGTTTCCCTTCCTGGTTCTGGTCCTGATGGAGGTTTTCCTCCCTAGTTCTGGTCCTGATGGAGGTTTTCTTTCCAGGTTCTGGTCCTGATGGAGGTTTATTTTCCCGGTTCTGGTTCTGATGAGGTTTTCCTTCCTGGTTCTGGTCCTGGTGGAGGTTTTTTTTTCCCCGGTTCTGGTCCTGATGGAGGTTTTCCTTCCTGGTTGTGGTTCTGATGAGGTTTTCCTTCCTGGTTCTGGTCCTGGTGGAGGTTTTTTTTCCCCGGTTCTGGTCCTGATGGAGGTTTTCCTTCCTGGTTCTGGTCCTGATGGAGGTTTTCCTTCCTGGTTCTGGTTCTGATGAGGTTTTCCTTCCTGGTTCTGGTCCTGATTGAGGTTTTCTTTCCAGGTTCTGGTCCTGATGGAGGTTTTCCTCCTTAGTTCTGGTTCTGATTGAGGTTTTATTCCCCGGTTCTGGTCCTGATGGAGGTTTTCCTCCTTAGTTCTGGTCCTGATGGAGGTTTTCCTCCTTAGTTCTGGTCCTGATGGAGGTTTTCTTTACTGGTTCTGGTCCTGATGGAGGTTGTCTTTCCTGGTTCTCGTTCTGATGGAGGTTTTTTTCCCCAGTTCTGGTCCTGATGGAGGTTTTCCTTCCTGGTTCTCGTTCTGATGGAGGTTTTCCTTCCTGGTTCTGGTCCTGGTGGAGGTTTTCTTTCCTGGTTCTGGTCCTGATGGAGGTGTCCCTTCCTGGTTCTGGTTCTGATGGAGGTTTTCCTTCCTGGTTCTGGTCCTGGTGAAGGTTTTCTTTCCTGGTTCTGGTCCTGATGGATGTGTCCCTTCCTGGTTCTGGTTTTGATGGAGGTTTTCTTTCCCGGTTCTGGTCCTGATGGAGGTTTTCTTTCCCGGTTCTAGTTCTGATGGAGGTTTTCTTTCCCGGTTCTGGTCTTGGTGGTGGTTTTCTTTCCTGGTTCTGGTTCTGATGGAGGTTTTTTTCCCGTTTCTGGTCCTGATGGAGGTTTTCTTTACTGGTTCTGGTCCTGATGGAGGTCTTCTTTCCTGGTTCGGGTCCTGATAGAGGTTTTCTTTCCCGGTTCTGGTCCTTATGGAGGTTTTCTTTCCTGGTTCTGGTCCTGATGGAGGTTGTCCTTCCTGGTTCTGGTCCTGATGGAGGTTTTCTTTCCAGGTTCTGGTCCTGATGGAGGTTTCCCTTCCTGGTTCTGGTCCTGATGGAGGTTTTCCTCCCTAGTTCTGGTCCTGATGGAGGTTTTCTTTCCAGGTTCTGGTCCTGATGGAGGTTTCCCTTCCTGGTTCTGGTCCTGATGGAGGTTTTCCTCCCTAGTTCTGGTCCTGATGGAGGTTTTCTTTCCTGGTTCTGGTCCTGATGGAGGTGTCCCTTGCTGGTTCTGGTTCTGATGGAGGTTTTCCTTCCTGGTTCTGGTCCTGGTGAAGGTTTTCTTTCCTGGTTCTGGTCCTGATGGATGTGTCCCTTCCTGGTTCTGGTTTTGATGGAGGTTTTCCTTCCTGGTTCTGGTCCTGATGGAGGTTTTCTTTCCCGGTTCTGGTCCTGATGGAGGTTTTCTTTCCCGGTTCTAGTTCTGATGGAGGTTTTCTTTCCCGGTTCTGGTCTTGGTGGTGGTTTTCTTTCCTGGTTCTGGTTCTGATGGAGGTTTTTTTCCCGTTTCTGGTCCTGATGGAGGTTTTCTTAACTGGTTCTGGTCCTGATGGAGGTCTTCTTTCCTGGTTCGGGTCCTGATAGAGGTTTTCTTTCCCGGTTCTGGTCCTGATGGAGGTTTTCTTTCCTGGTTCTGGTCCTGATGGAGGTTGTCCTTCCTGGTTCTGGTCCTGATGGAGGTTTTCTTTCCAGGTTCTGGTCCTGATGGAGGTTTCCCTTCCTGGTTCTGGTCCTGATGGAGGTTTTCCTCCCTAGTTCTGGTCCTGATGGAGGTTTTCTTTCCAGGTTCTGGTCCTGATGGAGGTTTATTTTCCCGGTTCTGGTTCTGATGAGGTTTTCCTTCCTGGTTCTGGTCCTGGTGGAGGTTTTTTTTCCCCGGTTCTGGTCCTGATGGAGGTTTACCTTCCTGGTTCTGGTTCTGATGAGGTTTTCCTACCTGGTTCTGGTCCTGGTGGAGGTTTTTTTTCCCCGGTTCTGGTCCTGATGGAGGTTTTCCTTCCTGGTTCTGGTCCTGATGGAGGTTTTCCTTCCTGGTTCTGGTTCTGATGAGGTTTTCCTTCCTGGTTCTGGTCCTGATTGAGGTTTTCTTTCCAGGTTCTGGTCCTGATGGAGGTTTTCCTCCTTAGTTCTGGTTCTGATTGAGGTTTTATTCCCAGGTTCTGGTCCTGATGGAGGTTTTCCTCCTTAGTTCTGGTCCTGATGGAGGTTTTCCTCCTTAGTTCTGGTCCTGATGGAGGTTTTCTTTACTGGTTCTGGTCCTGATGGAGGTTGTCTTTCCTGGTTCTGGTCCTGATGGAGGTTTTATTCCCCGGTTCTGGTCCTGATGGAGGTTTTCCTCCCTAGTTCTGGTCCTGATGGAGGTTTTCCTCCTTAGTTCTGGTCCTGATGGAGGTTTTCTTTACTGGTTCTGGTCCTGATGGAGGTTTTCCTCTCTAGTTCTGGTCCTGATGGAGGTTTTCCTTCCAGGTTCTGGTCCTGATGGAGGTTTTCTTTCCTGGTTCTGGTCCTGGTGGAGGTTTTCTTTCCCGGTTCTGGTTCTGATGGAGGTTTTCTTTCCCGGTTCTGGTTCTGATGGAGGTTTTCTTTCCCGGTTCTCGTTCTGATGGAGGTTTTTTTCCCCAGTTCTGGTCCTGATGGAGGTTTCCCTTCCTGGTTCTGGTTCTGATGGAGGTTTTCCTTCCTGGTTCTTGTCCTGGTGGAGGTTTTCTTTCCTGGTTCTGGTCCTGATGGAGGTGTCCCTTCCATGTTCTGGTTCTGATGGAGGTTTTCCTTCCTGGTTCTGGTCGTGATGGAGGTTTTATTCCCCGGTTCTGGTCCTGATGGAGGTTTTCTTTCCCGGTTCTGGTCCTGATGGAGGTTTTCTTTCCCGGTTCTAGTTCTGATGGGGGTTTTCTTTCCCGGTTCTGGTTTTGGTGGAGGTTTTCTTTCCCGGTTCTGGTCCTGATGGAGGTTTTCGTTCCCGGTTCTAGTTCTGATGGAGGTTTTCTTTCCCGGTTCTGGTTTTGGTGGAGGTTTTCTTTCCTGGTTCTGGTTCTGATGGAGGGTTTTTTCCCGTTTGTGGTCCTGATAGAGGTTTTCTTTCCTGGTTCTGGTCCTGATGGAGGTGTCCCTTCCTGGTTCTGGTCCTGATGGAGGTTGTCTTTCCTGGTTCTGGTCCTGATGGAGGTGTCCCTTCCTGGTTCTGGCCCTGATTGAGGTTTTCTTTCCAGGTTCTGGTCCTGATTGAGGTTTTCCTCCCTAGTTCTGGTCCTGATGGAGGTTTTCTTTACTGGTTCTGGTTCCTAATGGAGGTTTTCTTTCCAGGTTCTGGTCCTGGTGGAGGTTTTCTTTCCCGGTTCTGGTTCTGATGGAGGTTTTCTTTCCCGGTTCTGGTTCTGATGGAGGTTTTCTTTCCCGGTTCTGGTCCTGATGGAGGTTTTCTTTACTGGTTCTGGTCCTGATGGAGGTGTCCCTTCCTGGTTCTGGTTCTGATGGAGGTTTTCCTTCCTGGTTCTGGTCGTGATGGAGGTTTTCTTTCCCGGTTCTGGTCCTGATGGAGGTTTTCTTTCCCGGTTCTAGTTCAGATGGGGGTTTTCTTTCCCGGTTCTGGTTTTGGTGGAGGTTTTCTTTCCCGGTTCTGGTCCTGATGGAGGTTTTCGTTCCCGGTTCTAGTTCTGATGGAGGTTTTCTTTCCCGGTTCTGGTATTGGTGGAGGTTTTCTTTCCTGGTTCTGGTTCTGATGGAGGGTTTTTTCCCGTTTGTGGTCCTGATGGAGGTTTTCTTTACTGGTTCTGGTCCTGATGGAGGTTTTTTTTCCCCGGTTCTGGTCCTGATGGAGGTGTCCCTTCCTGGTTCTGGTTCTGATGAGGTTTTCTTTCCCGGTTCTGGTCCTGATAGAGGTTTTCTTTCCTGGTTCTGGTCCTGATGGAGGTGTCCCTTCCTGGTTCTGGTCCTGATGGAGATTGTCTTTCCTGGTTCTGGTCCTGATGGAGGTGTCCCTTCCTGGTTCTGGTCCTGATTGAGGTTTTCTTTCCAGGTTCTGGTCCTGATTGAGGTTTTCCTCCCTAGTTCTGGTCCTGATGGAGGTTTTCTTTACTGGTTCTCGTTCTGATGGAGGTTTTCCTTCCTGGTTCTGGTCCTGGTGGAGGTTTTCTTTCCTGGTTCTGGTCCTGATGGAGGTGTCCCTTCCTGGTTCTGGTTCTGATGGAGGTTTTCCTTCCTGGTTCTGGTCCTGGTGAATGTTTTCTTTCCTGGTTCTGGTCCTGATGGATGTGTCCCTTCCTGGTTCTGGTTTTGATGGAGGTTTTCCTTCCTGGTTCTGGTCCTGATGGAGGTTTTCTTTCCCGGTTCTGGTCCTGATGGAGGTTTTCTTTCCCGGTTCTAGTTCTGATGGAGGTTTTCTTTCCCGGTTCTGGTCTTGGTGGTGGTTTTCTTTCCTGGTTCTGGTTCTGATGGAGGTTTTTTTCCCGTTTCTGGTCCTGATGGAGGTTTTCTTTACTGGTTCTGGTCCTGATGGAGGTCTTCTTTCCTGGTTCTGGTCCTGATAGAGGTTTTCTTTCCCGGTTCTGGTCCTGATGGAGGTTTTCTTTCCTGGTTCTGGTCCTGATGGAGGTTGTCCTTCCTGGTTCTGGTCCTGATGGAGGTTTTCTTTCCAGGTTCTGGTCCTGATGGAGGTTTTCCTTCCTGGTTCTGGTCCTGATGGAGGTTTTCCTCCCTAGTTCTGGTCCTGATGGAGGTTTTCTTTCCAGGTTCTGGTCCTGATGGAGGTTTATTTTCCCGGTTCTGGTTCTGATGAGGTTTTCCTTCCTGGTTCTGGTCCTGGTGGAGGTTTTTTTTCCCCGGTTCTGGTCCTGATGGAGGTTTTCCTTCCTGGTTCTGGTCCTGATGGAGGTTTTCCTTCCTGGTTCTGGTTCTGATGAGGTTTTCCTTCCTGGTTCTGGTCCTGATTGAGGTTTTCTTTCCAGGTTCTGGTCCTGATGGAGGTTTTCCTCCTTAGTTCTGGTTCTGATTGAGGTTTTATTCCCCGGTTCTGGTCCTGATGGAGGTTTTCCTCCTTAGTTCTGGTCCTGATGGAGGTTTTCCTCCTTAGTTCTGGTCCTGATGGAGGTTTTCTTTACTGGTTCTGGTCCTGATGGAGGTTGTCTTTCCTGGTTCTGGTCCTGATGGAGGTTTTATTCCCCGGTTCTGGTCCTGATGGAGGTTTTCCTCCCTAGTTCTGGTCCTGATGGAGGTTTTCCTCCTTAGTTCTGGTCCTGATGGAGGTTTTCTTTACTGGTTCTGGTCCTGATGGAGGTTTTCCTCTCTAGTTCTGGTCCTGATGGAGGTTTTCCTTCCAGGTTCTGGTCCTAATGGAGGTTTTCTTTCCTGGTTCTGGTCCTGGTGGAGGTTTTCTTTCCCGGTTCTGGTTCTGATGGAGGTTTTCTTTCCCGGTTCTGGTTCTGATGGAGGTTTTCTTTCCCGGTTCTTGTTCTGATGGAGGTTTTTTTCCCCAGTTCTGGTCCTGATGGAGGTTTTCCTTCCTGGTTCTGGTTCTGATGGAGATTTTCCTTCCTGGTTCTGGTCCTGGTGGAGGTTTTCTTTCCTGGTTCTGGTCCTGATGGAGGTGTCCCTTCCTGGTTCTGGTTCTGATGGAGGTTTTCCTTCCTGGTTCTGGTCGTGACGGAGGTTTTATTCCCCGGTTCTGGTCCTGATGGAGGTTTTCCTTCCTGGTTCTGGTTCTGATGAGGTTTTCCTTCCTGGTTTTGGTCCTGATGGAGGTTTTCTTTCCCGGTTCTGGTCCTGATGGAGGTTTTCTTTCCCGGTTCTAGTTCTGATGGGGATTTTCTTTCCCGGTTCTGGTTTTGGTGGAGGTTTTCTTTCCCGGTTCTGGTCCTGATGGAGGTTTTCGTTCCCGGTTCTAGTTCTAATGGAGGTTTTCTTTCCCGGTTCTGGTTTTGGTGGAGGTTTTCTTTCCTGGTTCTGGTTCTGATGGAGGGTTTTTTCCCGTTTGTGGTCCTGATGGAGGTTTTCTTTACTGGTTCTGGTCCTGATAGAGGTTTTCTTTCCTGGTTCTGGTCCTGATGGAGGTGTCCCTTCCTGGTTCTGGTCCTGATGGAGGTTGTCTTTCCTGGTTCTGGTCCTGATGGAGGTGTCCCTTCCTGGTTCTGGTCCTGATTGAGGTTTTCTTTCCAGGTTCTGGTCCTGATTGAGGTTTTCCTCCCTAGTTCTGGTCCTGATGGAGGTTTTCTTTACTGGTTCTGGTTCCTAATGGAGGTTTTCTTTCCTGGTTCTGGTCCTGGTGGAGGTTTTCTTTCCCGGTTCTGGTTCTGATGGAGGTTTTCTTTCCCGGTTCTGGTTCTGATGGAGGTTTTCTTTCCCGGTTCTGGTCCTGATGGAGGTTTTCTTTACTGGTTCTGGTCCTGATGGAGGTTTTCCTCTCTAGTTCTGGTCCTGATGGAGGTTTTCCTCCTTAGTTCTGGTCCTGATGGAGGTTTTCTTTACTGGTTCTGGTCCTGATGGAGGTTTTCCTCTCTAGTTCTGGTCCTGATGGAGGTTTTCCTTCCAGGTTCTGGTCCTAATGGAGGTTTTCTTTCCTGGTTCTGGTCCTGGTGGAGGTTTTCTTTCCCGGTTCTGGTTCTGATGGAGGTTTTCTTTCCCGGTTCTGGTTCTGATGGAGGTTTTCTTTCCCGGTTCTCGTTCTGATGGAGGTTTTTTTCCCCAGTTCTGGTCCTGATGGAGGTTTTCCTTCCTGGTTCTGGTTCTGATGGAGATTTTCCTTCCTGGTTCTGGTCCTGGTGGAGGTTTTCTTTCCTGGTTCTGGTCCTGATGGAGGTGTCCCTTCCTGGTTCTGGTTCTGATGGAGGTTTTCCTTCCTGGTTCTGGTCGTGATGGAGGTTTTATTCCCCGGTTCTGGTCCTGATGGAGGTTTTCCTTCCTGGTTCTGGTTCTGATGAGGTTTTCCTTCCTGGTTTTGGTCCTGATGGAGGTTTTCTTTCCCGGTTCTGGTCCTGATGGAGGTTTTCTTTCCCGGTTCTAGTTCTGATGGGGGTTTTCTTTCCCGGTTCTGGTTTTGGTGGAGGTTTTCTTTCCCGGTTCTGGTCCTGATGGAGGTTTTCGTTCCCGGTTCTAGTTCTAATGGAGGTTTTCTTTCCCGGTTCTGGTTTTGGTGGAGGTTTTCTTTCCTGGTTCTGGTTCTGATGGAGGGTTTTTTCCCGTTTGTGGTCCTGATGGAGGTTTTCTTTACTGGTTCTGGTCCTGATAGAGGTTTTCTTTCCTGGTTCTGGTCCTGATGGAGGTGTCCCTTCCTGGTTCTGGTCCTGATGGAGGTTGTCTTTCCTGGTTCTGGTCCTGATGGAGGTGTCCCTTCCTGGTTCTGGTCCTGATTGAGGTTTTCTTTCCAGGTTCTGGTCCTGATTGAGGTTTTCCTTCCTGGTTTTGGTCCTGATGGAGGTTTTCTTTCCCGGTTCTGGTCCTGATGGAGGTTTTCTTTCCCGGTTCTAGTTCTGATGGGGGTTTTCTTTCCCGGTTCTGGTTTTGGTGGAGGTTTTCTTTCCCGGTTCTGGTCCTGATGGAGGTTTTCGTTCCCGGTTCTAGTTCTAATGGAGGTTTTCTTTCCCGGTTCTGGTTTTGGTGGAGGTTTTCTTTCCTGGTTCTGGTTCTGATGGAGGGTTTTTTCCCGTTTGTGGTCCTGATGGAGGTTTTCTTTACTGGTTCTGGTCCTGATAGAGGTTTTCTTTCCTGGTTCTGGTCCTGATGGAGGTGTCCCTTCCTGGTTCTGGTCCTGATGGAGGTTGTCTTTCCTGGTTCTGGTCCTGATGGAGGTTTTCTTTCCAGGTTCTGGTCCTGATTGAGGTTTTCCTCCCTAGTTCTGGTCCTGATGGAGGTTTTCTTTACTGGTTCTGGTTCCTAATGGAGGTTTTCTTTCCTGGTTCTGGTCCTGGTGGAGGTTTTCTTTCCCGGTTCTGGTTCTGATGGAGGTTTTCTTTCCTGGTTCTGGTCCTGATGGAGGTTTTCCTTCCTGGTTCTGGTTCTGATGAGGTTTTCCTTCCTGGTTCTGATGGAGGTTTTCTTTCCGGGTTCTGGTCCTGATGGAGGTTTTCCTCTAGAAGATCAGATAATACATGTATTGGATTACTATCAGAACCAGACCGGATCAGAAATGATTTTGTTTGTGTCTTTAAAAGTTTGCTGAGATAAATGGAAACTCTACAAAGAAAGTTGAATTAAAGTTAACGTGAAAAATTAATCGCTTTTTACCAGTTTTTATTCTTTCACAAAAATATTAAAGTCACCGGCGACTTCATCAGATCTTGGTGGGACCCCCTTTTCTCCCAGATTTCTTAATTCTTGGCTCGATAGATGATGTTTCCAGCAGATTCTGATCCTACCATGTGAATGTGGAGCTGAACTGGAGACTCATCAGACCAGCAACGTTTCTCCATCTTCTATTGTCCAGTTCTGGTGAGTCTGTGTGAATTGTAGCCTCAGTTTCCTGTTCTTACTGACAGGAGGGAACCCGCTGTGGTCTTCTGCTGCATTCTGGTCCAGACAACTGCTCCTTGCTGGATGTTTTATATTCTTTGGACCTTCTCTGAAAACCTTGTATGGTTGTGGGTGAAAATCTCAGAAATCCTCAGATCAACAACCTTAACTCTTGTTTCTTCCTCATTCTGATGCTCAGTTTGAACCTGATTGGCTGCTCAGGCATCTGTGGCAATGAGAAGTTGAACAGGTGGACATTGAGTGTGTTTTCTGATGTTTAACCCTCTAATGGAAGCCAGCAGAAATCCTGATAATCTCTCAGGCCTCTCCGACCCTGACAGGTCACCAGTCCATCACAAGGCCGACGTCAGTGTTTTGACAGGTAAATGGAAAATGGTTCCACAGCAGGTGTGAACCAGAACGTGAGCTACTCAAGGTTTTATATTCCTAACACACCAAACTTCAGCAGAGCTCTGTGATGGTGGCTTTTCTTTCCGGTTTTACTGTTAAGCACCTGTTCAGCTGGCTGAGATTTACTTCCTTCAGTCCTGTTCCTCCTCAACTGAAGCACTCAGAGCATCAGGAGACCTTATTAACTCTGCAGCATTCTATTTGTCAGTAAAACCATTGTCTCATCACTGGGTAGATGTTAATGGCTCCTCATCAGTCAGAGTCACTTTAATGGGCAAAATCAGCAAAAATGTGTCATTTGGGGTTTTACACACTTCAGAGGGAATAAAACACAGATACTAAAACAAGAATAGTTTTTACTAAATGCTGTTCATGTGTGCAACATGTGATTCCTCTGATGTGCTCTGATGATATGTCCAGCAGTTCACTGAAGCTTATTTTCTGAGTGGTTTGTTGTCGTCATTCTGCACATTTCCAGCCAACATCAGCAGTTTTCACCTGAAACAAGACAAACAGCAAGGCCGAGTCGAACCACACTAATAGTTCAGATCTGGGTCCCGTTGGACTGATAAAGAGTGTTGTTCTTAATGTGAGGGTCTAATATTCTCGTGTTAGAGCTGCTATGGACTGGAGAGGTATAATGTTTATATATAAAAAAATATTGTAACCAGTTTGTGGAAGTGAATGCCCATTTGTTAATCAGTAGGTTTATGTATCATTAGCTCTTTGTATCATGGTATTACGTGGATATTAGATTTGTCTACTATGTTATTAGGTTTATTTATAACAGTGTTGGGTTTAAGTATCATTAGATCTTTGTATAATGGTATAATGTTTATGTATAACAATATTAGGTTTGTTTAGGTTTATGTTTCATAAAGTTTATATTGTGGTATTAGATATATGTATTTCAATATTTGTTTTATGGATTGTGGTGTCAGGGTTACGTGTCGTGGTATTATGTTTATGTGTGTGGTGTTAGGTTTATGTAATGCAATCCAAGTGGTTTAATCTGCTTATGCCATGCAGGTCCCACACAGTAAATATATTCTAATATTTATTTCTTGCCTGACTACATATATGTTTATATGAAAAGAATTCCCAGCAGTTTGCATTTCCACTGACCACGGTATGAAATAACAAAAACCTCAGGCTGTTCTGTGGCTTCATACGCTACTCTCCAAATTAGGTTGAAGCTGTGTTCAGCTTCAGGACTCGCCTGACTTTTCAAAGCTAAAAATAGAAATGCTGAATATTACGTCTTTTCTAAAACACCAGGATGTCTCCGGGACATAAAACCAGTTACAGATCAGTTTCCGCACTGACGCAACCACATTTGGATGCTCAGATATTATTTAATCTTTTTCAGATATCGTTACCTTCTACATGACTTTTGCTCTGTTTCACTCCAACATGCAAACAGCCAGGCTCCGTGCATGAAATAGTTTCTCATATTATCTATATTAAAAAAAAACAGTAGTGATGGTTAGAAATTTAGTTAAATAAATATGTTAAATGATGTGATTTATTGTCCGGCAACCTGCAGACGCTGCTGTCTGACTGAACGATAACATGCAGGATGAAGAGCTTCCAGGTGGATGGCGCCGTTTTTCTGAACCAATCGGAACAATTTGTCCCGATTGATCAGTGAAAACATGTCAGAAGATGCTGAGCTGTGTTCAAGGCAACATCTCAGAGTGAAATAAAAAGTGGTAATAACTCTGAACTTTGGATAATTATAATGAATCTATTTTGTTTATAATGAATCCCAAGCTGCTGATCTCAGATCAGACTGTCAGTGATGATGATGGTCATCATCATCATCATCAGAGAGCGCTACAAAAACCCTCTCTAATTTTTTAGAAATGATGAATTAAATAAACTGGAGTTTTTATTTCCATCAAATTGCATTAAATGAGTTGACATATTAGTCCAAGATCCGTGTCTTCTGTCCTGCATCGTCTCATCCCTCCAGCTGGATGGGCAACTCCTGAGATCCTACTGGAGCTCCTGCCTGGTGAAGACGTCTAGCGATGCCTCTAGTGTTGTCTGAGACTCCATTATCATTTCTTTTACGTCCATTCTTGGTTTGCTGTGATTGGTTGTCACATTAATGGTAAAACCCTCCTGCATCATGTCCTCTGACATGGCAACAGACCTGCGCTGCAGAAGATGTGACAACGGGGCTGTCATCATGTTTAAAGCAGATTTGTTTCATTTGGTTCCTAAAAGCTGAGACTTTTTAAGACTTGGAAAAGATGAAAAGAAGAGCAGATCTCATAAAGACACACCATAACTCACCTTTAGGAATCATTACATCTCCGCCAGTTTGTCGGAGCTCGCTGCTCTTACATCTCTGAACGGTGAAGATAGACTGTAATCTCGGCCTCAACGTGAAGTCAGCAGACACCATGTAACATAAGCAATGGATGAACAGACAGAAGGAACTTCTGATGTAAAGTTCTAATAAATATGTAGATAATCCATTTATTTTCATCTCCTTTAACATTTAGGTTAATATTACAGTGTCATTGATCTAAACTGTAAAAGTAAAAAATAGACATCCTGTTCCAGCTGAATTGTGAAAATCCAGTATCTGGCTTGTGAATAATGAATAAACTTCTCTGTGTTTCACAGAGATGAAGAGCACTTGAGACACATTGTGCAGCCTGCGCAGCGATGCATACAGTTATCCATCTGTAAAAGACAGAGAAGAAGGTTTATTAGCGTGTGGGAGAAGACACGTACATGTGTGTTACAGGTACACAAGGTGACTTCTAGAAGACAGAAACTTTTTTTTACTGACTATCAATGACTGAAAAAAAAATCTAAAATGGCTTCAGCCTTTAAACTTTACATCAAGCAGCTGCTGCTGATGTCTGTTCATAAAAAAATAAAAACAGTGGCAATGGAAGTAATGCTAGTATTTAATCTGTTGATCCCAACTGGAAAATCAGGCTCATTCACATCAGGATAGTCGCTATAACTCAGTCCGATTGGAGACTCGGCTCAGTTGGGGGGGGGGGGGGGGGGGGGGGGGTGTATCCATGTGGACCGATATCATGTTCACGCTGCACTTTGATTAAACAAACCAAACCTTAAGAATAATATTTCCCCATTTTCACCAAAGGTGGCGCTGCACTAGTATTTAGCACGTGAAGCTAACCATTTACTTTGTCTTATGCAAGTAAACTGCAGAAATACTCTGCAACAATGGACGCAGTATGAACACCAGACGAGGCAGAGGACCCTTAACGCCATCGTTACCGAGCAAATGGACGATCCGAGCAAATGGATTCAAATCAAAAAAGATTTACAACACAGCAGGCGGTTGCTGTGTGTCGGCGCATGGGGAGCAGCTGGGGGAGAAGTGCCCTGCTCATGGGCCCACAGTGACCATCTCTGTTGCCACACAAGAAACTTTGAGAGGCAAGCCCATCTCTATAACCATGATGCTTCCACTCCCCTGCAGGAAAAGGATTCTGTTCAGCTGCAAGGGTAGAGAAGGATTTCTGGATCCTAGAGGATCCTGGATCCTTGTCAGCTATTACGCACGCTATGATTAGTTGGCTGTACCGAAGCTCAGTTGGTTCAACTGCCTGAATCTCTGTTGAGGCTGAACTTTGTTATAATATGTGACTCAGCTATTTTCAGCACCTTCTGGAGCGCGGTGTGATGCCACGCCAGTGTTTCGTTGCTCTTCACTGCGTCTCGCAGTGCGGTAGTTTAGAATAACCGTTGACAGAAAGCCTGAAATCTTTGCAGCAACTCCAGTTCCAACTCAGTTTTTACTTTTTTTAGCAGCTTTTTGCCTGTTCTTAAGCAGCTGAATCGTGTCATCAGGAGGATTTAATGGATGGAAGTGCAGTCTCTTTCATGGTCATGTACCGTAGCTTTCTGTGCCGTTCCAGGTGAATATGGATTTGTTTGTCCCTGAGAAACTGGCGGAAGCATCAGAAGATGAAACCCTCTGTGAGGGACCAAGCTGGCAAAGGAAGAGGAACACAGGTGGCCTCAAAAGAAAAGGGTTTTATTTGCCCACATAACATAAAATGAATTAGGCCTTTAAAAGAGGTCAACTCAGCAAAAACCTAAATCAAAGTCCAAAAATAACTAAACTAACAGATTAGGTAAGAAAATCAACATAACAAGTAAACCAACCGACCTAACAAACAAGAAACAAAGAGGAGCTTAAATACTGGCTTCATGTGGGGTAACACACATTAAACAGACTAACAGACAAAGAAACAGAACCTAGCAGTTAGTTTAATCATTCATAACAAAACTACGAACAAAAGAAACCTAAACTATTCAAAAGTGGAAAAAATTAATATATCAAACATTTAAAGAAACTAAATTTAACTTATGATCTTCCCTCTGGAGACGAGGTCTACCCAAACGCCCATGGCCTAACCCTAACCCTCAACCGGCTTCCCTCCTGTGCACACTCCTGCCCCCCCAGAGCCCAAGCTAATCCCTTCAGCGCCGGTAAAAAGAAACAAGGTGAAACAAAACACAAACAGTTGAAAATACAGTGGCTCCTTAATGTGCGCGCTAACAAAAAGGAACTACAGCATTTCAGCTAAGTTTAAATATAAAGAAAGCTAAATAACTGAAAATGTGTTGGTGCTTTTCCCGCCTTTACATGTGTGACCATTGGTCTGACCATCTCACCCACCATGCAGTCTTTCTTTCTTCTCCTCCTCATCTGGTAAATAATGAATTCCTGGAGTTATGTGGAAAAATTTAGCCATTTTTACCCCCGTGTGAGTGTGTCTCTGTCAAAGATGCATTAAAGGAAGACAAGGAAGGATTATCTCTGCGGACTGGTTGCCAGACATGATAAAATTTAACATACACTTAAAGGCAATGACGCAGCAGAAGAGTCCACATGTGAGGCAATGTTTTGTACTCTTATGCTCTGCAGGTTCCAAAAGAATGAACAAAGGTGCGTGTATAGTTTCATTATATAGATGCTTCATGAAGCATTTACTGCTAAATCATCTGCAAAGAACCGTTAAACTGTAAGGCGTTGGATATGAAGACATAACAGCATCTTATATTTTAGCAGGTAAACACAACCTGAACAACGACAGCGACGTCATTTCTACACAAAGATGAAGAAGCAGCGTGTAGAAAAACTGATCCTGCCTGTTTTTATTATGTGGACAAATAAAACTGTGTCCCTCTCATCACTAATGAAAATAATTATTAATAGCCCTTCTAAATATCTGTTGGTAGAGCCTCACATCACCGTTACAGCTCTGAACTGTGTGTCTTTGTGCTCTCATGTGTGTCAGCATGTTATTTAGTACTTTGTAGATGCAGCACGTTTCCAGGAAGTCGGTGGGAACTCTGTGAGTGGAAAGGAGATGACAGGCTGAGTTTTCTGAGGAGACTTCCTGCTCCCTCAGTCCTTCAGGCCTGTCCTAACCCTCCCCAACAGCTCGGGGGAAACCAAAGCACTGGAGGTTTAAGCTGAAATAAAATACATTTGAAATATAATGAATAAACAAAAGAAGAAGAAAAGAATGGTGAAACGGTATAAAACAGAAGTTAAATATTAAAACACGCTCATTAAAGGTGTCATCATCTGTTTTTTTCATGTGTTCACTCTCCTCTAACTGGTTTTCTAACTAACTTATTAAGCCAAAAAATCCAACAAATTGCTTGTTCTGACCCTTTGCTCACATCACAACTTTCTCCTGTGAGAATTCATGCGAGACTTTGATCATGTTAGATTAAATAATGTCAATGAGGTGCACGCTGATTGATGGCCAGCGTCGGAAGGGGGCGGGGCCAGTGCGTCTGACGCTAAAAACATCAGCAGCTAGTCATGGCAAGCTAAGCTGAACAGGCAACAGCTTCATGAATTCAGCCGTTCATGTTTGAACCGGACTCTGAGCCTGAGAGAGAAAATACCGAGATGGTGGAAGGAGCACGTTGACAACAAACGGTGTCTGAACGGTAAAGTCGTCATTTTAATGTCTGTAAAGTCAGATGGTATGTTGACAAGGCATGTTGTTAATGAAAAATACTTTATTAATCCCCAAAGGGAAATTGAATATTATAGTATATAATAATAATTAACTAGAGTAGGTCTTGTTCCGGAGGCTGATGGCTGCTGGCAGGAATGATCTTATGTATCTTTCAGTCTTACATCGGACCTGAAGAAGCCTCTCACTGAACACACTTTGTTGTTTCATCACTGTGTTGTAGAGAGGGTGTGAAGAATCCTCCATCATCTTCATCAGCTTGTGCAGCATTCTTCTTTGGACAATCAGCTCCAGCGGCTCCAGAGTTACTCCAAGCACAGAAGCAGCTTTCTGGATCAGTTTGTTGATTCTCTTCAAGTCTCTGGTTCTGATGCTACTACCCCAGCAGATGCTGCAAAGCTGACTGCACTCTCCACAACAGACTTATAGAAGATATGCAACATCTTGGTGCAGACGTTAAACCATCTCAGCTTCCTTAAGAAGTACAGTCTGCTCTGACCTTTCTTGTAGATGTAGTCAGTGTTGCATTTCCAGTCCAGTTTGTTGTCCAGCTGAACTCCAAGATACTTGCATTCCTCCACCACCTCCACCTCCTCTCCCAGGATGGAAACAGTGCTTTGTTTATTCTTCTTCCTCCTGAAGTCAACAATCATCTCTTTTGTTTTGCTGCTATTTAATATGAGATGATTGTCACCGCACCATTTAACAAACTGACTGACCAGTTCTCTGTACTCTGCTTCTTGTCCATCCCTGATACACCCCACAACTGCAGAGTCATCAGAGTATTTCTGCAGATGACAGGACTCAGAGTTGTACTGGAAGTCTGAGGTGTACAGAGTGAAGAGGAATGGCCAGAGTACAGTTCCTTGTGGTGCACCAGTGCTGCTGACCTCCATCTCAGACACACAACCTTTCAGTCTCACAGACTGTGGTCTGTTTGTGAGGTAGTCATAGATCCAGGTGGTTGTGGAGGTATCCACCTGGAATTTATGGAGCTTCTCACATAACAAAGCAGGCTGAATGGTATTAAAAGCACTTGAGAAATCAAAGAACATGACCCTCAGAGTGCTGCCTGAATGGTCCAGATGAGAGTGTGCTCTCTGGAGCAGGTATATGATGGCATCTTCAACCCCAAGTCTATTACGATATGCAAACTGTAATGGGTCCTGAAAGGTGTTTACTTGCTTGTTGAGGTGAGCCAGTAAGAGTCTGTCCAGGACTTTCATGATGTGAGATGTCAGGACAACTGGTCTGTAGTCACTTGTTTCAGCTGGTTGTGTTTTCTTAGGCACTGGAACAAGGCAGGAGGTTTTCCACAGCACTGGGATTCTATTTTGTCTCAGACTGGTGTTGAAAAGGTGCTGGAAAATCAGACGTAGTTGTTTTGAGCAGGTCTTGAGGACTCTGGGACTTTAAAATTTAATCTTTCAACCTATCGGTATATTAGAAACTCACTAACCACTGAAGCATCGTATGTATATCTAAATGCAATGATTTTTTTCACATTTCCGATATTGTATGACAACTTGGTCACAGGCATGTGTTACTACTCTTAAGCCTCTTGAATCACTATTCAAAAGTTCTCTTAAAATTCACGATAAAAAAATCACAAATTTATCATCATTGCAAAATTCTTACTAAATATAGTATTTTAAGTTTTGAGAATTGTATTAGATATTCCAATCTATGCTTATTGTTTAGGATCATTCATGGCACTGTTGCTCCACCACTGAAGACTTTTATCCCTCTGTGTTCTGAAGTTTCTTCTCGAGACACTCGGACATCTCTCCGGGGCGAGTGCTATATAAGAAAACTCAACTCTGCTTTTGGAAGATCAGCATTCTCTTATGTTGCAATGAACCAATGGAACAAGTTACCTACAGAGCTTTTGAAATGTACAAATTTTAGTGAGTTTTCACACTTGCTGAAATGATGGAAGCTCTCGGCTCAATCTTGTACCCATTACTGATTACTTCGAATGTGCTATGGTGGCAGCCTTGTTTGTAGAGGCTATGGTTAATAATTGGAAGCTTATTGTATGTAATGTTGGGAATTTTTTTATGTGTTGTGTTTTTATAACCTTGAAGTATCCCAACGCATCCTCAGCCTGCTCTGGGACTACAGGTGGAAATTAGCACTTGTGCTATAACCTGGCATGACGCATCTTTCCCAGCGGGGTTAATGTTGTTTGTGCACTGTCCCATGGATCAAATAAATAAATAAATTAAAATAAATGACACCATCTGGACCTGCAGCCTTGCTCTAGTTCAGTTTCTCAAGTTGCTTCTTAACCTGATTGCAGGAGACAAACAGGGTGGAGGTCTCAGGATGTCCTGATGTGGAGGGAGATGAAGCTGTGTTCTGGTCCATGACTGAGCTGCAGGGTGACAGATTGGAGGCGTGACAGGAAAGCAGTGGGCTTATGGAGGGTGTGTGGTCTGTTGGGCTGGAGGTAGGGGGTGAACTGAACCTGTTGAAGAATATGTTCAGCTCATTAGCTCTGTCCAGACCTCCATCAGGCTGGTCCCCCTTTAACTTGAAGCCGGTGATCTTCTTCATTCCAGACCACACATCCCTCAGGTTATTCTGCTGGTATATTCTGGGTTCAAGCATCTCTAAAATGCAGTCCAACATCACAGTCAACAGTAGGTGTTTGACGTGTCCCCATAATATTTGCGTACGGAGACTGCAGTGGTGATTTAAAAGAGCATTTTCTGTTGAATTTAGAGATGCTACTTATATTAGTTGTTTTGAGCTGCTTAAATGGTTCTTGTTTGATTCATTTATCACAAAGAGCTACTAGTTTGTGTAACAGATATGGAGTGAACCCAATAGCAGCACGCAGAATCAAGTTCCTCTGTAGCAGCTGCGTCTTTATTAACGGCAGCAAGCCAACACAATCCAGACTGCTGACAGAGAAAGAACTGGAGTCAAGCAGGCAAAAACTCTAATCCAAAGACAGAAGGCTGGTGGGTTACAGGGGCAGAGGCGGAGGTCAGAGGCAAGCTGGGTTGGCAACAGGAAAACAATCCGTGAACAAACACTGGAGAGTCAGGCATAGGCAAAGACAATCTGGCAATGACTGAGTGGGGTGAAGCTGCTTATATACCAGCTTGATAGAAGCAGCTGAGCAGGACAGCAACAGGTGCGAGTAGTCAAGTCAACCCCCCTGGTAACAGCAGCAGAGCAGGGGAGGTGCAGAGATGTGATAGTTTGTACATTATGCAAATAAACCTAATTTGCAGTGAAGATTGAAATATTGTGACTACATCTGTAATGTGATATTGATAAAATAAATCAAATAAAACATGATCAGGACATCTTGAAGGCCGTTTCACAGGCGAGGATACATTATACATTATCCCAACTCCATTTCCATCTTTTCTATTATATTTCAGGAAAACTCTTTTCAGTCTGAACCCGTAGAAACTGTAGCCGTTCGTTTCCACTCCAGCAAAAAAACAAAACTAGGAATATTTTCTTATGTAAGAAAGCATCCCTAGTTTTTCTACCTTTTAGTTTTTACCAGATCTCACATGATTAGTTTTCTTTGTCTGGAGGTTTAAAGATCTTCATGAGGCTGATATTTACCGATCAGATCCATAACTCTTTGTTTCTACTCCTTTCCTTCATCAGCCTGGGTTTCCATCCCAGATGCATCTCTTTACTTTTATGTCCAGTTCCATCTTGTCAGAGTTTGTCATAAAGAGGATTGGAGCAGCAGAAGTCGAATTTTCTAATGATATTACTGCAAAGTTTTATCTAATGAGGGATAAAAGCAAAAATGCCTCCGCAGCAGTTGGATGGTGTTAGCACTTTGCATATTTTCCTCAGTTTGACAGGCTGGCAGCTGCAGATGGAGGAGTTTGGATGTGTTTCAGTGCTGAGCTGGGGTTGGCTTTGTGTAGCGCTCCTCCTGGTAATCATATCAGTTCTACATCAGATTCTGCAGAGATGCTGCACTGGGCTTGCTAACGCTCCCACTTTAGATACGGACGTCGTTCAAGAAGTGAAAACAAAGAAAACGATGTTATGATTGATTGAGCCTCTAATAAATTCTACAGAAATAACAAGTGGATAAAAAAAAGACTAAATAATTAAAGGAACATCAAGTAACTTTCCAGGGAGAAGGAGGAGAAGAGAACTTTCTCAGGTGGGCCATTAGCTGTAAGATTTCTGCTTTACCTCTGTAAACTAAACACCAACAGCCATCCAAGGTCTTCATAGATCACTTTGTGCATTTCAAGATTGAGTTTAAGCATCTTTTAATCATTTATAAATTCTTAATGGTCCTGGAGCTTCTTATTGATCTGACCTGTCCTCGTGGACCTGAGGTCCTCTTAAAGTAAGGTCCAAAACTTCCAGGAAGGTCTGGTTCCATTGCCACGTTCCTCATCTGTGGAACGTTGTCTGGAACCTCAGACATACAGAGACTGTTGATGTTTGTAAATATAGACTCAAAACCTTTTTACTTTCAGCTGAATTCTGTTTGATCATCATTTATTTGATGTTTTATTTATATGTTATTTCATGTTTTATTTCTATTTTAGCACATTTTATGAAGTCCTTTATCTAGATTTTTTATTAGAACTTTTTAGCTCATTGGGTTATTTGATTTTTGCTTTAATTTCTTTTCACTTTCTTTCACTTTCTTTTTCTTTGTGGAGATTCTTCACAATGGGAGCTTTGCAGACACTGACATTCACAATGCCCATTCCTGGATGAACTTTTATTTTCTGGAGAGAGCTCAGAGAAGAGAGAAGATGCATGACAGATGTGGAATTAGGCTTTGTTAGCCCAAAGTATGAAAATCTGCCAGAATTCTGTACAATGAGATTTGGTTCCTGGCCTTGTTCTGTTTACTACGTCATTTAACACCCTGAGCGTTATTGAACCTTGATTTTCTGATTAGCTCTGACGCAGCTTTGGTTCTGGATCAACTTTCCACCTTACAACATCAATACAACTTATTTTTAAGATAATGGATGAGTTGCATCAGGGTAGTATGATTAGTGATGTAGCTGTTGGATGCAAGCATCAAATCTAGACTTATATGCTCCAATTCTTCTGAAAAACATGATTGTTGAGCCTTTTAAACACAAATTCATCCCTGAATAGTCCTGGGAACTTGGTTTGTTCAGGTTAGAGATGCTTGGAACTGTTGCACCTTCATCTGGTTTGGTTTGCTTCCCCACTGTGGACCAATCAGACCAAACTGGAAAGCATCACACAGTTACAGTAACTGGAATGATATCATCCCAAACCATCACTGACCAAGCATGAAACAAAAAGCAAGATAAAGAAAAAGATCTTGCTCATTAAATGGTCAGAAATCCTTCTCAGAGTTTCTGGTTTTGCTTTGGAGTTCAGTCTTAATGTGGTTTTCACCAGAATGAACAGTTGCTCGGCCAGAACTCGTTCCTGTCTAAATACCAAGCTTTTTGGAGGCAGAGCAGGTTGTGTGTTTGAGAAAATGGAAAGAGAAACATCAGGTGTTTGCAGTCTGCAGCTCTTCTTGTGTGCATGTCACCTTCCTTTAACAGCAGAATGATGAGCTGTGTGCCAGCAGCTTCGCTTCTTCTGACTTATGACACGACCAGAATCCTCCCAAAACTATTAAAACCTCGTAGGATGCAGCTGACAGGAAAGTGACACAAAAAAACCTCCGTTCTGGACCCAAAGCCAGGAAATTTGACAACTTTTCCTGGGCTGTCAGCTTGTTTATTTGTTTATTTGTTTTTTGTTTTTTTTAATGAAATCTACAAATAGACTGAAGCAGAAGTCAAATATTTTATTCTTCAATCTTTTTCAGTCCTTCTAACAGTCATGGATCATGGAAACAACAAGCATCTGATTGCCTGGCATCTCACCTGCTCAGCAATAACAGATGTTTTCCAGGATTTATATACACTACCGGTCAAAAGTTTGGACACACTTTCCGATAGGATTTAATGGAAAAGTGTGTCCAAACATTTGACTCGGTTCATTTCAGAGGTGACAGGTAAAAGAACACAACATGCAATAACTTTCCAGGTACTTTGGCTTAATCTGAACTCTGCTTGTCAGTTCATTTAATTAAAAGTGTAAATCTCTGAGTATCCCTCCAGGTACATTACCATGACGACTGGTAATGACTGATGTGGCGTCTTCTTTTCCCAACCCTCTCCTGGTTTTTAGCAGCAGGGTTTGCTGAGTCATCTCAAAGCGACGGGGTGGATGAAATGAGGACGTTAAAAAGGTGGAGAGAAATCCCCTATCTTTATCCCATCTGCAGAAAATATGGGCATTTTAACTAAAATTAACACTCCAGTAGCAGGTTAGATGTCTGGCTGGATGCCTTGCAGGGGTTTCTGTCATTCATAATCTAATTAGTGTGTAAGTGGAGCTCAGAGAGAGCCTGGCGCCAGACAGCTGAATAATAGAGGTGTGGGAGAGGCAGGGGGTGAGATCATTGATGGATAATTCAACACCGATCTTCAAAAGTCAATAACTTCTGTACCTGAGTGCACGGCAGAGGTGATGTGACATGTGTGTCCTTCAGTACAAAGTCCCATCACTGTGAAGGAGACAGGCTTTACATGCAATGATCCATGTTTGATTCTTCAGCATGTTGGGCAGAGAAAATAGTTCTCGTCACATCACATCATGTTGTTCTTTGTTTTCTTTCCAGATAATTTTCCGTAAAATCAGCGAGGTGAAGAAGGAGGAAGAGGAGAGGGAGCGAGCGAAGAACGAGGTGCAGCTAACCATCCCGCAGGACCACCCAGTCCGTAAGCTTTTCCAGAAGTTCAAGCAGCAGAAGGAGCTCCGCAACCAGGGAGCTGCAGCTGCCTCTCAGCTGGACCTGAGGAAGAACCAGCTGCAGGTGGAGCAGCAGCACCACCCACACATGCACCCCCACACCCTGCAGCTGGGCCACTCCAGCCTGCAGCACTCGCTGCCTCTCAGCCTGCAGCGGCCCCACACCTCCCTGCAGAACGGGGCCCTGCCCAGCAGCAGCGTGCTGACCGTGTCTCAGGTCACGCCCATGCAGAGTTCTCTGGCCTACAGCCAGCCAAGTGAACCTCCTGGGAAGCAGAATAACTGTGATGTCATGGAGCTGCAGCCCAACTCTGACGACGGGGGGCGAGAGCAGCCTGTCAGGCTCAAAGTGGACGCCAGCCCTGTGCTGGGGAAACCAGCCGCCAAGGCCAATGGATGGATGCGCCTGAAAAACAGCATGGCTCCAATGGAGACCAGGAAGGAGGGGCTAAACAACAATGTCAAGGCTGTTTCCGTGGAGATGCTCTCTCAGACCAGTAAAGGTCAGGAAGTGGGAGAAAATGCTGGTCTTGGTGAGGGTGGGGTCTCCAGCAACAACCCCCTTCGTAAAACGGACTCCTGCGACAGTGGCATCACAAAGAGTGAGTTACGGATTGACCGAGCCGGGGAGGCGCGGACCCCTGCAGCGGTCACCCCCCTCTTCCACAGCCCCCTCCCTGGGGGGGCCGGCTCTCCTCACCCTTTCTGCCCCATACCAGAGCAGGCCCTACAAGCCGCGGTGCACGAGACCCGGCTGCAACTCCGGGGGGACATCCAGACTCTGGGATGCCGCCTGGGCGCCTTAGAGAGTCAGGTAGCTGAAATTATCAAACTACTGTCGGACAAGCGGCGACCGTCCACAGGGGCGCTGTCTGCATCCCCCACTCCCAGAACCCAAACCCAGCATCAGGACATTTTCACCGTTTCCAGGCCTGTTTCTCCAGACTCAGAGAAGGATGCCAGGCTCTGAAAGAGCTGAACTGGTGGTGGACAGTGTACGGGAACTAAAGCGTCCAGTTACGCCACTGGTCTGATAATTCCAAGGCAAACGAGCCCTCTATGACATTTGCACACTAATTGTTTTCAGATCATGTTGGAGAGTACACTCCTACCTGATTTGGACCGTTTGTTGTTGTAAATACCTCTCTATGCATGTCCAGCTGGATTCTGGCCTGCCAAAGAAACCACGACTAAACACACTAATTGCCTGTATATTTTGCAGACTTCTGCATGCAATCAAATAGAAAAACATTTTATTGAGCTGCACTGTAGATATGACTATTTTTCACTGATTATCTACGATGTGGACATCCAGGGTTTGCATACTGGTAGCACTGCAGATGCTGAATTGCAAAAGGGTCATATTAGCAAAGAGACAGTGAGAGAATTATTCCTTCATATATATTCTACACAGATTAGTCCACATCAGGGAAGCTGGAGTCTGTCCCAGCAGTTAGAAGGTAAGTGGCTGGTTTCACCTGAATAAAACACCAGTCAATTGCAGGGATAATTCAATATGACAGAAAATATAATTTCTTTTTTTCTATTTTGTTAACATTTACTCATTTTTTATTCTTAATTTTTTTTCTTATCTTTGAAATAGAGATCACCAGACATGATAAAGCTGCATCCCAACACATACTTATATATATATATATATATATATATATATATATATATATATATATATATATATATATATATATATATATATATATATAATGTGTGTATTTCTTGTGTACGTCCTCCTCGTGAAGCAAGAATTTTTTTCTTGTTCTCGGGGCCCTGAGAAGAAAATAGTGTTATTTTGTTCTCGTAGACCTGGTTGAAGAAAGTCTTGTGTGATTGGTCGGACATTGTAGATGGGTGTGGTTAATAGGGTAAAAGCGTGAACCGGACAGTTGCCGTTTCTGCATTTTGCTGATTAAACAGATTGTTTTAATAAAACAGCTGATCAAATGGGTGAGAAAGTACCAACATTTTTACAACATGTGGCATTTAAACACACGGACCCTGCCACAGACAAAGTTTCTCAATAAATACAAAATAACATAAAAGCACAGACATCCCCCCAGCAGTGACCCCCACCCTGTTGCAGATGAAGCTGTTCATGGAGGCCAAAGCGACCAGATGAAAAGTTTTTTTATTTTTCTTGCTGCCTCAAGAGAAAAACAAAGGTCTTGCTTCTCATGGAGGATGTAACAAGCTTCACTCAGTGAGAGTCTCACTGAAACCCACTTCCTTTAACTTAAACAGAAGTTTTGCCACAAACTCTTACAAGTAATAAAATCTGGATTACTGTATTTACTGTGGTCAGTTCTTCAAATCTGCATGGAGACAAGTGTAATACTTTAAGGTTTTATATATCTGTGTGTAAGAACTGACACAAACACACACAGACAGACACACATTTGATGCAGGGACATGTACATTGTATCTCTGAAAGCTTGGAGAGACCTGCCAGATCCATGGGTTTAATCAGATGTCAAAGTTTTGTGGTTGCATGTGTGAAGTAGATAAAGTCTTCTCTTTTTAGCATCCCTCCAACAGAGACAAGCCATCATATTTAACAAGAACAATGGTAAACACTACTGTATCCATCAGAAAGGCTTTGCTGAGTTGTAAATAATCCTGTTAAATTATTGAGGAGAAAAACATCACAGGCCAAATCCTGAGAAGACAAAAAGACCTTTCTGGCATTGTAACAGCTTATTGTATTGTTTTGTTTGGGTAGGATATATACAGAGCTACAAATACATCCCATGTTAGACTCTGAGGATTTAACAGTTCTGTCCATATGTCTACACCATCAGCTTAGGACAATGTATGTCAAAGTCATATAATTTATTTTGAAAGATTTAGACCTGAGGCTACTATATATCTGAGTTTCAACCATGTGAGTTGTGTAGTTTTACGTGTCTGCCAAACAAAGTTGTAGCCAATCAACCCAGAAAGCAAACACTATGCAAGGATGCAGCTGTCATCCAAGTATTTCTGCAGATTTAAAACAACCTTATGCACAACATACCTTAGAAACCAGCTGTGTGATGGCACAGAGCCGTGTATATCATGTAAGGAAGCTTTAAAGACCCACTCCAATGAAAATCACGTTTGTCATGTTCTTTTGGCTTTTTTCTGATGATGGAGGACATATCTTAAGAAAAGCTAGCTTAAATTTGCATTTTTCACTATTTCTTCTTTTAAATCGCTTTGAATCAGAACTTTCAGATGTCACGCCGCCAGTGGGCGTGGCCCAAGCTGCTGTATCCCTCCCCTCACACACACACACGGACACACACACACCTACTCCAATAAGTAGAAAGGACATTGGCTGCAGTGACATGATGTTTTTTTTTTTAATTCAGACTCAATAATTCCTGATTAAATAATTCAGAATAAACATATTCTCCTACGAATTTCCATAAAAATAATAATTCCAAATGAAGGTTTACATGAAACACGTCCTGACTTTATTCCTCTTTAGAGCGGCGGGTTGGGAAGGGTTCTGATTAGACAGAGGGTGTACGTGACGTATGACGTATACCGGAAATAAACAAAGTTGGCTCCCTGCTTCTCGTCTTCTCAGTCGTAACTTATAAAAACTACATAATAAGAACCAGTTTCGCTATTTTTATTATAAATGTGAAGTAGCGGCTCAACACCAGCATACTACTTCACTTTCTGCAGCAACTGAGAAGCAGAAGAAAGATAGACCACCGAACACGGGAGGCAAAACAACGCGCGTCATCGGGACAGGACAAGGTAACGAGCATGCTCAGAACGACTGGAATTAACTTAGAGCGGAATGAAGGTTTACATGACAGAGGAATTAAATAGTTAATAATTAAAATGCGAATAAACCAGACGCTTACATCGGAATTAAGTTTAATTCCGAAAAGAAATCTGCATCAGGAATTATGTGTTCACATGGCCGATTTTTCATCAGTTTAAAGTGGAATTAACTTTTATTCGGAATTAAACAGGAATTAAAACTTCCATGTAAACGCAGCAACTCACAGATAAACATGAATGTGCTTTACCGAGGTGCAGTAGCTAGGTTTCCATTACTCTTAGAACTGCGCAAAAGCTGCAGATCGCCACACAAAAGTGCTAATAGAAACACCTACATTTATAATAAAAACTTAAATCTTGCAAAAAAGTTTTAAATGTTTTGATATAGAAGTATATTGCAAAAGTGGAATGGAAACACTTGTATTTCGCATTTACCATGCTACCTTTATTGGAAATGAACTGGTCACATGACTTCTTACGTCATATCCGGGGACACGTATAAAACAACTGGCAGCTAATTTCAGTTTTACAATGAACTAGAAAAAACGAAGGAGAAAAGCTGTGAAAAGCTGTGTAAAATTCTCCACAGCAAGTAGAAAACCCCAAAATAACGCTACATGGCTACCTTGCAAAAGCCGCAGTTCTCGTAAAATCTCGTCATCCAGCCAGACGAGATTTAATGATAACTGCAGCCTTTGCACCAAACATTGTAGACAACGGCAAATCACTACTGTTGTTTGCCAAAACTAACAAATATGTCTTTTATTTAGCTAAAAACTGTTGTTTAAATGCTGCTAATGACATAAAAATCGACCAAAACACCTTTCTGTGAGAGAGAAGTTGGTAAGAACCACATGCTGGTTTGCAGTCAAGACGACCGTTTCGCCTGCTGTCAGCAGGAAAAAATGGGTTCACCAGCAGGTTAAATGGAAAGCTAAATGCTAAATGAGTGCTGTGCCTTCTGTCAACACACCATCAAGTGGAAATCTTGTATGTTTATGGTAAGTTTATTTTGTATTTAAGGTGCTAATAGTAATTTAACGTAGCCTGCTTGTTAGTATTAGCCAACGTTACATTCGCCGTCCATGAGGCAACAAGACCAGAGCTCATTCTAACTTCAGCTGTGTTAGTGTCAATTTGCTTTTTACACGGGAGGGTTTTTTTGTTTCACACTTAAATTTATGTTTTGAGTTTATGTTCACTCAGCAGTCACATGCGCACACACAGTGCTCACGGTGCCCTGAAAGTTGCACTCAAATAGGAACACACAGATGAAATTAAAAAAGCTTTTCTCAGAGTGTTTGGATTGTCATCTTGTCCTGCTCTCCACATGGCTAATTTACATGAGAAAGGAGCTCAGGGTTCCTCACCACGACTGGTAAAAAAGACACAGCTTTGTCCGTAATACCGTATTCCAAAATCCAAGCCAGGTGAGAGTTACTGGTGTCAGGGCAGCTTGTGACGGTATATGTCACATGACATAATGACATAAGTCAATGTTTTTACAATGTGCCAGCAGGTATGTGATACTGTATTATTATTATTTTAATATATTTAGCCGACTGAAAAAATGTAAGATAAAGTTGTCTTTGTTTTGTTTTTTCCTGAACAGTAATGTGACTTCTGAGATTTGGTAGTATATGTTTTGCGTGAACATTTTATGTTGATGAGCAGAAAGGAAACACCAACAATCATACAGCCATCATATGATAGATTAAAGAAATATTAATAAATTTTGTTTTATTTGTTTTTTATGAACAAAATAATGAAGATCTTTTCTTCTCAGCCTATGTTGACCTGATGACCTGTTGTGTCTTCTTCGATAAAATTCTGAATAAGGCAGCTAAATAATTGCCGAACTTCAGGAGCTGAAGATTCCATCCCTCCCAGAAGATCCCAGACCCCCCAGAAGATCCCATCCCTCCCAGAAGATCCCATCCCTCCCAGAAGATCCCATCTCCCCCGGAAGATCCCATTTTACCAGAAGATCCCAGACCTCCCAGAAGATCCCATCTTTCCAAGAGATCCCATCTTCCAGAAGATCCCTCAGTCTGGTTACTGCTGGTGGATTCTGACCACAGAAAGGGATCACTATCCTGTTTCCATGGTGCAAGTACCTCCCACCCAGTTGACAGACTGGTGGACCAGATGCCTCATCTGACTGGGAAAATGGGAAGATCTACATTATGTTTAGTTGTGTAAATCCGTGTTTACAGACAACGATGCTGCAGACTGTTTTGCATCTAATATGATAACATTATTTTCATATTTATGACAGAATGAATCGGAGTGAGTGAATGTAGTTTATGCTTTTTACTGATGACCAGGAATTACCTCACCCCTCATCTCCCCACAGACCCTCAGTCTGACAAGCACACACTTAGAAATAATAATTTTGTAAATGTAGCATGGAGAATGAATGTATTTACCTCCACCCCACACAAATCATCTTTTTCAATTATTTGTTTCTTGGTGGTTTTGGAAACACTGTAAATACTGTTGTTAACATAAAGATGCGTAAAAGTTAAAATGTAATGGATTAATCATTATTTGTACTTTGAAAAATCTGAAATACAGACTTTTGTGGGACAAGATGTTGGAACTGTAACTTTTGATGGATAAGTACAGTTTATTTTACCAGTTATTTACTTACACATATTTATTCATTTGTACATCATCATGGAAGCTCTGTAGATGTTGAGGGCATACTGGTCTTGACACACTGGCTGCAGTGCTGGCGAAGCCTCGTACAGGTAGGTTGGTGCTGCAGTAGAGCCTTTAGTTTGACAGCAACTTTCAGTAAAACTGAACAGCGCTGACTTGGAGGGGGGAGGGGGGGGGTTTGCTATGAGATCCTGTGTTCTGCAGAAGAAGAATCCTGGAAAATGGCTCAGGTTTGGTGATTTTTGCTGATAAAGTTATAATCACAACTCAAACACCACTGAGAAGATTAAACATAACTAAAAAGTTGGATTGGAGTGGGTCTTTGAGCCTCGGATGAGTTTCTACGCGATCGATCAGTCGAAAGCACAGAAAACTTAAAGCTTATTAGTGGATGTAGGAAAGAATCTGGACAAAGTGGTGCATCGTTCTAATGAAGTGCATGTTTTTGTGTTTTAATAGAGACATTTCTGCATGTGTTTTGTATCAATAAACTGTGGCTGGCTGTTTCACTCTGTCATGGCGTAGAGCAGGAAAAACCAGCTCTGCTGGAGGACCATGTTCCCCAACTGCAGCGCCTGATGAAATAAAATGAATCTCAAACAGCTTGTTAAGTTCTGCACTGTTAATGTCTGTTAAACTTCAGTTTAATATTTCAATTAAACCTTTAAAGCAGGAGTCCCCAAACTTTTTCCTGTGAGGGCCACATAACTTTTCCCTTCTCTGATGAGGGGCCGGGGTCAGTTTGTAACAGAAAAAGTGTGATGATTGCAAGAGTGCCTAAATGTAAAAATTTATTGTTTTCCAGAAAGCCACAATCAAATAACCCTTTCTGGATTCTTCACAGAACAAAAGTCAGAAAATAAATAACACTATTAATGAAATAAATAATAACCAAATAACCCTCTCTGGGTTCTTCACAGAAAAAAAGTCCATGGAACATAAACTTTCTGTTGTGCCGTGCACAGTCTTAACAGGTCCAAGTTCAGCTTAGTTGTCAGAGCAGAATCTCTTACTTAAATGACTCATATGAGCAGTCTCTCAAAGTTCTTGTGTTCCTTCCTTATAATCCTTTTGTAGGTTCCAGTAAGCTTGTAGACCTCGTTGTTTGCAGCTCTCTCTCTCTCTCTCATCAACTTCCCTGTGAAAACCACCAAGCAAGCAGGCTGAGAAACTGAACTAAGTGATACAGGACCTACACAGCACAACCAGTACCACTACCAGTATGGTTGTGGAGATGGATTTTATCCCAGTAGATTTTATTATGATTATATTTGTTTATACTCAGAATGACTCATTCAAGTCAGAAAAGTGAGCTTACCTTTGTATGTTCATCAGTGTGAACTGTGGGCCTGCATCTGGCTGGTGAGAAGTTGAATGTCAGGTTCCATTCTAGTCACTGCCAGTCTCAAACACTGATGCAGATGTTCATCTGTCAATCTTGATCTCATTGGAGTTTTCAGCAGTTTCATGCGTGAAAAGGTTTGCTCGCAGATATACGTGCTGCCAAAAAGTGTTGACATCTTCATTGCGTGTTTTCTGATGTTAGGGAACCTGTCGTTTGGGAGGGCGGCATAGAAGTCAATGAGACTGTTGGGCTTGAATCCGTCTTTCAGAACATCACAGTTCTGTAACTCGGCCAACTCAAACTGATAAGAAGGCTGGGCTTCATCAATGTCGGCAACAAATGGGTTCTGGAAAAGACGGATTTCTTTTGCATGAACATGTAGTTCACGGAATCGCACACCGAACTCCGCCTTCAGCATTTCCAATGCTTCCACACACTTTTCAGCTGGAAACAGGACCGCTGGGTTCTCTGCAGAGAGGTTTTGTGTAGCAGGGAGATGGATGAAGCTGTGCTTTTTCACTTGTCTCAAAAGCAGCTCTAGTTTCACCTCAAATGCTTTTATGTGGGAATACATGTCGCAAATGAGTTTCCCCTGGCCTTGTAGTTGCAAGTTAAAGCTGTTCAGCATTTCTGTCATGTCTGTTAAAAATGCGAGGTGCCATTTCCATTCTGGGTCCGTCAGCTCTGGCACCGTTTTGTTTTGTGAATGAAGAAATGCGTTAATTTCAGGTAGCAGCTCGTAAAAACGCCTCAAAACTCTGCCCCGGCTCAACCATCGGACCTCTGTGTAGTACAGCACATCTCCGTGCGCAGATTCCAGTTCAGACAGGAATTCTTGGAACTGCCTGTGTTTAAGTCCCTTTGCTCTGATGAAGTTTATGCATGACACCACAACCTTCATGACAGAATCCCACGTCAACACTTTGCAGCACAGTGCTTGCTGGTGAATTAGGCAGTGGACTTGTAGCAGGGCGGTGAGACCCCGTTCTTCCATCTCCCGGTTCATGCGTCCTATTAGACCCCGAGACATGCCCACCATACTAGGAGCCCCGTCAGTTGTGATGCTGGCCAGCTTTGACCAGTCCAGGTCCAACTCTTCCATGGTTTGGTACACTTTGCCGAAAATATCCTCCCCCGTCGTAGTCCCTTTCAGACTTTGGAGTGCTGCCAGCTCCTCGCACATCTCAAAGTTTGCACTAACTCCACGAATAAAAATGAGCAGCTGCGCGGTGTCCTGCACGTCTGTGCTCTCATCCAGTGCTAATGAAAAAAATTCAAATTCTTTTGTCTTCTGCTGCAGCTGGACAAATACATTACCCCCGATTTCTTCAATGCGTCTGGTGATTGTACTCGCTGATAGACTCACGGCATTAAAGACATCTTTCTTCTCGGGACACACCTCCTCCGCGACAGCGTTCATGCATTTCTTGACAAACTCTCCATCAGTGAAAGGTTTACCACTGCTTGCTATCAGTTGAGCAACCCGAAAGCTGGCCCGAACAGATGACTGGTTCAGCTGAGCTTGGCGTACAAATGTATTCTGCTGAGCTAACAGTCCACTTTTTAGCTTTGAGAGTTTGTCTGCTCGCATTTGGCCTTGCAAGCTATCATACTTGTCTTTGTGACGGGAGTCATAGTGTCGCCGCAGATTGTATTCTTTGAATACCGCCACCGCCTCTTGACAGATGAGACAGACAGCCTTTTCTTTGCATTGAACAAAAAAATAATCGTTTGTCCACTGCAGGTTAAATGCCCTGCATTCTGAATCAATTTTTCTCTTACCTAATCTTTTCGCCATCATTCCGCTCTCTCTTTGAGAGGGGCGGGTTTAGGATTTTTTTTCTGGGGGTTGCCAGATAGGGGCACAGACTGCACAAGGTTGGAACAGAATGTCACGTTATATGCGTGCATAAAATAGTTACTAACTAATAGTTAATAATGAAAATAGTTCATAACTAAGGAACATTTTATTGCAAAAGTCCAACTTTATTATCAAATACAAATACACATATATGAAAAAAAAATCAAAATGCTTTCTGGTATTGTTCAGGGGGCCGGACCAAATGTGGAGGCGGGCCGTATCCGGCCCGCGGGCCGTAGTTTGGGGACCACTGCTTTAAAGGAACAACAGAACCACACAAAAAATGTAGACCGAAGGATAAACATTGTGTCTCTTTCATTTATTTACAGTTTTCAGGACACATTGACATCCGCCCAGTCCAGCTGCTTGGAAAGTCTGTCCTTGGACATACTTGTGATTTACTTAGTTCTGATATTGGAGGGTATTTGGGTGCTTTCACAGTACATGACAGATAAAGCATGAAGAATGAAGAGTCGGGGGATTTTGCTCAAATTGACAGAAATCTTGCTGTTAGCTTTACCTTACAAAAGAAAATAACCTGAGTTGATCAGATTTTAAAAACAATGAAACATCCTGGTAAATATCATCATTAATGTCAAATATGAAGAATAGTTTCCTATAAGAGTCCAACCATAGACTGTATTTAAAAAGATGGACGGAGCCTCCAAGTCGTCACCCGTAGGTTTCTGAAGAGCTGAACTGGGCGGTTCCTACCATCACCATCTTGGCAGGAAAATGGATTTTTGTACCAGGCTGTAAACATGTTTATTCCTGCTGTAAACATGTTTATTCCTACTGTAAACATGTTTATTCCTGCTGTAAACATGTTTATTCCTGCTGGAAACATGTTTATTCCTGCTGTAAACATGTTTATATCTGCTGTAAACATGTTTATATCTGCTGTAAACATGTTTATTCCTGCTGTAAACATGTTTATATCTTCTGTAAACATTTTTATATCTGCTGTAAACATGTTTATTCCTGCTGTAAACATGTTTATTCCTGCTGGACACATGTTTATTCCTGCTGTAAACATGTTTATTCCTGCTGTAAACATGTTTATATCTGCTGTAAACATGTTTATTCCTGCTGTAAACATGTTTATTCCTGCTGTAAACATGTTTATTCCTGCTGGACACATGTTTATTCCTGCTGTAAACATGTTTATTCCTGCTGTAAACATGTTTATCCCTGCTGGAAACATGTTTATTTCTGCTGTAAACATGTTTATTCCTGCTGTAAACATGTTTATTCCTGCTGTAAACATGTTTATTCCTGCTGTAAACATGTTTATTCCTGCTGGAAACATGTTTATATCTGCTGTGAAGTTGGTCTTTTTAACATGGGAGTCTATGGGGATTCGCTCTGTTTTGGAGCTCCTAGTGGATGAAGGTGGAACTGGAGTTTTATGCTTTCCCGCATAGGCTTCGCTTTTTACCGCTGGAGTCCAACATGACGCTCCAGAATCTCTGTAATGTCCAGAGGTGGCAATTCCTGGTCCAGAAAGTAAAAGTCCGGTCCGGTAGCTGTTCCCACCAGTCACCAAACAAGCTGAATTTAATGAGCAGAGTTTATTTGCCAGGTAAACGGGCCTGTTAGTGAAAAAACCTGTTCTAAATGTACAGGTAGATCCAAAAACATGGCAGGACTTATACTTTCTGGACCAGGAATTACCACCTCTGGTGATGTCACCCGTAGGTTTCTAAAGAGCAGAACTGAAGCTTGTGGACATATGCGGTTCCCATTGTCGCCATGGAAGCGTCACGCCTGTCTCTCCCAGAAAATACAAAAAGTTTACTTTCAAATCTCGACAAAAGGAAATGGTTGAGCTCCAACCTGGTTGGCGTTAGGGAACATGTGGAATGTGTCGTCCCTTTCCTGTCTGCTATTATTTCTACCTGCATATGTCCACAGCATCTCGCCTGTAAAACGTCTTTATGTCCGACGCATGGGGGAAATAAACCTCCGAAGTTAGCAAGTGGCAAAGGTGTGAAGCTCTGTCCAAGACTGCTAATTACCTACTTTGAATCAGGTGTGCTGGAGCTGGGAAACTCCTAAAACCTGCAGGACACTGGCTCTGGAGGACAGGAGGGTGGATCTGTTGTGGCAGTCATGTATTGTTACTCCTTCACAGACTTTCCAGGACATGGTCCATGCCAGGCCTATTCAGCTTTGTCCCTCTCGAGCCACGGTTCTGCAGCTGTGAATGTGTCCCTGCTCCAACACACCTGATTCAAATTACATGGACTCAACAGTATATCCAACTTGTCACAATGTCACAAAAATTTGAAATATATGTGTTGGAGCAGGGAAACACCAAAAACTTGTAGAACAGAGGTCCTCGAGAAACGAGGAAAGCCCTGGTCTTACTGGTGACATCACGTGACCTACTGGTGGCCCTTTGGCTGCCACTGGTTCTGCCTTTGATTCTTGGTGCAGAATCATTTAACAGCTACCAGTAAAGTGTCGAATTATTTCTATAATAAATGTTCAACTACGTATTTGTTGTCTTGCTTGTTGAACTTGAATGTTATGGTAAAACTCGTCTGAAGCATGTTTTAGGTTACGTTTTGGCAGTCATTAAAAAAATATTAAAGGAGTCATACAATTTTTAAAGACGCCTCTAAAACCAAGCTGCTGAATAGCTGCTGAATTAGCATAACACTGCTGCCTCCGAGGTGACACTGAAATATTAACCAGTCATCCCAAATAGTGGAGAACTGATTAACAATTCAGGGTGGCCTGATTTCCAAACAGCATATGAGGAAAATGTTTGTTAATTTTAGTGAATCTGCACAGACTTTGAACATCATTTTTGCAGATACTTCTGCCTTGTCAGGCGGTAAAACTCAGGTCTGAGTTCATCATAGTACCAGTGTTTCAGCTGAACATTAAATTTTCCTAAATAATAATTCTACTTCAAAAGTCCCAAACAGGCTTGGAGAATCTCAGGTCTTCATGTCCTGAAGCTTTATATTTTTAGATGTATTTTTTTTCAATAATATTTGTTCTCCATGTCTTTTCATTTGTTCCCCAGTCTCTTCTTATTTTCTGAGGCATGAATTCCTGTTCCAAGCTCTTGGGTGATGTTTTGTAAGAGGATCAGTGTAGTAAAAAAGTAGCTTTTCTTCAGTTTAATGCCACAGAATCTCATTAAGGTGTTTCGACTGGTGTGTGTACTGAAGCAAGGTTTTGCTGTCAGAAGGTTGACATATTTTAAAATTCAGTTTCAGTGCAACTTCTTTTCACCTCTTCCCATTCATTAATCTGTCAAGCAAATCCAATCAGGCATTTTCAGACATCATGGATCATTTTCAGTGTGAAGGGCTCTGGATCTCTAAAGCCAATTACCGGCAGACAGCAGGGATTATCATGGCTAGCTTCCCATGAATGGTGTGAATGGGGAGCCGAAAGAAACAAACTGAAGAAATGATCCTGTCAAGACTCAGCTGCAGCTTCAACAGGCCTACCTGCAGCTCTGCCATGACATTTGTGTCTGAAAGTTAGAGCCAAGTCTCGGTTTGGTGCCAAGATGCAGCACGTTTCCCCCCATTAGCATCTCTTCACTGCAGAAACAGAAAACAGACAGGAGCAAATTCACTTTTCAACTCACTCAGCTTATAGGATATGTCAGCAGATTCACTTGGAAAACAGATCTAGTTGGTGAAATGTGTGACATGGCTGCATTTCTGACACTTTGCTACTTTCAAGTTCTACAGTTAAAGGCTGCAGCACTTTTAAAGCTCTGTTAGCGTCAGTGATAATGTGTTGGTGTCAATATTTGTAGTTTGTGTGAATATTCAGCTTTGTTCAACTTACTATTCTAGTCGCTGTTTCAGAGGCCAGGTAACCCTTTGACCATGTTCCCAGTGGTTCTAAACAACAATTTTAAAAGATTAATGAAGTCGTAATGAGTAAAAATATCCAACCATCGTATGTTTTTGCAGAAGATCATTTTTATGAAAACAAATAAAAATAACAGATCCAGTTCCACTTCAAGACAGGATCAGTTCTCCTTTTATCTCTAATGTAACCAAAGATCCTGGTTTGACTTTTAGACCACAACAGGACTTGTTCCGGCTTATCAGAGACCACCATGAAGGGTTTCATCATTCCAGACCAGAGCATCACCCCACCTCCACCCGCTCACATGGCAGCCTTGATTGGTGGACGTCCTCCATCTATCGGGACCGCCTAAACCTCCATCCATCTGGATGGGAACTGATCTTAATGTGTTTCTGAGCCACTGTAACATTTCTCTGTGTGATCATTGGTTCATAGAGGCCATGATGCAGTTTTATGTTTACCTGCAGCTTCTGCAGGATTCTGCAGGAGTTTGAAGATAAATATTGGCCAAAATCCACAAGCTGATAGATTTGATGTGAATACAATGTGAGAACTTGTACAACATAAATCTGAACTTATATTTCCCAAATTACTGGCTGTAAAACATGACCTAATATGTGTGAACTGAATCTGAAGCAAAAAAAAACAACAAAAAACAGACCAAGTGGAAAGAAAGTCAGATTTTCACCTGCAGAGAAATTTCACATTAAATGTGAATGTGAATGAAGAGAAAAGTATTTAGAAACATGTCCATATGTTTTTACACAAATCATCTATGTTAACTTTATGTTACGACCTCAGCTTCGACACGGCAACCACTTGAATCCGTTGTTCCAGCACAGTGCTTCCGCGAGTCACAGCATGATGAAACCGCACTCTGACTCCATCCACATTGCTTGTGAGATACTTATGCCAAAACTAAAGTGTGTCTTGTGTGAATTGCGGGGGAGGAGGGAGGCGTTCATCGAAAGGTGGACCAATCAGAGTGAAGAGTTGGGAGACCAAGGTGCCAGATACTGTTGGAGCCATGCCATGGCTCACCAAGCTGGGGTTTCACAAAAAGAGGAATATAAGTTCACAAACTAGAAATAGTTCCCAATGTTTTATTAACTAAAGTTTTAATCAATAATCTGTATTTTACCTTTGGTAAAGTCCCGAGTATAATCAGTTATTTTAACAAGGAAATTCACACAAATGAAAATGCACAAATTTAAAAATATTCACAGCAAGTGTAACTTTTTGAAATACTAACATGAATATATGTCATAAAGTCCCATTTTATTCTATGATTTTATTTTGTGCAAAGCTTTATTGCTATTGCCTGTTCCTCAGGGACACTGGCTACTTGTTGTAGAACTTCACAATGCTTCTAAAGGAAAGTTCACATTCATCTCCAGTGGAGTCATGAAGGCATCGATCCAGATATTGTGGTAATGTGAAGGTTTTATAAGGTCTTTGTACAAGTCCTTATACAAGACACGCCCCAACTCCTCTAGTGTATTTATTTGTAGGTTATTCAGTGTAGCAACAGGAGGACCACGGTGTGCATCTGCAGGAACAGGCTTGGGAAGTGGATTTGCTGATGATGCAGTTTTAGAATCTTTTTTCTGAATAAAATAATACACCAAAAAGTGAATCCCTTTGAATTATTGTTGTTAAAACAGCAGGATACAATCTAACATGAACCCAGCAGTCAAGATAACAAAAATGTGTGTTTCCATCCATCTATAACACTGTATTCTGAGTAAAAATAATGTATTTCCATTAAATCATTTACCTTATCCGATACCATCACCAGTGGAGAGGGGTCTGTCCGTCCTGGATCCACAGAAGATGTTTGGTTGATTTTGAAGATGAGACTTGAATTTGTGAAGGTCTAGTAACTGAATGATTGCAGGAAAGATGGAGACCATGAGGCAGTGGACAATGGAACCATAGAGGAGTCTGGAAACACCCTTTTACCTGTGAGCAAAAACCAGAATATGTGCAGAGGAACCACTTAATGGTCCATCTCTAGTTAATATTTGTGCTTAACATTGAAATAAAACCAAACAGATCAGTTTACATGTACCTTTGTGTACAAAAGACCATTTTCTTCTGAAGTGCTTCATATGACAGTTAATACAGTTTAAGACAAGGGAATAATGGCTACACCAACATAGCCGGATATAACAACACAATGTCTGTGAAGTAACCCATATATTATGAGCTATTTTGTCCTCTTCAGGACTGGTTTATTTTCTATAACAAGTGTGCACATTTGGGTAACTATTAATTTACTTTGACAATGATAAGGTGTCAGCTGGCCAACAATCAAGTCACCAGAATATTAAAATCAACTGCTGTACGAGGCAATCCTCAGTAGCTGTGTTTTAGCTTGTTAGCTTGGTGCTAACCCTGTCTTATAACCACTATATCTGTGATGCGGCAGATTTAACACAGTCTTGTATCCATTCTTTTCAGTTAAGAGCTCTTTGCCACTTCCTGGAACAGTTCTGAAGGATAACTGCATGCTTCTGCTGCACAACGTGGCAAAAACATTCCCTTCCTGCTCCAAAGGACTCCAACACATTTCTGTCGCCAACATCAGTACCAGGTAGTCTTCCAGTCAATCAGTTTCACCATGAGGGGTGAAACTGATCATGGTGAAGGCTGATGACTGGTTTATGTGTGTGGCTGGGTTCTGCCAACATGACAGTCATGCACTTGGCAGCATTACACTCAATGAGCAGAGTAGTCCATCTTCCTCGTGGTTCAGGGAACAGGAGACATCGTTTTTACACATGGACAGGACACTACTGAGTCCAGACTTAAACCCCATGGAGGATGTTTGGGATGGACAGGAAAAGCTTTTGTGCAGTGGTCAGACGTCGCCGTCATCAATACAAGATCTTGATCTGAATTAAATAAATCTGCTTAGGTTGCAGAAGCTTTTGGAAACAACGACACAAAGAATGATGCTGAATCCAAGCTGGTAGAGTTAGCTCTCTCTGTGTCCCCACCCTACCTGTTTTAGACATGATCCTCCTCCAAAGCACCTCAGTCAGATTATTGAACTTCCTCATCCAGTTCTTTTTTTTTTTTCCTCATCCAGTTCTTTGCAGCCTGTTAACGAGCCTTTATTTCATTCAGGTGTGTTAAGGTAGGGTTGCCTATAAAACATGCAGGGGGGCCTGAGGACCGGAACTGAGAAACACTGGCTTACTGCAACCAACGTTGTCATGTAATGGCTAACTGTAATCTGTTATGCATTGAAAAGTTTCCTTCCAACGTCCTTTACAGCTTGAGTAGGTAATGTTGCTCAAAGACATTTTTTTTTTACTCTGGGTGAAGTGGTTCCTCGTCATGATAGTAGTCTATACATTCTGTAATCATGAACAATAAGAAATATAGTTAGACCCCTCAGTTACTGTAAATCTGTAAAAACTCTGACCAATCCAGACGTTCAGACCCAAATGGAGTTGTTCATTTCTTATATTTCATAAGCTTCTTCTCCCGGCTCCCCTCCTCCCCCTCCAGCAGTGCATACCTGATAGCCACACCCTGCATATAAACAGCGTGTTAGGATGAAAATACAAAGTAGTGAAGAAGAAAGTCGGAAGGCAAACATGGCTGAGAAAATGCAGAAAGGATTTCCCGACCCGGCTTGGTTTATTTGCTTCCTCCTGCTAAACAGCCGAGAAAGAGAAAATCGTTGGTGGAAAAAGCTGCGAATAAAAAAGCCTCGGATCCCGCGAGGAGCAAAACCAGAGGGGGAGGAGCCAAGACAGGGCGCCACTTTTGCATTTTGCTCCCCAACATTACCTAACACAGCTTTAATTTAAAAATGTAAATAATTTAAAAAATCATTATGGTCAACAAATTTAACATTTACATTCTTATTGTGTGTTGAAAGCATTTACACATTTCCTTCTGTTGACTTCATGCAATGAAAAAAGCTGCGACTGTTTCTCAGTGTGCTGATTTGACATCTGCCTTAATGGGGCTGTGTAATGTCTAACACAGTGGTGTAGTAGCAGGGGTGTGACCTCCTGATGAGCAACTGACATTATTGTTTTTCTTCCCACAGAGTGGGTGGGTGTGCTGTGACCCCACCATCACCCTTTGTGGTTATTTTATAAGTCAGTGGTATTTAAAGCTGATAGGCTGGCAGACTGTAACCAGTGGGTGATCTGCACAACTGTAATGAGGAGGATAGTGAAGAAATCCTATGAAAATAACCTCTTTTGCCTTCTTCTCTCTAGCTCCTGTATCAGATTTGACAATAATTTTCAACATTTTTTTTTATAGTTATGTTGAATTATTATGCTTTTAAATGTAATTTTTTTAAATGGAAAAAAAAGAAAAGAAAAGAAAAAGATCCTACTTACTGATTCTAGATACAACTCATACACCCAGATCTACTAATGGTTAGTGTGTACTAAAATGTCTGCAAATTCACTGCACATGCTAAAAAAGTACAAACTAATTTACTAACAGCACACACTGAGAGTTGCATCTTGCAAAGGCACAAAATAACGTCTGTATCTAGTCAGAATGTCTGCTGCAATGAATATGCAATATGAGGTAGTACAAACTGGTTTACTAACAGCACAGTGAAGATTGCCTCTTTCAAAACAGCACTTCTGCATTCAGTTCATACCTCTGCCGAAATGAATCTTTAACATGGGACATTCTCACTGTGTTGGGAGGAGAAAATGTAAATATATAGAAATTTTGCACCCAATGTAATCTATAAAACCTGAGAGTGATGTTGCTGATAGAAACTATATTTACTGTATTTACTATAGTATACTATAGTCGACACATTTCAAAAGGATGTGCAGACAGTCTGTGTGTGTAATTGTGCATATGACTTCAGTTGTCACAAGGAAACATCAAAACAAAGCAAGGAGATGCAGAACACATGTTTTTCACCCTTGTGTGAATATTTTTGGGATGGACATGTAAATAATAATAAAAACATATGGCTTATCCAGCATTCAAAGCTGTTGGAGGAACTCAGGATGGATGTGGAGAGGAGTCACAAATGATCTGTCATTTGCAGGTCCTAACTCCTGTGTGGCACCGGATGACCATGGTCATTAGGTTTCGTTGGACTCTGCAGTCAGCTGAGACCAAACATGGTTTCTCTTCAGTTGCTGGATTTCTTTGAGTAATAGGAGCAAATGATTGCACCTATGAGCAAAATATCTCGGGTCAGTGCATGATGGTTTTATTTTATGTTCTCACCATTCCAAATTGATGAGTTTTTAGACAGCTGCCTTGCAGGTGGATCAGTTTATAAAATCCTCAGTAAAAAAAAAAAAAAAAAAAAAAAAAAAAAAAAGTCTTCATTAGAAACAAGAGACTGTACCATTTTCATTAATGTTTTCATCTGATTTTTCTTTTGTTCACCTTCTAGTATCTTAATACAATCAGACCAAACTTCATCCCGTTTACATTGTTTTACTGACTGAAACGGGTGTGATGTGAACAAAAATGCAGTACACCAGGAAGCAGGAATGACCTTTATTGTCACAGCAACAAACAGAGCCCTAGTAAGGAGAAAGCAGAGCAGTGGTTGGAGGCAGACGGGAGGCTCAAAGCCAGATAAACAATCCACACAGGCAGAGGTACCAAGTAGGCAAGGAATAGCCGAGGCCAGGCGAGTTGTTTCCAGCAGAGCACAAGATGCTGAGGCCGAGCACAAGGTCAGGAATGGAAGGCAGGTCGGTTTACCAGGAGGTAGGCGAGGAGAGAAGGTCAGTAACAAGGAGGAGTCGGGACCGGGTAATCAGACAGAGAAACGCTGGAAAGTCTCGGATGCTGCAGAGAATCAATGTAGCAAGCAGTGAGAGTGCTGGAGAGGTTTATCAGGGGTGCCCAACTCTGGTCCTCCAGGGCCACAATCCTGCAGGTTTTTATGTATCCCTTCTCCGACAAGTCTGACTCAAATTAATGAGTCATTATGCTTACGTTTACAGGCTGAGAAACATTTCATTTGATTCAGGTGTGTTGAAGCAGGACAGCATCAAAAACCCGCAGGACAGCAGCTCTCAAGCACCGACTTACCCAACCGATGGGTAAATGCAGGAGTGCTCAGGATGCGCTGCAGCTGTAGGAGGGTGAGCGGAGTTGGGCTGATGAGATGGGAGAGGCTGGCAGGTAGAGTGGAGCAGAGGGAGAGAGAGTGGAAAAACACCGCAGCTGAGTGACAGCAGAGGGACGAGAGTTAAAGCATTAACTTTTTCTTAAACTTGCTCCCATTCAGCGTTTATTTATGGCAGTCAGATGTCTCTGCTGTAGGACATGCTTTCTCTCCAAATCTGCCATGCTCCAAACCACATAACTCACAAACCCCTCATTAAAATAGGAAGTCTTAAACATGTTTGCAGCTGCTGCCCATTTATGCAATCACTCTTAGTAAATCACCTGCAAACCATTGTTCAGTCCCACACGGAAAATTCTACTTCGCACAAGTTGGGATCTTTGTAGATCTGGCCATCTTCATCAGTTCTCAGAGAAAATTACACCAGAACTCAGGTGAAGAACCTCCACTGGTAGCTTCGGTTTTAGTGTGTCTCCTCCTGTTTGCAAACCACTGCAATACAGTCGGCTGTTCTCTGGCCGGGAGCTGTTACAGCAACCCTGCTTAGCGCCAAAAAATAAAAGTGTTAATGTCAGCAATTACTAAGGCAGTGTTGGTAGGGCTCCTGTCAGGCCTTTGGAAGACAACAGTAGCCTCAACAGAGCCCAAATCTGCAGATAAACTAGGGTCTTATCTGTTTCTCTCCATCCTCTCTTCACCCTTAAAGACGCATTACGTAACTTTCTGACCTCAAAACTCTGCATCCCAGACTTGTTTGATGACACAGTGACATCTATCATGTGCATTTCTCGAGCCGCTGCTGCTCAGCAGCGTCCTGAGGCTGACAAACTGCACCCTGCAATGTTTACATCCGGGACACGACGTGACGTTGCAGCAGAGTTTTGCTTTACGATAAAATATGGAACTGCCTGTTCAGAACTCACAATGTTGCTGATTCAGCAAAGAAACACAAGAAAATCAAAGAAAGAAAGTGACAAAAAAAGAGTCATTGTAAGATTGTCTTTAGCTGGCTAGAGAGAGCTAACAGGTCAGATAGAATGCAAGATGGATGCCGAATTAGCCGTCGATTGGAGGCGCATGACGGGAAAAAGCAAAAGTTCTGTTGTGTGTCTTTAAAACCCAGTAAACTGTTCACCCGAGCTGCTGTCGGGTTCTTCCTTTCAAATAAAGTTCTGGAAATGAAGTTTATTTTCTGTGTGTTAAATTGTCATTATCACATTGTAAAATATTCCTAAATGCTAAATACTGGATAATACTGATGTGTTATAATAATATATATGATATATGATATATGATAATATATATGATATATAAATAAATAATTACATAATAATACTCGATGTGGTCACACAGTTGTTAGGTTTCCCTCTCAGTTTTGCTAACCAAATTCAGCCCCCTGGGTCACGTGACCACGTGGGGGATTACATCATCGCTTTTCTCCTTGGAAATCACATAACAGCACATAATATTTCATGTTACACTGTCTTTCCCTCGAAGCTACATAACTTAGGTCTGACAAAAGTAGTGATAATTTTGCAAAAAACTGATTAATAAATGTCAAAACATCTAAAATGCTCAGGTTTGACTTTATTTATAAAGAAAAGATGCAAAGAAAAGGTAGTTAGAGATCTTAAAACACGAGTTTCATGTATCTGCACATTCACAGAACATCCTCAGGAACAATGATGGTCATGTACAACACCTGACCTCCATGTGGGAAATCAACTACATTAAAAAAGACAAGATTAATTTATATGTTACTGAAACTAAGTTAAATCAAGATTCAATATATCTGAATTTGGTTCTTTCAAGAACTAAATAACACAACAAAAATGTAATTTAATACTTTTCTTACGATGATGTTTGAATAAAATTGAAGTTGTGGTTTTTTATTTTAAAAAAAACATTTTTTTGTTTGTTTAAATTTTCACTGAAAAATGAAGTTTATCAGAGCAGTAAAACATGTGGAAAAGATGGATAACTTTTTTTCTTTTTTCAAAAAATGTAATGAGAAACCTGAATCTTTATCCATGGTTCCCATTCTGAGATAACCAGGCAGATAAGGTAACTAATTGTACAAACATTGATAAAAGATTTGAAAATTAGATTTTTGAGAAGAAATATTGCTTTAAAACTGATTCACTTGACTGGTACTGAACCATAAAAGAACACGAGGACTAAACTGTGGTAAAGAAATGAGTCAGTACATTTCCCTCACACAGATGTTATGCATTCAGTGGTGCTTGTCAGACAGACTCCGCAGTCGCATCTCAGGGCGACAGGGTAGGTGTAGCTTGGGTCCACGTTGGGCTGGCACTTGGGTAGTTTCACAGTGACCAGACGAGTCCTGTTGTAGGTACAAACCCGCTGGTAGGACTCAATGAAGGGAGGCTCTAGGATTGGTTTCTGGGAACAAACAGAAATGGGGAGAGTAAACACAGGATAAACAATGAGATCAAAGAGAATAAGAAGACACAAAAGACAGAAAACAACTACAATAAAACCAGAAAACCAGGGAAGAAACCTAAAAGAAAACTTTATACAGTGCCTGTAAGAAAACAAAGCAGACAAACATCAGAAGCAGCAACAATAAGACAAAATAAACTGAGAAAACATGATTTATGTTTATTTTAAGATTAGTGCAGTCATGTAAATACGATGCTTCCATTAATATCAGCTGGTCTCAGATTAACTCGCCTCGACTCGGTTTGTAGGGTTTTCCACTCGGCTTTTGGACCCGTTTACCTGTACTCTTTTTGTAACTCCTCAGTCCGGGTTCTAAGCGAGCTGAGTCGGGTTGTGTGTGACGTTGCCAGACTGCATGCCACCACTGGTCAGGGGCGCGGCCAATCAGAGGTCAGGGTCAGGGAGGCACATCACTGGAAGAGCGACTCCAAGTCGCAAAAAAAAAAAGTTGTTTACATTACGTTACAAGCAATGGCGCAACAAAAGTGTGTTCTGTGGTCCAACACTGAGGTGGAGACATTTCTTTGCTTGGTTGCTGAGGAAAGGATACACAGGGAACTGGATGGAGCGACACGAAATGAAAAAATCTATCAAAAGCTTTCCAACTCAGTGGCTGCGGGTACCCAAGGAGTTTTCAGCAGTGTCGAGAAAAGCTGAAAAGGACCACAATGGTCGGAGTGGATCAAACAGACGAGACTGGAAGTGGTTCCAACAGATGGAAATGATTTATGGTCAGCGACCGACGAGCCGCAGACCAAGTAGCAGATTTCCTCTAGGTCCTGAGTTGTTATAGAGCTTGTTGTGCACAACACTGACGTCACAGCGATTTCACACAAACCCCGCCCATTTTAGACCTGGTCCTAGACTGTAATGGAAAAGAAACAGGGCCAAACTGAGACTAGTTGAGACGAGTTAAGTTGAGACAAGTTGGTACTGATGGATAAGAGGCAAAAGATGAAGGACGCCAAGAATCTGGCAGCCAGCAGTCGCCATGGAGCATAGAACGCCAACAGTCACCTTAAACAAACTGAATTAGCTATCACTGTCTTTTTTGTCTTGCCTAATTTTCAGATGGAGCATTTTTGTGTGGCGTTTCTGGTTTCCTCTGATGCATACTGGTTTACTTGGTAATTCCAAACTGGCAACCAGATAACATTATGTTGTAATTACCAGTTACATGGCGAACCTTCATTTTCTAATCAACCCGTGTTTCGTGGGAATTTGTCAAACACCAGCAAAGCCGTCCAGCGATGGACTAGTGAGCGGTCCAGGGTGTACCCTGACTTTCGCCCAAAGACTTCTGGGATAGGCTCCAGCTTCTCCGTGACTCTCAATTGGACTAAGTGGTTAGGATGATGAATGAATGAATGACCTGCAAAGCCACTGGCAACTGTTGATCATGTTTTCCTGGAATCTTATTTGGTGTTGCTTGAATCTCATTGTAAGAGAAAGCGATAACATAAATCTTAAAGCTAATCTGTGGTCCAACTGATCCTGCTCCAAATGCAAAACATCAACTCCTTCTGCTTGCTGCCAAAATAAATAAAACAGCCAATACATGTCTTTCATTCCCTGATGGGACTCAAAGAGTGTCATAAATCGAAGCTTGGAGCTCCTGCACTGTACCAATAAAGCTGTAAAATAACATCACTGCCTGTTTGATGCTGAAAACAACGAGGCAGATGAAACTACTGTAACATATGCAGTTGAGGCAATAAGAAAAAAACAAGTACCTTATACCTCTGGATTCATAACTGCTGTGTTTTTGCAGAATGTTAATCTCAATGCTCACTGCTCTGCAGCATCATCCTTTTTTATGCAAGAATTACACATTAGGTGGCCCCGCCATGCTCGTGTGACAGTAATTAGATCTTAGCATGATAATACAAACAGCGTGCATATTTTTTCATAGAGACCTTATAAAGTTAAGTCTAAATCTCTTTGCTTATTCACATCACTGCTGCAGCTGAATCTCTGCCTGCCCTCATATGACTGTCCACTGACCTTTGGTGGCCTGACACTGACAGCAAACCTTCCCTATAGGGATCACCCATTCCTTCCATCCATCCATCCATCTGTCCATCCATCCATCCATCTGTCCATCCATCCATCCATCCATCCATCCATCCATCCATCCATCTGTCCACCCATCCATCCATCATTCCATCTGTCCACCCAGCCATCCATCCATCCATCCATTAATCCATCCATCCATCCATCTGTCCACCCATCCATCCATCCATCCATCCATCCACCCATCCATCCATCTGTCCACCCATCCATCCATCCATCCATCCATCTGTCTACCCATCCATCCATCTGTCCACCCATCCATCCATCCATCCATCTATCCATCCATCCATCCATCCATCTGTCCACCCATCCATCCATCCATCCATCCATCTGTCCACCCATCCATCCATTAATCCATCCATCCATCCACCCATCCATCCATCCATCCATCCATCCATTAATCCATCCATCCATCCACCCATCCATCTGTCCACCCATCCATCCATCCATCCAGCCACCCATCCATCCATCTGTCCATCCATCCATCCATCCATCCATCTGTCCACCCATCCATCCATTAATCCATCCATCCATCCACCCATCCATCCATCCATCCATCCACCCATCCATCTGTCCACCCATCCATCCATCCATCCATCCACCCATCCATCCATCTGTCCACCCATCCATCCATCCATCCTTCTTTCAATCCATCCATCCATCTGTCCATCCATCCGTCTGTCTGTCCATCCATCCATCCACCCATCCATCCATCCATCTATCCACCCGTCCGTCCATCCGTCCTTTCATCTATCCATCCATCCATCCATCCATTCATACATCCATCCTTCTTTCGATCCATCCATCCATCCATCCATCCGTCTGTCCATCCATCCATCCATCCATCCATCTGTCCGTCCATCCATCCATCCATCCATCCATCCATCCGTCCTTCTTTCCTTCCTTCCTTCCATCCATTCATCCTTCCTTTCTTCCTTCCATCCATCCATCAGATCTTTCATCTGCCTTGGATGTGAATCTGGCGACCAGCTTTTCTCTTTTCTAAAACTTCAAATCAAACAAACCATCTGGCTTCCTTTCTGTGGAAACTTTGCTTGTGTCGCCTCCTGATAAAATCACTCCGGTGCTCCTCTCTCCTTCTACAGGACAGTAGATGCCTCGTTTCTCCTCACCTCCCAGGTCTCACAGCGCCCCCAGCAGGCATCTGTGGTGATGGTCATGCTGCCACATCCGGGCTTCTTGGCCAGGAAAGTAAACTCCCGGACTGCACAGCCAATGAAACACTGCAGGTTGACTGCTGACACACGATTAAGGGAATCCAGCTGCAGAGACATCCAGAGCAGGAAGCAGCTGAGCATCAGGCCAGACCTCCTGTAGGATCACAAGTTCAGTTTGTCGTAATGCTTGAAGAGGAAGAGGTGGTTTAGGTAAAGCGTTTAGTTGTTTCAGCAACTTCAAATTACATTGAAATACACAGAATCCTCACCAGCTTGTAGCCAGGAGCACAGAGAATAATATATTTTCTTAATTATATGATGAAGATTTTACATATAATTGACTTTTATCAACACAGTGGATTTTTTCAGTTATTAAATTATACAGATGTACTGATGAATGGATACGAACAAATTTCGACCCATTACTCATTTGCTGTTTATCTAATAGGCAACACGCTGTGTAACAGATTACACATATTAGTGTTATTACAAAGATATTTAATTTCTTCTGCTGGACCAGGGAGGAAACATCATGGAAATTAACATTACCAGCAAAACAGCTTTGACTTTATATGAAACTGAACCACATAGTCATGCGATTGAGTCGTTCCTGCAAAGAAGGTAGACAGCTACTCTGTCTGCACCATCACCATCTTGGCCTGCATCTACTTTCCGTCCATGCCTATGTTCTCTCAGGCTTATTGGCTCCATGGACCCTGCATTGGAATAAATATGTATAGCTGATGGACAGTAATGGATTCTGCTCATAAATCTGACACTTTTTAACATGCAGTTGCAGCTGATTAAGATTTAAAACCTTCAGAAATGTCTGGAAACAAGACTCTGGATCCATTTGAGCTAATGGTGGGATGTGTCATCCCTGCTCCTGTAAGGCAGGAGCCAAATGAAGAGACAGGGGAATAATTTTAAACCTTATCTTGTCTTGATGATGATGATGGTGATGATGATGATGATGATGACGATGATTATGATGATGGGGAATGTGAGACTTAAACCTGTCTCCACATGGCTGTCAAACTAATTGACCAGAGTGACAATAGTCGGAGTGACAGATGAGATATTAAACTTCTTTTAAAGGAGGCGTTGTCCTGGAAAATTTTTGAGACAAACAACTCCAATATCCTAGATCAGGGGTCCAAAGTTGGTCCTCAAGGGCCACTCTCCTCCACATTTTCAGTATTTCCCTGTTCCAACACACCTGGCTTCCATTAAATGGATCCAGCAGCCAATGAAGTTCTGCACAATGACTGATTCATTTCAGTCAGTTGTGTTGGAGCAGGGATGCATGGAAAACCTGTAGGATTGTGGCCCTCAGGGACCACAGCTGGACACACCTGTCTTGATGGAGAACTGTTTCCTCCTGGCCTGGAGTCATCAGCTCAGCTGTTGCATCTAACAAAGACATCATTTAAAATTTAATTTGCTTTAAGTGTCATGCAGAATGATGTACTTGAAGCTTTTCTCCACTAGATGAAGCTCTGACTCCATTCGCACTTCAGTCCTCCCCCTGTAACATCCAGGACTAAAGCTACAACATTACTACATTGAGACAACATTGAGACAACATTACAGGTGGGCGGAGCTTGCCGACAGGTAAAATTAATAATGACTCAACATGTCTCCAGTTTCAGTTTAACGCTCTTTGCTATGTGTAATGATGAATGAGTGCTTTTCATTAACGTTTCATTGCTAAAGTTGTGCTAACTTAGCTTAAATTACCTCCTCTCTGTAGAGTATAGTGCAGCGCACTGATAATAAGTGTGATCTGTGTGTGTGATACGGTCAGTGAGTTTAATCTGTAACATGTCACAATAAATGATCTGTTTGTACCACCGAGAGGAGCAAACCTTCCCTTTCCATGATACATGGTCCTCTCAGCAAGCAAAGAGACTTTTAGACTGTTTATCAGTAAGAACGCTGTAGCCATGGGCGTAGCCATCATTTTAGAAGTAAGGGGGACAAATTGCTTAGATTGTACCTTACCAGCTAAAGAACCACATAACTACAAACAGCACAGCACCAGGGAAGCAACTTTAGTTATTTAAAATGATATTCTATCAAACTCCAGAGTAAAAATAAAAACTCTAAGCTGCCAAACTCTGGTTGAGTTGACACAGAATGACCCTGGAGCATTTACAGCAGTAGTCAGATTATTAAGTGCCAAAAACGTCATTCCTCTTTAAAAACATCAGCGTCAAAATGACATGGAAGTGACAAGCTAACAGCCACATTATTTAATGTGATGGCAAAAAGTAACAAGTGAACGTGACCCAACAATAAATATATGAACATTAAAATGTAACTATTTTATCATATATTTTGTCATCAGTGATGGCAGCACAAATGCGTAAAATAAATCAGTTAAGAAGAACGTTATGACCAACGCCTGCTGCGTAATACAGCAGTCAAATTATATTTACCAATGAATGAATAATAAACAAATATTTTATTAGAAAAGACAGATAAACTACGTCTTTAAATATCTGAGCTAATATTTCCTTTTTGAACTAAGAGAATCAAAGACTACAAGCTCTCCTAAGAAAAACAATATTACAAAATAAAACCATGAGCTCTAAATTTCATTTCACACCCATGAAAAAACAATATGATCTAAATAAATAACAGTTTATGTTAATGTTTTTCTGAGGGCTATTTACCTAAATAAATTTAAAAACTGAATGATCTATAGTAAAAGTGAAATTGTAGAATTCAATCTCAAAATTCCTTTTAATTCTATCAATATTTTCTCTCAGTCTGTTATAAAAGAGACATTCTGAGGACTTTAGTTATAATTTCTCCTGCTGTGACCACCATCCATGTCCACCCCTGCTGCTGACACAGCTGGCACACTTTCTCCTCCCTCATCCTGCTCCTTATATTGTATAAAGATTATCAAATAACATTAATGCAATAATTCAATCAAAATATTAATCAGCAATCATAAAACTCATGTACTTTAAACTTTAGTTACTACAAAAATAAATTAAATCTCTACTAAAATAACAGTGAAAGGAACGCAAATACATTTATATTCTTCTTCCCAGAAGTGAGTAATCTCTGAGTAGCCAAACTAGTTGTCTAACTTGTTTCTTTAAAATAATGTTACATTAGATTAATGTTAAATTTTTGCAACAAAACAACTCCCAAGAGTACAATTTATCCAAAAGGTTCTTAAAGTAAAGGTAATGGAGTGTATATTCTACCGCCTTTACCTTAACTAGCTGGCTTAACTAATGAAATTGACATCTGTCATTTTTTTAAAGTCCACATAAGCAATATGATATATAATACATAATAGAACGTCTGTTTTAGCTAAACAGTGTCAACAATCACCACGGCTCATCTCGCACGGTTTGGAAGAAACTGCCTAAAGTTTTTTGTCACTTAGCTGGTTTGCTGAACATGTTTGAAGATGAGAATCACACAAAACTTTCTCTGTTTACACATGGAGTTTGTTAGCCGCCCTAGCTTCACCTGCTCATAATGTGTTTAGGTGCGGCTCGGAAAAACATGTTTTAACACGTAAAAAGTGAATTAAGTGATGGCTGTAAAAAGTCCAGGGGACAGATGCGGTAAATGCGGGGGACATGTCCCCCGTGTACCTCGCGTCCGCTATGGTCATGGCTGTAACTATGCTAACCTAGCATAGCATTAGCTGATAGCTTAAAAGCCAGGAATAACTGCAGAAATAACATAAGGGTTGAAAATATCTGGGGATACAGACCGGCTGTTCAGTCCATCATGATGTTTGACCACAGATGGGAAAGGTTTAGCAATGTTAGCTTCAGACTATTTGTGACCATTTTATATTTAAAATGCAGCTCTATTAAAAATGACATGTTTTGACATCTGAAAAAAGGCGTCTCTGTTTCTGTTTTTCTTTGGTTCATATGATTTGCCCCCTTCATGGCAAAGAAGATGATGAGGTTAAGAAAATGTAATTAAAGTTAAAAGGCATCAGAGAGCTGCATAAATACTGTTTTTCCAGTAATTTCACTCATTATGTTGCTGAAATAAAACCTCTGGCCTAAATCTAAAGATAAATTCATCAGTATAGCTACTAGCCACAGGTTTGATACTAGTTGCATTTTCTTTACACATTTTGCACATGTTAACAATGCTTCGTTCTGTATTAAAATGATCCCTCTCAGTGCCATAGCTCTGTAATAATATTGCTCTTATCCAGGGATCCCCAATCCTGGTCCCTGAGGGCCAGTGTCCTGCAGGTTTTCCAAATGTCCCTGCTGCAACACAATTAAAAGTAAATTAATTCATTGTCTTTCAGGCAGTTTGAAAACACAGTACAAACCTTTTTCCATTTTCTCCGTCACGCGCTCCATGTAGACGGCTAATTCAGCATCCATCTTGCATCGTCCCTGACCTGTTAGCTCTCTTCCAGCCACCAAAGACGATCTTATGACTCTTGTCAGTTCCTTGTTTTACAATGAAGCAAAACTCTGCTGCAACGTCACGGCGCTTCTCGGAGGTAAAAGTTTTTTAGTGTCGGTTTCTCAGCCTTGTGATGCTGCTGGTAGCAGCGCCTCTAGAAATTCCCAGATTTTACTGTGTCATCGAACAAGTCTGTGACGCGCATTTTTAAGGTCAGAAAGTTGCATAATGCATCTTTTAAGCTTTTGTCATATATTGTAGCATGACATCTAATCTGTTTTTTAGCCTTTTCATGATGCATTTTTCAGCTGAATCCAGATGATATTTAAAGAGTTTATCCATAAGAAAACCCCCCTCAAAGGAAAACCTTTTCAGTTGATAGCAAATATTAGTGCTAAATCATCATCATGGTTACCACCGAGCAGGAATGGTTGGAAATATGTAACCAGCAAGGAAGTAATGTACAGTAGTCTTTTTCAGAAGGCCTCATGCCTGCTTTTGCGTTGGGCCCCAAAATACTTAAATCCGCCCCTGGAGATGGAATAGAACACCATGCTGACAGGAGAGATGTTGCCTTGTACTGAGCCAGAATACTTTTCTAACCTTGTTGGTAAAAATTGCTCAGGAAAATGTAAAAACATTAAAAATCACAGGTAGAGAAGCAGCAAACAAACAACACAAGCATCCTCCCCTCCTAATGACTAAACTAAACTAACCAATCAGGGCACATTTCAGTGCTTGACTTCTCTGCTCATGTTCTACAGAGGAGTGAAAACTGGATGCCAATGTGCCACAACGTCAGGTCCAATATCCAAAGTTTTTTTTTTTTAATATTTTGTCCTTAAAACAATAATAAAAAAAAATTTAAAAAAAGAAACAAAAGAATATCAATATTTTAATTCAAAGTTCTCTACAGATATCTAATATTGATATGAAACTCATGTCTGATTCTTGGCCATGAATCAGTTTTTTCTCACAGTTTTTCACTCAGTTCAGTCAATCTAAAAACTTTCTTGTGTTTTGTCCCCAGCACAAACCACTCAGCGACGAACTCTTGCTGCAGAGCGTCTTCTATGTAAATGTCTTCCTGGATGCTACCAGTGTTACATCAGTAAAAATCAGTATTTTCTGTCACTCACCGTTGTTTTTTCCTTTGAAGGGTCATCTCAGCTGTAACTCGCGGCTGCTGTTTGTGATAACAATAAAAAGATTTGAAGTTTGCTGTCTAATGAACTCGCACTGCAGATGTTTCTCAGATGTTGAAGTTTCCTCCAGAGCTACTCGTTTGCAGCTGTTTTTGCGAACGTGAATTACACCTCTTATCACAGTGTGTTCCTTAACCCCAAACAAACTGCTAATGGACCTGACGGTTCAAGCCAGAGCTTTTTATTATCTCATGTCACGGCAATCAGTGGCTGAAGTGCTCACTTCATTTTCCCTCGTGTTCCAGCTCTGAGAATACCCTGGAGGGAACTTCATACCTGTCACTGCCCGTCCAGTTCAGTCACTAGCTTGTTCCCACTCCATTACCTTAATTAGGGAAAGAGTGTGCCCTTTTGTTGATAGTCATTCACATGGAAGAAGGGGAACAACACTAACACAGTTCCTACCTGTCTTTTCTTACTTCTGCAAGCTCAGTTAGCGGCCTGCAGAAACAAACCATTCTCCTGTTCCCACATGCCAGCTGCAAACGTTGCACCCACACTTACTGTCTTTTGTTCATATGATGCTTTACTTTGTCAGTTACTGTCAGAGCACGTTGGATACAGATCATAACCAGCCGTTACTCAGACTCGGCCCTTTTGGACAGAAAAGTTGACATGTTTGGGTGCATTCAAGCTCATAAAGAAATTTCCAATGTCAGAGACCCTGCAGGCAGTGTTTGCATCACTGCAGCGAAACTGCTTTTATGTAGTTCAGGAAATAAATCTTCACAAGTTCAGACCAAGTAATTGAAAAAAAAAAAAAACAAATTAGGGAAAAATTGTATAAAGATGAGTCAGAGACAGGCAGTCCTGTAAGGTTCCCTGTTTTATTGAAAGAATAAAGATTTGCCTCCTGAGCTGCATGGAATAAGTGGAGTGCTGTGATTGGATAATTCTGGTGATTACAATAAGGTTGATTGTAATCGATTACAATGAAGGTAAACCTCGATTTCCCAGTCTGGCTTTTGTGTTGTGACTATCAATTTGTTAATTTACAGTTTTCCTTGTTCATTTCTAAGAGGAAACTTTTTTTTTCAACAATTTTGATAAAATCCATCTCCACCAACAGCTGGGTAGAAAATCCACTTCACTTACATGTACCTCACATACAGTGTTCCTACTGGATGTTTTCTGAATCAGAATGCAGCAGGAGACCATTCCCAGGTTCCCTCCTGTCAGTAAGAACAGGAAACTGAGGCTACAGTCCACACACACTCACAAGAACTGGACAATAGAAGATGGAGAAACGTTGCTGGTCTGATGAGTCTCCAGTTCAGCTCCATCAAACATGATGAAAACATTAATCCATCCTGCCTTAGGTCAACAGTATCTCCTTCCATCGCCATGTTCAGCATCAGTGTAGCATCTTTTGACGGAAACTTCCAGCAGGATGATGCACCATGTCAAAAAGCTAACATCATCTCCTGGAACGGGAGATTCTCATGGTGATGAGGTGGAACGGGAGATTCTCATCATGAGGAGGTGGAACGGGAGATTCTCATCATGATGAGGTGGAACGGGAGATTCTCATTATGATGTGGTGGAACGGGAGATTCTCATCATGAGGAGGTGGAACGGGAGATTCTCATCATGATGAGGTGGAACGGGAGATTCTCATCATGATGAGGTGGAACGGGAGATTCTCATCATGATGAGGTGGAACGGGAGATTCTCATCATGATGTGGTGGAACGAGAGATTCTCATGGTGATGAGGTGGAACGGGAGATTCTCATGGTGATGAGGTGGAACAGGAGATTCTCATCATGATGAGGTGGAACGGGAGATTCTCATGGTGATGAGGTGGAACAGGAGACTCTCATCATGATGAGGTGGAACGGGAGATTCTCATCATGATGAGGTGGAACGGGAGATTCTCATCATGATGTGGTAGAACAGGAGATTCTCATCATGATGAGGTGGAACGGTAGATTCTCATCATGATGTGGTAGAACAGGAGACTCTCATCATGATGAGGTGGAACGGGAGATTCTCATCATGATGTGGTAGAACAGGAGATTCTCATCATGATGAGGTGGAACGGTAGATTCTCATCATGATGTGGTAGAACAGGAGACTCTCATCATGATGAGGTGGAACAGGAGATTCTCATCATGATGAGGTGGAACGGTAGATTCTCACCATGATGAGGTGGAACAGGAGACTCTCATCATGATGTGGTGGAACAGGAGATTCTCATCATGATGTGGTAGAATGGGTGACACTCATCATGATGAGGTGGAACAGGAGACTCTCATCATGATGTGGTGGAACAGGAGATTCTCATCATGATGTGGTAGAATGGGTGACACTCATCATGATGAGGTGGAACGGGAGATTCTCATCATGATGAGGTGGAACAGGAGACTCTCATCATGATGTGGTGGAACAGGAGATTCTCATCATGATGTGGTGGAACGGGGGATTCTCATGGTGATGAGGTGGAACGGGAGATTCTCATCATGATGAGGTGGAACGGGAGATTCTCATCATGATGAGGTGGAACGGGAGATTCTCATCATGATGAGGTGGAACAGGAGACTCTCATCATGATGTGGTGGAACAGGAGATTCTCATCATGATGTGGTGGAACGGGGGATTCTCATGGTGATGAGGTGGAACGGTAGATTCTCATCATGATGAGGTGGAACGGGAGATTCTCATCATGATGAGGTGGAACGGGAGATTCTCATCATGATGAGGTGGAACGGTAGATTCTCATCATGATGAGGTGGAACGGGAGATTCTCATCATGATGAGGTGGAACGGGAGATTCTCATCATGATGAGGTGGAACAGGAGATTCTCATCATGATGAGGTGGAACAGGAGACTCTCATCATGATGTGGTGGAACAGGAGATTCTCATCATGATGAGGTGGAACAGGAGACTCTCATCATGATGTGGTGGAACAGGAGATTCTCATCATGATGAGGTGGAACGGGAGACTCTCATCATGATGAGGTGGAACGGGAGATTCTCATCATGATGAGGTGGAACGGGAGATTCTCATCATGATGAGGTGGAACAGGAGATTCTCATCATGATGAGGTGGAACAGGAGACACTCATCATGATGAGGTGGAACGGGAGATTCTCATCACGGATGGGCAGCAACTGTGTGATGCTTAATGAAGATCTGGAGCAGAACCTGTGAGTTTTGGTGTGACAAATCATTTACACCAAGAATAAGCCCAGTTCTGGATAAAACCTGATAGGAGGTGGTCCTGATGATGAGGCTGCTAAAAATGCACTGAAAAATCATTATAGTTTCATAAGAAATAAGACCAGCCTTTCTGCTGTATGAGAAATTAGAGGAGCAAATATTCTCCAAATATAATAAACATAATACTCCATGTACGTTACCTGTTCTGAACCCCAGTTTTAGACAATCTTTTTTCAGCTTTTGTTTAAATAAATCTTAAGATTTTTTTTTTTCATCTTTACACACAGACATTAATGCATATTTAAGTTATTTTGAATGTTATGAGCATTGTATTATAAGTTTTTTTTAATATATAATTGAAGTTTAGGGAAAAAAATAATTTAAGAAAATAAACCTACATTTCATCCTCATTAAACTGAATAATCTGAATATTTTAATGACTCCTAAAGCTGAGAAGTGTGTGTGATTCTGGGAGTTGTTCTAACTAAAGAACTGTTTCATTAGGTGTACCGTAGGCTCCTCTCTTCGCCAAACCAGGTAATCGGTTTTTGTGCTGTGATTGTTCTGAGAGCCATTGAATTTCCCTTTGGGGATTATTAAAGTACTTTTTCATTTCATTTTTCATTTCATTCAATTCATTATTCCCTGAGATGACTTTAACCTTGTGTTGATTTTTCCCATCAGCCTCACAGGAAAGATGGGTGAGTACATGGTGACGAGCAGAAGACCTGTTAAGACCTGATTGGGATCTACCTGGAGAAATGTTTTGAAGTGGAGGACCTAAGAAAGGTTGTAGAGTGCCCCCTGCTGGATGAGGCGTCTTACTGGCTTGTTTAAAATCAGCACTTTGTGCACAGATCCTGTAACAACATAATCACTGTTATTTAATGAGCCCAGCAAAGGCGTGCTGGGGTGAAAACTGGTTTAATAGAATTGTGCATGTCTGTGTCTGTAAAATAGGCTTTATGTCTAATCTGTTTTGTTGTTTGAAATTTGGTCCTTTAAACGTGGTGGTGTCCTGACAGAGACTGTGCAGCTCTGTCAAAGTGGGGAAAATTCTGTGTTCAGCATGATGAAGACTCATGGAGGATGTCAACATTGCATCTCCACTGGATCAGAGAGAGGTACCGACCACTTTCCCCACAGATGTATAAAGAGATGAAAATCTTCTTTAGCAGTTAGAGATGGGGGTTATCCGAGAGAGTTGTAGTCCATGGTCAGCGCCCATTCTGTTGGTGAGGAAGTAGGATAGGATTTGGAGGTTCTATGTAGATTAAGACAAAGACGTTTTCCCCCCACCCAGAATTGAGGAGACCCTAACCAGCCTGACCAAAGCGGAGTGGTTTTGTTGCCTTGATCTGGCTAGCGCCTACTGCCAAGTTGAGATGAACCCCTGTGATTGTGAGAAAACCACTTTCAGAATCTCAGTCCATCTCTACCACACTGCCTTTATTGGCAGGTTTGAGTTTAGTGTTTTTATTTTGCATTCACTCTTTAATTTGGATTGGACCGGGCCTAACTTCACATCAAATGAGGCCTAGTCCGGTCCAGTCCAGCCCAGCTTCGCTCTGGGTGTAATCTTCAGGGAGAAGAGGTCCTGCTGGGAGATTTTCAGGCTGGAGGTTCCTCCTTGTCAGAAGGCAGGTCCAGGAGTAGGAGGTCTATATGGGAGATGAATGATGTTGTCTTCTGGTGGGTCTGTGTGCTGCTGGGTCAGTTTGCCCACCAGACCTCAGTCTCCAAGGGGGTCTCTGGTTTGAGCCTGCGACCAGGCTGTTGCCCATGAGAAAGGCTGGGATAATTAGCATGGCATGGTTCTGCACTGTTCATGTGATGGAGGTGGCGGTCGGGACAGATAAGCCTATAAATGAGAACATATAGTAAGCTGTAGATAACTGACAGAACACCAGAGTGCAGAAAGACAATCTGCATCGTCTTCCGGATGACGAAATCCTACAAATATTAAAGCTGTTTAAATTTCTTCTGATCTAAACTTCAAACCAAAAGTGCAGAAACAGCCTGATCTTAGTTTCTTGTTTCAGATTTATAAAAGAAAAATGAAAAACAAGACAGTTATTTAGATTTTGAACTGATTATCACAAGAACGAATGATGCAGGGACTGCTGAGCTCATATGAAATTATTCATCAGTTCAAACATAGAAAATTAAAAACCACGTTAAACAGTAAAATCTTTCTGTCGCGCAAACCTTTCAAAAGCTTTTTTTTTTTTATCATAAACATCTACGTAGTTGCTTGTAATTTACAAATTTAGGTTACTTTTAGTCACACATCCACTCATCCCGGATGCCACCCACATTTAAGCCGTTACCATGACGACAGGATTCCATTGGTAAAAACTCCACCCTCCACAATCTCATACTTCCTGTCATTCTTCCATCACTTCCTCTGGGAAAGAGGAAACATCTGAATCGCCACAATAAGCAGCAGCGTGTGTGTTCCACCATTCATTCACTTACAGTACAGCTGCGTGGACTGGAGTGATGGGTGTGTGACCATGTTTATACGTGTGTGTGTGTGTGTGTGTGTGTGTGTGTGTGTGTGTGTGTGTGTGTGTGTGTGTGTGTGTGTGTGTGTGTGGTTTAAACTACAGAAACCTGACATGTTCCTCTGCTGGAGAACAGTCCATTGAGAATTAACCTTTGTTCTGAATGACTCTTGTTCCAGGACAGACCTGGAACTCCAGGCAGTTGTTCCTCTAACCAGTAACCTGACTGGTAGTTTCATTCCATGTCAAACTGGCCTTGGACCAGGACCTTTCCGAGGCTTTAATCAGCTCGGCGAGGTTTCAGGGCCGCTGTCCTTTTTTCTCAGCTGATTCTTCTAGCCTGCTTCCTACTTCCTGTTCCTACTCTCTGATTTTATCAGTTTCATTGATCAAATGTTGGAGGTTTGGTGGTGCGTCCAGCAGGTTTCTGTTCTTTTCCCTGGAGGAAATTTACTCATTGCATCAAGACCAAACACACTTCCTGTTCAGGAGGAGGGGCAGGGTGTGGGGGGGGGGGGGGGGGGGGGGGGGGGGTTTCAGGGTCAGACTGTCTGCACAGCCACTGTTGGAGAGAACCAGGGAGGAGATGAAGGAAGAAGAAGTTTAAAGAAAGACGTTTTAAAAAGAGGAAAACAACTGAAGACAGAGGAGGAAAGTGGAAAGAAGAAGAGAAGGAACCAAAAAGAGAGAAGAAGAAAGAGGAGAGGTTATCTTCCTCAAGACAAGTTGGAAACGGTAAGCAACCCGACTCCTCAGTCCATCAGGAAATCCAGTTTTCTGTGGGACTGAGTTCAGCAGAAAGGAAAGTTCTCTGTGGGAAGGGCCGAGTCACCGACTGGATCCGTTTCTGAACCACGAATCACTAAAATACGGAAAACAGCTACAGAGAAACGGTGAGGAAAAGGTGTTTAGGTCTTTCTATTCTGGAATAGAATGAGAACATTTTCTGGCCTTGTCGCTCTGATTCATGCACAGTAAAATATAACGGTTATGATCTGATATTTAGTGATTTAAGTTTATTTTAATTTAGTTGCTATTAGTATTAGTCTAATGTAAGTCACATTACATGAAAATTTTACTTTTATTTTGGGGCTTAGTCGACATTACTCAGTACTTTTTCAACGTACTTTCAATTTACTTTTTATTATATTTTTATTTAATAATTTCAATCACAAAAAATTGTTTCAACAGTTTCAGTAAAGTAAAAATAATATAAATAAACTCTCTTTCAGTTAACCAAACTAAAATTCCTCAAAGTTTTTGAGGAATGAGAAAAGTTTAGTTTAATTTGCTCTTCTTGTTTCTCTCTGTTTATTTATATCTCTTTTTATTTATTTATGTATATTTTAATGAATGAAATTGATTTATTTAGGAAGAATAAACTTCCCGTTTCTTCTACAACCTCATGTACTCACAGCAATCTTAGCTTTATTCGGTCCATTTAGCTTCCACAAACTCATATCTTTCCAGCTCATTAAACTCAGTCTCGTGGATGAAAACCTTTATTTTATGTAATGGTTTGCAGATTTATTTTAGTAAAGCTAGATCTTAGAGTGTAAGGAAGAGGCGTCTGGGTCTTCTTTATCTGGAAAATGAATGACAACTTATCTGAGTGGGTTTAGAGTTTCAGGTAGAGCAGACATTATTCCCTCGTTCCTCTCATGAGCTCACATATCTGTGGAATACTGGGTTAGACTCCATCGGCTTTAATACGACTGCTGCATGATTTTCAGTTTTATTGTAGATTTAAAGTCTTTTGTCTATAAACTTTACAGACTGACTCAACTGAACCGGCATCAAGCAGTGACTTACTGACATTTCCATTTCCAAATGTAAACTTATTGTTGAACTAAACAGTATGATTTCACTATTCAAATGAGTATATTTTACCTTTCAGCCCATTCTTATGAGTTATTCTGACTCAGAAATGTCTCTGGAACATCATGTCTGTCTTACATGGTTTAGCCAGAAAATGTCTTTCAACAAACATGCAAAGCTGAAAACATATGTGTCAAAGACTGAAGATGAAACGGTAACTCAAGCTTTTATTTCTTCTTGTTGGGACGATTGTAGCAGTCAGACAAAGCAGAGATAGGCTGAATGCTGCTGCTCGCTCTCAGAAAGAGAGTCCAGACTACTCCACTTTCACTTCTTTACCGCTTACCGTCCACATCAAAGGTAATCATGCAATTATGAGCCATAGTTTTAGAGCTCTTCGTGGTCTACATGGTTAGGCTTGTCCCTACATCCCTGGCCTGATTCATCTCTACTTACACAGAATGGTAACCTGAGATGGAGTCAGCAGTCTGGCAGTGCTGCAAAAAGAGGGACAGCGCTAGGCGGCACATTGGGGGTCCAAAATGATGCTCGAAAAATTCCACACATATATATATATATATATATATATATATATATATAAATATATATAAATATATGTGTGTGTGTGTGTGTGTATATAAAACACATTTTGTGCATGTATAAATGATTATCAATAATAAAACAGACTCAGACACACCCACACATTGGTCGTGTAAACCCTCCCATAAACGACCATACGGTAGGGGCTCCACCGCACTCTAGGGGCGAGCCGCAGTGCACTTGAGGGACAGCGCAGCTTTCATTTGAGCCTTGCTGTCATTTGGAGATAAAGGTGGCCGAACAGAAAAGGGGCTGGAAACAGGAATCAGAAGAAGGAGAAAGATGCAAGACAACTTTTCTACGTGGTTGCAGAACAGAGACTTGGCATCGGCCCCATAGGGACTGCTTCTGGCACCGCGCGCTGCAAACTCGAAAGGTGTTGTTTCTTCTTGCACCGTCTTGAAAATGAAAAGTGACCATAGTGAAGGGACCCAAGCAGGGGAACCTACGGTGTCCACCACAACTGCCTGCCCCACTATATATAAACCACAACATAGAAATTAATATACATTTAGGACCTTATGGGGACATGGGCTGCGGGTGGACAGGAGCCACGGCAGTCGCCCCTCCCATTTGTGACCTTCTTTGCCAGATTTTACTTACGACTTAGATACTACTGAATTTACACTACAGTACTACACCATAAATAGTGTAGTACTGGTTCCAGCAGCATGACATCCTCTTGATAAACTTCCATCCAGAGCTGTATTCATTTTTATCCAAGATCCTGTAGTGGTGATGGGAGAGTCTGACATCTGAAGCTAGACCTGCCCAAGTGCAGCATCCTCACATCATAGACTGCTAGGCTTGTACAGTAAGCACGAGGCAACATGCTTCATCTGCCTGTCTTCTCACCCTGATGCTCCCATCACTCTGGAACAGGGTCCGTCCGGACTCATCAGACCACATGACCTTCTTCCAGCTCCAAAGTCCAGTCTTTCTGCTTTTTCTTCTGTTCTGATTAGTAGTTTTCTTCTGGCTCCACAGCTTTTCACTCCCATGAGTTCCTTTACATTATCCAAAAGGAAATGTTCTTACTTTCAATATTAAACATGGTCCTGAGTTCTACTGTTGTTTTTCCTCCATCTTGTTTCACCAAACATTTAAACATGATTCAGGATGTTTTTCCACCACAGTTCTCGCTGGAGGACGGTGGTCCCCCACCATCCTTCCGGTTTTGTTAATGCGTTTGGCAGTTCTGAACCCAGTTCCGGTTCCTGTCATCTCCTTGCATGTTTTCTCTGCTTGATGCCGATGAACTGACTCTTCCATAACCAATGAAAATGTTTTCCATCACCACAGGATTTGTCTTTCCACACAGTTATTTAAAAAATATGATATTTCACCAGTTAGCGTTAGATAACTTGATGCTGATTCATCCATAGAAATGATCTAATGGAAGCCCATCGCCAGTTTACTTAGTATAATCCAGATTGCGACTTAATTTTAAAATTATTCAAACTAATTAAGAAATTACCTCCAGAGCTGTACAGATTATTGTTGATATCATTTTCTTTTTCTTCTTGTAAAAAAACTGAAGTTTAAGGTTAAAACTAACAGTAATGTTGGCGTTGCTGATGTTCAGTCAGGACCTGGTGGAGGATTTTAATCCAATCGCTTCAGTGGAAAAAGCTGCTTGGATGTTTGTAAAGATGAAGATAAGGAAGATGAAGATTTCTGATCCAGAAATCTTAGGTTTGGATGTTATATAAACAACAAGGAGTTCTTTACAAGCGTCTAATGCAGGATCCGAGTTGTTTAATCTCCTGATAACATCGTCCCACACTGTAAACATTTTATAACAAATGTTTTCTACAAATCCTGCTAAATATGCTAAACAACAGGAACTATTTCATGTTGGCCTTCATGTAGTTTTTACGCTAAACAACTGTTGTCAAGCGACAGCGCGTTTGGGTTCATCCAACCACTAACGTCGTGTTCCTTCCTGTACACTTTACAGTGACATCACCCCCGGAGGAGGCGGAGCTGTAGGAGATGGGGTTTTGGTTCTGCTGCTGTTGGACGGCCCTTTGGACGGTCTTCTCAGCTGACCCATCCTCACAGACGCCGTACAGTCTCAGCCGGACCAGAACCACATTTGAACAGGCCAAGGCGGAATGCTCCCCTGGCGTCCTCGCCACAGTTACCACTGAGCAGGAAGTCCAGCAGATCCATGACCTCATCAGGATCCCAACTCAGGTGGAGGTCACCGTCTGGGTTGGCCTGATGAAGTTTAAGAATGAGTGCACCACCTCCCTGCAGCCGCTGAGAGGGTTCAGGTGGTTGGACGGCATCAGCCAGGAGTCTCAGGTTGTCAGGTGGTTGGAGGAGCCGGTTGTCACCTGTACGGAGGTCCTATGTGCGGTTCTGAGACGCCGGTCTCAGGTGGAGCTGGGTCTGATGGCTGTCAGCTGTAAAAATCACTACCAGTTCATCTGCAAACGGACAGAGACACGACCTCACAGCAGACAGACCACCATGACGCCTACAGAACCAGAGCCAACCACAAGACCTGACCCGATGACATCACGGACCAGTCTTCCAACACCAGGACCGAAAACCGAGCCTGGCGCTAACGCTGGAAAAACTCTGGACTCGTGTCAGCATCCCACCGTCCCAGATTATCGCTCTTTCAAACTGGACTCAAGTAACAGCAGCCGGATTGAGGTGGAGTGCTGGTCCGACATCAAGCTGGACCTGTTCTGCTCAGGTCAGCCGGCAGTGTGGCGGATGCTGGACGGATCTCTGGCCAACTTCAGCAGCATCTGCCGGCATTGTGATCCGGGCTTTCAGAAAGACGATTCTGGACACTGCGTGGACATCGACGAGTGCAGCGATGGCCCCTGCAGGTCCGCGGAGAGCTGCCTGAACACGGTGGGCTCCTACAGCTGTGTCTGTGCTAACCACACCCACAACGCCACGTGTGACGATCCAGATCCGATCCCAGACAACCAGTCCCTGGCTGGCCTTCTGGTTCCAGTTCTGGTGGCTGTCGCGGTGCTGCTGCTTGTGCTGGTGGTCATTGCCGTGGTGGTGAAGTGCTGTTTGATGAGGAGGGAGAAGAAACGTGCCAGAGAGGAAGCTGAGATGAAGATGAAGGAGGCAATGTAATGAGACGGAGCGATGACGTCGAAGCGAGACAGTTTCCTTTCAGATCTGATTTTCTTTGTCTGTTAAGCTGAGATCTGTTGCCTGGCAACTGCATCACACCATCCAGTCAGAGAAGGAGAGTCAAGCCGGCCTCCAGCTGCTGCATGACGAGGAAATCCCAGAACTTGATGCAACATGCAGCAACTGACAGGCGTCCGCTGTGGTCGGAAGATATGAAAATACTGTATCATAAACGTATTGATTAGCTGGGGCTTTATTATTATTGATCCTTTCTGATTGTAAACATTTTGGACATTGTTAGTCTGGGAAAACATAAAGTAGTTAATATTTACATATTTCTGTGTAAAAATGATGCAGTCTTTAAAAATATTATTCTATCATTGTAGAATCATTTATATCTTATCTTGACATGATTAGTTCAAACTTCTTCTAGATAAATAAAGTACTTTTTACAGTTATTTAAATTAATTTTTTAATCATCAGTTGCCAATTTTTTTCAAGTTATTTTTCATTTTCTTTAGACAGAGTGTGATATTAAAGTAATAATCAGTATTTTTATTAAAGTAAATGTAATTATTGTTTTTATATAACCCCAATCCCAGTAAATTGGGACATTATGTAAAACATGAATAAAAACAGAACACAATCATTCGCGAATCCTTTTTAACCTTTAAGCAACTGAATACAATAAAACACGATACAAAGACAAGATGTTCAGTGTTCAAACTGATAAACTTAATTGTTTTTTGTTGTTGTTGTTGTTGTTGTAAATATTCTCTCATTTTGAGTTTGATGACTCCAACTCCTTCCAAAGAAGCTGGAACAGATTCATGTTTACCACAGTTTCATCTCCTTTCCTTTCAACAACACGCAAAGCGGGGAGCAACAGCACTAATCGTCGAAGCTTTGTGGGTGAAATTCTTTCCCGTTCTTGCTCCTTATGATAATATCCTTCACAACATGATGTCAGTTTTTAATGAAGTTTTTGCCTGAGAGATTGAATGTTTGGGCTATTTGTTTTTATTTTTCCAGATATTATGAACTGTACACGATAAAATTCCTAAATTCCTACAACTGTACGTTAAGATATGATCTTAAACTGTTGAATTATGTCTTCATGAGCTTCCAGAAAGTGCTACTTTTTAAAGAACCTTGCCTCATCCTTGCAAGTGAACAAGTAAGCCCTTTCATGGACACTCCTCAGTTGTGACGCTTGCCTGTTTCCGATGAACCGATTCACCAGTAAACCCGTTCACCAGTAAACCCGTTCACCAGTAAACCTGTTCAAAGATGAACCTGTTCACCAGTGAACCCGTTCACCAGTAAACCTGTTCACCAGTAAACCCGTTCACCAGTAAACCTGTTCAAAGATGAACCTGTTCACCAGTGAACCCGTTCAAAGATGAACCTGTTCACAAGTGAACCTGTTCACCAGTGAACCCGTTCACCAGTGGAATGATCCAAACGGGTGTTTTGAAACACTCCACAGTGTCCTCATAGTTTAATTAACTCCCCTGTACCAGCTTTTTTTTAAACATGTTGCTGAGATCAAATTTAAAATGAGTGAATATTTACAAAAACAATTCAATTTATCAGTTTGAACGTGAAATATTTTGTATTTGAAGGATATCAATTGAATAAAATAAATGTGTAAATTCTGTTTTTATTGTGGTTTTATCCCGAGTCCCAAATGGAACGAATGTTTGAAATAATCTGAGAACGTTTGCATCTGTTTTCAGCTGGGCATGTTTTCATTTTTTAACCTGATAAAAGTGTTGAAACCCATTTTTGTTGTGTTTCTCATGTTTTACAGAAAGTTTCAGAGTTTTTCTTTAGCAGCAGCTAAAATCCTTTTTTTTTCAGAGTTTGTTAGATTTGTCTGCATGTGCAGCTTCTGTAGAACAGGAAACACTCATTCTGTTTACAATGATTTTCCTGTTTCCTGAAGAACAGCAATGTTCAGACAGGAAACACCCCCACCTCCAAGGAAAATGCAAGATTGGCAGGTCTGGAACTGTGATGAAGTGATAATGCTGACCTCCTGAAAGCAGCTTGTGCTGGCAGACCGTTTCAACTTCCGGCCCACCAGAGGGATTCAGGTCAGAAAAACCCAATAAGATACAAGACACAACTACGAGGTTGCTGAACCTCCTCATAAACTGCTGATAAACAAGAGGAGGAATTCAGGGGATGGAATAAAACTTTTTCACCACATGATTTCTGATTCTGGCTGCAGGTTCTGTGATGACACAGACATCTCTGCTTTCATGTGACACACGAAGAAATGATCCACTAAATGGCCTTTCATGTTCTTCTTACATTCCCATTTCATCTTTGGGAGTTTAAACTATGTTTGATTTGGATGTTTAGTCGAGTCTTTTAGATGAGTTTCTCTCCATCAATGTGGTGCTGCATGTAGGATGCAGTTTATTCTAGACTGTAACATCTCATGCTGCATCTTGTACTGGGGGGTTAATATTTCACCAGTTTAATGATGAAAACGGGAAGAAACTTCTGTTCTTTTTTCATTAAAATCTTTATTTGACCCTTTAACAAAATGTTGAAAAAGAATTACCAAAAACATCAATGTATGTTTCCTAATTGCCCTGCGATGGACTGGCGAGCTGTCCAGGGTGTACCCCGCCTGTCGCCCAAAGCCAGCTGGGATAGGCTCCAGTTTCCCCGCGACCCTCAATTGGATTAAGTGGTTCAGAAAATGAATGAATGAATGTTTACGAATTATTTTACTTCAAGTAGCAAAAAGAGTTGGCATTGATGAAAAAGTATCATTAACTGATGACATTGTAACGACAGGAAAAATGTTGGTACATCCCCCAGATTTAACACGAACTTAAAACGATTGATCTTTATTTAGTAACATAGAATGACTCGAGTTTATCCAGACAGAGTCACATTGAATCCAGCATCACACCTTCTGAAGCAGAATTTTAAGTGGTACATTTTGTTTGTCCGCTACACGGTGATGTACCGCGTGTCCACCTTTTGATTGCTGGGATAGATTCCAGCTTCGACCCTTTATTAGACTCAGCAGTTTAGAAAAAAGGATGGATTTTATCTATATTTCCAGTCTTAGACTAGAAGTATAATCCAGTAACAAGCACAGGTTGAAAGAAACGATATCCTCAACATGTCTGTTTAGCTCCGAATGTGTGTTTGACTAGTTTACTAAATCAAAAATTGGGAAATAACCAGTATAGTTTCCTGACCTGGTGTCACATGAATTCAGACAATATATTCAGTTTTGCTTCATCAAAAAAGCCACAAGAGTAATCATTAAATCCACTACAGAAGCAACAGCATCAAACTAAAACACAGAATTATTCACAGAGCTGAAATCATCAATCGCCAAACAGATCGCCAAATATTTTTTCTAGTTAAGAGAGAGTAAAGTCAGTCTGACAGAAATATCTGTGTTTAAAACAGGGACTGTCGAGGAAGTTTCACAGTTTCTACTCTGTTCTTACTGGTTTCTCTCTTTCAGCATGCTCTGCATCGTCAACGTGTGAGTTCTCGTTGTGCAATCTGAATTTACAACTCAACATTTCTCATCTGGGGCAACCTGACCTCCGGAAGGGATCTGGGCAGGACAATGATGATGTTAAAGAACCATATCTCAAGTCTTCCCAGAGAGGACGTCATCTTCCTGGAGTCAGCCAGCTCTGTCAGATACAGTCCTCTGAAACCGTGTTAACCCTTTCCAAACTCATCCAGATTCTTTGGTCGGTTTTCCACAAAACAGACAAACAGCTGTGAGAAAAAACACTTAACTTCACTTCAAGAGAGATTCAGTTACTGGCAGTGAAGACATAAAATAGGAAGAGTTAAACAAGCTGAAGAATAATTTTATTAGAAAATATCACAAATTCGATAAGGCCTATTGAAAGTCATATGTATCGATTATGATGAATATATACATATATATATATATATATATATATATATATATATATATATATATATATATATATATATATATATATGTATATATATATATATATATATATATATACATATATATATATATATATATATATATATATATATATATATATATATATATATATATAAATATATATATGTATATATTTGTATGTATGTATGTGTATATATATATATATATATATATATATATATATATATATATATATATATATATATATATATATATATATACACTACTCACAAAAAGTTAGGGATATTCAGCTTTTGGGTGAAATTTCACAACAAGCCTAAAATGCATTCAATCCTGTACAGGTGAACTTAATGTGATCTTCTCTAAGCTTTTAAATGCACATGTCCAACTGTTAAATGTTTCAATGAATTTTGCACAAGTTGCTGTTCTCTAACAAGGAGCTTAACGGCAAAAATCACGGCAGGTGTGTGATCCTTGAATTGACCAATAAATGTCCTGGTTCAATTAGAGCTGGTGTTTAAACAGTTGTCCTCATCATGCTGTTCACATTTTGACATCATGAGACCAAGACGACACCTAACGATGGAACAACAGTCCCTTGCCATTGTGATGCTTCAAACAGGACGTTCAGACAGAAGTGGCCACTGAGCTTGGAGTGTCACAGAGTGTCATCAGCAGGTTGCAACAGAGATATGGAGAGACTGGAAGAGTCACAGAAAGGCCTAGAAGTGGACGTCCTTTGGCCACATCCCGTGCTGATGACCGCTACATTGTGAACACTGCCCTGAGAAACCGGATGATGAATGCCACTCAACTCCAGGCACGTTTAAGAGAGGTGAGAGGCACCCAAGTGTCACGTCAGACCATTGGAAACCGTTTCCATCAGCGTGGTCTGCGTGCTAGACGACCTGCACGGGTACCTGACCACACCACCAGGCACAGGCATCATCGTCTTGCATGGGCCAGGGAGCATTTACGCTGGACGAGGAACCAGTGGGCCTCAGTGCTGTTCTCTGATGAAAGTCGATTCACACAGAGCAGAAATGATGGCCGGCAACGATGTTGGAGACGTCAGGGAGAGCGCTATGCATCAGCCACTGTTGTCACCAGGCCAGCTTTTGGTGGTGGCGGTGTTACAGTGTGGGCAGGGGTGTCCACTTGGTACAGACTGCCCTACACTTTGTGAATGGTACAGTGACAAGCCCATACTACCTGAATAACATCATTAATCCAGTGATTGTGCCCCTACATGAACAGCACAGGCCTAATTTCATCTTCATGGACGACAATGCTCCTGCTCATCGAGGCCGCATCATCAGGGAACGGCTGTTGGAGACTGGTGTACCTCAAATGGAATGGCCTGCACTCTCTCCAGACCTGAATCCCATTGAAAACCTGTGGGATCAGCTGAGCCGTCGTGTAGAGGCTCGAAACCCTGCACCCCAGAACCTCAATGACCTGAGGGCTGCCCTTCAAGAAGAGTGGGATGCCATGCCTCAGCAGGCATTAAATTGCCTTGTGAACAGCATGAGACGTCGTTGTCAAGCTGTAATTGATGCTCAAGGGCACATGACCAGATATTGAGACGTTCAAATTTTTTGTTGTGGTGTAACTACCATTGTTGTTACCTTTTGTGTTGAATGAGTTTTTTTTTAGATGAGGAAATCAGTAGTGCATCCTTCTACTTAAATGTCTTACTTTTATGATATTATATCACTGTAGCATGAACATATTGCATTTACCATAAATTTCACCTGAAAGCCAAATATCCCTAACTTTTTGTGAGTATTGTATATACATATATATATATATATATATATATATATATATATATATATAAATATATATGTGTGTGTGTGTATATATATATATATATATATATATATATATATATATATATATATATATATATATATATATATATATATATGTCATCCAGGCATCCAGTTTAACATTAACAATTTTTTTCTCCAAAGATCCAAGTCGCTTCATTTGGGCTTGTTTTCATCCAGTCGGCTGCTTGTTTTTATCACACGATCTGGCAACACTGAGCAGTGGCTAAAGGTTTGATATGCTTAGGAATGTGCTAAACAACTCGGTTATGCAGGTATGAGTGGATGGATTTGTTTTTAAAAAAACGAGGTCGAGTGGACTCATCGTTTTTCACTGGCCGGAGGGGGGAAGATATTCGGTTCTACAGAAACCTGGCAACGTGTGGACAAGGCCTGAATTACCCCCAGGGGACAAATAGTTCATTTTTCAGCTGAGTCTCTGGGCATATCGGTCAGCTTAATCTCCTTTCTGTTTTACTATGAGAGCCTATTAAAGGTTTTTCTGTTAAAGAAATACTGTACTGCTGTTTGAGAAAGATAAAAACAGTGCTGGGAAAACTTCTTCAATTGAGCTGAAGGAAAGAGGAAGATTTTGATTTTTCAGTCATAAAGACACTGACCATGTGGTCTCCTGTGGATCTGCTGTCATCTGGTGGTAGAAGTCTACTCTTACAGCCGCTGAACCCCGTGTTGGATTGTGGGTAATGAAGTGTTTTATTGTTCCAGGGCCACCAGCAGGATTTCATCCCATCATGTGATATGAAACAGACAGTTTGTGTGACTGAAAGGTTGTGGGGTCTGAGATGGTGGTCAGCATCAATAGGAGCACCACAAGAACCTGTACTCTCCCCGTGTCTCTTTCAGACTTCCAGTACAACTCTGAGTCCTCTCATGTGCAGAAATACTCGGATCAATCTGCAGTTGTGGGGTTTATCAGTGGAAAAGAAGCTAAATACACAAAGATTATTATCATATGCTAATGTGGAGTAAGGGAACATGTCATGTGACTTAGGTTAGCTCCTCCCCCTAACCAGCAGGTCGCTGCTGACCCCCATCTGCCTGCTGCTGCCGGTGGCTGCTGTACTCCTCCTGGTTCAGTTTAATTCTCAGGGTTGTCCACCTGCTGCTGTTTGTTAGACGAACTTTTATTGTTTCTTTTGTTCATGTTTTTGCTTCTTTTGCTTCACTTAGATTTATAAGTTGACTTCTCCTTGGTTTGAACTGATTTCTTTTCTTTTAGGCAGGTGGGAATCATCAGGTGGGTGGGCTAAGCACTCCTGGTTGTGGACCCCCATGTTTTCGGTTTGTTTTGATGCACTGGGGACACAAAGGCTCCATGTTTGTAGTTTTCAGTGAAGTGTGTTGTGTTCACAAGGTAAGAGGTGGCAGCACACCTGGCTCTCCCTCCCTGTAGGCGGCTCTCCACTGGAGGTCCCAGCTGACCCGGTTTCTGACCCGGTTTCTTTATGTTGTACAGTCACTAGTTTTATAAGTCTTAGCAGTGCTTTTACACCGAGCTAATTTTGGTTCTTAAAACTTTGTATTAAATAAATAATTTTAACTGCCACACACGTCTCTTCTCATCCAACAGGAGCGACCCTGCATCTATTTCCTGAGGTCTTATGGCCCAGGTGGCATTGTCTGGTTTGATTTTTAAATAAAAGTGAACGTTTTCTTATTTTACCTTGTTGTCCATTCTCATATTTGACAAGGCCGTACCTCTCTACATACTGGAGGAGCTAAATATCAAGAAGTTGAAACATCATAGCTGTAACTAAAGCACTCAAAGAGCACGAACCTGAAGGGACACAGTTCTAAAGAAAAAACTATTCTGGATCCAAACGGTGATCTGGATCTCCACCAAAATTAAATCAGTTCTTACTTTTCATATTTCCAAAAACTCCTGAAAAGTTCATGAAAATCTGTCCATAACTTTTTGAGTTGAAGCTGTGATTGGTTTCGGACCAAAGTCTGTCTGTCTATCTATCTATCTATCTATCTATCTATCTATCTATCTATCTATCTATCTATCTATCTGTCTGTCTGTCTGTCTGTCTGTCTGTCTGTCTATCTGTCTATCTATCTATCTGTCTATCTATCTAGATGTCTATCTATCTATCTATCTAGATGTCTATCTATCTATCTATCTATCTATCTATCTATCTGTCTGTCTGTCTGTCTGTCTATCTATCTGTCAATATGTCTATCTATCTATCTATCTATCTATCTATCTATTTATCTATCTATCTAGCTATCTACCTAGCTATCTATCTAAAAACAGATAAAATTTCTGAATTGGTTAAAAGTTGATTTTTCTTCTCTTAATTTACAGATTTACAGACTGTGGCTTCGTAGTTAAACACACATAATGCAGCATGACCTGAAATGATTAATTAAGAGAAGAAAAATAAAATAAAATAAAAACGCCATGAACTAGCCACCTATGATTTTTTTTTTTTTTTTTACAAACTCAACTTCACTCTTTAGATAAGATGAACTCTTTAGTTGTAAAGAAATCATTGAAATATGAGGCAAAATGTTTAAATTCTGGTGTTTTCTTTATGGACAGATGTAAACATGTTCTAGGAGCTTTTCTACAGATTGGAGATGATAAAACATCTCATAGAACCATTCTGAAGAGCAGTGAATAGACTGCTGACTTGGATTCCGTGGTTGCTACGGCTCTTCCTCAGGCGCATCATTCTTTAAAAATAAACAAAGTTTTTGCAGATAAACAGATTTCTGAAAGATTCTATTTCATCTCAACAAGTCCTCTTTGAAGACAAGTTGGTTCATCTTGAGAGTCCTTCAAGACGAAATTCACAGCAACAAACATGGAAAATGTAAGATCTGAGCTTTATTAAATTATTTAGGACATTGTTTAAATCTTTTAATATCCACTAATGATGTGACAAAGGATATTCGGGTGTAAGTCTAGATTTAACTAATTTTGAAAAGAGAAATTGTGAATTTGAAAACTAATTTATTTGCTGGCATCACAGGTTTGTACAATTTAAGTAAAAAAGCTTAAAAGTGATTCAGTTTGAGAAAACTGTGGGGGAAGTTTAGGAAAATGTTAATGTTCTCCTTAGACCTGTTCTGTTTGATTAAAAACTGTCTTTGATGTAAAAAAAAACAAAAAACAAAAAAAAAACAACACTGAATTTAATTGTAAATGCTATAAAATGTATAGAAATATGTAAAAGCAAATGTTTTCCAACATTTTTTGCATTTAAAACTGCTTAAAAGGTCGAAATTATTCAACTGCTTGAACTGGAGGGGAACAACTTGGAAAAGTTGCTCAGCCACCTGCGGTCAGACTGTAAATGAAGTGCGCATGCTCAAAGCCGCAGGCCCGCGAGCCAGACATGATCACGCCATGTACAGTCTATAGTCGACGCACATGCGCACCTGTCCTTCCAGACTGCTGGTGAAGTGCGCATGTGCGAAGTCGCCGCTTGTTGTTTATCAAAATGTTCAGTCAGAAAACTTTATTAACCGCTGGTGGGCATTTTAGTTGTCATAGCAACAACACGTTTAAAGTAAAACAAGCTTTAAGAAAATTAATCAAAGTCATAAATGAAGGACTAAACTACAAATAAGAACAAGGTGTTTTTTTCAGGCGTTAGAAGTAGAGAAGATGAATAACTAATAAAGAGTCTACTAAGGCAGATATGCACACATATCCAGACTTAAGGAATTATTCTGTTGTTTACAATAATATAAAGAAGATATGCAGAACCAGAACTAATGCATTTGAACAATAACAATAATAAATACACATAATGCTGAAAACATGACATGAAAACGACCGGTTTAAATAAAGTGGACATAATAAATGTGGTGGGCTGGGGACTTTTTACTACATGAATTTGATGTTCTTGTCTGCAGCTGAACTTGCGATCTCATTTTAAGAAAACTTATTGTTTTAAACGTTGATTTCACATCCAGCTTAGCTAATTAATGAGTCCAGTGAGAAAATACTGACAAGATTTTAGGGATTAAAATCCAACAGACTGTTGAATTTGTGGCTTCCAAAGGCTTTCAGGATTCTTAAATTCACTTAAAAGCCAGAAGTTTACTTCATACGAGCATTTCTTGTGCCACTGTGTGAGATTTGTGTGTTTATTTACAGTACGTGTACTGTTCGTGTATGCTTGGCACTGGGATCTGCTGTTCACCCTGCAGGGAGGTCCAGGTAAGTCTTCATATGCACACTTTATCTATTTTATTGTGCTATAATGAGGAAATGGGACATTTGTGTAAAATATTTAAACATTTGTGACGAAAGCAGGAGTTTACTGTCCAAACCTGCTGCACAGTTTAGAAAATGCAGGTTTGATGTGTGAAATCTGCTGCAGAAGACAGAAAGTGTGAGAGAAACGAGGTCACAGTGCAGCTTTTGCACATTTAGTTGTGCTGAAGCAGAAGTTACGTCTGTCTGTTCCTCTGCTTTGAACGTCTCCATCAGCTGGTCCAGGTGCAGCTTTTAAAGCCGTGCATGGTTCCATGCAGCGTTATTTGCTGGTTTTCAGTCTGCAGAGTCCGTCTTCACCTTAGAAACCTGCAGCCAGAGTCCCACAGATTCTCCTCTTTTACTTTTCTGCTCTCTGCTTTCGGAGTGACATCACAGCTGCAGCATCATGACATCATGTGTTCCAGGGAATCCTGTCGGGGTCTCAGTGGTCTGCTGATGAGGTGGAGGACCCCAACCCTCCTTCACCTCTCCCTCCTCCTCCTTCTCCTCCTGCTTCTCCTTTCCGCTGTATCAGCTCTTCTACTCGTTCTTATTCTCCTCCTTCCCCCCGTTTTTCTCCTATTCCTCCCTCACCTCCCCCCAATTTCTCTCCTCACTCCCCCCCTCCTCCTCCTTCTCCTCATGCTTCTGCTTTCCGCTGTATCAGCTCTTCTACTCGTTCTTATTCTCCTCCTTCCCCCCGTTTTTCTCCTATTCCTCCCTCACCTCCCCCCAATTTCTCTCCTCACTCCCCTCCTCCTCCTTCTCCTCATGCTTCTGCTTTCCGCTGTATCAGCTCTTCTACTCGTTCTTATTCTCCTCCTTCCCCACATTTTTCTCCCTTTCCTCCCTCCCCTTCCCCCATGTTCTCTACTCCCTCCCCTCCGTCTCCCCATCCTCCTTCCACTCCTCCTATTTTCTCCTGTACCTCGTCTCCTTCTTCTTCTCCCCCTTCCCCTCCCTCCCGTACCTCTACTCCCTCCCCCCCTTCTTCCCCGATATTCTCTATTTCCTCCTCTTCCTCTTCTCCCTACTTCCCTCCCTCCTCCCCTCCCTCCTGTGTCTCTACTCCCTCCCCCGTTTCTCCCTCCCCCCCTTCTTCCCCGATATTCTCTATTTCCTCCTCTTCCTCTTCTCCCTATTTCCCTCCCTTCCCTCCCTCCTCCCCCCACTCCCATGTCTCTACCCCCTCCCCCGTTTCTCCCTCCCCCCCTTCTTACCCGATATTCTCTTGTTCCTCCTCTTCTCCCTCCTCCCCTCCCTCCCGTGTCTCTACTCCCTCCCTCGTTTCTCCCTCCCCCCCTTCTTCCCCAATATTCTCTTGTTCCTCCTCTTCCTCTTCTCCCTACTTCCCTCCCTTCCCTCCCCCTTCCCCTCCCTCCCGTGTCTCTACTCCCTCCCCCCTCCCCCCTCTTGGACCTTCTCCTCCTCCTCCAACGCCTCCATCTCCTCCTCCTGGCCTCCCTGCAGCTCCAGCCTGCCCAGCTGCCAGCAGCCTGCAGCCGGCTCACCTGAGCAGCCAGGTAAGTGCTGACAGTCAGTAAAAGTCGTGCAGGAAATTAGTTGGATCACAACAAGTCATCGATAAAAACCGGATCAATCCAGTCAATCAATAAACAGGAAAGTTAGGAAACTAATGTCAGGTCAGATACAGAGGTCATTTTACAAAAAGATGAATGATATGAACCAGAATCTAACAGCAGAGTAGACGTAACATGTCTCCCCGACTCTTTCCCATCACGGCTTCATCCCAGGATGTGTGAGCAGGTGGGCAGATGTCGCTGCAGCCGCTTGTTGTTTCACATCTGTCCTGTCTGTGTTTGTGTCTGCAGGCCAGCTTTCCGCCCGTTCTCCGTCTGCCTTCTGGCCGGGCCACGGTCCCTTCTGGATCCCGGTGAGTAAAGGACAAACCCTGATCCGTGTTCAGCATCAGCAGCTTCTGTTCTGTGTCCACACCGTCTTCCTGATTTAAAATGTCTCTGTCTTCCCAGGATGCCGGTGTGCGCCGCCCCCCCCGCTGCCACCACCCAGACCGCCTGCTGCTCAAAGTCAGTTTCCTCTGGAGACTTTCCCTCCAGATCTTTACTCTCCTCCCTCCTGATCTGTCGCTGGACACAATTTCTGCCTTCATGTCTCAAAGTTTCTCTTCTGACCATTTTTTCCATCGTGAGTTGCCATGGAAACGTACAAGCTCGGTTCTTTTTATCCTGTCATGCAGGAAGAGGAAGCGCGAGGACGACGGCCAGCGGCCAGACGCCAGGAGGCCACCGAACTCCTTCAGGCTCCTCCTGCAGGAGCAGAGGGAGGCTCTGGTGGCTGAGCTGGACGTCACCAGGAGTGCCGCTGTGAACACCATGTTGGGGGAGAGAGTAAATAAATATGATCCGCTCAGAATCCCGTCTTGATGCTGGTTTCTGATCTGAGAGACTGACAGTGTTTTGTGACGTGTCCACAGTGGAGGTGGACGTCTGAGCAGCAGGCGAGGTCCGACCTGGAGGCCGAGGCAGCGAGGAGCCAGCATGAGGAGCAGCACCCGCAGTGGTCCAGCAGGGACACTTCTGTACGTACGCTGTGTCAGATATGATCACCTCCATCCACTGATGCTGATGAGACAGAGGTAGCAAAGGACGAATCAAACGTGTGTGTGTGTGTGTGTGTTTTCAGGGCCAGAAGAGGAAGAGGAGGCGCCAGACGAGCACAGCTACCAGCAGCTCTGGAGGTAACACAAGACTTGTGTGGATCACAGCATGTGGTCATGTGATGGAAACAAGGTGACATGTGACCACGCCGAGTCACGTTTGATTGGATGAGATCCCAGACTGTTAGAATTTAGAGGTTAAGATGAAGGTCACAGTCAGGGTCAGGGTTAAAATCTCCTCCACGCATCTCCTCTTCATGTTGTCTCAGATGGCCGATGGTCTTTCTGTGTTTCTGTGTTTCAGCTTCCTCTTCTCAGCCTCAGGAGGGTTCAGCTTTTCCCTGACATGCCTCTGACGTCTGAGGTAAGCCCCGCCTCCCAGTGGATCCTACTGGTTCGCCTCCCAGTGGATCCTACTGGTCCGCCTCCCAGTGGATCCTACTGGTTCGCCTCCCAGTGGATCCTACTGGTTCGCCTCCCAGTGGATCCTACTGGTTCGCCTCCCAGTGGATCCTACTGGTTCGCCTCCCAGTGGATCCTACTGGTTCGCCTCCCAGTGGATCCTACTGGTTCGCCTCCCAGTGGATCCTACTGGTCCGCCTCCCAGTGGATCCTACTGGTCCGCCTCCCAGTGGATCCTACTGGTTCGCCTCCCAGTGGATCCTACTGGTCCGCCTCCCAGTGGATCCTACTGGTCCGCCTCCCAGTGGATCCTACTGGTCCGCCTCCCAGTGGATCCTACTGGTCCGCCTCCCAGTGGATCCTACTGGTTCGCCTCCCAGTGGATCCTACTGGTCTCCACTGGTGCACCGCCTTCAGCCCAGACAGACTCGACCTAATTAAGATTTGAGGGAAATTTTTGGCCCTAAAATCTTTGTGTTTTTAGGACCAAACCAGAAGATGAGATCTCTCAAAGGAGCGGATGAATAATTTATTGACCTGATCGAGAATGAAATGATTGATGTCAACATTTAAAACTCGCTGAAAATTTATTGATGACGTGGTTTCTGTTTCTTCTGTCTCCTGTAGGCACACGGGTGTCGGTGATCCAGAGTGGCCCCAGAGCGCAGATTTGAAGTTCTGGGACCCCGGACTGAGATCACCTTTCAGTTTTACATTTAATATGAAATGTTTCATTTTTGTAGAAAATGTTGTTCTTTGATGTTTTTCTTGTTTTTATCTGACGTGAAAATTGTTTGAATATTTGAAATTTATTGAAATGTTTTTCTTATGAATTTTTGTTCTTTTTCTACTTGCAGAACATCCACCTCCCACCTCCCATCTTCACCTCCCATCTTCACCTCCCATCTTCACCTCCCACCTCCACCTCCACCTCCCACTTCCCATCTCCACCTCCCACCTCCACCTCCCATCTCCACCTCCCATCTTCACCTCCCACCTCCACCTCCACCTCCCATCTTCACCTCCCACCTCCACCTCCACCTCCCACCTCCACCTCCACCTCCCATCTTCACCTCCCACCTCCACCTCCACCTCCCACCTCCACCTCCACCTCCCATCTCCACCTCCCATCTTCACCTCCCACCTCTACCTGCAGCCACCACCATCGGCTTGCATCCACCTGTCTACAGCCTCCACCTGCAGCCACCACCATCTGCTTGCATCCACCTTCTTCCAGCCTCCACCTGCAGCCACCACCATCTGCTTGCATCCACCTTCTTCCAGCCTCCACCTGCAGTTACCACCATCGGCTTGCATCCACCTGTCTACAGCCTCCACCTTCAGCCACCATCATCGGCTTGCTTCCACCTGCTTCCAGCCTCCACCTGCAGCCACCACTATCGGCTTGCATCCACCTTCTTCCAGCCTCCAGCTGCAGCCACCACCATCCGCTTGCATCCACCTGTTTCAAGCCTCCACCTTCAGCCACCACCATCGGCTTGCACCCATCTGCTTCCAGCCTCCACCTGCAGCCACCACCATCTGCTTGCATCCACCTTCTTCCAGCCTCCACCTGCAGTTACCACCATCGGCTTGCATCCACCTGTCTACAGCCTCCACCTTCAGCCACCATCATCGGCTTGCATCCACCTGCTTCCAGCCTCCACCTGCAGCCACCACTATCGGCTTGCATCCACCTTCTTCCAGCCTCCAGCTGCAGCCACCACTATCGGCTTGCATCCACCTGTTTCAAGCCTCCACCTTCAGCCACCACCATCGGCTTGCACCCATCTGCTTCCAGCCTCCACCTGCAGCCACCACCATCGGCTTGCATCCACCTTTTTCAAGCCTCCACCTTTGGCCACCACCATCAGCTTGCATCCACCTGCTTCCAGCCTCCATCTTCAGCCACCACCACCTGCTTGCTTCCAACTACTTCCAGCCTCCATCTGCAGCCAACACCATCGGCTTGCATCCAACTTTCTCCAGCCTCCACCTGCAGCCACCACCATTCCCTTGCATCCACCTGTCTCCAGCCTCCACCTTCAGCCACCACCATCTGCTTGCTTCCACCTGCTTCTAGCCTTCACCTGCAGCCACCACCATCGGCTTGCATCCACCTTTTTCCAGCCTCCACCCACAGCCACCACCATCGGCTTGCACCCACCTTCTTCCAGTCTCCACCTGTAGCCACCATCATCGGCTTCCATCCACCTTCTTCCTGTCTCCACCTGAAGCCGCCATCATAGGCTTGCATCCACCTGTCTACAGCCTCCACCTTCAGCCACCACCATCGGCTTGCATCCACCTTTTTCCAGCCTCCACCCACAGCCACCACCATCGGCTTGCACCCACCTTCTTCCAGTCTCCACCTGTAGCCACCATCATCGGCTTGCATCCACCTGTCTCCAGCCTCCACCTTCAGCCACCACCATCAGCTTGCATCCACCTGCTTCCAGCCTCCAGCTGCAGCCACCACCATCCGCTTGCATCCACCTGTCTCCAGCCTCCACCTTCAGCCACCAACATCTGCTTGCATCCAACTGCTTCCAGCCTCCACCTGCAGCCACCACTATCGGCTTGCATCCACCTGTTTCAAGCCTCCACCTTCAGCCACCACCATCGGCTTGCATCCACCTGCTTCCAGCCTCCACCTGCAGCCACCACCATCGGCTTGCAGTCACCTGTGTCCAGCCTCCATCTTCAGCCACCACCACCTGCTTGCTTCCAACTACTTCCAGCCTCCATCTGCAGCCAACACCATCGGCTTGCATCCACCAGTCTCCAGTCTCCACCTTCAGCCACCACCATCGGCTTGCATCCACCAGTCTCCAGCCTCCACCTGCAGCCACCACCATCGGCTTTCATCCACCTGCTTCCAGCCTCCACCTGCAGCCACCACCATCGGCTTTCATCCACCTGCTTCCAGCCTCCACCTGCAGCCACCACCATCGGCTTGCATCCACCTGTTTCCAGCCTCCACCTGTAGCCACCACTATCGGCTTGCACCCATCTGCTTCCAGCCTCCACCTGCAGCCACCACCATCGGCTTGCATCCACCTTTTTCAAGCCTCCACCTTTGGCCACCACCATCAGCTTGCATCCACCTGCTTCCAGCTTCCATCTTCAGCCACCACCACCTGCTTGCTTCCAACTACTTCCAGCCTCCATCTGCAGCCAACACCATCGGCTTTCATCCAACTTTCTCCAGCCTCCACCTGCAGCCACCACCATCCCCTTGCATCCACCTGTCTCCAGCCTCCACCTTCAGCCACCACCATCTGCTTGCTTCCACCTGCTTCTAGCCTTCACCTGCAGCCACCACCATCGGCTTGCATCCACCTTTTTCCAGCCTCCACCCACAGCCACCACCATCGGCTTCCATCCACCTTCTTCCTGTCTCCACCTTCAGCCTCCATCATAGGCTTGCATCCACCTTCTTCCAGTCTCCACCTGTAGCCACCACCATCCCCTTGCATCCACCTGTCTCCAGCCTCCACCTTCAGCCACCACCATCTGCTTGTTTCCACCTGCTTCTAGCCCCCACCTGCAGCCACCACCATCGGCTTGCATCCACCTGTCTCCAGCCTCCACCTTCAGCCACCACCATCAGCTTGCATCCATCTTCTTCCAGTCTCCACCTGTAGCCACCACCATCCCCTTGCATCCACCTGTCTCCAGCCTCCACCTGCAGCCACCACCATCGGCTTTCATCCACCTGCTTCCAGCCTCCACCTGCAGCCACCACCATCGGCTTGCATCCACCTGTCTCCAGCCTCCACCTGCAGCCACCACCATCTGCTTGCTTCCACCTGCTTCTAGCCCCCACCTGCAGCCACCACCATCGGCTTGCATCCACCTGTCTCCAGCCTCCACCTTCAGCCACCACCATCAGCTTGCATCCATCTTCTTCCAGCCTCCACCTGCAGCCACCACCATTGGCTTGCATCCACCTTTTTCCAGCCTCTACCTGCAGCCACCATCATCGGCTTGCATTCACTGGTCTCCAGCCTCCACCTTCAGCCACCACTATCCACCAGCATCCACCTGCTTCCAGCCTTCACCTTCAGCCACCACCATCGGCTTGCATCCACCTGCTTCCAGCCTTCACCTTCAGCCACCACCATCGGCTTGCATCCACCTGTGTCCAGCCTCCACCTGCAGCCACCACCATCGGCTTGCATCCACCTGCTTCCAGCCTTCACCTTCAGCCACCACCATCGGCTTGCATCCACCTGCTTCCAGCCTTCACCTTCAGCCACCACCATCGGCTTGCATCCACCTGTGTCCAGCCTCCACCTGCAGCCACAACCATCGGCTTTTGCATCCACCTGCGTCCAGCCTCTACCTGCAGCCACAACCATCGGCTTGCACCCATCTGCTTCCAGCCTCCACCTTCAGCCACAACCATCGGCTTGCATTCACCTGCTTCCAACATCCACCTGCAGCCACAACCATCAGCTTCTATCCACTTTCTTCCAGCCTCCACCTTCAGCCACCACCATTGGCTTGCATCCACCTGCTTCCAGCCTCCACCTGCAGCCACAATCATTGGCTTGCATCCACCTTTCTCCAGCCTCCACCAGCAGCCATAACCATCAGCTTGCATCCACCTGTCTCCAGCCTCCACCTGCAGTCACCACCATCAGCTTGCATCCACCTGCCTCCAGCCTCCACCTGCCTCCACCACCATCAGCTTGCATCCACCTGCCTCCAGCCTCCACCTGCCTCCACCACCATTGGCTTCCATCCACCTGTCTCCAGCCTCCACCCGCCTCCACCACCATCCGCTGGCATCCACCTGTCTCCAGCCTCCACCACCATCCGCTGGCATCCACCTGTCTCCAGCCTCCACCACCATCCGCTGGCATCCACCTGTCTCCAGCCTCCACCACCATCCGCTGGCATCCACCTGTCTTCAGCCTCCACCTGCAGGACCATCCACCTTCTCCCCCCAACCACAGTACTGTTCAAAAGTCTCGTGTCACTCCTTTTCTTTTCTTTTGTCTCCAATATTAACGTTTTCTTCAGCAGGAATTTCTGTTGCTCAAGTTCAGCTTTTCCTGGAATTCTTTTTTTTAACTCTATTCTTTTCTACTTTTCTCTATTGACTGTCTGACAGGCTTTCTAAAGGTCTGGAGTTTTTCGTTGGATGCTGGCTGTGTTGTTTTTTAACTTATTTTCAGTCCAGTTCTTCTACCTGAGTGATTTCAGAGTAATGTGTTTGTTTTATTTATGTGTTTGTTTTGTCATATATTTATGTTTGTTTACCTCTTAACACTGACCTCTTAATCATTCAGGTGTAGAAAGGAACCCAAACGATGAACCAGTGTTGGGTCAACACATCACAGAAAACTTAAACAACACATTTTATATTTGATCTTAATGCTTGTGTTAGCCACCCGTTAAAATTAAATTATATTTTTATCTGATTTTATTTTTAGAACAAAAACAACAATCAAACAGTTGAACAGACAAAAACATGGTATTTTGACCCAACAAGGTTTTTCAAAAGACTTTGCAGCAGAAAAACTGGCACATCTCAGCATTGTTTCCACCAAACCACTGGTTCAGATATGGGACCTTCTCCCCTTCTTTGTTTTTCAACTGGTCCAGTTTTATTGAGAACAAACTGTCCACCATGCTGAGTGTGTAAAGTCATGTTGTTGTTTATTCTCAGTCATTTCTTTCTTCTTGAAGATGTTTCCCTTTTATCTGAAAGTCTTCAGTTCTAACCAGAAGGTGGGGACTCTCATGCGATAAGTGTTAGAAAAACATTAAGGATCGATAAGGTCACATGGGGTCACCATTGTGTTTGGTTGTTTTGTTCTTTAGATAAATACGAGCTGCCGATGAAAGACACAATAGTATGTATTTATATTACACTGCCACCTGCTGGAAATTTGTCTTTTCTGTCTTCTCTGTGTTTTTCAAGAAGTTTATCTGATTTAATGAAAGTCCAGTTTGGATATAAACAGGTTTGAGGTGCTTCCTTAATGCAGCTTTGTTTCCTACGTGTCCCCTCTGTCCTTGGAGGAACATTTTACCCTGAAGTTTCTGATATTGGAAAGGTTTGTTCCAGTGGTTGGTGTGAGTCAGACAGTATCTCATGGTCTGTTCTGGTTTCTGGTGAACGTCAGTGTTATGGTTTCCATCCTCCTCAATGTGAGTGTTTCAGCCTCTATAGTGTAGATTTCCACCCGGGTGTCTTCCGTCTCTCTAAACTGGATTGCTGGATGGCACAACATGCAGAAGACAGATTTCTCAAAGGAAACGTAACGTCTAAACCGTTACATTTCCTTTCTAATCAGAACAGTGTCCTGCTGCATGTATGCCTCTGCACCACCTGCTGTTCCTGCCATGACTGCTTCAGGCAGAGGCACAGCGCATGCTGTGGGGTGTCCGATGCCCCCATCATGGCCAGCATGGAAATGGGGGAAGCTGAAAAGCTGTTTTTGGATTGTGCATTCACACTGAGGAGGATGAAACCTCAACACTGAAGTTTACCAGAAACCAACACAGACCAGAGGCTAGTATTCGTCTCCCCCCCCCCCCCCCCCCCCCCCCCCCCCCCCCCGTGTATCACAGACTGTCTGTCTGTTCAGACCTTCATACAGGAGAGACCAACAACCACTCTGTAAACACATGAACACAGGAGAGCAGCTCCACACGTCCACATTCAGACGTCCATCTGCACCTCAAGGAGAAAGGACACTGGAAGATTGTCACGTCAGCACTTCAGACATAGAAGACAGATAGATGGGAACGTGTGATGTTCCTTTAACACTTAGAAGCTGAGAGTCCCAGCTTTTAGTCAGTGAAGAAGACGTACAGATGAAGGTGAAACATCTTTAAGAAACAAGAAACAAAAGTCCAGCTGACTTGATTCCACGTCTGATAATTACCATGACCTGCATGGCTGAGGATTTACTGCAACATGTCACATCTCAGCATGGTGGGAAGTTTCTCATCAACAAAACTGGAGCAGCTGAGAGGAAAGGAGGTGGAGAAGTTTGCACATCTCAACCAGCGGTCGGTCTAAAAGCCATCTGCAGCAGATGAAGTCCAGGAGCTGATAGAGGCGCTGATACGTGGATAAAAGGCTGAGGTGTGCCGGATGACGGCAGAACTGGACTGAAAATCAGTGCTAACAGCTCTGATGGAGGGACGGATCCCTCCATCAGAGCTGTAGAGAACAGAACAAGCAGCAGCCGACATGTTTCAGTAAATCTTCACTTTTCTGTCTTTATTTCTGCCTTTTTTTTTTTTTTTTTTTTTTTGGAGTGGCTCCAGACTTTTGCACAGTACTGTCCCCCAAGGTAAGAATCCACCTTCCATCCCCATGATGGACACTCAGCACTGAATGTTCTTCATGATTCATTTTTCATATTGAACAAGTCATTCATGGTCTCACTCTGTGCCACATGATTTAACGGTGCAATATTCCTTTCTTTACCCGTTGCCGGGGGTTTCCTGGAGGGAAGCTCCCGAGGAGACGTCCTGACTGAGGAAGACATCGTGTCAAAGACTCAAGGTAAACAGAGGAATCGTTGCTGGTGTTAAAGAGTGATGGAAGGGTTTTCTTTTATTTCATTTATTTTATTTTTCCCCTCCAGTGAATCTCTCTGGTGTCCAGCTCGGACCGAAGCCGTCTCCATCTGTCGTCTCTGTGATCCGTCCCCAGAAGCACACCTGAAACTCCACCTTCTGCCACGAACCTGCAGGTAAAACTCACCTTCAGTCTCCAGCTGCAGCCTCTACCATCCACCTGGAGCAAGTTCCACTGATCCGTTGTCTGTATGTGCTCGTCCTGCTGCAGGGTCTTGATGGTGGGAATGGAGCCGACCCCAGCAGCTGATAAAGGGGAGGAGTCCACTTTGGACAGGACACCAGTCCATCGCTGGGCCAACACAGAGAGACAAACAACCAGCCACGCTCACTCAGATGTCAGAGTACCTAGAGAGAAGCCACACATGCAGACCTCAGCCGAGCTTCAAACCAGGAGCCTTCTAGCTGGGAGGCCATGTTGTTAACTCCCACCGCTCCATGCAGCCCACCTTCCAACTCGCACCGTTTAAAACAAACGTACAGATCCAACCCTCAGCTGAATCGTCTCCATGGCAACGTCTCTCTTTGGCTGCAGCCCATCTTCCATCTAGCTCCATTAACTTTAGGTATTTTGGTGTTCTTCTGTACCGGTCGCCGAGCAGATGAAGTCCTCCACCTTTTGCTCCGACACTCAGGATCTGTGTTTCTTTCAGGCTGAACTGCCGTCCATCACCAGGAAGAAGAATCCACCTTCCATTTCCACCTGCAACCTCTGGCATCAAGAAAGAACCTAAATCCAGCTTCATCCTGCTGCTTTTACCGTCCACCTCCAGGAAACTTCAGGTCCACCTCTTCATGCACTCTCCTCCTCCATCCTGCAGCGGAGGAGGGAGGTGTCCAGCAAAGAAAGCTCCATGGTAGGAGAAAAAGTTCCTGTTTTACAAGCCTCCTTTCCACTGATCATTTCTCTCCCTTTTCAGTGACTGATCTGTTTAACCGTCCACACGCGGCTGTCCTTCATACATTTATTATCCTTGTTTCATTTCAGCCCGACATCAGGAAGTTCAAGTCCATGCAAAGTCAGCTGAAGCCCCCTTCCTCAGAGACCATCGACATGAAGGTGCTGAGCTGAGAAAAAGGTTTGTTTTTATTAAAAGAGAAAGAAAATAGATTGATCCAGTATTCTCAACCCAAATAAGGCCTTTAGTTTCTGAATGCATGTCTGTGCTTCTCCTCCAGATCAAGCAGAAGATGACGAGAGCCATTTCTTCACTTCCATTATTCCTACCTTCATTCCTCCACGCTCAGCACCAGCAGCACCTTGTTCTCCTTCTGACTGGGAGGGATCCTTCATAGGGGTCTTTTCACTGAACCTGAAGTTAAAAAAAACTGGTGAAATAAATGAAAGGTTCTGACTTTGAATTGTTTAAGCTTTTTGTGCTTAAAAAAAATTACAGAAAATTACTTTTTTCACACATAAGGAAAGCAACAACTGAAAAACCAAAACAGAAGCAGAAAACTTGTGTGCCTTACATCAAATGAGTTGCCTTAAATTGCACAAATAAAACAGATGTACGACAAATAAAGATAATCTTATTACTGCTGTATTATCAGGACAGACAAACAGATTTTCATAAATCTGTGGGAATTTTTTACATTTAAACCTGAAATTTTCTGCTGTGGCTCAAAGATGTGAAAGTGGTGATAAATTGTTTTCACATTTAAGCTGAAACAAGTCTGTAAAACAGGAGATGTCACAGGGAGAGGTAGACCCAAGGAAGAGAGTAATCAAGCAGGTATGGGTGAACAGATTTATTTGGGTGGCTTGAACAGGCTGTAGTTGGCGAAGGCTCAGGAATCACAGTGGTGTGTGAGCAGGCAGTCAGCTTCTGTAAAAGGCTCTTTTGGTTCATAAGAAGGGAATCAGCAAAGCCTGCAACAATCCAGCACTGAATGGAGATCAGCCTGGGGTTTATTAGCAGCTGAGGTGCAACAAGCCTGATTCCACTCAGCTGTGCTGGTTAACTACAGGACACGCCTCCTGTAAACACCAAGAGAAGACGCGCAATTCACACAAGGAAAAGAGGAGGAGGAACACACACACACACACACACACCAGGGCTTGGGGATCCATGACAGATGTTACTTCTCATCTGCAGAAGAAAACAATCTGCAAAACTGTTTAATATTTATCTTAAAGGGACATTGTGCTACATTTACACCCGCCTGACGTCGGAATCATCGCTACAATTCTAACGCATGCGCGTTCTGGCACCTCACTTTTGTAACGACGGTAGCCAACGTGTGTCAAAACACAAATAAAAATAAATAAAAACAAAACAAAAATAAATTATGACGATGGTAAACACAACCGAATGAAAAATGTTTCTTTAGACCAATTTAGGCAGCGCATTTTACTTGTCGAGAAGAAAGTTGGCAACTTCGGCATCCCTTTTAAAACTCTTCTACGTCTTCAGTTCCTTCCACCTGGAGAAAGCTAGTCCGATGTTGATCCTTGCTTTTTGTATTTCCTGGTCACGCTGTCTTTTAAGTGTCCTTTTGCGCTTTCTCTGCGATCTAAACAGGGCTCCCGTGCTGCTGCTGCATAACCGTGGTCCTCCATCTTTGTTAATAACAATTTAACAGGATTTTCCCCGCTGACGGCAAGCTGTTGGTTCTAGCAGCTTTAGGCGTTTTAGAACGGCAAATTCACTGATAATGTTTAGCCCAGTAAAATGTGTAATTTAGGTAATTGAAAAACATAATTTGATCTAAAGTTTATAATGCAGTTCTTGGATTAACCAAACAAATGTTTCTTTAATTTTGAACTTGTCCTTAATGCAGTTTTATTTAAAGACTGTGAGGGGCAGCAATACGCCTGACGGCGTTCAGCCTGCCGGAGAAGAAGAAGAAGAAGAAGCAAAGAAGAAGAAGAAGAAGCAAAGAAGAAGAAGAAGAAGAAGCAGCAGCAGCAGTAGTAGAAGAAGAAGAAGTGCGGATGAAAGCTTCATCCTTTTTTTTTTTTAGATTTCTACAAGCCCTTCGACACAAATTAAATCCCATGCTCTAGAGAAGTTTGGTTTTGGTTCATACTTTAACAGGGCTTTCCAAACAATGTGTACAAACAGAAACTGATCAATAAGACTGCATGCCGGTACCTCCCCCCGCTTTTTCCTGAAACGAGGGGTTCAACAGGGATGCCCCATATCACCTTATCTGTTTTTACTTTGTAGCCAGCTGCTTATTGACTATATAGTAATTAGCCCTTTTAAAGGCATCTTAATCGCAGACCGCGAAATTATCCTCAGCCAGTTAGCCGATGATACTACATTATTCTTAAGAGATCTTTCTCGGCCACCCCTAGTGATTAGTTTGACAGTGAATTTCTCTGTTGCATCTGGACTGAACATAAAGAAATGTGAATTGTTTGCTTTAAAGTATTGTGACATTCCTGTGATTGCCAACATCCCTGTGAAAGACATAAATACCTACTTAGGAATTGTCATTTCCAAAAACTCAGAAATCAGATGTAACCTAAATTTTGATCCAATTATTAATAAAACCCAGAAAAATTTCAATCAATGGCTACAAAGATATCTATTATTGAGAGGCAGAATCCTGCAAAGCTGAGGGTTTATCGCGTTTTACTTATGCTGCTCTATCTCTCCATGTTAACAAAATGTTATTCAACTTTGTATGGACAAATAAAAACCATTATAAAAGATCTACAATAATGAACTCATACAATAAGGGTGGACTTAACCTCTTAGACTTTCACACTTCAAATAATACTTTTAAAATAAATAGGCTCAAACAATTCTTTAATAACCCATCTTCAATCTGGAACTTTATACCCAATCACATTTCTTCTAAATTGGGAGACTTAAACTTTCTTTTACTCTGTAATTATAATATTGAAAAAAAAATCCCCTTAAAACGATCAAATTACCACAAACATCCTTCTTTCCTGGTTGCTAATTTACAAACACAACTTTTCCCCACATAGATACTACATATGGAACAATAAAGACGTCACATACAAAACAAATCCCAATTTTACCCCTTTTGGTTTACTCACAACATAATCCTGGTCCATCAATTATTTAATCCTGAAGGGTCTTTGATGACATACCAAGAATTTATCCTTAAATATGATGGATTCATTCCTATGAATGAATATAACACAATTAAAAATGCAATCCCTGACGGAGTAATTATGTTATTCAAAGGTGCAACTGGACAGAATCTACCAGTGTCACCGCTTGATCCAACTAAACTGGACATTGGCCAAATCTGTTTCTCATCAACACGCAACAGTAATCATCATATATGTTCATTATTTCAGAAAGAAATAGCAACAGTTCCATATGTGGTGTCTTATTGAAACACAATAATTGATAATCTTGAATGGAAGAAGATTTGGAATTTACCTGCTAAATACATAATAACTTATAAAGTAAAATAAGTGTCTTTTAAAATAATTCATAGATTTTACCCATCAAAGGTTTTTCTACAAAGATTTTAAAAAGATATAGAATTAACTTTCTCTTTTCGCGAAGGACACCCTGAAGATATATTTCATTTATTTTGGTTGTGCCACTACTCTACCAGATTGTGGAATATTTAAATTCTGATCTCCAAGTTTTTCCCTTTGCTTTGAACATATATTGATTGGCTTCATTAACAACCCAAAACAAACATTTCTATAACCATTAATCTTATTATATACATGACAAAATGGTATATTCACAAATGTCGATATACTAATCAAAAGCCACTTTTCTTTATCTTTCCTTTTTTTTTTAAAAAAACTTTATTGAAAGAAATTGTATAACAATACAGCTTATAACAGGTGTAAAGCTTCCCCGGTACATATAATGCAACTGAGCAGTAAAATTGTAACATAAGAAGGAAGGAAAGAGGAAAAAAAACACGAAAACAAAACAAACAAGAGCTAGCACTGTTGCAAAATAAGGTTTTCAGATATATGTGGATAAGTATATATATATATATATATATATATATATATATATATATATATATATATATATATATATATATATATATATATATATATATAAAATACATACATTCCTCATGTATATTTATTTGTTAGAGAGGAAACAACAAAATGGAAACAACAAAATATACTTGTCATTCAAACAGCTTATTCAAAAAGTCATATAATTTATAGGCTTTATGGAATTTGCAGTATTTCAGGGCCTTTTCCAACAAAATTATTTATTTTTTAAATGCTTCAAGAATTGGGTATATTTTCAAAACTTTACATTTGTGAATAAAAAACTTTGCCAATATAATCAAATTATTATTTTCAAAATCAAATCTTTTATTTTCCATTTGATTTCCTATCTTTATCTTAAATAATGAGCCCGAACAACATATTAATTCTATCAAGTGTTCCACTAACATAAAAGTCATTAAGACTATTGATTCATGCACTCTTTTTTGTGTATTTATGTGACTATTGTTATTTATGTCATAGCTGCTCCTAAGAAATTTGAATCCCCTGGTGTGTGTATTGTTCAGTTTTGTACTGCTCTGTTTTACACTGCATACTGCTTGTATTAAAAAAGAATGTAATAAAAATAACAAGCAGCAGCAGACGACGAACATTGATCGGATCTCGAAGAGCCTTTATGTGTTTTTTGTATGACAAAAAATGAAACAATTGAGCACCTTTTCTTTTCTTTCTCAGTCACAACAATGTTTGTAAAGATATTTACTGGTGGTTAAATAGTGAGATCAGCAATTTTCTGTTTAACACGCAGCAAGTGATGATTTATATGGAGGGTCTGCAAAAAATATCTAAAATGTTAGGAGGCCAGATTAATGCCATCCAGATTAATTACCTAACTGGATAACTTTGTTCTAAGTTTTTCAGGCCCTAAGATAACAACCTCTGTCTTGTCTGAGTTCAAAAGGAGAAAATTCAGAGTCATCCAGGTCTTGATGTCTGTAAGACATCTTTGTAATCTAAGAAACTGATTGGTTTCATCTGGCTTCATGGAAAGGTAGATCTGAGTGTCATCCGCACAGCAATGATAATTTATACCATGCTGCCTGATGATATTTCTTAAAGGAAGCATGTACATGTAAGGTTTAAGGTTTGCTTTCAGCATGTTCCAGGTATTACAGGTAAACGGCTAAACTATCCGAGGTTGACAGACTATCCTGATGTGAATGCACCCTTAACCTCGCTAAGCACCTGTAGTAGGTTGAAAAATGCTACATCTATAGTTTTTTATTGAAACAAACACTCCCCTATATTTTTTTTTTTAAATTAAGTTTTAATGTCTTTATGTTATGGTGTAATTCACATCCAAGCCGCTAGAAGCTGCTATGGGCACTGCTGTAGGATAAGAGAGGAACGTCTGGCACAGCCTCAGAGTAAAGAGAGCTGTGGCAATGATAACACGTCTCCTCGTCTTTCCACAGGTTAAATGCGTATAAAGTTGGTAAAATATCTAAATACTGGTCCTTAATATGTCAGAAAAGATGTTGCATGATTTTGCAAGACTGGATGTGTGTTTTGATGCAGTTGTAACCGTAGTTTAATAATTAGTTTTTAGGCGGAAAATGTTAGAAGTCTGCTAAGGATAAAGACATTAGACACTTAAACGTTTAGCTAACGTCTACTTTCGAGTAATGCAAAAGTAATTTTTGTGTCCAATTGTAATATGTGTGAATATTTTGTGCACATTTACTGTGGGTTTAGATTGGTTTAGTTTGGGGTCAAAAATCATTTTCAAGTTAATCAGAGACTAGTTACCGCCGAGTTTTAGGCGCGTTCTTTGAAGTAGCCGCAGTGTGTGTGTGTGTGTGCATGCAGTGCAGAGCAAAGAGAAAGAGAAAAGGAAAGGAAAATGTAAGATACAAGTGATTTAGTGAAGTAGTTTAGCACTAAGACTGTAAAAAGGGACAAGATATGACAAAAAGTGAACGTGTTACGTATTTTTGTTTATATTTTTGGAACCAAATGATTATTTTTATTTTTGTAAATTACCAGTTTGTCTGGAAATGTATGTATGAAAATCTAAATATGTGAATCTCAGAGTAAAGAGAGCTGTGGCAATGATAACACGTCTCCTCGTCTTTCCACAGCCTCTCAATACCACAACTTTTGGCAACACAGTCTGCTCGCTGTGTGCCGCTTGTCACCGCACCAGCTTCCCCTAGGGCTGGCGCCAGTAACAATTGGGGGCTCGTCCGGGATGCTTAAAGGGACAGCTACTGCCTGGTGAAGAGTGCATCTTCTGTGTTCGAGGTGTCCAGAACTACAGGTAGGGCTCCGTTCTACGTGGGTCATCCAGAGAGTGTCTTCCACCATCGACAACATGGCCACTATTGCACCACGGCGGGTGCTGATTGTTAAGATCCAGAGACAACTCTCAAGTCTGAGCACAAGTCAGTTACAAGCCATCGTTTACTCCCTTGATGACGGCAGCATCACAGACAGTATAGATAGAGCTAGTGACACTGACTTGTATGAGATAATCATTGATTACCTGAGAGGTGACAAGTTAAAGTCACTAGAGGATGAAGGCATGTCGCAACTGCTCCTCATAGATGACATGGTCACCAGTCTACTGAAACCTACTGATACCACTTCCACCGGACGTGAGGATCCAGCCCACACCCAGAGGGATGACCAGACCACTCTTCCTCCTTCACGCACCCCAGCACCTCCACCAGTCATCCAACAGACCACAACTCCAGGAGACGTCTCCATCCCTACATCATCACATCGTACAGAACTCAACTCACTACTCCTATCACCACCTTCTCATCACCATTCCCCTGGAGAGGACAGAGACACTAGAGGTTCACCACAAGGTCTCGCCGCTCCACCCCAAGCCCAAAGAACTTTCAGTCCCCCTCTGAGTGGTGCTAGTCCTTTATCCAGTATGAAAAATCAGGTATTAAGTCTGAGTGATGTCGCAAGTCTGCTTCTGCGCAGAGAGTTTAAACTCCATGGTGGACAGATTTCAGATACCGGTTCTGATGTTTCTTTTGGTAACCTGTGTAAACAAATTGATGAAGGTTTACAAGATTGTTTTTCTGAGTCAGAAGTTATCAGAGGTGTACTCAAAATCACAAAACCTGGTAATTTCAGAGAAATGTTAACTAACAAGGGTGATTTAAATGTTGATGAGCTTAAAAGGTTTCTTCGCTCTCACATTCGTGACAAAATCAGTACAGAGCTCTTTCAAGAGTTAAGCAATGCCAAACAGTCAGACAAAGAAAGTCCACAACAGTTTCTGTACAGAGTAATGGGTTTAAAACAACGTGTTCTTTTTGAGTCACAACAAGCTAATACTAGTTTTAACTATGATGTAAGACTTGTACAAGGCACTTTTCTTCACACACTCTATCAAGGGTTAAATGAGAAAAATGACTATGTGAGACGTGACTTAAAATCCTTCCTTAATGACATGCAAGTAAGTGATGACTTGTTACTTGAACAAATCACTAAGTCAACAACTGAAGAAGCAGAAAGACAGAAAAGACAAGGTACAACTATAAAGAGTAAAACAGTGACTGTAGCAAATCTTGACAGTGGTGACAAAACCAAAGACAACAAAGTGGACAATGAGAGACAAACACAAGATGATGCTATTAGAGAACTAACAGCACAAGTGTCCTCACAGACCAAGCATCTAGCCCAAATGACCCGACCACCTGAACAACCCATACCTGTCGACTCTAGTCCTCAGAGACAAAATATAAAGGTACGAGGTGGAACACGGGGCAAATGTAAGCTGTGCGTACAACAAAACAAAGCTGTTTGCCAACATTGTTTTGTATGTAGTCAAACAGGACACTGGGCCATAGGCTGTCTGCAACAAAAGGCGTCGGGAAACATGCCACGGTCACAGGAGAGGGGCAGCCAGTGACCGAGACAGCCCAAGTGCCCCCAGTCTAATAACCATAATCTAAAACAACAGTCTACTCGCTCACCACCACCACCAAAGAAAAGACTTGCTCAGCTCATTGGTAAACAATGTATAGTGAAATGTACTCTCAATGGTGCTCCAATTGAAATGCTGCTTGATTCAGGTGCTCAAGTGACTATGGTGGGAAAAACATGGGTTCAAAGATCATTACCTGATGTTCAAATCCAACCACTTAGTTCCCTCCTTCCAGACCAACCACTAGAAATTTCTGCTGCCAACGGCACTGATGTTCCTTTTGAGGGTTGGGCAGATATGGCACTTGATATTAAAAGCAACAACCATGGACATGTCACTATTCAAGTACCAGTCTTAGTCACACAGAACTGTCTTAGCCATCCCATTTTAGGCAGTAATGTGATTTCAGAAGTGATTAAAGCTAACAAAGACACTGACACAGATATCACATGTCTACTTAAAGAAGCTTTAAGTGTTACTGAGAGTACAGCTGAAGCTTTAGTTTCTGCACTAAATGTTTTTACTCCATCTGACAACTTTGTAGAGCTACCTGTCAAAACTGGTAAAAAGGGATCTATGTTGCCTGCTGGTCAAATTTGTGAGATCAGGTGTAGAGTGAGAGAGTGGCCAGCAGGGGGAGCAATGTTATTTCAGCCCAGTGAACAAGACAACTTTCCTGATGGTTTAGAGTTGTTCCCTGCATTAGTAGATCTCCCCAGTGGTTTAACAAAAATTGTTAAAATCCCTGTACAAAACACTACTAAACATGACATTTACCTTTCTAAGAGAACTGTTCTGGGAACACTGGAAGAGGTAACTGAAGTAAAGCCGGTTAACTGTGTTTCAGACAGTTTAGATTCAGAACAAGAAGTCTGTGTAAACACATGTTCTGCTAATCTTGGTTCAAACCCTGAAGCAAGTGACAAATGCCAAACAACAAAAGACAGTAACAAACAAAAATGGCATCCACCTGTTGATTTGTCACATTTAAACAAGAATGAACAAGAGACTGTAAAAGAAATGTTGTCACCAAACATCATAACCACATAATTACCCGAAACACGACCACTTGCTTATTAAACCAAACATGTAAACACCAAGAATGTAAAGTCTCACCTCCTCTCCTGACGAGGCGGATCCTTCTGTGACGTAGTTACTCTGCAGATGAAACGAATATTAGTCGGTATAAAAGGTACATCAGAGTCACTAGCTGTAGTTTAAAGTATGGTATCAATAAAATAATGTTACAAAAAAATACCTTAAGAGAAAATGAAGCGGATCCTCAAGATAATTTTTTTTAATGCTTTGTTTCAACTCACAACTTACATTTCACATTGAATGACATTGCAACAACTTACAAAAAGACTCAATTGAAGAAAACAAAAAGAAGCCATTGTTTGTATTTAAGACATGATAAGAATATACTATTTCCAAAATCTTTAAATAACAGAAGAATTAGAATTTTGTTCAGGGGTTATTTTTTAATAAAGTGCTTAAGTATGTTTAAGGACATAGAATCTGAACTTAAAAGACCAGAGACTCCGACATTGTTTTGTTAACTAAAGTATTGACTGATGGGATGTTATATAATTTTTTTTATTTCCATTTTTAAAACTGTTTATGTTGGGTTTACTGTTATTCCACTTATTTTTATGTATATAATACTTTCCCATAACAAAAATAATATTTACCATTTTAGATATGTTTTGGCAGAGCTTCCATATAAATCATCACTTGCTTTGTGTTAAACGAAAAATTGCTGATCTCAATATTTAACTCAGTATTTAACGGTAAACATCTTTACAAGCATTGTTGTGACTGAGCAAGAAAAAGGTGTTCAATTGTTTCATTTTTTGTCATACAAAAAACACATGAAGGATCCTCGAGGTCTGATCAACATTTGTCTTCTTCTTCTGCTGCTTGTTTTTTTTCTTTCGTTAACGACTTTATTACAGTTTACAGAACAATCACAGAATAACGACAAAATTGGAACATGGGGGCCACATACAGAAAAGGAGAACATTTTCTTTACAGTAGAAGGAAATAAAAGCAGAAAAAAAGAATGAAGAGCACAAAGAGATGTATTACAAATCATGTTAAAGATTTACAACAAAAAAAAAAAAGTTTTTAGTCAAATATTTGTTGATTAAGGCTGTAGTTTTCATAGCTTAGAATTCTTTTCATTTTTTGTGGAGATTGATTATTTCCTAATATAACTGATAAAAACAGGTAAATAAGGCTTAAATGTAAATAATTTACATTTATGGAGGTAGAATTTAGCCAAAAATGAAAATTAAGTCAATCAAAAAGAAATAGCTGTTTACTTATGATCATAGAAACCAAATAGAATATTCATGAATGAAGAAGAAAAGTCAGAAAGAAGATTGTTTTGCAAGAAATTAAGGAGGTGGGACCAGCATGTTTCGACATAGGAGTAAGTCCAAAACATAGGAGCCAAACTTTCAGGAAAACTACCACAAAAAGAGCAGCTGGTGTCAAGATCCTTTTTAAATCTTTGTGAAATAAAGGTCTTTCCTGGATAATATTTGTCAAGTATTTTAGTAGAAATTTATCTTACTTTTTCAGAATAAATTTATAGGGCAAAGACCAAACTTTTTCCCATGGTATGTCTTCACTAAGCTGTTCCAGTAGAAGGTCATATTTGGAGTGGATACAGATAGCTGTTGAAAGAGCTTTCTAATGTTTTTATTGTTAGGGCGCCTGGGAGAGAAGCTAATTTTACCAATGTGAGTTTCAGATGGGTTTTTTTTTTTTTTTACAGCAATTGCGAGATTATAATAATCTTTGAGTAACGTTTTAATGCCAGAAGGAATGGTGTTTGTCACTATGGTAAATTCTTTTAGAGAAACCAGTTCAGGATGGGCATTTATAAATTCTATGTACGTATATATCTGTCTGTCAGACTGAAGTAATTGACTTACAAAATAAACATCATTATTAAACCAGTTTTCAAAGAAAAAAACTTTTTTTCCGGTATGTAATGTTTCTATTGTTCCAGAATCAGGGGCGTTTCCTGGACCTGGGAACATTGGAGGCTGAGCCCACAGCTTTGTAGAGGAACCTCTGTGAACCAACGCAATAAAAATACTTCTTTTATTTTAGTTTTCTAGTCTGTCCTGGTCCTCTTTAAGATTTGCCAGATTTGTTTTTATCACAATTAATGACACTGTTCTGTTATGTACACATCTTAATGTCATTTACGGATGTATGCCTGAAAGCCTGGTCACGTGCTGCCATCTAGTGGCTGAATTTTGTACTGCACTTAAGTAAACGTGTCACTGCTTGATGATGTCATGAGAAGGTGACAGTTAAAACCATGGCTGTGTCTCAATCAGCGCACTAACACTACTTCGCGCACTATGTTTCAGTGTGTAGTGCGTTTACACTGACTTTTGTGCAAAAATCTCAGTGCACTGAAAGTACCCGGATGCTGCCCTAAACCCACCCATAAATGCAGTGTGGAACGATGGACACTTCGCGCACTAAATCCACGCCATTTTGCTGACGTAGCGGAAGAGGATGGACTTTCCATCAGTTTACCAGGTAAATAATGGCGGAGTTTAACGCCGGTCCAAGCAGGGATTCATTTGTATAAATGTAAGTATTCAATTATTCCGTTATGTTTGTGATGTATACTGCAACCTGCTAATCTATCCATGACGACAGTTATGGATCTGACCATTTGTCATAAATGATGAATGTTATAGGTTCTGTATGTTCATTCATCCTTGTTGAACGTCCAGATGAACTATTGTGGTGTTTATAACGTAAACTATTAATACCAATATAGCGCCAGTTTTTAGAGAGCGGTCCGTTACTATGGTTACCACTGATGCCATAAATCTGCATCGTATGGTCAGATCTGAACTGCTGAGACTGAACGAGAAAATATAGATATAAAATAAACATAGTAGTGAATTTAGTTGGTATGATTATTAGAGTGCAAAGTGTGAGGTGTGTAACTTTCTTCTGCATGGCTCCACCTCGTCTGTCCCTGATTGAAAATCGATCGAGTGTGTGTGTGTGTGTGTGTGTGTGTGTGTGTGTGTGTGTGTGTGTGTGTGTGTGTGTGTGTGTGTGTGTGTTTAGTTTACGTTGTAGTTGGTGTCATGTAATATTTACTGAATGTTTCGTGTGTTTTGTGTATGGTAATAAATTAATCATTACCAAATATTTAATTATATTAGAAAAATGTAAAGAGAAGTTCATTGTAGATCTTCATTATATAGAGACACACAATTTGTTTCCCATTCGCCAAATTATTTATTGTTTAGATATAAATGCAGTCATGATCTGGGGAGTAACACATCATTACCATCCTCTGCTTCTCATCAGTCTCAGACGGTTCCTGGAGATGCTGCTGCTGGTTCTTCTTCTGGTTATTTCCCAGCTGCCCTCCTATGGAGCTAAATCAGGGCCAATTTGTTCGTTTATTTGAAAAAAATATTTGAAACTGATTAAAATTCATTTGAAAATGAAAGTCAAGTTTTTACGGTGAACTTTGAAAAACAGGTAATTGTATACAAAATAAAACAAAGTGAATCCAATGTTAGTATCAAATTTAATTCCAAAGGGGTTATATAATTTATTTTTGAAACACATTTTTTCTAAAAATTAATTTTCAATATTAAATTATTTTGCGAGTTTGAGATTTTATTTACTCAGTTTTAGAATCTAGCGATTCAAATTTAGACTTTTTTTCTGTCATTTTCAAAACCTCATTCACAGTTTCACATTTTTATTTCACTTTGCTCTTTTGATATTTAACTTTCAGATTCCTGTTTTTCAGTTTCAAACTTTTGGCCCTGATGTGGCGTGTGGGCGGGGCTAAAGATAACGGGAATGATTGACAGCACAGCGCAGGAGGCTGACAGCGTTCCCTTCATCATGTTGCCTTCAGGAACCGTAGAAATTGCCATGATTTTTTTAAACACCTGCTGCACAAACTATTATTCTTCAGTAAATCGAAAATACATCCTGTGGAACCAATAAAGATAAGCTATTAAAGTTGTGTCAGTCATTACTTTATACAATTACGCTGCAAGAGTGTTAAATTATGAGCATTTCTCACAACCACGTCACGGGTGACATTTCCCACGCTCCTCAAACTAACGCGACCGTATCTCATGGGAAGATGGCGGCCTCTTCAGGTAACGCAGTCGGCACTAACGATCAGGTAAGGGGTTTTTTTTTTTTTTTTTGTTGTTTTTTTTATAACTGCACCTAGTCCTGATTGTTTGCATCTGTGTTACACAGAGATGAGCAAAGGGAGAAGACAGTTTGTCCATCATGACAATGCTAACGACCACTGTTTTCAGTTTGCCAGTCAGCAGTAGTTTAATTTAATTTAGGCAAGCTAAGCAGTGGGAACCACTACAAAAGATTTTCCACTTAACAAATTTGTGTGCATAACACACGCGGAAATGTGTAGTTTGTATTAACAAGTGAAGTAATGTAACATTATATCCATTTAACTTAGGAGCAGCTGAAAAGAGAGCTTCTTCACCGACTTCTGAATAAAGTTTCCCAAGTCTTGCACAGAAAGCCCCTTGATGAGGACTATCTGCATTTTGTTGTCAACCACGAGACGATGCTTTTAAGATCTTTGTCCAACCATGCTGAGATCCCTCAAGATGTTATGAATGCCTTGATGGAGTTGTCAACCCTTGTTAGTATGGAGCATATCGACTCGACCCCATCTCAAGTGCCAGTGTTGGAAGGAGAGCTCGGACGACCTAAATATGATGTGTCTCCTCATCAACTACAGGCACTAACAGAAATGGCCTTATCAGTGCCCCAAATTGCAGAACTTCTGGGAATATCTGTCAGGACAGTAAAACGGCGCTTGCAGGAATATGGCATTTCCATCAAGCAGTGCTACAGTACACTGACTGATGAAGAGCTGGACAGTTTAGTTAGGTCAGTCAAAGCAAGAAAACCACATGTCGGATACAGGATGATGAAAGGAATACTTCACGCCATGGGTCACCGTGTCCAGTGGAAGAGGGTGTCCTCATCAATGCATCGGGTGGACTCTGCAGGTGTTCTCTCAAGAATGACAAGGCTGGGATGTGTAGCCCGCAGGACATATTCTGTTCAAGGTCCTCTTCACTTGGTACATATTGACACAAATCATAAACTTATAAGGTAGGATGATGTTTACCTACAGTTTGTAAATGTCCGATGATATTTCTAAATACTGGAATATGTTATTGATTTTTAACAGAGTTGTCTGTTGGTACTTAATAAATGAACTTTTTTTCCCCCACAGATTTGGCCTGGTAATATTTGGAGGGATTGATGGCTACTCAAGAAAGGTGATTTTCCTCTTTCTTTTTATTAGGCAGTTAAAGATGAAAGTGAGATTCTATTCCATTTCAATTCAACTTTATTTATATAGCGTCAAATCACGGCAATGCCATCTCAAGACGCTTTACAGACAGAGGGGAAAACATAATGAAGGCCAATTCATAACAGCCTATATAAGGAAACCAACAGACTGAGTTGGAGGTCCAACTCAATCTCCCATCCTGAGCAAGCACACTGGTGACAGTGGGAAGGAAAAAAACTTCCTTTTAACAGGAAGGAAACCTCCGGCAGAACCCGGCTCAAGGACAGGCAGCCATCTGCCTTATGACATTTTGTTAGGATGTCTGCTGAGCTTGAAATAACTCGAGAGACGGAGCTTCATGTACATTCTTTATTGCTGAAAAACTTGTACTACGCTTTTACAACCAAAACTACGTGCCTCCACACCAACGTGATGACGTAAAACCTCTGCGCCATCTTATGACCACCACTAATAAATGGCTCGGTCTGATGGCTTGATCTGAACATTACATGCCTCTGCTGTGTGGGGGGAAGAGGACAGAAAGGCAACAGACAACAGGAACTGCTACTCCCGGCCAGGGAGACCTGTTGAGACAGGAGACATACATGTTAATGATGCAACACTGTTATTGGGGGGGGGGGGATAAAAGAGAGAGAGAGAGAAAGAAGCTCAGTGTATCAGGAAATGTCCCTCAGCAGTCTAAACCTATAGCAGCATAACTAAGGGATGCTAACCATCCCTAGCTATAGGACTTATCAAAAAGATAAGTCTTCAGCCTAGTCTTAAAGGTGGGGAGGGTGTCTGCTTCCCTAACACTAACTGGGAGCTTATTCCATAAGAGAGGGGCCTGATAACCAAAGGCTCTGCCTCCTGCTCGGCTCTGTGAGACTCAAGGAACCACAAGTAAGCCTGCAGTCTGCGAACGAAGTACTCTGCTTGGTATATAAGGAACTATGAGGTCTTTGATATATAGTGGTGCCTGGTTGTGGAGGGCTTTATATGTAAGGAGAAGGATTTTAAATTCTATTCTAGATTCAACAGGCAGCCAATGAAGAGAGGCTAAAACTGGAGAAATATGATCTCTCCTGCTGGTTCTGGTCAGGACTCTGGCTGCAGAAATTCTAGTGAAGATGCTGGTGAAGTGGTTCAACATTAAATTGGCTGTATGATACACCAATCTTCCTGTCTGACAAATTAGTCCAAATATGTTTAGACTTGTTAAGATTACGTGATTAGAAAAGGCTTAGTTAACTACTCCTTTAGAGATATTTTCTTCTTTTGCATTTGAGTGGAGGGCAGATTCCAGCTACTGCTACCTCATGCAACTTACTTTATTTACTTTTGATCTTTTAAATGTGTCAACCTTTTAATTTTACCCAGAAAAAGCTTTGATTAAATTTCCACTGAATCATATTTGGATCTCTAGATCATGTACCTGAGTGCCGCTACTAATAACAAAGCAACCACTGCACTTAATTTCTTTCTTGAGGCTGTGCAAAAGTATGGCTTTCCATTAAGGTAAGAAAATGATTTCATTGTGATTATTTCCAACATTTTACTAATCTGCCAGTTTGATTCTTCACAATAACCTTGAAACCCTCAGCCAATCAGAGAACAATTTCTGTCAGATAAAGTTCTGTCTGTCGTTCCATTGTATACATTTTGATATGAAAGTTTTGTAATATACATGTTCAGTTGTGAATTGTTCAAATTTTAGTAAAGTGTTTCCAAACTGACTAAACTTAAACTGTTAATCTTTTAATGTGCAATTTATTTTCAGAGTGCGAGGTGATCAAGGGGTGGAAAATGTTGGGATAGCAAGATGCATGTTCACCATCAGAGGCTGTGGAAGAGGAAGTTTCCTGTCAGGCAAGAGTGTCCACAATCAAAGGTATATTTAATATTTTCATAGTTTTCCCCAAGGATTAATAAAACAAGGTTTAATTTGTTTTTCAAGTTGGCAACTTATGAGGAAACTTTGGCATACTTTGATATCATTGAACAGAATAGAGCGCTTGTGGCGAGATGTGTGGATGGCTGTTACAAGCGTACACTATGAGAACCTTCACAACCTTGAAGATGAAGGCCTTCTGGATCCGTCTGATGCTGTCCACATGTTTTGTGTCCAGCACACATTTCTTCCACGTCTGCAGAGGGATCTGGACATCTTTAGGCTTGGCTGGGATAACCACCCTTTAAGAACAGAGCACAATCTGTCTCCACAACAGCTGTGGACAGTAGGACTGCACCAGAATCCAGTCGATGCTCCAGATGGAGAAGAGGTACAAAATGAAAGAATTAAAAATTCTACAAGCTGTTTCTGAAGTGTGTTTTAAAATGTACACAGGGGAAAAACACAAATATAGCAGAAAATAGCACTTTCCTGGTCAATCCTGGTCCTCAGAGACTAACGCCCTGCATGTTTTTAGAGGTAACCTTAGCTAACAGCTAACACACCTGACTAAAATCGGTTCATTGGCAGACTTGCAATGTACACGATGAGCGGTTTATTTAATCTGAATCAGGTGTGCTGGAGTTGGAAGGAACTAAAACATGCAGGGCAATGGTCTCAGAGGACCAGAATTGAGAAATGCTAAGCTAGATCACTCCTTTGGACCGTTCAGAATGAGACAAGAAATGAATAAGAAGCCTAAGTGATTTTTTTTCCCCTTCACTTTACTTTATTTCACATATGATTCAGGTGGAGGTGTGGATGGATGTGTATGGTGTACAAGTGTTTCTGGTCGTTCACATACATATTACTTATGTTGTAACTTGGGTCCTAATGCAACTGCAGCTCACTCTTGATTGAGACACTCTTGGCAAACACAAAACTTGGCTTAGTGATGCCACTCACGATACATGTGAGTAGTTCACCTTGTGCAAATGAACACTGGTGATCTGGGGGTTCTGTTCTAGATAGTGGGTTATGTTTAAACTCTGAGTATGCTAACCTCATTGCCGGCATGTTTACCATGAAGAAACTCTACAGGTAGATTTTTTTTTGCTGAATTAGCTGTTTGTAGCAACATGACTCCAGAGATTTATCTGTTGAATTAATACACAATTATTTACGTAAAAGAAGATTTTTTAGAATATTTGTTGGAATAGGATTTCTTCATCAATGGCTTATCAATCAGCACCATTCTGCACTTACTCTGATGCTCTGGCCATAGATATCCGACATGAACCGTCTATATAAGATGACTTCACAGCAGGATTTGTACTTTGTGAAGAACTCCATTTGTAAATGCAACTTTTCTTAAACATCACTGGTAACACAAAGCATTGAGAAGTACAACGGTATCTGGAGTCACTGGGAATGCCGTCACGTCTGAAATCCTTTCATAAATGTGTGATGATAGAAATCTACTGTTGGTCTCTCTGGATCCAAGCAGACGATGTCTCCTCACCATCCTTTTCATATTGTCATTAGGCAGACGCTTTTTCCCAAAGTGACTTACATGCACTAAGGGATCAATTGACCATAGTAATTAACCTAACGTGCATGTCTTGTGTGTGGGAAGACGAGCTTGAGAGAACCTACACAAGCACAGTGAGACCTTCTTGCTATGAGGCCACAGTGCCAACTACTACACCATCATGCTGGCATTCTTCCTCCTCCTCCAATGAAGGAGATCATTCTGCTTCAGTATATTTTAAAGAACCTATTGTGGCAAAATCTGAGTAGTGACAATTCCAACAGCAGCGTTTTCAGCTGTGGTTAAAGTCTCACTTAGATCAGGACACTGTGATACAGGCCCTCTCAAGTCATATTAGATGAGAGAACATTTACTGAAAGTGTTAAAACATACGTATACGGTTTCAAGTTCTAAATGTAAAAATAGCCACTAAATATTTACAAGCCAATGAAATAAAAGCAGAAGATGTCTAATCAGGATAGACTACAACACCTCACTAAAAGATTTATTTAAACTAACTTTGTTTCCTGCACATACAGTATGTCTCCTCTATTGGAATTGAATCTAAATATAACAGCTTTTATTCTTTCCACCAACATTTCAACTTATGTTCCAGTTTTAATAAAGTTAAATATCTGAAAAGAGGATCAAATTTCCACATTGACTCAGGAAGCAGTTTTCTTCTATGGTGCTTCATCTTTATTTAGCATCAGCAGCCATTTTCCATTTTACTAAAACCTCTTTGTGTAGCCTCATTCTGAAATAAAAATGTCTCCCTCAAGCTGGGTCAATAACCAGCTTAATGTGCACATCACTTATTTAGTCCATACACTCTGCATTTTGTTTGACTTCTCTGCATAAACATTTCCACACTATCATAGTCTTATATTGTATGTCTTTTCTATAGTGTTAAAATGTTCAGCTCCATGGCTCTACATTTTTGTTTTCTTCATCATAGGAGAGGGAGGATCCAGAGGTTGACATCAGCGAGTTGGACGGGACCAGTGCTGGAATAGTTCTTCCATCTGTTGAATGTCCTCTCTCTGAGCAGGACATGGCAAGACTAAGAGAGACTATTGATGTTACAAGGCCATCTCAGTCACAGGGACGAGAGATTTATTTGGATGTATTGAACTTTGTGCTTAATCATATTTCATAAATAAAATCACTTAATTTTTCCTTTCAACCCAGCAGGTTAGGGAAGTTTTAACATTTATTTGTTGTGATGCAACATGGAAAATGGAATGGCTTAGAAAAACACAATCATCTCATTCCAAACAGCATTTTTTCCTGTGAAATAAAATTGACAAACTTTTGAACTGTAAATTGTCTATGTATTTTATCCAGTGAGAACACTTTAGTTGTTAATCTACAACTTAGAAAGGTGCTTCTTTAACTTTAACAATAGTTTACTTAACAATTTGTTTTTGAGGTTTAACCTAAACCAATGGAAGTCAATGAAAGCAATTTAAACATTGTTAAATTCCTGGCCAAGATGAAAAGCCTCCATCAGAACCATCTTAAATTGATCATAGGACTTCATATGCTTTACAGGCAGCACGATGGTCTTAGCACAGGCAGATACAACAGGATAGCAGATGCTGTGATTCCCATAGTCTGCACCACAGTCATGGTTAAACTTGATCACCACAGCAAAGTCTTTCTTCTCTGAGGGAAGGAGCGGAATATGACCCTGACCGGTGATCCACTGCAGAAACCTGGCAGGTGTAATGGATCTTGGGCCACTTTCATCATCTAGATGCTCTGGAGTTTCTGGTAGGATAAGAGCTGATTTAAAATGAGGTCTTTAAAAAATTTTTGCATTTTGAACAAGAAAAGTAAAATTTAAGACTGACGAATGATAACTGAATATTGCAGCCATGGCCAGACATAACATCAGAAAAATCCTGAAATTTGACAACTTCCCACTTAACAGAAAATAACCATTCACCTTCTGATTCATACAGAAAGTCTTGCATGAAGTTAATCATCTCCAGCTCGATCTGATGCTTTGTGGTTCCCTTTTCACTCAGGTGAGGGTGAACAGATGCCATGATAAACTCTGCATTGACCTATGATATTAAGAAGCCAATTATTTAATCTTTTATTTTTTTCTGTCACAAATGGTAAATACTGAATAGTCCATTTTGAGTTTTGAGTACTTACTTTAACATCTTCCCCTGGAACAAAACGAGACTTGCAGATATCTGGGTACTGCTTAATCAGCTCAAGAAGGCCGTACAGCTGCAAACCTTCCCTAAGTTGTTCCAACAAAGGTAGCAATCTGAGCACAGCATGGAGTATAATGGCTCTGTCAGAAAGAAAAGGAGGGAAAAAACATCCTCTGAACCTTAATTTTATTATATTTCTATACGCAAACAAAATTGTGTCGTGGCATACCGGACAATCAGCTCCTTGTTTTGAACTGAGATAGCTCCTGTGAATCCACAGTTTAAGATCTCATCGGTTAGACCCTCAAACATCTGTTCAGTTGAGGATTCAACCTGATCATTTGACAAAATTGCAAAAAGAGATTATGGATAGATTTAATTATGAGATTAGAGATGCATTCGTGTATTAAGATAGTATTTATACTGGCCATTCAGCACCTGGTCAATCAGTGCACGCAACTGGGAATCAGTCACAGTATTCTTGTCGAGAAGTGTTGGGTCAATCTGCCCATCACAGAGGTAACCGTAAGCCCATGGGCTGAAAAATGCAGGGGCAGGACCTCCTTGAGCCAAACTAACGGCCAGAATCTCTCCAACAGTCCTACTTATAAAAACTAAGCATGAGTGTATTGTTTATATTATCAAATATTACATGAAACACCAGTTTGCCTTTAAATAGGAGTACCTGAAGAGTCCACTATCAAAGTCAGTCAGGGAGTAGCGTGGACTTTTCTGGTGTGGTGGTCCCTCAAAGAAACGAGTCTCAATTCCAGCCACCATTTCTATCAACAGAAGTGTGATATGTATTAACTGTGGTGTAAAACAGTCTTCAGTGTTACGTATCACTTTTTATTGTTGTAAAAGCTCAGTAATCAGTAGCAACACAAATTTCTTTGAACATGTGTGAAATTTCTTTCAACTGACCATATATTGCTTTTGTCAGCAATTTTTTACAACTTTAGTAGACCTGAAGAGGACAATGCTCACCTGAAGGGACTGAGCAATTAATATCTTCATAAAAGTAAAACCAAGTCATAATAGTAATATTTTGACACTGTTAGAGTTGTGGTGTTATAACTGTCATAACTCATATATAATGTCACCAATTTGGGATAAGCCATTCCTTAAATGTAAATATGTGTTGTTCTTTTTTTTTTTAATTAACCTGTGAGAAATTCTTTTCGAAGGGCACCAGTGTCTATTCCTGCTTCCCCAAAGAAGGACACCTTCAACGTTGCAGTGGGGAAATTTTTCTTCTGACGTTGCCACTGCAGAAGGCCTCTTTCCAGAATGTTTGTTCTTGAAATGTGGATGTTGAACTGTTTCTCCACATCAACTCTTTGACTAATGGCATCCAGTACTTCATTGATACTGATGAGAAACCATAGGTAACAGAATGTACTTCTTTTGTTCAGTTAGACAATGAGTAGTTTCCTGTGTTTAAGTATTTACCTTTTAATATGCTCCTCTTCTCTTGTGTTCTCCTTAACTTCATCCATCATGAGATCATCTTTGCTTCTAATGAATGTACAACGGATGTATTCAGTGTATAAATGTTTCATTTACAAAGAACAGTATTTACGTTCTGGAACGTCATTTGAAGAGCCACAATATCAAATACAGTACCTTTCTCCACAAGTGCTTGCATGGATTTCGAGGAGGTGTGGTGCAAATTTAAAGTTACAGATAGGACACAGAAGCTTCTACAATACACATATACATTCAAATATTAATAAGAGCTTAAATGTAGTGATAATAATGCACTATAATAATTACCATTAAGATATTTACCTCTTCATCCAATTCATCTATGTCAGTGTGCTCTGGGGGAGGTGTCACAGAAACTATTTGAACCTTGCTTTGACATGCCTGAACCAAATAACAGACAAGTTACAATGGTCAACAATTAAGAATAAAAACGTAATGCAATTACATAATACAAATGCATATACTGTTCTAAGGTATACCTACCTCAGTATCCTCAGCTGAAGATGCTGACTCTCTGCACTCTTGCACATGAAGAGCCAAAATTTGCAAAGGCAGACTCACTTTGCATGTTTGGCATTGTGCTTTCGGCATGTTTCTGAATTCCACTGCATCAGGAGGTAATGGAGAAAGGTCAAATTCTTGTTGTAAAGGAACTATATATAACAAATTTTTCCCAGCTCCAGTCACAGAACGTATAAGGGTCCCAGTGTATCCTCCACAATCAGGAGGAACCAGTGTCAGTTTCCGTTTACCCTGACCACCTAAAATAAATAGTGTGCAGATAAAACTAAATTATTTGCACATTGATGCGAATTTAGTATAGTTTTACATCCATTGTTTTTATCCCTACCTGTAGCTTTGTACAGTAGCCATCCTCCAGTTAGCCCTTGCATCTTAGGATATTCATTCTGAAGAAGTCCAAAGAACTGCAAAAAATAGAATACTGCAATGCCTGCAATTATCTTAGAAAACATACAAAATGTAATTATTTATATATTCATTAATTTAACTTTGCTGCACCTCTTCATGGCTCATGTCCTTGGACATTGTGAGATGTCTTTTACCCAGTCCTGCCTGGGCAAGCTCAAACTCTTCAGAGGAAGTTGGTGTCGTTTCCGCATTGCAGTTCAACAGGTAAACATAGAAACTGAAAGGCTTCCATGTCTTTAAAGATGGTATCCCATGAATCTTTGCATTAAATATCTTTCGTTTTCCAAGATAACTTTTCTTTACAAAAATTCCTGGGAAAGATCTGAATACAATGAGAAAAGTGAGTAAGATGGAGGCACAGTTAAAATAATAACACAAACTTGTAAAAAATCATTTAAAAACTGTTCTTGAAAAAAACTTTCTCTATTTTCTAAAACCTTGTCATCTCCTGATCTACAGTAGAAGGTTGCTGTTCCTGCCTTCCTGCTTGTGCTGGCTGGTGCTGTCCCTGAGAAAGGTTTTGAGTGAGCACAGTAATAAGGTTCTGTGCGGCTGCTGCCACTGCTGAACTGTGGTTGGCATTCTGACAAACATACCAGCCAAGACAATCCACATGTAGAGAAAACAGGAGAAACAATTATGAGGCCTGTATAACTAAAATAAATTAGCAGAAGCATTATAATGAATACTGCATAAACAAAGATCTGTGAGAGACTCACGTTTTAATCATTATGGGACTTTTTTTGTCGTTTTTTTTCTGTTCATGTCCTCTTAAAAAGTAAAAATAAAAAAAGACAGATGTAGCCTTCTAACAGTTTTCGGCAGTTTTGTGTTGTGTAGTATGATCAGAGAAAGACTTCGCTGCTATGAGCTGCTCTAAAAATACTGATGGTTACAAATGAGCTAATGGGTCACCAAAACGTTCTTAACGATGTTAATCATAAATTTAAATATTTGTAATCAAGTCATTTCAAAAACTTTGCATATCTGTGTGAGATGATCAGCACCCTATACACCCCCACCTATAAAATTAGGATTATGTTAGTGTTATCGTTCAAAGGCTGCCTGTCCATTATCAATCAATCCACGAACTCGCGCTGATGTCTGCGGACGAGAGCAACCGCTAGCTAGCCTGCCTAATGGCAACTGTTTAACATGTTATATGGCAATTAACCCAAACAATGGAATGAACAAGCAGCGGCAAACGCAACAAGTATTTGAATTTCTCCTTTCACCAACACAGATGCAAACAATCAGGACTAGGTGCAGTTATTAAAAAAAAACAACAACAACAAAAAAAAACACTTACCTGATCGTTAGTGCCGACTGCGTTACCTGAAGAGGCCGCCATCTTCCCATGAGATACGGTCGCGTTAGTTTGAGGAGCGTGGGAAATGTCACCCGTGACGTGGTTGTGAGAAATGCTCATAATTTAACACTCTTGCAGCGTAATTGTATAAAGTAATGACTGACACAACTTTAATAGCTTATCTTTATTGGTTCCACGGGATGTATTTTCGATTTACTGAAGAATAATAGTTTGTGCAGCAGGTGTTTAAAAAAATCATGGCAATTTCTACGGTTCCTGAAGGCAACATGATGAAGGGAACGCTGTCAGCCTCCTGCGCTGTGCTGTCAATCATTCCCGTTATCTTTAGCCCCGCCCACACGCCACATCAGGGCCAAAAGTTTGAAACTGAAAAACAGGAATCTGAAAGTTAAATATCAAAAGAGCAAAGTGAAATAAAAATGTGAAACTGTGAATGAGGTTTTGAAAATGACAGAAAAAAAGTCTAAATTTGAATCGCTAGATTCTAAAACTGAGTAAATAAAATCTCAAACTCGCAAAATAATTTAATATTGAAAATTAATTTTTAGAAAAAATGTGTTTCAAAAATAAATTATATAACCCCTTTGGAATTAAATTTCATACTAACATTGGATCCACTTTGTTTTATTTTGTATACAATTACCTGTTTTTCAAAGTTCACCGTAAAAATTTGACTTTCATTTTCAAATGAATTTTAATCAGTTTCAAATATTTTTTTCAAATAAACAAACAAATTGGCCCTGATTTAGCTCCATACCCTCCTGACATCATCATTATCTGGCTCCAGAAGGTCACCGCTGCTCATGCAGATGTTGTGGAGGACGGTGGATGTACTTCACATCCTTCCAGAGCCTTTAGGAAGACGGACCTCCACCTGGTCTCTAGGATCCTGAAAGACGGACCTCCACCTGGTCTCTAGGATCCTGAAAGACCTCTCCACACACACCTGGCTTCTGACAGGCAACATATGAAGCGAGCTTGCAGGTGGATTCAGACAGGCTGCCTGAGGAGCGTCATGAGAAAGATGGACTGCTACAAGCAGGGGGAGATTCAATAAACGATTCAATAAAATGTTTCAATAACAACTTTGCTGCGTTGCGTCCCTGTGTCTGAGCATCTTCTTTACAGCATTGCATTCCCTACATTATCATTTATAATCCGTTTCCTGTTGCCAAATGTGCACAGCATCAGAGTAAACACCAGTTAAAACAGATGTGTTTAATGTAAAGGACATTTTTTCCACTGAAAATATCTTTGCATATTTAAAAGCTGTTTTATTAGTGTTTTGATTTGCACTTTATTATACTAATAAGCATGTGGGAGACATGCAGAGACACATGACAGTCTGATGTTGATTTGTATTGTTAACAACTGAGATAGATCACTCTAGTGTAGGCCATAATATATGATGATATGATACATAAAGTTAAGTTTGCTGGATTTGTTCATTTATTTATTACAACTTCCTATAAAGAATTTAGTGGGACGAACTGTCCCTGAAACGATGAGCCAACAATGAAGCAAGACTGGCAACAGGTACGCACTCTGGGCACGTATGCAAGCGGGTCATACACGTTACAAGTAAATAAATATACGTACCAACTCATGTTCAGCCAATCGGAGGAGGATCCTTCGTCACCCTTAATGCGATGGAGTTTCATGAGAGAAGCAAATTCATTCTCGTAATTTAGCGCTTTGTTCTTACTTTTGACGGCAGAATAATTGTGGTCAAATGCGAGTTCGTCACTACCGGTTAGTGCTCTACGTCCAGTGTTCCATTTGGGACAGCACTAACCCACCGTAGTGCGCACTACAGAGAAAAGTGCGTAGTGCACACTATGCACTAATGAATTGAGACAGTGTCTCAATTCGTTATTAATAATGGCGGAATTATTAACAATATTCCGCCATTATTTACCTGGTAAACTGATGGAAAGTCCATCCTCTTCCGCTACGTCAGCAAAATGGCGTGGATTTAGTGCGCGAAGTGTCCATCGTTCCACACTGCATTTATGGGTGGTTTTAGGGCAGCATCCGGGTACTTTCAGTGCACTGAGTTTTTTGCACAAAAGTCAGTGTAAACGCACTACACACTGAAACATAGTGCGTGAAGTAGTGTTAGTGCGCTGATTGAGACACAGCCCAGGTAAATAATGGCGGAGTTTAACGCCGGTCCAGGCAGGGATTCATTTGTGTAAATGTAAGTATTAAATTATTCCGTTATGATTGTGATGTATAGTGCAGCCTGCTAATCTATCCCTGACGACAGTTATGGATCTGACCATTTGTCAGATTCGGTAGTTAGCACCGTAGGTTAGCACACTGTTAGCTGTTTTTATCGGCTGTAGTGGACGTATACAGGTTATATGTGTTATAAATGATGAATGTTATATGTTCTGTATGTTCATTCATCCTTGTTGAACGTCCAGATTAAATATTGTGGTGTTTATAACGTAAACTATTAATACCAATATAGCGCCAGTTTTTAGAGCGCGGTCCGTTACTATGGTTACTACTGATGCCATAAATCTGCATCGTCTGGTCAGATCTGTACTGCTAAGACTGAATGGGAAAATATAGATACAAAATAAACAGTCGTGAATTTAGTTGGTTTGATTATTAGAATGCAAAGTGTGAGGGTGTGTAACTTTCTTCTGCATGGCTCCACCTCGTCTGTCTCTGTATGAAAATCGATCGATTGTGTGTGTGTGTGTGTGTGTGTATGTGTTAGTTTAGTTTATGTTGTAGTTGGTGTCATGTTATATTTACTGAATGTTTAGTGTGTTTTCTTTATGGTAATAAATTAATCATTACAAATATTTAATTATATTTGAAAAATGTAAAGAGAAGTTCATTGTAGATCTTCATTATATAGAGACACACAATTTGTTTCCCATTCCCCAAATTATTTATTGTTTAGATATAAATGCAATCATGATCTGTGGAGTAACACATCATTACCATCCTCTGCCTCTCATCAGCCTCACAGATGGTTCCTGGAGATGCTGCTGCTGGTTCTCCTGCTGGTTGTTCCACTGTGCTAGCTCTTGTTTGTTTTGTTTTCGTGTTTTTTTCCTCTTTCCTTCCTTCTTATGTTACAATTTTACTGCTCAGTTGCATTATATGTACCGGGGAAGCTTTACACCTGTTATAAGCTGTATTGTTATACAATTTCTTTCAATAAAGTTTTTTTTTTTTTAAAAAAAAAAGGAAAGATAAAGAAAAGTGGCTTTTGATTAGTATATCGACATTTGTGAATATGCCATTATGTCATGTATATAATAAGATTAATGGTTATAGAAATGTTTGTTTTGGGTTGTTAATGAAGCCAATCAATATATGTTCAAAGCAAAGGGAAAAACTTGGAGATCAGAATTTAAATATTCCACAATCTGGTAGAGTAGTGGCACAACCAAAATAAATGAAATATATCTTCAGGGTGTCCTTCGCGAAAAGAGAAAGTTAATTCTATATCTTTTTAAAATCTTTGTAGAAAAACCTTTGATGGGTAAAATCTATGAATTATTTTAAAAGACATTTATTTTACTTTATAAGTTATGTATTTAGCAGGTAAATTCCAAATCTTCTTCCATTCAAGATTATCAATTATTGTGTTTCAATAAGACACCACATATGGAACTGTTGCTATTTCTTTCTGAAATAATGAACATATATGATGATTACTGTTGCGTGTTGATGAGAAACAGATTTGGCCAATGTCCAGTTTAGTTGGATCAAGCGGTGACACTGGTAGATTCTGTCCAGTTGCACCTTTGAATAACATAATTACTCCGTCAGGGATTGCATTTTTAATTGTGTTATATTCATTCATAGGAATGAATCCATCATATTTAAGGATAAATTCTTGGTATGTCATCAAAGACCCTTCAGGATTAAATAATTGATGGACCAGGATTATGTTGTGAGTAAACCAAAAGGGGTAAAATTGGGATTTGTTTTGTATGTGACGTCTTTATTGTTCCATATGTAGTATCTATGTGGGGAAAAGTTGTGTTTGTAAATTAGCAACCAGGAAAGAAGGATGTTTGTGGTAATTTGATCGTTTTAAGGGGATTTTTTTTTCAATATTATAATTACAGAGTAAAAGAAAGTTTAAGTCTCCCAATTTAGAAGAAATGTGATTGGGTATAAAGTTCCAGATTGAAGATGGGTTATTAAAGAATTGTTTGAGCCTATTTATTTTAAAAGTATTATTTGAAGTGTGAAAGTCTAAGAGGTTAAGTCCACCCTTATTGTATGAGTTCATTATTGTAGATCTTTTATAATGGTTTTTATTTGTCCATACAAAGTTGAATAACATTTTGTTAACATGGAGAGATAGAGCAGCATAAGTAAAACGCGATAAACCCTCAGCTTTGCAGGATTCTGCCTCTCAATAATAGATATCTTTGTAGCCATTGATTGAAATTTTTCTGGGTTTTATTAATAATTGGATCAAAATTTAGGTTACATTGATTTCTGAGTTTTTGGAAATGACAATTCCTAAGTAGGTATTTATGTCTTTCACAGGGATGTTGGCAATCACAGGAATGTCACAATACTTTAAAGCAAACAATTCACATTTCTTTATGTTCAGTCCAGATGCAACAGAGAAATTCACTGTCAAACTAATCACTAGGGGTGGCCGAGAAAGATCTCTTAAGAATAATGTAGTATCATCGGCTAACTGGCTGAGGATAATTTCGCGGTCTGCGATTAAGATGCCTTTAAAAGGGCTAATTACTATATAGTCAATAAGCAGCTGGCTACAAAGTAAAAACAGATAAGGTGATATGGGGCATCCCTGTTGAACCCCTCGTTTCAGGAAAAAGCGGGGGGAGGTACCGGCATGCAGTCTTATTGATCAGTTTCTGTTTGTACACATTGTTTGGAAAGCCCTGTTAAAGTATGAACCAAAACCAAACTTCTCTAGAGCATGGGATTTAATTTGTGTCGAAGGGCTTGTAGAAATCTAAAAAAAAAAGGATGAAGCTTTCATCCGCACTTCTTCTTCTTCTTCTTCTTCTTCTTCTTCTTCTTCGCTTCTTCTTCTCCGGCAGGCTGAACGCCGTCAGGCGTATTGCTGCCCCTCACAGTCTTTAAATAAAACTGCATTAAGGACAAGTTCAAAATTAAAGAAACATTTGTTTGGTTAATCCAAGAACTGCATTATAAACTTTAGATCAAATTATGTTTTTCAATTACCTAAATTACACATTTTACTGGGCTAAACATTATCAGTGAATTTGCCGTTCTAAAACGCCTAAAGCTGCTAGAACCAACAGCTTGCCGTCAGCGGGGAAAATCCTGTTAAATTGTTATTAACAAAGATGGAGGACCACGGTTATGCAGCAGGAGCACGGGAGCCCTGTTTAGATCGCAGAGAAAGCGCAAAAGGACACTTAAAAGACAGCGTGACCAGGAAATACAAAAAGCAAGGATCAACATCGGACTAGCTTTCTCCAGGTGGAAGGAACTGAAGACGTAGAAGAGTTTTAAAAGGGATGCCGAAGTTGCCAACTTTCTTCTCGACAAGTAAGTAAAATGCGCTGCCTAAATTGGTCTAAAGAAACATTTTTCATTCGGTTGTGTTTACCATCGTCATAATTTATTTTTGTTTTGTTTTTATTTATTTTTATTTGTGTTTTGACACACGTTGGCTACCGTCGTTACAAAAGTGAGGTGCCAGAACGCGCATGCGTTAGAATTGTAGCGATGATTCCGACGTCAGGCGGGTGTAAATGTAGCACAATGTCCCTTTAAGATAAATATTAAACAGTTTTGCAGATTGTTTTCTTCTGCAGATGAGAAGTAACATCTGTCATGGATCCCCAAGCCCTGGTGTGTGTGTATTCCTCCTCCTCTTTTCCTTGTGTGAATTGCGCGTCTTCTCTTGGTGTTTACAGGAGGCGTGTCCTGTAGTTAACCAGCACAGCTGAGTGGAATCAGGCTTGTTGCACCTCAGCTGCTAATAAACCCCAGGCTGATCTCCATTCAGTGCTGGATTGTTGCAGGCTTTGCTGATTCCCTTCTTATGAACCAAAAGAGCCTTTTACAGAAGCTGACTGCCTGCTCACACACCACTGTGATTCCTGAGCCTTCGCCAACTACAGCCTGTTCAAGCCACCCAAATAAATCTGTTCACCCATACCTGCTTGATTACTCTCTTCCTTGGGTCTACCTCTCCCTGTGACATCTCCTGTTTTACAGACTTGTTTCAGCTTAAATGTGAAAACAATTTATCACCACTTTCACATCTTTGAGCCACAGCAGAAAATTTCAGGTTTAAATGTAAAAAATTCCCACAGATTTATGAAAATCTGTTTGTCTGTCCTGATAATACAGCAGTAATAAGATTATCTTTATTTGTCGTACATCTGTTTTATTTGTGCAATTTAAGGCAACTCATTTGATGTAAGGCACACAAGTTTTCTGCTTCTGTTTTGGTTTTTCAGTTGTTGCTTTCCTTATGTGTGAAAAAAGTAATTTTCTGTAATTTTTTTTAAGCACAAAAAGCTTAAACAATTCAAAGTCAGAACCTTTCATTTATTTCACCAGTTTTTTTAACTTCAGGTTCAGTGAAAAGACCCCTATGAAGGATCCCTCCCAGTCAGAAGGAGAACAAGGTGCTGCTGGTGCTGAGCGTGGAGGAATGAAGGTAGGAATAATGGAAGTGAAGAAATGGCTCTCGTCATCTTCTGCTTGATCTGGAGGAGAAGCACAGACATGCATTCAGAAACTAAAGGTCTTGTTTGGGTTGAGAATACTGGATCAATCTATTTTCTTTCTCTTTTAATAAAAACAAACCTTTTTCTCAGCTCAGCACCTTCATGTCGATGGTCTCTGAGGAAGGGGGCTTCAGCTGACTTTGCATGGACTTGAACTTCCTGATGTCGGGCTGAAATGAAACAAGGATAATAAATGTATGAAGGACAGCCGTGTGTGGACGGTTAAACAGATCAGTCACTGAAAAGGGAGAGAAATGATCAGTGGAAAGGAGGCTTGTAAAACAGGAACTTTTTCTCCTACCATGGAGCTTTCTTTGCTGGACACCTCCCTCCTCCGCTGCAGGATGGAGGAGGAGAGTGCATGAAGAGGTGGACCTGAAGTTTCCTGGAGGTGGACGGTAAAAGCAGCAGGATGAAGCTGGATTTAGGTTCTTTCTTGATGCCAGAGGTTGCAGGTGGAAATGGAAGGTGGATTCTTCTTCCTGGTGATGGACGGCAGTTCAGCCTGAAAGAAACACAGATCCTGAGTGTCGGAGCAAAAGGTGGAGGACTTCATCTGCTCGGCGACCGGTACAGAAGAACACCAAAATACCTAAAGTTAATGGAGCTAGATGGAAGATGGGCTGCAGCCAAAGAGAGACGTTGCCATGGAGACGATTCAGCTGAGGGTTGGATCTGTACGTTTGTTTTAAACGGTGCGAGTTGGAAGGTGGGCTGCATGGAGCGGTGGGAGTTAACAACATGGCCTCCCAGCTAGAAGGCTCCTGGTTTGAAGCTCGGCTGAGGTCTGCATGTGTGGCTTCTCTCTAGGTACTCTGACATCTGAGTGAGCGTGGCTGGTTGTTTGTCTCTCTGTGTTGGCCCAGCGATGGACTGGTGTCCTGTCCAAAGTGGACTCCTCCCCTTTATCAGCTGCTGGGGTCGGCTCCATTCCCACCATCAAGACCCTGCAGCAGGACGAGCACATACAGACAACGGATCAGTGGAACTTGCTCCAGGTGGATGGTAGAGGCTGCAGCTGGAGACTGAAGGTGAGTTTTACCTGCAGGTTCGTGGCAGAAGGTGGAGTTTCAGGTGTGCTTCTGGAAACGGATCACAGAGGTGACAGATGGAGACGGCTTCGGTCCGAGCTGGACACCAGAGAGATTCACTGGAGGGGAAAAATAAAATAAATGAAATAAAAGAAAACCGTTCCATCACTCTTTAACACCAGCAACGATTCCTCTGTTTACCTTGAGTCTTTGACACGATGTCTTCCTCAGTCAGGACGTCTCCTCGGGAGCTTCCCTCCAGGAAACCCCCGGCAACGGGTAAAGAAAGGAATATTGCACCGTTAAATCATGTGGCACAGAGTGAGACCATGAATGACTTGTTCAATATGAAAAATGAATCATGAAGAACATTCAGTGCTGAGTGTCCATCATGGGGATGGAAGGTGGATTCTTACCTTGGGGGACAGTACTGTGCAAAAGTCTGGAGCCACTCCAAAAAAAAAAAAAAAAAAAAAAAGGCAGAAATAAAGACAGAAAAGTGAAGATTTACTGAAACATGTCGGCTGCTGCTTGTTCTGTTCTCTACAGCTCTGATGGAGGGATCCGTCCCTCCATCAGAGCTGTTAGCACTGATTTTCAGTCCAGTTCTGCCGTCATCCGGCACACCTCAGCCTTTTATCCACGTATCAGCGCCTCTATCAGCTCCTGGACTTCATCTGCTGCAGATGGCTTTTAGACCGACCGCTGGTTGAGATGTGCAAACTTCTCCACCTCCTTTCCTCTCAGCTGCTCCAGTTTTGTTGATGAGAAACTTCCCACCATGCTGAGATGTGACATGTTACAGTAAATCCTCAGCCATGCAGGTCATGGTAATTATCAGACGTGGAATCAAGTCAGCTGGACTTTTGTTTCTTGTTAAAGATGTTTCACCTTCATCTGTACGTCTTCTTCACTGACTAAAAGCTGGGACTCTCAGCTTCTAAGTGTTAAAGGAACATCACACGTTCCCATCTATCTGTCTTCTATGTCTGAAGTGCTGACGTGACAATCTTCCAGTGTCCTTTCTCCTTGAGGTGCAGATGGACGTCTGAATGTGGACGTGTGGAGCTGCTCTCCTGTGTTCATGTGTTTACAGAGTGGTTGTTGGTCTCTCCTGTATGAAGGTCTGAACACTCCTCTGTTCTTAACTCAGCCTGTGTTCGGTTTGTCTCTCCTTTGGGTACATACGAGGTGCTGCTGAACGACACAATATTTGTACTGTGGCGCCCCCTGCTGGCAACTTGTCCTTTCTGTCTTCTGTTTGTGTTTTTTCAGAAATCTGATTTGATGAAATCCAGTTTGGATAAAAACAGATTTAAAGTGCTTCCTTGATGAGTTTTTGTTTCCTGAGTCTTCCCTTCTGTCCTTGACAGACAGTCTGTGATACACGGTGGGGGGGGGGGAGACGAATACTAGCCTCTGGTCTGTGTTGGTTTCTGGTAAACTTCAGTGTTGAGGTTTCATCCTCCTCAGTGTGAATGCACAATCCAAAAACAGCTTTTCAGCTTCCCCCATTTCCATGCTGGCCATGATGGGGGCATCGGACACCCCACAGCATGCGCTGTGCCTCTGCCTGAAGCAGTCATGGCAGGAACAGCAGGTGGTGCAGAGGCATACATGCAGCAGGACACTGTTCTGATTAGAAAGGAAATGTAACGGTTTAGACGTTACGTTTCCTTTGAGAAATCTGTCTTCTGCATGTTGTGCCATCCAGCAATCCAGTTTAGAGAGACGGAAGACACCCGGGTGGAAATCTACACTATAGAGGCTGAAACACTCACATTGAGGAGGATGGAAACCATAACACTGACGTTCACCAGAAACCAGAACAGACCATGAGATACTGTCTGACTCACACCAACCACTGGAACAAACCTTTCCAATATCAGAAACTTCAGGGTAAAATGTTCCTCCAAGGACAGAGGGGACACGTAGGAAACAAAGCTGCATTAAGGAAGCACCTCAAACCTGTTTATATCCAAACTGGACTTTCATTAAATCAGATAAACTTCTTGAAAAACACAGAGAAGACAGAAAAGACAAATTTCCAGCAGGTGGCAGTGTAATATAAATACATACTATTGTGTCTTTCATCGGCAGCTCGTATTTATCTAAAGAACAAAACAACCAAACACAATGGTGACCCCATGTGACCTTATTGATCCTTAATGTTTTTCTAACACTTATCGCATGAGAGTCCCCACCTTCTGGTTAGAACTGAAGACTTTCAGATAAAAGGGAAACATCTTCAAGAAGAAAGAAATGACTGAGAATAAACAACAACATGACTTTACACACTCAGCATGGTGGACAGTTTGTTCTCAATAAAACTGGACCAGTTGAAAAACAAAGAAGGGGAGAAGGTCCCATATCTGAACCAGTGGTTTGGTGGAAACAATGCTGAGATGTGCCAGTTTTTCTGCTGCAAAGTCTTTTGAAAAACCTTGTTGGGTCAAAATACCATGTTTTTGTCTGTTCAACTGTTTGATTGTTGTTTTTGTTCTAAAAATAAAATCAGATAAAAATATAATTTAATTTTAACGGGTGGCTAACACAAGCATTAAGATCAAATATAAAATGTGTTGTTTAAGTTTTCTGTGATGTGTTGACCCAACACTGGTTCATCGTTTGGGTTCCTTTCTACACCTGAATGATTAAGAGGTCAGTGTTAAGAGGTAAACAAACATAAATATATGACAAAACAAACACATAAATAAAACAAACACATTACTCTGAAATCACTCAGGTAGAAGAACTGGACTGAAAATAAGTTAAAAAACAACAGCCAGCATCCAATGAAAAACTCCAGACCTTTAGAAAGCCTGTCAGACAGTCAATAGAGAAAAGTAGAAAAGAATAGAGTTAAAAAAAAGAATTCCAGGAAAAGCTGAACTTGAGCAACAGAAATTCCTGCTGAAGAAAACGTTAATATTGGAGACAAAAGAAAAGAAAAGGAGTGACACGAGACTTTTGAACAGTACTGTGGTTGGGGGGAGAAGGTGGATGGTCCTGCAGGTGGAGGCTGAAGACAGGTGGATGCCAGCGGATGGTGGTGGAGGCTGGAGACAGGTGGATGCCAGCGGATGGTGGTGGAGGCTGGAGACAGGTGGATGCCAGCGGATGGTGGTGGAGGCTGGAGACAGGTGGATGCCAGCGGATGGTGGTGGAGGCTGGAGACAGGTGGATGCCAGCGGATGGTGGTGGAGGCAGGTGGAGGCTGGAAGCAGGTGGATGCAAGCTGATGGTGGTGGAGGCTGGAGACAGGTGGATGCCAGCGGATGGTGGTGGAGGCTGGAGACAGGTGGATGCCAGCGGATGGTGGTGGAGGCAGGTGGAGGCTGGAAGCAGGTGGATGCAAGCTGATGGTGGTGGCTGAAGGTGGAGGCTGGAGAAAGGTGGATGCAAGCCAATGGTGGTGGCTGAAGGTGGAGGCTGGAAGAAAGCGGATAGAAGCTGACGGTGGTGGCTGCAGGTGGAGGCTGGAAGCAGGTGGATGCAAACCGGTGGTTGTGACTGCAGGTGGATGTTGGAAGAAGATGGATGCAAGCTGATGGTGGTGGCTGAAGGTGGAGGCTGGAGACAGGTGGATGCAAGCTGATGGTGGTGGCTGAAGGTGGAGGCTGGAAGAAAGCGGATAGAAGCTGACGGTGGTGGCTGCAGGTGGAGGTTGGAAGCAGGTGGATTCAAGCCGATGGTTGTGGCTGCAGGTGGAGGCTGGAAGCAGGTGGATGCAAACCGGTGGTTGTGGCTGCAGGTGGATGTTGGAAGAAGATGGATGCAAGCTGATGGTGGTGGCTGAAGGTGGAGGCAGGAAGCAGGTGGATGCAAGGGTATGGTGGTGGCTGCAGGTGGAGGCTGGAGACTGGTGGATGCAGGCCGATGGTGGTGGCTGAAGGTGGAGGCTGGAGACTGGTGGATGCAAGCCGATGGTGGTGGCTGAAGGTGGAGACTGGAAGAAGGTGGCTGCAAGCCGATGGTGGTGGCTGAAGGTGGAGACTGGAAGCAGGTGGATGCAAGCCGATGGTGGTGGCTGAAGGTGGAGGCTTGAAACAGGTGGATGCAAGCCGATGGTGGTGGCTGAAGGTGGAGACTGGAAGAAGGTGGCTGCAAGCCGATGGTGGTGGCTGAAGGTGGAGACTGGAAGCAGGTGGATGCAAGCCGATGGTGGTGGCTGCAGGTGGAGGCTGGAAGCAGGTGGATGCAAGCGGATGGTGGTGGCTGCAGCTGGAGGCTGGAAGAAGGTGGATGCAAGCCGATGATGGTGGCTGAAGGTGGAGGCTTGAAACAGGTGGATGCAAGCCGATAGTGGTGGCTGCAGGTGGAGGCTGGAAGCAGGTGGATGCAAGCAGATGTTGGTGGCTGAAGGTGGAGGCTGGAGACAGGTGGATGCAAGCCGATGGTGGTAACTGCAGGTGGAGGCTGGAAGAAGGTGGATGCAAGCAGATGGTGGTGGCTGCAGGTGGAGGCTGGAAGAAGGCAGATGCAAGCCGATGGTGGTGGCTGCAGGTAGAGGTGGGAGGTGAAGATGGGAGGTGGAGATGGGAGGTGGAGGTGGGAGGTGGAGGTGGGAGGTGAAGATGGGAGGTGAAGATGGGAGGTGAAGATGGGAGGTGGGAGGTGGATGTTCTGCAAGTAGAAAAAGAACAAAAATTCATAAGAAAAACATTTCAATAAATTTCAAATATTCAAACAATTTTCACGTCAGATAAAAACAAGAAAAACATCAAAGAACAACATTTTCTACAAAAATGAAACATTTCATATTAAATGTAAAACTGAAAGGTGATCTCAGTCCGGGGTCCCAGAACTTCAAATCTGCGCTCTGGGGCCACTCTGGATCACCGACACCCGTGTGCCTACAGGAGACAGAAGAAACAGAAACCACGTCATCAATAAACTTTCAGCGAGTTTTAAATGTTGACATCAATCATTTCATTCTCGATCAGGTCAATAAATTATTCATCCGCTCCTTTGAGAGATCTCATCTTCTGGTTTGGTCCTAAAAACACAAAGATTTTAGGGCCAAAAATTTCCCTCAAATCTTAATTAGGTCGAGTCTGTCTGGGCTGAAGGCGGTGCACCAGTGGAGACCAGTAGGATCCACTGGGAGGCGAACCAGTAGGATCCACTGGGAGGCGGACCAGTAGGATCCACTGGGAGGCGGACCAGTAGGATCCACTGGGAGGCGAACCAGTAGGATCCACTGGGAGGCGAACCAGTAGGATCCACTGGGAGGCAAACCAGTAGGATCCACTGGGAGGCGAACCAGTAGGATCCACTGGGAGGCGGACCAGTAGGATCCACTGGGAGGCGAACCAGTAGGATCCACTGGGAGGCGGACCAGTAGGATCCACTGGGAGGCGAACCAGTAGGATCCACTGGGAGGCGAACCAGTAGGATCCACTGGGAGGCGGACCAGTAGGATCCACTGGGAGGCGAACCAGTAGGATCCACTGGGAGGCGGGGCTTACCTCAGACGTCAGAGGCATGTCAGGGAAAAGCTGAACCCTCCTGAGGCTGAGAAGAGGAAGCTGAAACACAGAAACACAGAAAGACCATCGGCCATCTGAGACAACATGAAGAGGAGATGCGTGGAGGAGATTTTAACCCTGACCCTGACTGTGACCTTCATCTTAACCTCTAAATTCTAACAGTCTGGGATCTCATCCAATCAAACGTGACTCGGCGTGGTCACATGTCACCTTGTTTCCATCACATGACCACATGCTGTGATCCACACAAGTCTTGTGTTACCTCCAGAGCTGCTGGTAGCTGTGCTCGTCTGGCGCCTCCTCTTCCTCTTCTGGCCCTGAAAACACACACACACACACACGTTTGATTCGTCCTTTGCTACCTCTGTCTCATCAGCATCAGTGGATGGAGGTGATCATATCTGACACAGCGTACGTACAGAAGTGTCCCTGCTGGACCACTGCGGGTGCTGCTCCTCATGCTGGCTCCTCGCTGCCTCGGCCTCCAAGTCGGACCTCGCCTGCTGCTCAGACGTCCACCTCCACTGTGGACACGTCACAAAACACTGTCAGTCTCTCAGATCAGAAACCAGCATCAAGATGGGATTCTGAGCGGATCATATTTATTTACTCTCTCCCCCAACATGGTGTTCACAGCGGCACTCCTGGTGACGTCCAGCTCAGCCACCAGAGCCTCCCTCTGCTCCTGCAGGAGGAGCCTGAAGGAGTTCGGTGGCCTCCTGGCGTCTGGCCGCTGGCCGTCGTCCTCGCGCTTCCTCTTCCTGCATGACAGGATAAAAAGAACCGAGCTTGTACGTTTCCATGGCAACTCACGATGGAAAAAATGGTCAGAAGAGAAACTTTGAGACATGAAGGCAGAAATTGTGTCCAGCGACAGATCAGGAGGGAGGAGAGTAAAGATCTGGAGGGAAAGTCTCCAGAGGAAACTGACTTTGAGCAGCAGGCGGTCTGGGTGGTGGCAGCGGGGGGGGCGGCGCACACCGGCATCCTGGGAAGACAGAGACATTTTAAATCAGGAAGACGGTGTGGACACAGAACAGAAGCTGCTGATGCTGAACACGGATCAGGGTTTGTCCTTTACTCACCGGGATCCAGAAGGGACCGTGGCCCGGCCAGAAGGCAGACGGAGAACGGGCGGAAAGCTGGCCTGCAGACACAAACACAGACAGGACAGATGTGAAACAACAAGCGGCTGCAGCGACATCTGCCCACCTGCTCACACATCCTGGGATGAAGCCGTGATGGGAAAGAGTCGGGGAGACATGTTACGTCTACTCTGCTGTTAGATTCTGGTTCATATCATTCATCTTTTTGTAAAATGACCTCTGTATCTGACCTGACATTAGTTTCCTAACTTTCCTGTTTATTGATTGACTGGATTGATCCGGTTTTTATCGATGACTTGTTGTGATCCAACTAATTTCCTGCACGACTTTTACTGACTGTCAGCACTTACCTGGCTGCTCAGGTGAGCCGGCTGCAGGCTGCTGGTAGCTGGGCAGGCTGGAGCTGCAGGGAGGCCAGGAGGAGGAGATGGAGGCGTTGGAGGAGGAGGAGAAGGTCCAAGAGGGGGGAGGGGGGAGGGAGTAGAGACACGGGAGGGAGGGGAAGGGAAGGGAGGGAAGGGAGGGAAGTAGGGAGAAGAGGAAGAGGAGGAAATAGAGAATATCGGGGAAGAAGGGGGGGAGGGAGAAACGGGGGAGGGAGTAGAGACACGGGAGGGAGGGGAGGAGGGAGAAGAGGAGGAACAAGAGAATATTGGGGAAGAAGGGGGGGAGGGAGAAACGGGGGAGGGAGTAGAGACACGGGAGGGAGGGGAGGAGGGAGAAGAGGAGAAACAAGAGAATATCGGGGAAGAAGGGGGGGAGGGAGAAACGGGGGAGGGGGTAGAGACATGGGAGTGGGGGGGGAAGGGAGGGAAGTAGGGAGAAGAGGAAGAGGAGGAAATAGAGAATATCGGGGAAGAAGGGGGGGAGGGAGTAGAGGTACGGGAGGGAGGGGAAGGGGGAGAAGAAGAAGGAGACGAGGTACAGGAGAAAATAGGAGGAGTGGAAGGAGGATGGGGAGACGGAGGGGAGGGAGTAGAGAACATGGGGGAAGGGGAGGGAGGAAAGGGAGAAAAACGGGGGGAAGGAGGAGAATAAGAACGAGTAGAAGAGCTGATACAGCGGAAAGCAGAAGCATGAGGAGAAGGAGGAGGAGGGGGGGAGTGAGGAGAGAAATTGGGGGGAGGTGAGGGAGGAATAGGAGAAAAACGGGGGGAAGGAGGAGAATAAGAACGAGTAGAAGAGCTGATACAGCGGAAAGCAGAAGCATGAGGAGAAGGAGGAGGAGGGGGGGAGTGAGGAGAGAAATTGGGGGGAGGTGAGGGAGGAATAGGAGAAAAACGGGGGGAAGGAGGAGAATAAGAACGAGTAGAAGAGCTGATACAGCGGAAAGGAGAAGCAGGAGGAGAAGGAGGAGGAGGGAGAGGTGAAGGAGGGTTGGGGTCCCCCACCTCATCAGCAGACCACTGAGACCCCGACAGGATTCCCTGGAACACATGATGTCATGATGCTGCAGCTGTGATGTCACTCCGAAAGCAGAGAGCAGAAAAGTAAAAGAGGAGAATCTGTGGGACTCTGGCTGCAGGTTTCTAAGGTGAAGACGGACTCTGCAGACTGAAAACCAGCAAATAACGCTGCATGGAACCATGCACGGCTTTAAAAGCTGCACCTGGACCAGCTGATGGAGACGTTCAAAGCAGAGGAACAGACAGACGTAACTTCTGCTTCAGCACAACTAAATGTGCAAAAGCTGCACTGTGACCTCCTTTCTCTCACACTTTCTGTCTTCTGCAGCAGATTTCACACATCAAACCTGCATTTTCTAAACTGTGCAGCAGGTTTGGACAGTAAACTCCTGCTTTCGTCACAAATGTTTAAATATTTTACACAAATGTCCCATTTCCTCATTATAGCACAATAAAATAGATAAAGTGTGAATATGAAGACTTACCTGGACCTCCCTGCAGGGTGAACAGCAGATCCCAGTGCCAAGCATACACGAACAGTACACGTACTGTAAATAAACACACAAATCTCACACAGTGGCACAAGAAATGCTCGTATGAAGTAAACTTCTGGCTTTTAAGTGAATTTAAGAATCCTGAAAGCCTTTGTAAGCCACAAATTCAACAGTCTGTTGGATTTTAATCCCTAAAATCTTGTCAGTATTTTCTCACTGGACTCATTAATTAGCTAAGCTGGATGTGAAATCAACGTTTAAAACAATAAGTTTTCTTAAAATGAGATCGCAAGTTCAGCTGCAGACAAGAACATCAAATTCATGTAGTAAAAAGTCCCCAGCCCACCACATTTATTATGTCCACTTTATTTAAACTGGTCGTTTTCATGTCATGTTTTCAGCATTATGTGTATTTATTATTGTTATTGTTCAAATGCATTAGTTCTGGTTCTGCATATCTTCGTTATATTATTGTAAACAACAGAATAATTCCTTAAGTCTGGATATGTGTGCATATCTGCCTTAGTAGACTCTTTATTAGTTATTCATCTTCTCTACTTCTAACGCCTGAAAAAAGCACCTTGTTCTTATTTGTAGTTTAGTCCTTCATTTATGACTTTGATTAATTTTCTTAAAGCTTGTTTTACTTTAAACGTGTTGTTGCTATGACAACTAAAATGCCCACCAGCGGTTAATAAAGTTTTCTGACTGAACATTTTGATAAACAACAAGCGGCGACTTCGCACATGCGCACTTCACCAGCAGTCTGGAAGGACAGGTGCGCATGTGCGTCGACTATAGACTGTACATGGCGCGATCATTTCTGGCTCGCGGGCCTGCGGCTTTGAGCATGCGCACTTCATTTACAGTCTGACCGCAGGTGGCTGAGCAACTTTTCCAAGTTGTTCCCCTCCAGTTCAAGCAGTTGAATAATTTCGACCTTTTAAGGAGTTTTAAATGCAAGAAATGTTGGAAAACATTTGCTTTTACATATTTCTATACATTTTATAGCATTTACAATTAAATTCAGTGTTTTTTTTTTTGTTTTTTTTTTTTTACATCAAAGACAGTTTTTAATCAAACAGAACAGGTCTAAGGAGAACATTAACATTTTCCTAAACTTCCCCCACAGTTTTCTCAAACTGAATCACTTTTAAGCTTTTTTACTTAAATTGTACAAACCTGTGATGCCAGCAAATAAATTAGTTTTCAAATTCACAATTTCTCTTTTCAAAATTAGTTAAATCTAGACTTACACCCGAATATCCTTTGTCACATCATTAGTGGATATTAAAAGATTTAAACAATGTCCTAAATAATTTAATAAAGCTCAGATCTTACATTTTCCATGTTTGTTGCTGTGAATTTCGTCTTGAAGGACTCTCAAGATGAACCAACTTGTCTTCAAAGAGGACTTGTTGAGATGAAATAGAATCTTTCAGAAATCTGTTTATCTGCAAAAACTTTGTTTATTTTTAAAGAATGATGCGCCTGAGGAAGAGCCGTAGCAACCACGGAATCCAAGTCAGCAGTCTATTCACTGCTCTTCAGAATGGTTCTATGAGATGTTTTATCATCTCCAATCTGTAGAAAAGCTC